>NW_027266276.1:6115000-6740000 GCF_022045235.1 Haliotis cracherodii
AAACCATAACATTAGTTATTGCTATATTCACATGATTTGGGAGTTTTTCGTTCCAATTTTGAATTTTGTTCCGACATTTGGTGCTGAACATGTTTGGGCTGAATTTCGGCCTCTGTGCATGTCTATAAATTCCTGCAGCCTACTCTTTCCTGTACAGACTTGTGAAATTGTACAAATATTTTCAGATCATTACAATCTGCAATGTGTGTCTTGTTGATGATTGTTGCTTCCCTGCTTGACCCCAGGTGGTGCTGGACAACACGGCTCTCAACAGGATCGCCGCCGACAGGCTTCACATAGACACCCCCTCCCTGGCACAGATCAACCAGCTGGTGAGACGGGATGCCTTTGTATAACCTGGTGTAAAGTCTGAAAGTATACCTGGGTAGAATCTGGGGCCTTCCAGTATCTACCCTGGGATAGATTCTAGATTCTGGGAGCTCACAGACTCTACCCCCCTTTCCCAGAATCAACCCCCTGGGGTATACTCTGGGAGCTCCCAGAATCTACAGCTGGGTATAATCTAGTAGCTCCCAGAATCTACTGCGGGGTATAATCTAGTAGCTCCCAGAATCTACTGCGGGGTGTAATCTAGTAGCTCCCAGAATCTACTGCGGGGTATAATCTAGTAGCTCCCAGAATCTACTGCGGGGTATAATCTAGTAGCTCCCAGAATCTACTGCGGGGTATAATCTAGTAGCTCCCAGAATCTACTGCGGGGTATAATCTAGTAGCTCCCAGAATCTACTGCGGGGTATAATCTAGTAGCTCCCAGAATCTACTGCGGGGTATAATCTAGTAGCTCCCAGAATCTACTGCGGGGTATAATCTAGTAGCTCCCAGAATCTACTGCGGGGTATAATCTAGTAGCTCCCAGAATCTACTGCGGGGTATAATCTAGTAGCTCCCAGAATCTGCTGCAGGGTATAATCTAGTAGCTCCCAGAATCTACTGCGGGGTATAATCTAGTAGCTCCCAGAATCTACTCCAGCCCTGTTTGACTTAAACATTTTTATTTCATGAATGTACATGAAGTTTTCTTTTTGGGGTTTATCCTCAGAATGTTCAGTGTAGGCTTTATCAGCCAGTGTTGGAAAGGGTAATATCCAGTCTGTAAGTTAGAATAAGAGAACAATAATACGATCACTAACAAACAAAACATGCAGTGTCTTTTGAAAACATTTGCAATTCATCACAGAAAACGTTTAGTCACTCACAAAATCAGGCAAGCAATCACTGAGGTGTTCCTCCATGTCGAAGGTATCATCTTTGGGTGAGTAAACATTTCCTGTTTTCAATTGTGCTCATATCAAGATGAGGGATGAGAGTCATCCTACTTGCACATCCACTGAAATCAGTTCTTCATGTCATTATTTTGTGATTTCATTTACAACAGGTGTCCACCGTGATGTCAACAAGTACAGCCACTCTGCGCTACCCTGGTTACATGAACAACGATCTGATTGGCCTGATAGCTTCTCTCATCCCCACCCCTAGACTCCACTTCCTCATGACTGGGTACACGCCCCTCACAACTGACTCCCAGGTGAGACCCTCCCCTCTCATCCCCAGCCCCAGACTCCACTTCCTCATGACTGGGTACACGCCCCTCACAGGTGAGTCTCTCCCCTCTCATCCCCACCCCCAGACTCCACTTCCTCATGACTGGGTACACCCCCCATCACAACTGACTCACAGGTGAGGCTCTCCCCTCTCATCCCCACCCCCAGACTCCACTTCCTCATGACTGGGTACACGCCCCTCACAACTGACTCACAGGTGAGCCTCTCCCCTCTCATCCCCACCCCCAGACTCCACTTCCTCATGACTGGGTACACGCCCCTCATAACTGATTCACAGGTGAGTCTCTCCCCTCCCATCCCCACCCCCAGACTCCACTTCCTCATGACTGGGTACATGCCCTCACAACTGACTCACAGGTGAGTCTCTCCCCTCTCATCCCCACCCCCAGACTCCACTTCCTCATGACTGGGTACACACCCCTCACAACTGACTCACAGGTGAGTCTCTCCCCTCCCATCCCCACCCCCAGACTCCACTTCCTCGTGACTGGGTACACCCCCCTCACAACAGACTCCCAGGTGAGTCTCTCCCCTCTCATCCCCACCCCCAGACTCCACTTCCTCATGACTGGGTACACGCCCCTCACAGGTGAGTCTCTCCCCTCTCATCCCCACCCCTAGACTCCACTTCCTCATGACTGGGTACAATCCTCTCACAACTGACTCACAGGTGAGTCTCTCCCCTCTCATCCCCACCGCTAGACTCCACTTCCTCATGACTGGGTACAATCCTCTCACAACTGACTCACAGGTAAAACCCTCCCCTCTCATCCCCACCCCTAGACTCCACTTCCTCATGACTGGGAACACGCCCCTCACAACTGACTCACATGTGAGTCTCTCCCCTCTCATCCCCACCCCCAGACTCCACTTCCTCATGACTGGGTACACGCCCCTCACAACTGACTCACAGGTGAGTCTCTCCCCTCTCATCCCCACCCCCAGACTCCACTTCCTCATGTCTGGGTCACAACGCAGTCATCTCTCATGTATACCTGTGAGGAAAGAGACGACCAGTTGAGTGGTGCTAGCATCTGTACTGAAAGGTTGCACTGAAACTATAAAGAACTAGACACCATTAAGTCAACTCTATCCTCATTACATCAGCTTCTTGAGTGCCACTTAGGGTATGTACCAGCTGTGTACCTGTGAAGATCAGGGGTAGAATAGGTCTTCAGAATCCCAATGCTTGCCGTACAAGGCAACTATGCTTGTCATAAGAGGCGACTAACGGGATCAGATGGTCAGGCTCGCTGACTTGGTTGATGCATGTCATTGTATCCCACTTGTGTGGATGTATATTCATGATGTCAATCACTGGATTGTCTGGTCCAGATTTGATTATTTGCAGACCGCCGTCATATAGCTGAGTGTGGCATTAAACAAGAAACAAACCAACCAATAGTTTTACGGTAGATTTAACTTATTTCCAATATGTGACAGCATCCCTACCTGACTGTTGACTGATTCAGGTGGCCAGTGTGAGGAAGACCACGGTGCTGGATGTGATGAGACGGCTGCTGCAGCCCAAGAACATGATGGTGTCGACGCCGGTGGGAGCACATCGCCAGGCCAGCCACTGCTACATCTCCATTCTCAACATCATACAGGGGGAGGTGGACCCTACACAGGTGAGACACATACAAGAGGACCATCTAGGACAATCTAGAGTTGATTTTGTAACACTGATGTCCCAGTTTTGATTCCCAAAATGAGTACAAGGTTAGAAGGTCATACATTGGGTCTCCTGCTGGAATATTGCTCTAAGTTCTGTCAATTCATTGATGAGTTTGTTGTATTTCGCCTCACACTGTCCTGTCTGATCTGCAGGTACACAAGAGCCTTCAGAGGATCCGAGAGCGGAAGCTGGCCCAGTTCATCCCCTGGGGTCCAGCCAGCATCCAGGTGGCGCTGTCACGCAAGTCTCCCTACATCCAGACGGCCCATCGTGTCAGCGGCCTCATGATGGCCAACCACACAAGCATCTCCCATGTAGGTCCAACACTACATGTACTTTTTATGTTCTAGTATGTTCAAGTTTGTTTGTCTGACATAGTCAGGGTTAGCCACTTGTCTGTTAGTCCAACATAGTCAGGGTTAGCCACTTGTCTGTTAGTCCAACATAGTCAGGGTTAGCCACTTGTCTGTTAGTCCAACATAGTCAGGGTAAGCCACTTGTCTGTTAGTCCAACATAGTCAGGGATAGACACAGCCACTAGTCTGTTAGTCCGACATAGTCAGGGATAGACATGGCCACTTGTCCGTTAGTCCGACATAGTCAGGGTTAGCCACTTATCCGTTAGTCCGAGACAAGTGAAACTCTTAGGGGACTAGTTGTTTTCTCCATATCTAGTTAGTTTGCATAAGCCAATAGTCCGGAATGAGCTGCAGACAATTTAGATTTAACCAGAGGTGTCCTCCCTGATAGTTTATCTTGGCTGACCCACAGAATTGAGTTTTTGCTTGCTGCCAAGTCCATCGATGCCCATTTGACTGATATTTAGGAGGGGGTACAGCGATACGCTGTGCAGAGTTGCGTCCCTTGGGCATGCCAGAAACCTATGATTGTGCGTTTGAATCCCAGTTCGCCCCGATTATGTTTCTAGGTTTGTCAGCACCATACCCATGCTCATGGGTTTCACCGAAGTGGTAAACGACTAAGACCTGCATCACTTCGGGCTTTCCTCCCATATTAAGCTGACACGCCACGATTTAACTGGAATACTGTTAAAAGCGGTGTTAAACCTAACTCGCTTACTGATATTAAGGAAAGCTCTTTATGTGACTCCTTGCAGTAGAATACCTACAGTCAAGTCAGGATATATGCAAGACAGATAGCATGTGGTTGGCTATAGCAAGCTCATATTTTATCCCCAAACAGTGGTCATAGTTGTTATTGTGTACATAAAGAAGTGGCAGATTTTAAGCTCCGAGTGGATTTCTGGATTCAGGCTTTCATTACTTTCTCAAAGTACCACTGCTCACTCTTCCCTGCATGAAACATGGTATATGAAACAAAATATTGTTAACAATAAAGAAATTGTTGCTATCTTCTTGCAGTTGTTTGATAGAACCCTCCGCCAGTTTGACAAGCTGAGAAAGAGAGAGGCTTTTATGGAGCAGTATAAGAAGGAGCCGATCTTCAAGGACAACCTGGATGAGTTTGATAACTCTCGAGAAGTCCTGCAGGAGCTAGTTGACGAGTACCAGGCCGCCACGCGACACGACTACCTGGACTGGGGCACACGACAGGTAGATAGACTCACCTTCCATCATCATCTTTGTCCCTTCATTGGACAGGTGTTTAGGGCTGTAACAGCTACCTTGACTTGCGCACACGACAGGTAGGTAACTCACCTTCCATCATCATCTTTGTCCCTTCATAGGACAGGTGTTAAGGGCTGTAACAGCTACCTTGACTGGGGCACACGACAGGTAGGTAACTCACCTTCCATCATCATCTTTGTCCCTTCATAGGACAGGTGTTGAGGGCCGTAACAGCTACCTTGACTGGGACACACGACAGGTAGGTAACTCACCTTCCATCATCATCTTTGTCCCTTCATAGGACAGGTGTTGAGGGCTGTAACAGCTACCTTGACTGGGACACACGACAGGTAGGTAACTCACCTTCCATCATCATCTTTGTCCCTTCATAGGACAGGTGTTTAGGGCTGTAACAGCTACCTTGACTGGGGCACACGACAGGTAGGTAACTCACCTTCCATCATCATCTTTGTCCCTTCATAGGACAGGTGTTTAGAGCTGTAACAGCTACCTTGACTGGGGCACATGACAGGTAAGTAACTCACCTTCCATCATCATCTTTGTCCCTTCATAGGACAGGTGTTTAGGGCTGTAACAGCTACCTTGACTGGGGGGGCACACGACAGGTAGGTAACTCACCTTCCATCATCATCTTTGTCCCTTCATAGGACAGGTGTTGAGGGCTGTAACAGCTACCTTGACAGGGGCACACGACAGGTAGGTAACTCACCTTCCATCATCATCTTTGTCCCTTCATAGGACAGGTGTTTAGGGCTGTAACAGCTACCTTGACTGGGGGGGCACACGACAGGTAGGTAACTCACCTTCCATCATCATCTTTGTCCCTTCATAGGACAGGTGTTTAGGGCTGTAACAGCTACCTTGACTGGGGCACACGACAGGTAGGTAACTCACCTTCCATCATCATCTTTGTCCCTTCATAGGACAGGTGTTTAGAGCTGTAACAGCTACCTTGACTGGGGCACATGACAGGTAAGTAACTCACCTTCCATCATCATCTTTGTCCCTTCATAGGACAGGTGTTTAGGGCTGTAACAGCTACCTTGACTGGGGGGGCACACGACAGGTAGGTAACTCACCTTCCATCATCATCTTTGTCCCTTCATAGGACAGGTGTTGAGGGCTGTAACAGCTACCTTGACAGGGGCACACGACAGGTAGGTAACTCACCTTCCATCATCATCTTTGTCCCTTCATAGGACAGGTGTTTAGGGCTGTAACAGCTACCTTGACTGGGGGGGCACACGACAGGTAGGTAACTCACCTTCCATCATCATCTTTGTCCCTTCATAGGACAGGTGTTTAGGGCTGTAACAGCTACCTTGACTGGGGCACACGACAGGTAGGTAACTCACCTTCCATCATCATCTTTGTCCCTTCATAGGACAGGTGTTTAGGACTGTAACAGCTACCTTGACTGGGGGGGGGGGGGCACACGACAGGTAGGTAACTCACCTTCCATCATCATCTTTGTCCCTTCATAGGACAGGTGTTTAGGACTGTAACAGCTACCTGGACTGGGGCACACGACAGGTAGGTAACTCACCTTCCGTCATCTTTGTCCCTTCATAGGACAGGTGTTTAGGGCTGTAACAGCTACCTTGACTGGGGGGGCACACGACAGGTAGGTAACTCACCTTCCATCATCATCTTTGTCCCTTCATAGGACAGGTGTTGAGGGCTGTAACAGCTACCTTGACAGGGGCACACGACAGGTAGGTAACTCACCTTCCATCATCATCTTTGTCCCTTCATAGGACAGGTGTTTAGGGCTGTAACAGCTACCTTGACTGGGGGGGCACACGACAGGTAGGAAACTCACCTTCCATCATCATCTTTGTCCCTTCATAGGACAGGTGTTTAGGGCTGTAACAGCTACCTTGACTGGGGCACACGACAGGTAGGTAACTCACCTTCCATCATCATCTTTGTCCCTTCATAGGACAGGTGTTTAGGACTGTAACAGCTACCTTGACTGGGGCACACGACAGGTAGGTAACTCACCTTCCATCATCATCTTTGTCCCTTCATAGGACAGGTGTTTAGGGCTGTAACAGCTACCTTGACTGGGGCACACGACAGGTAGGTAACTCACCTTCCATCATCATCTTTGTCCCTTCATAGGACAGGTGTTTAGGACTGTAACAGCTACCTGGACTGGGGCACACAACAGGTAGGTAACTCACCTTCCGTCATCTTTGTCCCTTCATAGGACAGGTGTTTAGAGCTGTAACAGCTACCTTGACTGGGGCACACGACAGGTAGGTAACTCACCTTCCATCATCATCTTTGTCCCTTCATAGGACAGGTGTTTAGGGCTGTAACAGCTACCTTGACTGGGGGGGGGGGGCACACGACAGGTAGGTAACTCACCTTCCATCATCATCTTTGTCCCTTCATAGGACAGGTGTTTAGGGCTGTAACAGCTACCTTGACTGGGGCACACGACAGGTAGGTAACTCACCTTCCATCATCATCTTTGTCCCTTCATAGGACAGGTGTTTAGGACTGTAACAGGTACCTTGACTGGGGGGGCACATGACAGGTAGGTAACTCACCTTCCATCATCATCTTTGTCCCTTCATAGGACAGGTGTTTAGGACTGTAACAGCTACCTTGACTGGGGCACACGATAGGTAGGTAACTCACCTACCATCATCTTTGTCCCTTCATAGGACAGGTGTTTAGGGCTGTAACAGCTACCTTGACTGGGGCACACGACAGGTAGGTAACTCACCTTCCATCATCATCTTTGTCCCTTCATAGGACAGGTGTTTAGGACTGTAACAGCTACCTGGACTGGGGCACACGACAGGTAGGTAACTCACCTTCCATCATCATCTTTGTCCCTTCATAGGACAGGTGTTTAGGGCTGTAACAGCTACCTTGACTGGGGCACACGACAGGTAGGTAACTCACCTTCCATCATCATCTTTGTCCCTTCATAGGACAGGTGTTTAGGACTGTAACAGCTACCTTGACTGGGGCACACGATAGGTAGGTAACTCACCTACCATCATCTTTGTCCCTTCATAGGACAGGTGTTTAGGGCTGTAACAGCTACCTTGACTGGGACACACGACAGGTAGGTAACTCACCTTCCATCATCATCTTTGTCCCTTCATAGGACAGGTGTTTAGGACTGTAACAGCTACCTTGACTGGGGCACACGATAGGTAGGTAACTCACCTACCATCATCTTTGTCCCTTCATAGGACAGGTGTTTAGGGCTGTAACAGCTACCTTGACTGGGGGGGCACACGACAGGTAGGTAACTCACCTTCCATCATCATCTTTGTCATTTCATAGGACAGGTGTTTCGGGCCGTAACAACTACCTTGACTGGAGCACATGACAGGTAGGTAACTCACCTTCCGTCATCATCTTTGTCCCTTCATAGGACAGGTGTTGAGGGCCGTAACAGCTACCTTGACTGGGGCACACGACAGGTAGGTAACTCACCTTCCATCATCATCTTTGTCCCTTCATAGGACAGGTGTTGAGGGCTGTAACAGCTACCTTGACTGGGGCACACGACAGGTAGGTAACTCACCTTCCATCATCATCTTTGTCCCTTCATAGGACAGGTGTTTAGGGCTGTAACAGCTACCTTGACTGGGGCACACGACAGGTAGGTAACTCACCTACCATCATCTTTGTCCCTTCATAGGACAGGTGTTTAGGGCCGTAACAGCTACCTTGACTGGGGGGGCACATGACAGGTAGGTAACTCACCTTCCATCATCATCTTTGTCCCTTCATAGGACAGGTGTTTAGGGCTGTAACAGCTACCTTGACTGGGGCACACGACAGGTAGGTAACTCACCTTCCATCATCATCTTTGTCCCTTCATAGGACAGGTGTTTAGGACTGTAACAGCTACCTTGACTGGGGCACACGACAGGTAGGTAACTCACCTACCATCATCTTTGTCCCTTCATAGGACAGGTGTTTAGGACTGTAACAGCTACCTTGACTGGGTGTTTAGGGCTGTAACAGCTACCTTGACTGGGGCACACGACAGGTAGGTAACTCACCTTCCATCATCATCTTTGTCCCTTCATAGGACAGGTGTTTAGGACTGTAACAGCTACCTTGACTGGGGCACACGACAGGTAGGTAACTCACCTACCATCATCTTTGTCCCTTCATAGGACAGGTGTTTAGGACTGTAACAGCTACCTTGACTGGGGCACACGACAGGTAGGTAACTCACCTTCCATCATCATCTTTGTCCCTTCATAGGACAGGTGTTTAGGACTGTAACAGCTACCTTGACTGGGGGGGCACATGACAGGTAGGTAACTCACCTTCCATCATCATCTTTGTCCCTTCATAGGACAGGTGTTTAGGACTGTAACAGCTACCTTGACTGGGGCACACGATAGGTAGGTAACTCACCTACCATCATCTTTGTCCCTTCATAGGACAGGTGTTTAGTGCTGTAACAGCTACCTTGACTGGGGCACACGACAGGTAGGTAACTCACCTTCCATCATCATCTTTGTCCCTTCATAGGACAGGTGTTTAGGACTGTAACAGCTACCTTGACTGGGGCACACGACAGGTAGGTAACTCACCTTCCATCATCATCTTTGTCCCTTCATAGGACAGGTGTTTAGGGCTGTAACAGCTACCTTGACAGGGGCACACGACAGGTAGGTAACTCACCTTCCATCATCATCTTTGTCCCTTCATAGGACAGGTGTTTAGGACTGTAACAGCTACCTTGACTGGGGCACACGATAGGTAGGTAACTCACCTACCATCATCTTTGTCCCTTCATAGGACAGGTGTTTAGGGCTGTAACAGCTACCTTGACTGGGACACACGACAGGTAGGTAACTCACCTTCCATCATCATCTTTGTCCCTTCATAGGACAGGTGTTTAGGACTGTAACAGCTACCTTGACTGGGGCACACGATAGGTAGGTAACTCACCTACCATCATCTTTGTCCCTTCATAGGACAGGTGTTTAGGGCTGTAACAGCTACCTTGACTGGGGGGGCACACGACAGGTAGGTAACTCACCTTCCATCATCATCTTTGTCCCTTCATAGGACAGGTGTTTAGGGCTGTAACAGCTACCTTGACTGGGGCACATGACAGGTAGGTAACTCACCTTCCATCATCATCTTTGTCCCTTCATAGGACAGGTGTTTAGGGCTGTAACAGCTACCTTGACAGGGGCACACGACAGGTAGGTAACTCACCTTCCATCATCATCTTTGTCCCTTCATAGGACAGGTGTTGAGGGCTGTAACAGCTACCTGGACTGGGGGGGCACACGACAGGTAGGTAACTCACCTTCCATCATCATCTTTGTCCCTTCATAGGACAGGTGTTGAGGGCTGTAACAGCTACCTTGACTGGGGCACACGACAGGTAGGTAACTCACCTTCCATCATCATCTTTGTCCCTTCATAGGACAGGTGTTTAGAGCTGTAACAGCTACCTTGACTGGGGCACATGACAGGTAGGTAACTCACCTTCCATCATCATCTTTGTCCCTTCATAGGACAGGTGTTTAGGGCCGTAACAGCTACCTTGACTGGGCAGACGACAGGTAGGTAACTCACCTTCCATCATCATCTTTGTCCCTTCATAGGACAGGTGTTTAGGGCTGTAACAGCTACCTTGACTGGGACACACGACAGGTAGGTAACTCACCTTCCATCATCATCTTTGTCCCTTCAAAGGACAGGTGTTTAGTGCTGTAACAGCTACCGTGACTGGGACACACGACAGGTAGGCAGACTCGCCTTCTTTGAGACTGAGTTACCCAGTCGTCTAAGGCACAGAAATTCACTGTGCATTGTTGTGTTTCTTTAGTGTGGCATAATCCTAACCCACTCAATACAAGATGTATACACCAATAGAAATGTAATAGTACACTAGTCCTTATGATAACATAGAGCAACAACCTTAAAAAGGGCAGATTTCTACTCGTCCTTTTGATACCTGAACTATTGGGCTGTTTGGCAAGACTATAGTGCCAGTTTCTAACGCTGTGTGTAGCAGTAATGGACCAACCACTGTTGGGAGTTAAACCTGACAAGTGATTCCCTATTTCCCCACGTCTTATTGCAGGGAGCTGCTGCTGAGCGAATGTGATGCAGAGACAAGGACAGGATGTGGCGCGAGCTGTCTCACTGGGATGTCAACAATAGAGATGCGGGATATGATTGAAATACTTTTCAAAGCTGTGTTAAACCCAACTTGTTCTCTCGGAGGAATGGTTGTATTTCTACTGCGTTCACAGGAAAGGTTGTCATGGTGATATATATGCAAAGTTCACAGGAATGGTTGTCATAGTATTATATACGCAGTTCACAGGAATGGTTGTCATGGTGATTAGTATGCAGAGCTCCAAGGTTTGGTTGTCATGGTGATATCTCTCAGAGTTCCCATAACACACAGAAGTTTGATAACTTGAAAAGCATAACTTCAAATTGTTTAAACCTAACTAACTGAGCTCATACCCGATGGCAATTCCTGGTACAGTATGCAGGTCTCTGATTTATGTCTTGTCTCTAAGTGTACAATCCCACTGTCACATGACGCCGGAGCATTATTCAGTTAATTGTGTATATTATGCTAACATGGGTGTTACGTTGATGTATGCCTAGGTGTGTTTATATGAGTGTTGAGAGTAACAGTATGAGGTGGTCTGATGACAAGCACTGAATCTCTGGGTTGAATGTCAAGTCAAATTGTATATTTTTGCACAAGATTGTCCGACATACACAACTGTTTTTGCATTTAAGGTCACATATTTACAGTTGGTACAAATATCTGTGTTCATGTTTGTGATGGTGTACATATATCATTTATCATGAGATATCCTTTCGGAATTCATCTAGAAAGGATATACTTTTGTTTGATGACTTGTTATTGTTACTGTTATGCTATTGTTAAAAGGGGAGGTCGGGTAGCCTGTCCCCCGTCGTGATATTGCTGGAATATTGCTAAAAGCGGCGTAAAACCATACTCACTCACTCACTATTGTTAAAATATGGTTCTTACTGTGCCTGGCCGCATGCATCCAAAAGACTTTGAAGGATGGTTTTTGTTGTGACCTGTCTGACTTGCAGCATTAATGGAATAAACAACAACTGGTTGGCACTGAGTGGGGTATCCATGTTAAAACTGTGGCATTGTATCTACTATCATGGACTAGCTATAAAAACAGTGTAAGCCTTGACTAGAAACAGTGTAAGCCTGGACTAGAAACAGTGTAATCCTGGACTAGAAACAGTGTAATCCTGGACTAGAAACAGTGTAATCCTGGACTAGAAACAGTGTAAGCCTGGACTAGAAACAGTGTAATCCTGGACTAGAAACAGTGTAAGCCTGGACTAGAAACAGTGTAATCCTGGACTAGAAACAGTGTAAGCCTGGACTAGAAACAGTGTAATCCTGGACTAGAAACAGTGTAAGCCTGGACTAGAAACAGTCTAAGCCTGGACTAGAAACAGTGTAAGCCTGGACTAGAAACAGTCTAAGCCTGGACTAGAAACAGTGTAAGCCTGGACTAGAAACAGTGTAAGCCTGGACTAGAAACAGTGTAATCCTGGACTAGAAACAGTGTAATCCTGGACTAGAAACAGTGTAAGCCTGGACTAGAAACAGTGTAATCCTGGACTAGAAACAGTGTAAGCCTGGACTAGAAACAGTGTAATCCTGGACTAGAAACAGTGTAAGCCTGGACTAGAAACAGTGTAATCCTGGACTAGAAACAGTGTAAGCCTGGACTAGAAACAGTGTAATCCTGGACTAGAAACAGTGTAAGCCTGGACTAGAAACAGTGTAAGCCTGGACTAGAAACAGTGTAAGCCTGGACTAGAAACAGTGTAAGCCTGACTAGAAACAGTCTAATCCTGGACTAGAAACAGTGTAAGCCTGGACTAGAAACAGTGTAAGCCTGGACCAGAAACAGTCTAATCCTGGACTAGAAACAGTGTAAGCCTGGACTAGAAACAGTGTAAGCCTGGACCAGTACAAGCAGGCACACTGACACTAACATCACTGTATCAGTGCAATAATCTTGAAGTCAACAAACGCCCTTTCACCTCACCTTGGCTCAGATACTATCTTTTTCACTGCCCTATGTGGAGTTGTATGACTTGGCATCCCCAAATGACCCTGACTGTGGTCCTTGCTTTGTCACTATCATACCTAAGCTCAAGGGTTTCTCCAAAGTGGGGCACCCATGAAGATCCGGGGCAGAACAGGTCTTTAGCAACCCATGTTTGCCTTAAAAGGCGACTGTGCTTGTCGTAAGAGGCGACTAACGGGATCGGGTGGTCAGACTTGCTTACTTGGTTGATGCGTGTCATCGTATGACAATTGCGTGGATCGATGCTCATGATATCAATAACTGGGTTGTCTGGTCCAGACTCGATTATTAACGACTGCCGTCATATAGCTGGAATATTGCAGCGTGCGGCGTTAAACAACAAACACACAAACAAACAAGTCCAAAGTGGGGGGAAAGGGTGGCCCAGTTGTCTCAGGCGCTGCAGTTCACTGTGCAGAGTTGCATCCCTTGGGTACACCAGAAACCTATGATAGTGGATTTGAATGCTGGTTCGTCTGATTATGTTTCTTGGATTGACAGTACCATACCTATGTTCGTGGGTTTCACAAAGGTGGTAAACATCTGAGACCATCACTTTGGGCTTTCCTCCTACATCAAGCTGACATGCCGTGATATAACTGGAATACTGTTAAAAGCGGTGTTGAACAAAACTCACTCACACACCAGTGAAGTCACCTTGAATTTCTCATCATATTCTGTGATTGGGTAGTCAGACTCGCTGACTTGGTTGATGCATGTCATATTACCCCAATCACATAGATCGATGCTTATATCAATTACTGGATTGTCTGGCAGAAACTCGATTATTTACAGGCTATAGGTGGAATATTGCTGAGTGTGGCGATAAACAACTAACAAACACAAGGCATCATTGTCATAGTTCTGTAAGTAAACTCTGTGACCGTTTTCATAATGGGCTTTGCACACAAATGTTATACCGGTAGCTGTATCTATTCCCTGGATTAAACAACTTTCTGTAATAGTTAGAAAGACTGGGGTTGATGGTCATTAGGAGACATGATAGCTGCACACAAGTGTATTTGCTTGGTCAGGTGCTTCTCTCTGTTTTGGTTGTATACCTGTATATACATGTAAATATGATATACATATTATCTCAACTGAAATCATGAATTGAAATAAAACCTTTCATTTCTATCTGAAATATCATATTTGTAAATCTTTATTGCATGGAATGTGTTGAGATAAAACAGACAGTGCACAGGACAACATACTGGAGAGAGTATGTTAAATACAAGGAATCCCAGAGAACCTGTTTGTTTCATAGAAGAACAACTTTGAAAAGGAGGATGTGGACGGATGCAAGCATTGAGATAATACTAGGGGCTGCAGATTATTCTGAAAAAAATAATTTGTTCCACAGAGAAAAAAATGTCCTGAGGTTTTAATCTGCAAAATTGCCTGTCAGTGGAAATGCTGGACTCCTGGAAAATGTTTTGCGAAAAGAAAAAAAATGTTCTGTCCTGGTTTCACTGACAAAAAATTGTGTTTGGAAGCAGTCCCTGAAACCAACATCTGTCTCATGTCCCGGATCACTCGCCACTTTGGTAACCTGCAAGAAGACTCTCCCCCCTATCCATGAATGTATGTCTGAAAACACAACCAATAAGAATGAAAGTGTATTCAGTCATTCTGTATGATGATACTGTTCCGATGTGGATATCATCTGGAATATGTATGATCTATGGTGGAAATATTCGTGAATCATTATGTAATGAGTTGACAATTCTTTTAGTTAGGCCCATTTGCGCTTAGACTAAACCCGAATATATCATGAGCTGTGTTTATGAATAACTATCAAATACTGATGAAACCTGTGTTAGGAAATAGGCGAACATATGCTGCGCCATGGGTGCCACCCATCTGGTACACGTGCGAAGGCATGACAAGTGTTCACCTGAAACAAGGGGGCACGGGTGGCCCAGTCGTCTAAGGCGCCGCGATTCGCTGTGCAGAGTTGCGTCCCTTGGGCACGCCAGAAACCTATGATTGTGGGTTCGAATCCCGGTTCGCCCCGATTATGTTTCTAGGTTTGTCAGCACCATACCCGTGCTCGTGGGTTTCACCGAAGTGGTAAATGTTTTGAGACCTGCATCACTTCGGGCTTTCCTCCCACATTAAGCTGACACGCCGTGATATAACTGGAATACTGTTAAAAGCGGCGTTAAACCCAACTCACTCAGTCACTCACCTGAAACAAACCCAAAATTAGGAATTGCATCGGACGTAATTGCGTTACTAATGCTTCAAATTTGGAAAGACGTGCATATATACTACTCAGCATTTGCTAAGGACCAAAATAGTTTTATTTTATCAATGGTCTGGTCGTTATATGTCAGCCGTGAAGATCCGGGTGAATAGGTCCTACAGAGCCAACTATGCTTGTCGTAATATTTAACTCATGATCACATTCAAACTGAATATTGATTTTTCTCAGGGTATTCAGTATAGTTAAACCTTTGAGTCCAATGCCGTATATAGCTGGAATATTGCTGGGTGCGACGTTAAACTACAAACCAACAAACCAATATGTAATTGTGCCGCAGAGTTCGTAAATATTTCATGCCTGCATTCGATCAGTAAATAAAGGTTTGTTATGAAATACAGGTACGAAGGCTGAAAAGACCAATTACGGTAATTGTGTAATAAGTTAATAACACAGTGTTGTACACAAGGAACTACTCAAACAATGTTCTACATTGACTAGTTCACTTCTTCGTGACATTACTTTGTGTACGGTGGCACATAAGGGACATGGAGTCTGTTTTCTCAATATTTTGATATTTCACTTACTGTTATGGTAACCTTTTGCAAACTAACACGATTTGTCATACAAATATGTGATAAATCATGTATAAAGTAGATATTGATTCGCTGAAAAGTGAAGCAAAAATGTCAAAAACTAAAATGAAAATGTCGAAAACAAAAACGAAAATGTCAAAAACTAAAATGAAAATGTCAAAAACAAAAACGAAAATGTCCAAAACAAAAGCGAAAATGTCTAAAACTAAAATGAAAATACAGAAAAGTATTTCCAGATACAGATAATGTTCCCACCGCGTTTAGTTTTGGACATTTTCGCTTCACATATCAGCGATTCCGCACGCACGTTTGTTCTGATTCCGTTCTAGAGTCTTCAACTAAATCAAATACAGATTCAAACAAACAAACAATTTGCTTCAGTTTCTTAATGACGGTCCAAAATTAATATAATTAAGTACATTCTGAATGAATTTTCAGTCTATAGAATCAAAAGCCTTTTCAAAATGTACTAATATCAAAAGTCTTGGAATATGTTGAGTATCAGTGTAATCCATTAAATCATAGACTTGTCTCGTAACCTCTCCGTGATCTAGGGCGGTCAGGTAGCCTAGTGGTTAAAGTGGTTTAAGGACAATATTTGTTTTTTTATAACATTCTTTGACGTAACTCATACGAAATATACTTCACTGTTGTACACACAAAATATTTCATACAAAATTATTTAAAATGCACTTGTGTCGTGGTTAGATTTTATATGTGCACACGTGTCAACGCCATTCGCCATATAAACAACGTATTTGTCAACAACCACCGTTATAGATCCACACGGGAAAGGTCAGCATGTTGTAGTCATCTTACACCGACATACCAGTTCTTTTGTAAAAAAACTCAAAATTTGAAAAACAACATGACATATGAATAAATGGTTTGGGCCATGACGAAGATGATGGCGTCTTCCCTTTATTAAATTTTCACTTGAAAATCGATTTCATGTTTCTGAGTCAAGGAGATAAAAGACTTGGTAGGCTTGGTAGGAGACATTCTTTTAAAAGGCGACTATGCTTGTCGTAAGATCTAACGGGATCGGGTGGTCATGCTCGCTGACTTGGTTGTTGCATGTCATCGTGTCCCAACTGTGAAGAACAAATGCTCATGGTATCAATCACTGGGCATCTCCCCGAGGCAGGAGAGTTAGTTAACTGACCACAAAAGTCCAGTTTCCACCCTTGCCGAACTAGGCTAGAATTCCTGGGCTCGATCATAGCGCTACCAGTGGTTATTACGAGTTATGTCCCTTCTAAGCCTCTCCTATGGACCAATCAGATTCCACCTCTCGTGTCACTTGCATTTGCTTCTAACAAAATGGCAGTGCCCAGTCAAGACGATCTGATCGATAATCAAGATCTATACTGTGATAAGACGGGTATAACGATCTATACCATGTATACCGAAACGTCGCTTTTTACAGTATTAAAGAAGTTGTTATCAATAAAATTGTGTCTACCTTGTCAGCCGCCATGTAGCAGGAATACTGGTGAGTTACTGCGGCGTTAAACAACAAACAAACAAATCACAATCCAAATGACCCCATATCCTACATCATGCAAAAAATCCTTGGCAAAACGAAAGATAACCTTGGTGGTAGGATCGCACACCGAATAAACCTTCAAATGTTTTATGGTATACATGTGGAGGACATTTCCAAATTCGAAGCATCAGTGACAAAACTGATGTCCGATGCAATTCCCTATTTTGACTTGTACAATATGTTCCAGGTGGACAATTGACTTGCATTTGCATGTGTTTGTGATGGGTGCCACGGGTGGGGCAGGATACGCTCACCTTTTCGCGAACACCTGGGCCCACTTGCACAAAGCGATCTTAGCACTAAGATGATCGTAACTTCCATACCTTAACATAGGCTTACAATAGTCTTAGCGCTAAGATCGCTTTGTGCCAGTGGGCCCTGGTATCTTCAATGCTTGATAGTGATTCGTAAACACATGCTCATGACATAGTCAGAATGGTACAATCGACTCTGCTTTTGGTGGAAATGTCTTATAAATATGGAAAGGGCTATGTCGTCGCTTTTATTTTCCGGAAAATGGAAGCTAAAATGTTATTTTAAAAAATCATTGAAAAATAGAAAGGGGCAGATAATAATTGATATAACGGGAATATTAAATGAAACCATGTCATTCTGTGAAACATTATATACTAGCCAAGATGTAAGCATTGTTTAATATTCCAAAGACCCAGATTTTGCGTTGAGTGATCGGCATTCGGGGATTAACGGAAACGTAGGCAATTTAATGCTATTTACGAACTGGTTTAATGATCAATATTAAAGATACATATTTTGATAATGCACTGTTTCGACATATTTTGGTTGTGTAGTGTTTGATATGACTTACGTCATCAAGCAATTCATTGATCAAAACGTGCTTGAGGATGATATCGTTTCTGTGCCTCACAGAAACAACATATTGCTTGTATAGTGTACAAAACCGTTTGCGGGATCTCTGCTGTCAGATCTTCAACAAGGACAAACCATGAGACTTCTCGTCCAAGTGTGTGTACGCCAGCAGACCCATGAAACTACTTTTTTAACAACGTGCGCATCTATCGACTTCACACAATTTTCAACGTGTATAGAGACGATATTGTGATCTCAGACAATCGTTACATGCTAATGTAGCTTATTGTACATGCGTGATAAAAAGTGCCGTGCTGCAACACTGGGTCATTTTGTGCGTTCTGTATTAATTGTATCACTTTCTCTCAGTGACTAAGTATGTTTTGTGAACTGCCACTAGAAAGACCAATGCGTTGTCTATTCTTGATACAGCATAAGACATTGTATCTTTTTCCATCGCCTTATCGAAAATCCGTGGAATCTATGAATAATAAATTCAGCTCTTAAAATCCGGAGTAACAGATATCCGGATCATAACGACCGGGCGTGACCTCATAATAAAGTTCTGTCAACTGTATACGGGAGGGGCTCACCTGGTCCCATAATATCGAAGCGGTATCTCGCTTCGGTTACCGTCTTCTCATTCTGCAACTGAATATCGTACACTTGGAAGCCGAAATTCTCTGATACATCTCCACATATCACATCACTTCCTCCCCCACAAATTCTCTCTTGGTCACCATCTTTCGGAGATGGAAACATCGTCACTACGGTAATGTTTTGACAGCTGGCGATTTCCTGTACTAAACCGATCCGAAAGTAGTGCCGTCAATTATTTTTCGACAGCCAATCAAAACGCGATGACACAGCTCTCCACTCTCAGCCAGCCAATCAGATTGCGTAAATAAAAATAAACCACTACGAATAAACCACTGCTGGCGATTGGAGATCAAGTCCTGTTGTGGGAGAAACAATGATACATCACCGGCAAACATCCATCTGCTTGTCGTCATAGTAACAATGGCTCTAACCCGGAAGCAGCATCAAACTCTGCGAAGACATAACACTATACTGGCATGAGGGAAACTTTGAAGTCTTGGGAATAATATTTAATCCCACATTACATGATCTATGGGTAATAAATACAAGAAAAAAACTCGAACATATTAATAGATTACTGGGAAGCTGGAAAAAAGACATCTACCATTAACAGGTAAAATTACAGTTATTAAGACTCTGGCTCTTTCAACATTAGTTCATACATTTTCAGCACTTCCAAACCCACCCCATGATTTTATTGGAAAATTGAATGAACTATTTTATACTTTAATTTGGAATAACAAACCAGACAAAATAAAAAGATCTACTTTGATAAGGAAATATGAAGAAGGTGGTCTGAAAATGATAGATAACCGTAAAATTATTGATTCATTGAAATTATCATTTTTAAGGACACGTTTACAAAAACCGACTTCGTCAACATTAAAGAACTTCCAATCAAAACAGATATTCCTTTTGGGAGCAAATATTGATAGGTTTATTACTTTGAAAAGTCCCTTTTGGAGGGATATATTGAATATTTGGTGTAATTACTACAGAAAACATAAAGCTGACAAACAAAGTATTGACGAAATTTTATCAGAACCATTATGATTCAATCACCAATTTAAAAATAATTTCATTCTGAAACATTTGTTTAAGAAGGGTATTCATAGTTTAAAAGATTTATGTATCAACAACAGATTTTTAACATTTGAAGAATTACAAAACCAATTTCAAATTAAAGGTACTATTCTTGACTACAACAGAGTAATGCTAAATATCCCTAAATCATGGAAAGAACAATAAACGGCAGATCTTCTATCACAGCTAACGTATACATAAATAACATTTTGAGAGACTTGTTGATAAGAGCAAAGGGCTCCAGAATATTTTATGATAAACTTACACTACAACTAACTTTCCTCTTATGTGTGATAAATGGGAAAATGAACTTAAAGCATTTTATGGAATAATGTTTTCTCTAATCGTAGATTGTGTACCAATGATGTTAAACTAATATATTTCCATTACAGATTTATAAATAGAGCTCTATACACCAAAAAGGAATTATGTAAAATGAAGCTAATAGATGATGATATATGCTTATACCATGTGTATGTAGAATGTGTTTTTGTAAAGGAATTTTGGTTAGAAATTGAAATGTACCTAAAC
This sequence comes from Haliotis cracherodii, assembly GCF_022045235.1. Taxonomy (NCBI): domain Eukaryota; kingdom Metazoa; phylum Mollusca; class Gastropoda; order Lepetellida; family Haliotidae; genus Haliotis; species Haliotis cracherodii. The sequence continues at coordinate 6,135,385 of NW_027266276.1, forward strand.
TCGAAGCTTGCATATGATATTCATGTTACCATTCTGGATAAGTTATTTTGCTACAACAAAAACAACTACCTATTCAACCACATAATTCTTCTTGCAAAAAGAAATACATTCACCAGTCAAGCATTAAGAAAACTCCATATGCGTTCCCTTTTTCATAAACATATTGAAAGATGTATGTAAAATAGAAAAGAAATTCATCGCAATGAAAAATAGTAGTATTAATAGATTCGACAGAAAATGAAGGAATTATCAGCCTACTTGTTATAATTTCTTAGTCAATCAATAGATGTACTTACCCATATCGGATCATGTTTTAAGATTCTATGAATTGCTACATGTATATACCTCATGTACCAATGTTACATATATGTCTACTGAATTGAAATAAAAATATTAAAAAACAAACAAAAACAAAACAAACAATGGCTCTAACACGAAGCCATGAAGACTACGTGTTTACTATTTGACAGCACATATATTGGCACACCGAATTGGATATGAGGGGAAAACACTTCATACTATCTTCGTATGTAATTATCGATTAAGAAACATTATCGATTGAACTTGAACAAATACTTTTTTCTGAGGGTGAGAAAGCAAAGCTGATCTGATTTTTATCAAAAGCGATGACATCATATGAGTGACCTAGGACATGGTGAGACTCACATGTGAACAAGGCGTCCAAATAGCGGTTTCAGTTCAAAACCTAAACCTAAAAGAAGATGAAATTGTCTTACAACTTCAACTATTTTCTTCTTGTAGGGTTATAGATCTGGGAATCTGAAACATTCTTTTATGATGTGTGATGGATTCAGGTTTGTCAATGACAGTAAATTAAAAACACCCCCAAGTTATATATGCAAAGATAATATGTAAATAAAAGTGTCAAAAAACATTTCCGTAATCATAAGAAATTGCTACTTAAAGCGGAGTCCTATGAACGTTTCAGACTTTATCTTGAGCAAATGTTTATGAATCACTATCAAATAGTGATGAAATTGGGGGTTTGCGACAAAGGCAAGCGTATCTTGCCCAACCCATCACAAACACACGCAAAGGAAAGTCAATTGTTTACCTGAAAAGAAAACACGGGGATATATGGTTCAAGTCAAAATAGGGAATTGCATCAGACATCCTTTTTGTCACTGATCTTGGCAAATTGGGTGCCTCACTCATTTGTGCTTTACTAAGATGGTGTGATTCCACATATTCCATATGCTACATTTGACGACTGCTGAAAAGATTGTGAACTTCGTTTGCATTAGTATGGATCCACTCTCGAGGATGTTTAATGATATCATGGTTAGACCTCTCAGATCCTTTGTTTTATAAGAAAAACGTCAGTAAAACCCGAGTCTCTGTGTATAACCGATGTACATCATGGCCAACTTTCATTCACATATCAATAGCACCTAAAATGTTTAAGCAACATTGTTTCGATAACTGTATTAAAAAAGATATTCAATAACTCTATGTTCATCCGTGAGAACACTGTGTGAGTCAGCCTTACGCGATGTTCGTGAAATATGTTGGTAGCCTTTCGCACGTGCATTATTCTTTGATGATTCGGGGGCACGGGTGGCCAACTCGTCTAAGGCGCCGCGATTCGCTGTGCAGAGTTGCGTCCCTTGGACACGCCAGAAACCTATGATTGTGGGTTCGAATCCCGGTTCGCCCCGATTATGTTTCTAGGTTTGTCAGCACCATACCCGTGCTCGTGGGTTTCACCGAAGTGGTAAACGTCTGAGACCTGCATCACTTCGGGCTTTCCTCCCACATTAAGCTGACACGCCGCGATATAACTGGAATATTGTTAAAAGCGGCGTTAAACAAAACTCACTCACTCACTCACTTTGATGATTCGGTTTATGAAAATGAAATGCGTGTCCCGCGGCGAGTACACAGTTCACACAGGACCAAGCCGAGCCCATTTATCAATCACCCAAATATTACGTGTTGATGGGCATATTATGGGCAAACGTAGCCCTGAACAAGAATTTAACTAACTGAATTATTCACAAATAGACCCATTCATAAGCTGTACATGTATGACTCTCGCCATTATATGTATATATATGTGGTTGACGACGTTATTTTTGAGCGGTGTGTCTTGTGGGTTGTTTCCCTTAGATGTAGCTGGGCAACGCTGATAAACGCAATGGCCAAACGATCGCATCCAAAACCGGGGAGACATGACAATCGGTTTTGGGAGAAAACGTGCAGGTCATCGATGTGAGGGGGAATATGCAGGAAATGTGTGCATAAAATGGAGTTTCCCGACGTTGCCGAAGTCGGATTCTATTGGGGGAGTCATCCGTATTACAATTTGGGTTAATATTGTTAAAGCTGGTACATTTTATCAACATCCTTATAGAGGCTGAACAGAATGTTGATGTCTCATATAAGGAATAAACAACTCGATGTCGTTGTTAATCGTTTATTTCTTAAAAACCCGTTTTACAATTTATTCCCTATTTGTTTATATCAATAATTCATTTACTGATATCACAAATTAGATTTTGGGATATCAATAATTATTTTTTGATATCAATAATTAATTTTTGATTTCAAATCAAATATGCGATATCAATAATTCATTTTGTGATGTTAATAAATGAATTATTGGTGACATAAATGCTTTTGCAACACACGTTTCACACCTATTACGTAATATAAAACGTCAATGCCAGAGAATATCCAGACTAGATTATCCGACGAAACAGATTCCATCGGGGCTACTCACACATGTTCCATATTTGTTACCTGACACGCACTGCAGTACTCCCGCCATGAGACGGCAGCCTGTGAACAAACCAGACTATCAAGATATTGACCAGAAATGCAGACACACGATAGCGCATTTACTGATGTAGTTGAAACTCAAAACGACATGTTAATTTTGAATGACGCTTGTGAAAAAATGAGTTTAAACAAGTGTAATTGCATCTTGTTCGTTTTTGTTTCTAATGGTAACATTTGTCTTGTGAGAATGACGTTTACAGTTCATTCCTTCTGTTGGTGAAAGTATGTTTCCATTTATGTTGATGGGAAACAGCATCCCTAAATGTTTATGATATTCTTTCAAATTTAGAGCAGTGTGTTTGTTTTGTTTGCTTGTGTGTTTGTTGTTTAACGCCGCACTCAGCAATATACCAGCTATGTGACGGCGGTCTGAAAATAATCGATTCTGGATAAGACAATCCAGTGATTGACTTCGATCTACGCAGTTGGGATACGATGACATGCATCAGCCAAGTCAGCGAGCCTGACCACCCGATCCCATTAATCGCCTCTTACGACAAGCATGGATTGCTGAAGACCTATTCTACCCCTGATCTTCACGGATTAGAGCTGTGTGTACAAAGATCCACAGATATCCAGAACACCCCCCCCCCCCCCGCTTTATTTGAGTTAAACAGGCTAGAAAAATCAACATTACCTAATTCATTTCGATTTGCCTCGATACGCACGAAATAGTTTTACTCATTGGATGTTGCCTTGCAGGTCGGCTTAATTTACCGAACAAATGCAGCATCACTTATACATGAACTCTACAGCAATAAACAAGACATAAAACCGCTGATGTAACCATGTGATTAAAAGGAGATATTGAATACCGAAATAAAACTACAAAGACCCAAAATCGAACGATAACATAATTAGCTCTTTTGACGTGTTTACTAAACTTTATGATACAATGGTATGATCGATAGTTGAATACAGTGCTGCTGTTTGGGGGTGGGGGTGGGGTGTGCCTGGTGGGAGTGGGGCTGGGTTGGGGGGTGGTGGTTGGTGGGTGGGGGTGGGGGTGGGGGTGGTTGGTGGGTGTAAACAAACTACAGCTGAGTAAATGCTCTCCAGAACCGAGAGATTTTGCTTCAACTGTGTCAATGAGTTCGAAGATGAGATGCATGTCCTTCTATTATGCCCAGTATATGAAGAAGAGATTTCGTAACCAAGTGTCAACAAAACGCTAACTTTCAGTATCGCAATATACAAGAGAAGCTACACTATGTTTTAACTGACAAAGACCTTATCTTTCACGTTGCCAAAACCTGCCAAAGTATGTTATCAAAACGTCGTTTAACTTTGTATAGATAATTTTATCCTTTTTATTGTGTATTTTAATTGCGGTTTACTGTTTATACATTGTTTGAACTATATGTATATAGTCTCTCATAAATCGCTGGGCGATTGGTCATGGTTTTATTTTTCATGCTTTTTATACTTTGTTTTATCAACTGTGCCAATAAATAAACAATTCTGTCTGTCTGTCTATGAGTAAATATTTAATGGTTAAAAATGTTATCTGGAGCTATGGCGGTTCACAGTGAATACCATGGGGCAGTGTTTTGGGTGTTTAAAGACACAAGCAAATTCTTTAGGCTATCTTTGTACAATCTGCAGATCTTCATTTAATTGGGGCTGGACGCACGGTGCGCCACACTGGTGGAGTGACAATAATACATCACCTGCAAACATCCATCTGCTTGTCGTTCTAGTAACAATGGCTCTACCACGAAGCCACGAAGACTACGTGTTTACTATTTGACAGCAACATGTTGGTATAACACATTGGATATTAGGTGAAAACACTTCATACTATCTTTCTCGTATCGTATGTAATAATCGATTCAGAAACATTATCGATTGAACTTGAACAAATACTTTTTTTCTGAGGGTGAGAAAGCAAAGCCGATCTGATTTTTATCAAAGGCGATGAAATCATATTGGTTGCCTAGGGCAATCTGAAACATTATTTTATGATGTGTGATGGATTCAGATTTGTCAATGACAGAAAATTAAAAAAAACATCCCCCAAGTTATATACATGTATGTAAAGATAATATGTAAATAAAAGTGTCAAAAAAACATTTCACTAATCATAAGAAATTGCTTCTGAAAGAGGAGTCCTATGAACGTTTCCGACTATATCTTGAGCAAATGTTTATGAATCACTATCAAATAGTGATGAAATTGGGGGTTTGCGACAAAGGCAAGCGTATCTTGCCCAACCCATCACAAACACATGCAAAGGAAAGTCAATTGTTCACCGGAAAAGAAAACACGGGGATATATAGTTCAAGTCAAAATAGGGAAATGCTTCAGAGCCACATTGAGTTACATGCCATGGAGGCCCAACTTTATAGGTGAGTCGGGAAGTTGAACTATCTGCAAATGAAGAGGATCTTCAAACCATTGTGTCATCAACACCTCCGGCTCGTGGTATAAAACCTCACGCGGGACGCATTCAACAACATGTAGGCTCCAACGATTTTATCTTACCGACATGATTTGATGTGACATTGTAAAATAATCAAAACAAATCAAAATTGATGGATAACAGCTGTTCGATTGAGCTGAGGTTAACTCGTCCTATGTCACGTTGACTCGGGAAAAGCGTGCGGCTTCTTGCTTCGAAGCGGGGTATAAGTTATTTATTTTCTTTCTTAGAAATCCACGTGAAACCTGTCTTGGTCGTGGCGGGGTATAATGGATTTATTCTCCCGCTAAGAAATGTATTTCTCTCCAAGGCGTGATACATAGTATTTTATGAAGATCACGTGAACCAATCAGATCTCGTCATTCTGACATAGAAGTATGGTAACTAAAAGTTTGCCTGTGTCGAACTGACGTCACCGTGGTTGTCTAAACAGTTCTCTTGTGTAAATAATCTCTTGTGTGCTGGATTTTGGGAAGGGAGGACAGTAGTCTTTAGTCTGTTTAGTCTTCCCCCAACACCATAAATGTGTATGCTTTCCTAAATACAAGGAGACATTTAATCACCATCATTTGAGCTGTAGGGGGCACGGGTGGCCCAGTCGTCTAAGGCGCCGCGATTCGCTGTGCAGAGTTGCGTCCATTGGGCATGCCAGAAAGCTATGATTGTGGGTTCAAATCCTGGTTCTCCCCGATTATGTTTCTAGGTTTGTCAGCACCATACCTGTACTCGTGGGTTTCACCGAAGTGGTAAACTTCTGAGATCTGCATCACTTCAGGCTTTCCTCCCACATTAAGCCGACACGCCGTGATATTACTGGAATAATGTTAAAAGCGGCGTTAAACCCAACTCACTCACTCACTCATTTGAGCTGTTGTGAAGACAGCAGTTTCTATCGGTGGCCTTTCTGGTTTTGTCACATAATAATTATTACCAAGTTTTTTTATGGTAAAAGATACACCATTCCCATGCATATCATGAATAAGATGAATATTAGCCGGCAATAAACATTGGATCACTGTTTTTTGTAACTTCCAGCCAAATAATTGTACGGGAAATTTTTACATCGTCCCTGGTACATATATCTGTCGACTTCATACCATTTTCAACGTGTATAGAGACGATATTGTGATCTCAGACAATCGTTATATGCTAATATAGCTTATTGTATATGCGTGATAAAAAGTGCCGTGTTGCAACACTTGGTCATTTTGTGCGTTCTGTATTAATTGTATCACTTTCTCTTAGTGACTAAGTATGTTTTGTGAACTGCCACTAGAAAGACCAATGCGTTGTCTATTCTTGATACAGCATAAGACATTGTATCTTTTTTCATCACCTAATCGAAAATCCGTGGAATCTATCAATAATGAATTCAGCCCTTCTTAAAATCCGGAGTAACAGATATCCGGATCATAACGACCGGGCGTGACCTTATAATAAAGTTCTGTCAACTGTATACCATTCTGAATCTGATGATTCTTGGTAGACAGCTTGTGTTCCTTGAAGCTAGGGCAAACGCAGCATCTGATTAAGCTATCACACATAACGTTAACACACCCTATATATTACAGCGTTGATCAATAGCCAAGCTTATTCAAAGAACATGTTATCTTTGGTATAGTTACACACAAAATAACTACAGAGCCATAGCTGGAAACACGTGACGGGTATATTTCATATGTTTTCATGACAAACTCTTTTCTTATATGTTCGGGAAGGAGTTGCAATGCACGTGATAGAGTTTGTATGGTATCTGATCTCTAGTTTCTCATGATAGAACAATGGCGTGTCGTGTTGTATGATCGATTGTTTCCGCACGTCTCAGGACCCTTCTGTACTAGCCGTGTAGGTCATTGTAAAGTGCTTCTGTATATATATAATGCTGTCATACAGGTTCCAGTGAACAGACGCTACGGGGACATGACAGGTGAGTCTTGATACAAACTGAGTGAATGTTATTCAACGTATTTAGCAATAATGAAGCTGCCAACCCCCTAGTAGGTTGATTTATATATCCGGGACCACGCAGTGTGGTACGCGGAACGCAAATATAATCGGTTTTGACACGCAGATTCAACAATTAAAACTGGTGTACATAAAGATTGTCTTTATATATTTTATTTTTTCGATATTCTTTTCAGTTATTTAACTTCAAATCACACCCTTTTCTTAATGCTTTTGAGATTTTTGTTATGTAGTATTCAGGATTCGGGGATGAGCAATGAGCAATTAAATGGTATTCGGGATTCGCGGATGAGCAATGAGCAATTAGATGGTATTCGAGATTCGGGGATGAGCAATGAGCAATTAGATTGTATTCGGGATTCAGGGATGAGCAATGGGCATTTAGATGGTATTCAGGATTCAGGGATGAGCAATGAGCAATTAGATGGTATTCGGGATTCAGGGATGAGCAATGGGCATTTAGATGGTATTCAGGATTCGCGGATGAGCAATGAGCAATTAGATGGTATTCGGGATTCGCGGATGAGCAATGAGCATTTAGATGGTATTCGGGATTCGCGCATGAGCAATGAGCAATTAGATGGTAATTCAGGATTCAGGGATGAGCAATGGGCAATTAGATGGTATTCGGGATTCGCGGATGAGCAATGAGCAGTTAGATGGTATTCGGGATTCGCGGATGTGCAATGAGCAATTAGATGGTATTCGGGATTCGCGGATGAGCAATACGTCATTAGATGGTATTCGGGATTCGCGGATGAGCAATGAGCAATTAGATGGTTTTCGGGATTCGCGGATGAGCAATGAACAATTAGATGGTTTTCGGGATTGGCGGATGAGCAATTAGATGGTATTCAGGATTCAGGGATGAGCAATGAGCAATTAGATGGTATTTGGGTTTCGCGGATGAGCAATGAGCAATTAGATGGTATTCGGGTTTCGCGGATGAGCAATGAGCAATTAGATGGTATTCGGGATTCGGGGATGAGCGATGAGCAATTAGATGGTATTCGGGATTCGCGGATGAGCAATGAGCATTTAGATGGTTTTCGGGATTCGCGGATGAGCAATACGTCATTAGATGGTATTCGGGTTTCGCGGATGAGCAATGAGCAATTAGATGGTTTTCGGGATTCGCGGATGAGCAATGAGCAATTAGATGGTATTCAGGATTCAGGGATGAGCAATGAGCAATTAGATGGTATTCGGGATTCAGGGATGAGCAATGAGCAATAAGATGGTATTCGGGATTCGGGGAAGGAGGGGGTTGGCACCCTCAATATTTCGGCGTATATCACGCCGGTCTGCCATAAGACTGTCATACCAGAATTTACAGACCGCCGTCATATAGCGGAAATATTGCTGAGTGCGAAGTTAAAAAACAACCAACCAACCAACCAAACACACAAAGAAACAAAGAAACAAACATAACCGAAATTCGTTGTTATACATGTATTTCATGATTTTCGCGGTGTGGAAGGAAGGTCCGAAGTGCCTTAGACTCTTATCATTTTTGAGATACCCACGAGCACGGGCATGGTGCTGGCAAACCTAGAAACATTATCGGGTCGAACCGGGATTCGAATCCACGATCACAGCTTTCTGGCACACCTGGAGGACGCAGGTATTGTAGGGATATTTTACATGATGTATATCACTTAGTGTACCCCTCTCGGGGATATCATGATATAAAAGGTCATACCTCCCTGATACTATGTTTTTATACTGAAAAGATCAGTAAAACCCGAGCCTCTGTGTATAACCTACGTACATCATGGCCAACTTTCATTCACATATCAATAGCACCTAAAATGTTTAAACAACATTGTTTCGATAACTGTATTTAAATAGATATTCAAGAACTCAATGCTTAACTTTAAGAACACTGAAAATGTTTACTGAACCTTTCGCACGTGCACTGTTTGAAATGCATGTCCTGCGAAAATTCGCATTGGACCGGGCCGAGCACATTTATCAATCAGCCAAATGTTAATGGGTCTATTATGGGCAAACATAGCCCTGAACAGCAATATTGTGACATACTGAAGTAATCACAAAATATATCCATTCATTATAGATATGTATTACTCTTGTTGTTAATACATATGTCTGGGGCGGTCGGGTAGCCTAGTGGTTAAAGCGTTCGCTCGTCACGCCAAAGACCCGGGTTCGATTCCCGACATGGGTACAATGTGTGAAGCCCATTTGTGGTGTCCCCCGCCGTGATATTGCTGGAATATTGCTAAAAGCGGCGTAAAACCTCACTCACTCACTCACTCACTAATGCATATGTCTTGGTTAATTCCACACAATTGGTTCCATATCGCTTTGGCAGAAGACTACGCACGTTAGCCTTCGGTGTGGGTTCTAATCCTGCTGGCGACAAACATTTTTCGTGCCATTGTTCTATCATCAAGATAAATTTAGTGAAAAATGTTCAGCCAAATGCTGTTTAACTTACTATAAGGAAATGCCCTGTCAAAGACATCTTCCCCAGGCAAGAGAGTTAACTGACTTTAAAAGTCCAATTTCCACCCTTGCCGAACAAAGCTGGAATTTCCTGGGCTCGATCGTAGCGCCACCAATGGCTATTACGAGTTACGTATGTCCCTTCTTAGCCTCTCCTATGGACCAATCAGATTCCACCTCTCGTATCACTTGCATTTGCTTCAAACAAAATGGCGGCGCCCAGTCAAGACGATCTGATCGATAATCAAGATCTATATTGTGATAAAACGGGTCTTACATCGCGAAGTGCATCAAATCACGTGAGCACCTTGATTAACAAAATGAAAAGATTCGGAAAATATCTGTTGACAGCGAGTTGGCAGTGCACATGCTTTGCAAATTCTGCAATCGACCGAAATGTATTTATTGATATCCCAAATTCGATTTTTAAAAGACTTTCAGTGATCCATTCATAAAATGTTTATTTCTATTTTGTCTTTTACGACCAGTTGAATATGTTTCGGCAGATAATCGAGAATTTATCCAATCAAACAAAACGTTTCCAGGGTAAGACATCAATGATGACTTGTTTGGATGTAAAATACAGATTGTTTACGTTTTGCACTGACCATCAGTCTTAGAAGTGTAAACCTTAACTTGACCTATGAAAGATGGCATCGATCATGCTACTACAGCCATAAATGTACCACTCAAAAGAAGTAAAAAACACCCCTTTCTTTCCCATTGCTATAGTAAAACGAAAGAATGTAGTTAAAGACCACCCCTTCCTTTCCCATTGCTATAGTAAAAGGAAAGAATTCAGTTAAAGTTAAACCCGATTCTTTCCCATTGCTATAGTAAAGGGAAAGAATTCAGTTAAAGACCACCCGATTCTTTCCCATTGCTATAGTAGAAGGAAAAAAATATGTTAAAGACCACCCGATTCTTTCCCATTGCTATAGTAGAAGGAAAGAATTCAGTTAAAGACCACCCGATTCTTTCCCATTGCTATAGTAGAAGGAAAGAATTCAGTTAAAGACCACCCGATTCTTTCCCATTGCTATAGTAAAAGGAAAGAATTCAGTTAAAGACCACCCGATTCTTTCCCATTACTATATATGAAAGAATCCGGTGGTCTTTAATCAGTCCTTGAGGAATTATCAGACGATGGGGCTAAGTGATTATAATAAAAATATTCATTAGGAGTAAAGTGATAATAACATAATTGCCAGGAATCTGTGCTGATCGTAATTAAAGTGACACAACCCTTTCCACATCCAACAGAAATCTCTGCACAATGCAGGGTCGATTGTACGATTCCGACCATATCACCAGCATGTGTTTATGAATCACTATCAAATAGTAATGATACCAGGTGTTTGCAAAAGGGTGAACTTACTGCCCAGACGGTGGCACCATCACATACTGTACAAGTCAGATGGGGAATTACATCTAACATAATGCTTGTCACTGATGCGTCAAATTTGGAATTGTCCTCCTTTACTGAAGCCTTGAATGTTGTAACCTTGATTATAAAACTTCTGAGCAAGAGTCTAGGGCGCCTTTTGAAATCTTTGTAGAAAGAGCATGCTCGATTGTTTCTCAAAAGTTGCGAAATGTAAACACCAAAGGCTGGAGCTGCTGGAATATTGATCGACACGAAGGAAAAGTTGAGCATTGGAAAGTTGAAGTCTTGTCATACAGTCTTGTGGAGAGTGTTTTGTCACTCTGAATCTTTATGCATAGATCTAAACATGAAACGAATGAGGCGGTCTCACTGGTCTCCTTTATTTCTAGTTCAGGTGGGTATATCAGTGGAGGAATTATCTATTGGATCAAGGAATGAAGCCTTTACTTAAGTTTGTCATGAGGGATAGTGGTGTACGAAGTTGAAGAATGAAATGTTTTGCCAGAATTGAACTTCGTTCTTTTCTGAGTTTGTAATAAGTCAAGCAAATCATCTAAGTTTTTGAGAATCCAAATATATTAAGTCCACTTGTTCTACTTTCATAGGCCTTGAGACAGGGATTTGGAGGGACATTTCCTGTACCCAGCAATATATCTCTTTTTGTACGGATTTTTTTTAGCTTTGGAATCCTGTGCAAAGGAATGGTGGGGTGAAATGGGGTTTAACGTCGCGTCAAAGAGTTTTGCACATATATAGCGACGTGCATGCACGTGTGTGTGTTTGGCTGCTTGTACTAGTCCGGACTGATGCCGATTTATAGTGCTAGCCCACTGAGATACCATGCCGCAGTTTAACATGAATACCCCACTCAGACACAGTATACTGACTCCGAGCCGACCTGATTCCGGTTCGATCCCCCATATGGGTACAAAGTGAGAAGCCCATCTCTGGCGTCGCGCATCCTGATATTGCGGGCATGCTGCTAAAATCGGCCTTAAACCATGCTCGATCATTCATCAACCCAATAACAGACACTACAAGTAAACCTTACAGAGATAATACCTTTTAAACCCTCAGTTATATGTACCCATTGTGAAATGATATATGACAACAAATCCAGTCTTTTACAAATATATATGTTTAATTATGAGATTTTGAAACTGCACGTCACAATAGTTTTAATTAAAACTTATGAAACATTTAACAGCGTCTCTAGATGTGCTCCACTGCCTGTTAAGGCTTAAAACATTTCACATCCGTCCATTATAATTCTTTTGCCGTACAATAGTCTATGTATTGATTTAGTCTCTCCCTAGTCACTCGCAACAATACCCGATGTTTTTCGAAGCATGTTTTCTGGCCTCATTAGATGCTTTTTGGTCGTGCATTATTACGGTTTTGTGTGAACGAAATCTTAAGCATGTGAAGAAAAACAGTGAAAGACAGTATTCGATAAGTATCCTCTAAAACGATATATAAAGTCCCTTGCCTTTGATGAAGAAGATGAGTTGTATTAGTAGAACTGTGTGCTGAGTAGAACAAATAATATCGATCATGCCTGTTTCAGATAATGTGCTTCGGACAATAGAACACGACTAGACTGGTGTGTTTAGGTGGTGAGGTTAAAAAGGGTTTAACGTCGCGTCCAAGATTATTGCACATGCACGTTTGTGTGTGTGGTTGCTTGTATTAGTCCGGATTAATGCCGATTGATAGTTCAAGCCAACTGAGATACTGAGATAACATTAATACCCCACTCAGACACAGTATACTGACTCCGAACCAACCAGTCCTTGTTTTAGCCCATTTTTAGGCATATGCTTCGACAGCATCCGTGATGATTTTCAAGTTGTTATATCAAATGGAAGGAGGATATTTTGGTCCATATTTGAATAACTGACGAAGGTTGTTATTGTCAACAATGGTGAAGTCACCTGTGATTGTATGAACTACAGGTTGATAGCAGTGTGATGAGTCTTGGCAGCCACAAGTAGTGGAATTTACATCATGAGTGAGTGAGTATGGTTTTACGCCGCTTTTAGCAATATTCCAGCAATATCACGGCGGGGGACACCAGAAATGGGCTTCACACATTGTACCCATATCGAAATCGAACCCGGGTTTTCAGCGTGACGAGCAAACGCTTTTACCACTCGGCTACCCGACCGCCCCGTACATCATGAGCTGCCAGGCCCAGGTTCGGCAACACCTGGATTGACCCTGGATGAAATGGTGTTCGTATTGGGAAATGAAATTGTTAGTGCTTCCAAAAATTTGAAATAGTGTGGCACATTTGGGTAAACTGACTTTTGTCTGAGAATGTTACTTAAATTGAAGGCATCAATTCCCTTGTTTGCAAATTTCAAATTCAAGAACATGCGGTCTTTGTCTGCTTTAGGGGAGTCTGTTTCTGGTGTGGCCAAAAGTATATTCTCTAGTCGATACTGTTGGCTCTTACTATAGATAGACCCTCTGTCCAGCGTGGCCATTGCTCATAATATCAGTCATTGGATTCTATGGTCCAGACTCGATTGCGGATTTAAACAACATCCACACAAATAAATAAACAAAACACAATCAAGAAAATAGTAGAATAGATTTTAGATACCATTTTTTAGATACCCACGAGCACGGGTATGGTGCTGGCAAACCTAGAAACATAATCGGGGCGAACCGGGATTCGAATCCACGATCACAGCTTTCTGGCACACCTGGAGGACGCAGGTATTGTAGGGATATTTTACATGATGTATATCACTTAGTGTACCACTCTCGGGGATATCATGATATAAAGGTTAGACCTCACGGATACTATGTTTTTATACTGAAAACGTCAGTAAAACCCGAGCCTCTGTGTATAACCTACGTACATCATGGCCAACTTTCAATCACATATCAATAGCACCTAAAATGTTAAAACAACATTGTTTCGATAACTGTATTTAAATAGATATTCAAGAACTCAATGCTTAACTTTAAGAACACTGAAAATGTTTACTGAACCTTTCGCACGTGCACTGTTTGAAATGCATGTCCTGCGAAAATTCGCATTGGACCGGGCCGAGCACATTTATCAATCAGCCAAATGTTAATGGGTCTATTATGGGGCAAACATAGCCCTGAACAGCAATATTGTGACATACTGAATTAATCACAAAATATATCCATTCATTATAGATATGTATTACTCTTGTTGTTAATACATATGTCTGGGGCGGTCGGGTAGCCTAGTGGTTAAAGCGTTCGCTCGTCACGCCAAAGACCCGGGTTCGATTCCCGACATGGGTACAATGTGTGAAGCCCATTTGTGGTGTCCCCCGCCGTGATATTGCTGGAATATTGCTAAAAGCGGCGTAAAACCTCACTCACTCACTCACTCACTAATGCATATGTCTTGGTTAATTCCACACAATTGGTTCCATATCGCTTTGGCAGAAGACTACGCACGTTAGCCTTCGGTGTGGGTTCTAATCCTGCTGGCGACAAACATTTTTCGTGCCATTGTTCTATCATCAAGATAAATTTAGTGAAAAATGTTCAGCCAAATGCTGTTTAACTTACTATAAGGAAATGCCCTGTCAAAGACATCTTCCCCAGGCAAGAGAGTTAACTGACTTTAAAAGTCCAATTTCCACCCTTGCCGAACAAAGCTGGAATTTCCTGGGCTCGATCGTAGCGCCACCAATGGCTATTACGAGTTACGTATGTCCCTTCTTAGCCTCTCCTATGGACCAATCAGATTCCACCTCTCGTATCACTTGCATTTGCTTCAAACAAAATGGCGGCGCCCAGTCAAGACGATCTGATCGATAATCAAGATCTATATTGTGATAAAACGGGTCTTACATCGCGAAGTGCATCAAATCACGTGAGCACCTTGATTAAAAAACATGAAAAGATTCGGAAAATATCTGTTGACAGCGAGTTGGCAGTGCACATGCTTTGCAAATTCTGCAATCGACCGAAATGTATTTATTGATATCCCAAATTCGATTTTTAAAAGACTTTCAGTGATCCATTCATAAAATGTTTATTTCTATTTTGTCTTTTACGACCAGTTGAATATGTTTCGGCAGATAATCGAGAATTTATCCAATCAAACAAAACGTTTCCAGGGTAAGACATCAATGATGACTTGTTTGGATGTAAAATACAGATTGTTTACGTTTTGCACTGACCATCAGTCTTAGAAGTGTAAACCTTAACTTGACCTATGAAAGATGGCATCGATCATGCTACTACAGCCATAAATGTACCACTCAAAAGAAGTAAAAAACACCCCTTTCTTTCCCATTGCTATAGTAAAACGAAAGAATGTAGTTAAAGACCACCCCTTCCTTTCCCATTGCTATAGTAAAAGGAAAGAATTCAGTTAAAGTTAAACCCGATTCTTTCCCATTGCTATAGTAAAGGGAAAGAATTCAGTTAAAGACCACCCGATTCTTTCCCATTGCTATAGTAGAAGGAAAAAAATATGTTAAAGACCACCCGATTCTTTCCCATTGCTATAGTAGAAGGAAAGAATTCAGTTAAAGACCACCCGATTCTTTCCCATTGCTATAGTAGAAGGAAAGAATTCAGTTAAAGACCACCCGATTCTTTCCCATTGCTATAGTAAAAGGAAAGAATTCAGTTAAAGACCACCCGATTCTTTCCCATTACTATATATGAAAGAATCCGGTGGTCTTTAATCAGTCCTTGAGGAATTATCAGACGATGGGGCTAAGTGATTATAATAAAAATATTCATTAGGAGTAAAGTGATAATAACATAATTGCCAGGAATCTGTGCTGATCGTAATTAAAGTGACACAACCCTTTCCACATCCAACAGAAATCTCTGCACAATGCAGGGTCGATTGTACGATTCCGACCATATCACCAGCATGTGTTTATGAATCACTATCAAATAGTAATGATACCAGGTGTTTGCAAAAGGGTGAACTTACTGCCCAGACGGTGGCACCATCACATACTGTACAAGTCAGATGGGGAATTACATCTAACATAATGCTTGTCACTGATGCGTCAAATTTGGAATTGTCCTCCTTTACTGAAGCCTTGAATGTTGTAACCTTGATTATAAAACTTCTGAGCAAGAGTCTAGGGCGCCTTTTGAAATCTTTGTAGAAAGAGCATGCTCGATTGTTTCTCAAAAGTTGCGAAATGTAAACACCAAAGGCTGGAGCTGCTGGAATATTGATCGACACGAAGGAAAAGTTGAGCATTGGAAAGTTGAAGTCTTGTCATACAGTCTTGTGGAGAGTGTTTTGTCACTCTGAATCTTTATGCATAGATCTAAACATGAAACGAATGAGGCGGTCTCACTGGTCTCCTTTATTTCTAGTTCAGGTGGGTATATCAGTGGAGGAATTATCTATTGGATCAAGGAATGAAGCCTTTACTTAAGTTTGTCATGAGGGATAGTGGTGTACGAAGTTGAAGAATGAAATGTTTTGCCAGAATTGAACTTCGTTCTTTTCTGAGTTTGTAATAAGTCAAGCAAATCATCTAAGTTTTTGAGAATCCAAATATATTAAGTCCACTTGTTCTACTTTCATAGGCCTTGAGACAGGGATTTGGAGGGACATTTCCTGTACCCAGCAATATATCTCTTTTTGTACGGATTTTTTTTAGCTTTGGAATCCTGTGCAAAGGAATGGTGGGGTGAAATGGGGTTTAACGTCGCGTCAAAGAGTTTTGCACATATATAGCGACGTGCATGCACGTGTGTGTGTTTGGCTGCTTGTACTAGTCCGGACTGATGCCGATTTATAGTGCTAGCCCACTGAGATACCATGCCGCAGTTTAACATGAATACCCCACTCAGACACAGTATACTGACTCCGAGCCGACCTGATTCCGGTTCGATCCCCCATATGGGTACAAAGTGAGAAGCCCATCTCTGGCGTCGCGCATCCTGATATTGAGGGCATGCTGCTAAAATCGGCCTTAAACAATGCTCGATCATTCATCAACCCAATAACAGACAGTACAAGCAAACCTTACAGAGATAATACCTTTTAAACCCTCAGTTATATGTACCCATTGTGAAATGATATATGACAACAAATCCAGTCTTTTACAAATATATATGTTTAATTATGAGATTTTGAAACTGCACGTCACAATAGTTTTAATTAAAACTTATGAAACATTTAACAGCGTCTCTAGATGTGCTCCACTGCCTGTTAAGGCTTAAAACATTTCACATCCGTCCATTATAATTCTTTTGCCGTACAATAGTCTATGTATTGATTTAGTCTCTCCCTAGTCACTCGCAACAATACCCGATGTTTTTCGAAGCATGTTTTCTGGCCTCATTAGATGCTTTTTGGTCGTGCATTATTACGGTTTTGTGTGAACGAAATCTTAAGCATGTGAAGAAAAACAGTGAAAGACAGTATTCGATAAGTATCCTCTAAAACGATATATAAAGTCCCTTGCCTTTGATGAAGAAGATGAGTTGTATTAGTAGAACTGTGTGCTGAGTAGAACAAATAATATCGATCATGCCTGTTTCAGATAATGTGCTTCGGACAATAGAACACGACTAGACTGGTGTGTTTAGGTGGTGAGGTTAAAAAGGGTTTAACGTCGCGTCCAAGATTATTGCACATGCACGTTTGTGTGTGTGGTTGCTTGTATTAGTCCGGATTAATGCCGATTGATAGTTCAAGCCAACTGAGATACTGAGATACCATTAATGCCCCACTCAGACACAGTATACTGACTCCGAACCAACCAGTCCTTGTTTTAGCCCATTTTTAGGCATATGCTTCGACAGCATCCGTGATGATTTTCAAGTTGTTATATCAAATGGAAGGAGGATATTTTGGTCCATATTTGAATAACTGACGAAGGTTGTTATTGTCAACAATGGTGAAGTCACCTGTGATTGTATGAACTACAGGTTGATAGCAGTGTGATGAGTCTTGGCAGCCACAAGTAGTGGAATTTACATCATGAGTGAGTGAGTATGGTTTTACGCCGCTTTTAGCAATATTCCAGCAATATCACGGCGGGGGACACCAGAAATGGGCTTCACACATTGTACCCATATCGAAATCGAACCCGGGTTTTCAGCGTGACGAGCAAACGCTTTTACCACTCGGCTACCCGACCGCCCCGTACATCATGAGCTGCCAGGCCCAGGTTCGGCAACACCTGGATTGACCCTGGATGAAATGGTGTTCGTATTGGGAAATGAAATTGTTAGTGCTTCCAAAAATTTGAAATAGTGTGGCACATTTGGGTAAACTGACTTTTGTCTGAGAATGTTACTTAAATTGAAGGCATCAATTCCCTTGTTTGCAAATTTCAAATTCAAGAACATGCGGTCTTTGTCTGCTTTAGGGGAGTCTGTTTCTGGTGTGGCCAAAAGTATATTCTCTAGTCGATACTGTTGGCTCTTACTATAGATAGATCCTCTGTCCAGCGTGGCCATTGCTCATAATATCAGTCATTGGATTCTATGGTCCAGACTCGATTGCGGATTTAAACAACATACACACAAATAAATATACAAAACACAATCAAGAAAATAGTAGAATAGATTTTCACAGGTTGTCTGCATTGTCAGTCTAGCTTATATCCGACGAAATAGATTCCATCGGTGCCACTCCTCATACAATTTGCATGCAGAAGTATTGTTTGTTTTCTGACACCGCACAGCAGTGCGGCAACATGTAAACAAACCAGACTACCAAGGGATGGATCAGAAATCCAGTAAACTGTTGAAACTAGAAACGAGATGTCAGTTTTGAATTACGTCCGCTGTGTGCGAGTGCAGTGCAAATAATTGCAATTACATCGATCTGCGCAACTGAGATACGATATCATGCATCAAACAAGTCAGCGAGCCTGACAACCAGATCCCGTTTATCGCCTCTTACGACAAGCATAGTCGCCTTTTACGGCAAGCATGGGTTGCTGAAGACCTATTCTACCCTGGATCTTGACACGTCAGAGCAGTATATGCAAAGAAAAAGAGATCCATGTGCCATGATTTGCCTAAACTAGTGAGTGTGAGTGAGTGAGTTTGGTTTAACGTCGCTTTTAACATTATTCCAGTTATATCACGGCGTGTCAGCTTAATGTGGGAGCAAAGCCTGAAGTGATGCAGGTCTCAGACGTTTACCACTTAGGTGAAACCCACGAGCACGGGTATGGTGCTGACAAACCTAGAAACATAATCGGTGCGAACCGGGATTCGAACCCACAATCATAGGTTTCTGGTGTGCCCAAGGGACGCAACTCTGCGCAGCGAATCGCGGCGCCTTAGACGACTTGGCCACCCGTGCCCCCCTTGAATAAACAAGAAAAGATACACGACCCTTGCCTAATTAATTTTGATTTGTCTGAGTTCAAATACGCAGGCAATGCTATTACCCAATCAGTGTCGCCTTGTAAGCTTGCGTGCATATCTTTACAGGTCCTTGATTACCGATCAAATGCAGCATCACTTGTACATGATCTCTTAACACTGGTTAAGGACAAGGATACATCACCTGCAATCATCCATCTGTAAAACCGTGGGACATAGTGAGTGAGTGAGTGGGTATGGTTTACGCCACTTTTAGCAATATTCCAGCAATATCACGGCGGGGGACACCAGAAATGGGCTTCACACATTGTACCCATGTCGGGAATCGAACCCGGGTCTTCGGCGTGACGAGCGAACGCTTTGACCACTAGGCTACCCGACCGCCCTTGGGACATAGTGAGACTCAAATTTGTACATGGCGTCCAAAAAGCGGTTTCATTTGTAAACATAAACAAAAATAGAAATATAATTCTCAGATCACAGTGTAAGGGGGACCTTGACCTTTGGTGTAATTGGCAACCATATACACGGGCTCAGGTTTGTTAGATTTGATGATTTCATAGAGTTGAGGTTTTTTAGCCCTGGAAGGAAAGGTTTTCATCCGTTGGAGCCACGTCACCATATCTCCTTGAAGCTAATGGACGTCGGGGCCTTGTTGTCTGGAGCGTTGTCCATGCTAATAAGGGACTCGGCAGGCAAAGCAGGACCAATTTATCTTTCAACCACTCCAGAAGTACCTCCCCGTTCATTTGTGTGTGGTAGTCCCTGATGTCCTTGGCTTGGCTCGAATGACGAGGTCACAGCCTGGGAGAAAACCCTGATTAGCACAGCCAGCATGGAGAACGATAAGTCTTTCACCTTACCCCACGCGTAACTTTCTCCCAGACTCCTTACAGTCCCAAACCAGGTACCCACTGACTGCTGGCTGTGTGAGAGGCATCTACCTACGTCTACTCTAGGAAAACAGGCTCATATCCTTCTTCAAGTTTCTGATTGATGGTTCGAAGATAATGATTTTGAAGACGAAGCATGTCAGATCGTTCACACAACACAGCCCTATTTTCACCACTTTTCTTTTTGCATCTGTATCGAAATGTATGCAAATACCTTGTATTTTGTAACATTTAAATCAAGTTCAGTTTCAAGGTAGTCCTTCAAGAGTCTTAGTAACGTACTTATTTTCTGTTTAATAATTACACGTCTGGCTTGATTTTTCTGAAAATTCTAATTTATCAACCCTACGGGGTTTTGATATGTTCTCCACCCGTTTCGCCTGATTGCTTGTGTCCCGTCGACGGAAAACATTTTTCAGGTTTTTAGGAGACATACCAAGAGCTTTAGAAGCTCGTTTCAAGTCTTTATTAATGGCATACAATGGTTCTCCTCTTTCGGTTTGACATTGAAAGAAATCATGCAACTTAAAAATCAACAATTTCACATCAGCTGCGTAGCGCAATTTGTCAGTCAACAATGTTATGTAGCACGTGCAGTACGTGTTTACGCGGTTTCGTCCTACCGTTGTGCCCCCCTCCGTTCAAGATGTCATCCTGCACACATAGGTGTGGTGAGGTGAAATTGGGTTTAACGTCGCGTCCAAGATTATTGCACTTATATAGCGACGTGCATGCATGTGTGTGTGTGTGTGTGTGTGTGTGGCTGCTTGTACTAGTCCGGACTGATGCCGATTTACAGTGCTAGCTCACTGAGATACCATGCCGCAGTTTAACATGAATACCCCACTCAGACACAGTATACTGACTCCGAGCCGACCAGTCCTTGTTTTAGCCCCTTAATGCCGAGCGCCAGACAGGGTAACAACAAGTACAATCTTTTAACGTCTTTTTGTATGACGCGGCCGGGGATCGAACCCCGGACCTTCCGCTCTCCGGGCGGACGCTCTACCACTAGACCACGGAGGCGGTCCCTGCACACATAAAACACATAGTAGTTTCTTAAACAACTTTTTCCATTGAAGGGAATAAAAAATAACAAACAGCATATTTGTTGGGTACAGGGTATTTATTGCCGTGTACCCTATTGACATTTTATAGAATATTCCCGATTTTGAGTTATTTTGCAATTCATCGTTCTCATTTGGAGCCAAACGGGCTGTATGCATGTTAAATGACACAACTGAACATTTTGCCAATTTGTTTACATTTTGAAGACAAAAACTTGTGTAAATTGTGTAGGAGAATCAAACTCGCACAAAGTGTTTCGTTATATGATAGAACACCATGTAACAATCCTGAATCCTGGATCTTGAGCGTCACACGTTAGTTTGTTTGTTTGTTTGTTTGTTTGTTTATCTGTGGAAGGCGTGTCTTCGTGACACCCGTCGGAACTATGCATATTGTTTACATCATTGTAACAATGATTCTGAAACGAATATGCCCACAGTTCAATACGTTTCATTTGTTTGTGATTACTTCCCATCTTCCCGAGGCAAGGGCATTAACTGACTTTAAAAGTCCAGTTTCCACCCTTGCCGAACTAGGCTGGAATTCCTGGGCTCGATCGTAGCGCCACAAGTGGTTATTACGAGTTATGTCCCTTCTAAGCCTCTCCTATGGACCAATCAGATTCAGCCTCTCGTACCACTTGCATTTCTTTCAAACAAAATGGCGGCGCCCAGTCAGGACGATCTGATCGATAATCAAGACCTTTATTGTGATAAAACGGGTTTTGCATCGCGACGTGCTTCAAATCACGCAAGCGCCTTGATCAAAATCATGAAAAGACTTGGAAAATATCTGTTGAAAACGAGTTGGCGGTGCATATGTTTTGTAAATCCTGCAATCGACCGAAATCTGCATGACAGTTTACGACCCGTTTTGATTTCGTTGCGCGATTTGAATTGGACTATGCACAGCCTCGTTAGTCCAGCCAAAATGTAACTCCATAATACCAGCCTAGTTCGGCAAGGGTGGAAACTGGACTTTTATTGTTAGTTATCTCCCTTGTCTGATTACTTCCATGACTTTCTCTCCACTTCAGTAAATTTCCTTTCTGATAATACTTATGTAAATTACACAATGAGTAATCGGGTTTGTGACATCTGGTTAGTTGGTCGATTGGTTGACAAAATGAGAGAGATGAATATATTATAAACTTTGTCTGCACTAATATAGATTTAAATAATATATGTGTGTTGCAGTTAAATTGTTCAGACCCTGAAAATTCAAGTTCCTGTTTTATCCCCTTTACAAATTATCTTTTTGTGTAGTT
Source organism: Haliotis cracherodii (assembly GCF_022045235.1). Taxonomy (NCBI): domain Eukaryota; kingdom Metazoa; phylum Mollusca; class Gastropoda; order Lepetellida; family Haliotidae; genus Haliotis; species Haliotis cracherodii. The sequence goes on from NW_027266276.1 coordinate 6,157,983, forward strand.
GTAAACCGGAAAATAAAATTGTTTCGTTACAAATGTAAAACTTTGAAACGTAAATTGTCTCTACCTAATACACACAGGATCGTTTCACCGCCCATTGTACTTGCCTCTTAAAAAGTAGCTCCGTGTTTACAAAATCTTAAAAAATATGAACAAAAGTTATAAAGAATATTAAGGGCCACGGCAGATATGATTAGATACAAAATCAACTTCAACAAAACATATTCTTGAAATCTACGAGACCGCTGTTGGAAGCGAAAGGATACACGCTGGTCAAGTCGCAGAAATGGCGCTGTGCGAAACGAACAGTCTTGATAGACGAGTTAAATGAGAAATTTACAGATTATTGCGAAACATTTTCAAGAAAATAACAAACGGTATTAACTCCATAAATGACCATCTGTCAATATTTTGCCTTGTCAATATGGAGCTGACGCAAAAAGGAAGTCAATAGTGTGTTTTCGGGCTAGACAGTACGCCAAAGGGAGACAATTTAAGGGGAGGTAACTCTTGTATGACAATATTTCCGTCAAAGTGTTATGTTCACTGCAGTAAAATGTCACTTTTCCTCTCTTCGAAAACTCAATCTGGATTTCGGTTATGTTAATAGACAAACACTTTGGTTTAAACCGTATGCATTGGGTATAAGTTCTAAATTTTTGTTTATTTGTGTGTTTAAAGCCACAATCAGCAATATTACAGCTAAATGACGGCGGTCTGTAAATAATCAATTTTGGATCAGACAATCCAGTGACTGACAACATGAGCATCGATCCACGCTCTTGAGATACGATGCATGCATCAAGCAAGTCAGAGAGCCTGCCGTAAGTCGCCTCTTACGACAAGCACAGTCGCCTCTTGTGCCAAGCATGGATTGATGAAGACCTATTCTAACCCGGATCTTCACGGTTGTCTAGATTATTGACACTCGTTCGACGACGTGTCTTTCTGTGTGAAGCTTCTTTGTTGTGGCCACCCGGTGTTCTTCTCTTAGACTTCGGGAGTCAGGCAAGGTGAACATTTGTCACCGATACTATTTTGGAGTATTTTCATTCTTTCCTAATGGCATTGTCAGTTATCCAGTATGTGCCAGGATTTGGTATGACCTTTGCTTATGGTAGATTATTTTTTTTTTTTTTGCCAATGAAAGGTTTAGTTCTGTGAAGCTGCTTTGCAAAGTGGTCTTAATTTTCTCAACACAATATTGTGACAAGTGAGACATCCGCGTTAACACAATCAAAACAAAAGTTGTAATATTTAGAAAAGGCCGTAGAATGGCTGGGAGGAAATTATGAAGCTATAGTGATTATAAAATGTTTGATAGTTTTGAATATTTAGGTTCTAGTTTTTGCACCAATGGTTAGTTTTTTCAGGCGCAAAAGACTCCATTTAAATATGTTGTGCAGCGATATTAACTTTACAGATGTTTAATACCACCTATATTGCCTTATGGTTGTGTTATGGTTTATGGAAGCCCCGTCTGTAAATCTCAAATTTATTAAGCAACTATAACGTGTTAAAAGTCAGCTTTTGTCCGTTGTGAGAGTTGTATATAGTTAGATTGCTTCTTATTGCTACTTATTGTTGTGATGCAAAAAATGAGTATAGACACATTATTACATCAGGCTCTGTTGGAAAATGTGTTGCATAAACCAGATCAAAAACAGGCGTTATCCCAATGAGGTATTTATTATATCAAAATGGATATGGTTATGTATTGCTGGCGCAGGAAATAATGACAGTGAGTGAGTTGGGTTGAACGCCACTTTTAACAGTATTCCAGTTATATCACGGCGTGTCAGCCTAATGCGGGAGGAAAGCCTGAAGTGATGCAGATCTCAGACGTTTACCACTTCGGTGAAACCCACGAGCACGGGTATGGTGCTGACAAACCTAGAAACATAATCGGGGCGAACCGGGATTCGAACCCACAATCATAGGTTTCTGGCGTGCCCAAGGGACGCAACTCTGCACTGCGAATCGTGGCGCCTTAGACGACTGGGCCACCCGTGCCCCCAGGAAATAATGACAAGACAGAATTCAAAAGTGAATTTAGGCAAAGAGTAACATATTCATACACAGATGTGGAGAAACCAGTTAACAGCACAAACTGAAACACTATCTCACAATATCTAAATATAAATCATCCTCTAACTAGGGAAAGATATATCGATAATAGATGTAGTTAAATATAGAGTAGCTATAACACTTTGTCGATTGAGTTCACATTCTCTTATGATTGGGGAAAATGGGCAAATCCAAAGCCAGCCTTGGTAAATCGTGTGTGTCCTTTTTGCTCTGATAACATAGAAGATGAGTGTCATGTTGTTATGGTGTGCCCCAAATATTTAAAGCTTAAGTATCGTTTACAAACTGTATGTATATACAGTAAAGTACGGTTATAACGAACTCGAGGGCACCACTAATTTTAGTTCGTAATAACCGTAGTTCGTTATAAGCATACATGCAACATATATACAACAAATGGTCGGGACTGAAAAATAAGTTCGTTATATTCGTCAGTTCGTTCTGAGCGTGTTCGTTATAAACATAGTTTTCTGTACAAATATCCAAACATCTTAACATTTATCAATCTTTTGCAGGATTAAATTAGCACAATTTGTGTATCACGTTCTGAAAATGAGACAATGTAATAATTTAAACTGCCCATGAAAATATTGTCTATCATCGAAGGTCTTTGTGGGATAAATGGGTTGGGGCGGGGGATGGGTGAAGTGGGCGGGGGCCGGGTGAAGTGGGCGGGGACGGGGTGAAGTGGGCGGGGACGGGTGAAGTGGGCGGGGACGGGGAGAAGTGGGCGGGGACGGGGAGAAGTGGGCGGGGACGGGGGAAGTGGGTGGGGACGGGGAGAAGTGGGCGGGGACGGGGGAAGTGGGCGGGGACGGGGAGAAGTGGGCGGGGACGGGGGAAGTGGGCGGGGATGAGGGAAGTGGGCGGGGACGGGGAGAAGTGGGCGGGGACGGGGGAAGTGGACGGGGAGAATTGGGCGGTGATATTGATGGTTGTCTGTTGTACCTACACATGGTATTATGATCTTGTATTTTTGGCTTTGGTTCATATGAGAAATAAATCGCACAGTTAACCTGAGGCCTTGAAAGTTGTAATCGTAATCAAACATCTTGAGCGAGAGTCGTGTGATACTCTATGAAATCTTGGTAGAAAGAGCATTCTCGATTGTACAGTAAACTACGGTTATAACGAACTCAAATGGACCACTTATTTTAGTTCGTTATAACCGTAGTTCGTTATAAGCATATACACAGCATATATACAACAAATGTCCGGGACTAAAAAGTAAGTTCGTTATATCGGTCAGTTCGTTATAAGCGTGTTCGTTATAACCGTAGTTAACTGTACCTCAAAAGTTGTGAAATGTATACATCAAAGGCTGGTGTCGTCAGTGACAAGAATGACGTCCGATGAAATTATTTCCTATTTTGACTTGTACCCGTCTTTTTTCAGTTGAATTGACTTGCCTTTGCATGTATTTGTGACGGTTGCCACCTTTTCGCGAGCACCTGGTATGATCCCTATTTGATGGCGATACATACACATATGCTAATGACACATTCGAAATCGTACAATCGACTCTGCTTTTACTAGAGATTTCTTGTGAATGTGGAAAGGGTTTTGTCGCTTTTATTAATATGGTATGGTACCGATAGATTGATTTTACTATGTAGGGAATTGGTATAGTGGTAGAGCGTCAGCAAGGTTGGTTGGTTGGTTTGTTGTTTAACGCCGCACTCAGCAATATTCCAGCTATATGATGGCAGTCTGTAAATGATCGAGTCTGGACATACCATAATCATACCTCTGCTGGAGTCCATTCTACGATACCCACTATATCATATGCATGTGTTCATGAATCATGATACCAGATGTTCGTGAATAGGTGACACCCGTCACAAACACATGCAAAAGCAAGTCAACTGTTTGCCTAAAAAAACCCACAGGAAATGCATCAGACATATTTTTGTCACTGATGCGTCAAATTTGAAAATGTCCCCAGCATGTCTACCATAAACCCTTTTCAAATCTTCAATAGGGCCTTGTTCTAACCTGATAAAAAAGAATCAAAGAACCATTCACTTCTAATTGTTGTCAAATTCCATTCCAGGATGGTGTGTCGACTGACTATCAAAATTCTTCTGCTCGCCGCCATACACGTTGTAAACGCTGCAGACGTCTCCATGAAGCGGTTCATTACATACCCAGGATGCACCAGTGATATGGCCCCCGGAAGTGCTCCCATAGCTACTTCATCGACTAGTTCCGGTATAGAATGTTCCACATTGTGCGCGCGCAGAGATGACTGTGAGGCGGTGAACATCTGTGAAGGCCCGGGATACAATACGTGTGAGCTCCTGGGTGCTCGGAGCGGGGGTTGTGGCGGGATGGTGCCAAGATCTGGCTGTAAATATAAGGAAAAAGATGTTCAGGTATCGAATATTGCAATACCCATTACCCGAAGGTTAGCCGAAAGTACGAAACACAAACATCCGCATCACAAAAAAACCCAACACAAATTGAAAAATCATCACAGAAAGGAAAAAAACCAAACAACAACACGCCATCCTATAAAACATTAAATCAATGGGAGAATAAAATAATAAATGCAATACAAATGAATGACTAGGAGCGCCGCACTCGGCCAAGACACTGAGACCGAAAAACATATTAACATTGCTGACAAAACAAGTCAGTTACAAAACAAAATGAACCGTTATTACACCATTAAATCAAACAAACAAACAAACAAAACCCCAAATTGATGAACCCATCTAAACAACAAAAAATAAGGAGCAGGGTAACTTCACATAAAGGAACACATTCTCATCCTCATCCTCATCAGTGCATCCACATTCCACAATACTAATGAAACATCTAGTAATAGAAATAAATGACATTAGATCCACTGCCATTATTGCACGGGTTGATATAATATTGCCCCTCCACAGTGTATACATCGCTATTACTTCACGGGTTGATATAACAACGCCCCTCCACAGTGTATACATCGTCAATACTGCACGGGTGTATATAACAACGCCCCTCCACAGTGTATACATCGTCATTACTGCACGGGTTGATATAACAACGCCCCTCCACAGTGTATACATCGCCATTACTGCACGGGTTAATATAACAATGCCCCTCCACAGTGTATACATCGCCATTACTGCACGGGTTGATATAACAATGCCCCTCCACGGTGTATACATCGTCATTACTGCACGGGTTAATATAACAATGCCCCTCCACGGTGTATACATCGTCATTACTGCACGGGTTGATATAACAATGCCCCTCCACGGTGTATACATCGTCATTACTCCACGGGTTAATATAACAATGCCCCTCCACGGTGTATACATCGTCATTACTGCACGGGTTGATATAACAATGCCCCTCCACAGTGTATACATCGTCATTACTGCACGGGTTGATATAACAACGCCCCTCCGCAGTGTATACATCGTCATTACTGCACTGGTTGATATAACAATGCCCCTCCACAGTGTATACATCGCCATTACTGCACGGGTTGATATAACAACGCCCCTCCACAGTGTATACATCGTCATTACTGCACGGGTTGATATAACAACGCCCCTCCACAGTGTATACATCGTCATTGCTGCACCGGTTGATATAACAACGCCCCTCCACAGTGTATACATCGTCATTACTGCACGGGTTGATATAACAACGCGCCTCCACAGTGTATACATCGTCATTGCTGCACCGGTTGATATAACAACGCCCCTCCACAGTGTATACATCGTCATTACTGCACCGGTTGATATAACAACGTCCCTCCACAGTGTATACATCGTCATCGCTGCACGGGTTGATATAACAACGCCCCTCCACAGTGTATACATCGTCATCGCTGCACGGGTTGATATAACAATGCCCCTCCACAGTGTATACATCGTCATCGCTGCACGGGTTGATATAACAATGCCCCTCCACAGTGTATACATCGTCATCGCTGCACGGGTTGATATAACAACGCCCCTCCACAGTGTATACATCGCCATTACTGCACGGGTTGATATAACAACGCCCCTCCACAGTGTATACATCGCCATTACTCCACGGGTTGATATAACAACGCCCCTCCACAGTGTATACATCGTCATTACTGCACGGGTTGATATAACAACGCCCCTCCACAGTGTATACATCGTCATTACTGCACTGGTTGATATGACAACGCCCCTCCACAGTGTATACATCGCCATTACTGCACTGGTTGATATAACAACGCCCCTCCAAAGTGTATACATCGCCATTACTGCACCGGTTGATATAACAACGCCCCTCCACTGTGTATACATCGTCATTACTGCACGGGTTGATATAACAATGCCCCTCCACAGTGTATACATCGTCATTACTGCACTGGTTGATATAACAACGCCCCTCCAAAGTGTATACATCGCCATTACTGCACGGGTTGATATGACAACGCCCCTCCACAGTGTATACAAACCCGTGTATCTAAGGTTACAATGTGGTCAAATGCACGATTAAAAATAATTAAGGGGACAAGAATCCAAATGAATTAAACCCTTACCAAACTGATTTCTTCTTCAGGAACACAACCCGTGCTATAACGGGGGCACCTGGTTCTACGCCCAGCCCTGCCTGTGTCTGCCCGGCTGGGCGGGATACTACTGTCAAAGAATAGTCCGAGGTAACGTGTATTACCGTATTTGACGTAATAAACACCCAGTGCGCTCTCAAAATTAGAAAAAGGGGGCTCTTATTAGCATATTGTTTGGGTGAGAGAAAAAACAGAGTTGAAAGATAGTAAATTTCGTGGTTTATGCTGACAGCCTGGAATGTTTACATACGACAGATATATTTTTCCAGAGTTTAATTGCCTATAATTAAGGGTGCATATAACATGTATTATACACGATAATAGGTCTTGCGTACATTGATCAATCGGAAGAAGTGCTGATTGGGATTGTTCACTAGCCAATATATTAGCAAATATCGCCGTGGGCGCTTATTAGAGCGGGGTGCTTATTACGTCGAATACGGTATCCTAAAATAGATGGTGTTGTCGATGAGATAAACCAACCTGATAAACTTTGTGTCACGATCAGTTGCCCCCCTGGATTTTTTTTATAGAAAACAGTTTTATTTGAATCATGAAAATACAAGTTGGGGACAAGTGATACTTGTACAAATATTTGCCCCAAAAGCGATCTTAGTGTTACGACTGTCGAAATTCCAATACAGACAATCCATGACTTACGCTGCGGCTGCGTTACTGCTTTTGTTATGTTGCTAGATTGCAAGGAGGGGAAGGAGTCAGGTCAAACTGGAGAGAAAGTGTCCACAATCCAACCAATAAAGTGTCCGCACTCATTTGAAGCTTACTGCGTCTTCACCTGGGGGTCCATGTACTTCCTGAGGAGGAACCACCCCTTTAATGACATCAGCGTCTGTGCCGGAAACGAGCTCGACCCAAACATGGACTGGAGCGGTTTCAACTCACAGTTCGGCGACGTCAGATGCGACTATTTCCTGGGCCTTCAACGTCTATGGCATGTCCTTCGCCAAGGCAGTTACGACCTCCACATCTACCTTCAATACTATGAAGACCCAACAGACAAAGATCCAAAAATTGCTAATATTTATTACTGGAACTTCCGGCTAGGATCTGACTCGGAAGGTTATCCCATCCAGTACAGCTCCTTCTCATCCGCTGATAACGCAGAGGATGGTTTGATGCTGGGGGCGTTTACTCCGACCAAGTTCTGCACTCGTGACCGGGACTGTGGTACTTGCGCGCAGGACAGGGGAGTCGGGTGGTGGTACACGCCCAACTGTGATAACTTCCCCCTGACCTTGGAGAAGGGGACAGTTTTATGGCCAATCAACGGAGCAAATCGGACGCTGAGTCTAGCCGTCATGCAGTTCTCGCCCACCTTCTACTATTGGTAGAGCACGGACGTCGATGTATGCGGCCTTCAGCAGAGCAACCACTGGGAAAATATTATTTATTCTTTATATATTTTTGATTAATATAATGTATTATTAATCGTTAAAGGACATAATGTAGTCTAAATATTTAAAAGTAAAAAATTGGTGATGCATATCATGTTATCATCCCGAATTGTATTGAATTTAAGCAGGCATTAAAGGGATGGTAAACGGACAAAAATAAAGATTACGATTTTGTGAATATAAAGTTACCTAGATACATTAAGTCAATTTCAGAGAGCGACAAATTTAAATACTTAAATGTCCAAGTGAAAGTGCTAAAACCACTCCGTAATCGGCATCCAAAACAAACGTATTTGGGGGCGTGGCCTAAAGGTCCCTCCTACTGACCAATCAGATTCTACCTCTAACATCACTTGCATTTGCTTCAAAATGGTGGCGCCCAGTCAAGATTATCTGCTTGATAATCAAGATCTACATTGAATTAAAACGAGCCTTACCTCGCGAAGTACATCAAATTATTTGAACACCTTGATTAAAAGTATTACTAGATTTGGAAAAAATATTTGTCGACGCCCAGTTGACGGTCGAATGCTTTGCAAATCCTTCAGTCGATCGAAATCTTCAAGTTGAAATCCATGTTGTTTACGAACCGGATGCCTAGATCGTTGTGCGGTTTTGATTGGACTATGCATAAACTCGTCCAGCCAACGTTACTCCAGAAATTCCAGCCTAGTTCGGCATGGGTGGTAACGGGACTTTTACAGTCAGTTAACTCCCTTGCGTTGGGTGGATGCAAGCTCTTTCACAGCGCCATTCGTGACCAACTCGTGTTATTCCGAGACAAGCCGAATAGCGACTCGTGCCCCTCTCATGGCCATTTTTGAGACCGGGTTCCGTCTTAGCGCAAACGGGCATACCTAAAACAATTGTCAACTCGTTGCGTAATGGTTCACATATATTTCCCCATATAATATATATATTTCAGATGCAATTTACAGCACATCGGGACATGCGGAATTATACAGTATGAATGAACACATTTAACTGTGTCTTTGGTATATTTTTAGATGCAAGACATGTAAAAATCAAAAATTATTTCTGAGGGATTCTTTGACGAAGAACTTGAAATCATTCGCGCATTCTGATTGGTTTGTCGTATTTTCGCACATAACATTCCTCGATAGGGGGACGAGTCGTCTTGCAGGTTACGGAAAGGAGCGAGTGGTGACGAATGTCACAGCGCGTGAACCTTCGTTACACTCTCGCGTTCATGTTCTCGTAAACTGAACCGGAAATAGAAATCAGCTGTACGCACATTTTCTACCACTCTGGCGGTGATTCGGTTAAAAAGTACCCAATAGATACAAAGAATTCTGATGCAATGGTCGGATGAATAGTAACTATTATTTTATCAGATATGAAATATTCCAACATCGAGTTATTTTGGTTGCGGGTTTTACAAATTATATATATATATATAACACAAATGAGGCAAATGTTCACTCGGTGTACATGTAATATATAATAAAATAATAAAGTCTACGTTGGTCCAACATCTTCTTTATATCAGTTTCAGACTGATCATGAAAGTGACAGTCGGAATGTGTTTTCAAATCATGCAACCTCGAAAACGTTAACACGGGGTATTCCGAACGACTGTTACGGCCCGTACGACTGATTCTGTCAAAATTCTCTCTACCTTCCGTGGGATAAACGTTTGAGCGAAGGAGGCGTTGCACAGTACGTGGGAAGCACTGCCATACAATCTCATCCATATATTAGACATTCCAGAATATTTGTTTGTTCAGTTTTCAAAATTTTAATCGAGAACTGTGTCTACATATTTTTTCAAGCGTGGTCTGAAGGTTATAAGGAGTGCCGCAAAGCTCGAGAAAGCTGCTTTCTAATTGGCTGATGTCGACTTCTTGCTAGTCATTTCAGTGGTCGGTCAAAGTTCGCGAAAGGTCGTTTTGACATGACCCGTAATGGGATGTCCTCAGATCTTTGTTAAGCGATAGCGAGAACTAAGAGCTGAGTTTAATGAGATTGCATTTATCACTAACCCTGTGTCCATAGTTCACTCGCCACGTACTTGTCTGTTTTCATCAGTACGGGGGGCGGTCGGGTAGCCTAGTGGTTAAGACGTTCGCTCGTCATGCCGAAGACCAGGGTTCGAATCCCGACATGGGTACAATGTGTGAAGCCAATTCCTGGTGTTCCCCGCCAAGATATTGCTGGAATATTGCTAAAAGCGGCGTAAAACTCTAATCACTCACTCTTCAACACGGTCCATACCTACAATGTCTGTTTTCTACCGTTGTTTCTAACCCAGTCTTTTTTTCTCCAACCCAGTGTGTTTTCTCCAACAGTGTACTTTTTTTCACCTGTTTTCTCTAATCAAGTGTGTTTTACTCCAGTTTGTTTCTTCACATTATCTAATACAAGAGCTCCAGATAACTTTTTAGAGCAATTGAGCTTTTACTCTTGGGTTTCTATTTTAATTGGGTTATTACATTTTTCATTGGGTAAACAATATTTTTTCACTCATCAATTCATCACTCTGCTGGGTTTTCCCCAAATTTTAAGATTTAAAAAAAAATGAAATAAGGTTTAAAATGTATAGAACTGTTCTAAATATATAGGCTTGACTGAAAGTAAATTAGCTTGTAATTGTGTTTTGGAAATTAGCTCCTTTGTACAAATGCTGAAAGAGCTTCATTGGGTATTTACGCCTGCCGTTTTAATACTTTTATAGTTTTTCATTTGTATGCAAGTTAATTGAAAGTAATTGGGTTTTGAATATTTTTGGGCGGTATATTTGGGGGCAAATAGACAACTTATCTGTAGCTCTTAATACAGGGACTATTTTCTCCAATTATCCAACACAGTCTCTCCTTTCTCTAAACCAGTGTCTGTACTTCTTCTGAAATTTTTGTTGTTTAACGCCGCACTACAATATTGCAGCTATAAGACGGAGGTCTGTACCAGACAATCCTGTGATTGACATCATGAGCATTGATCCACGCAATTGGGACATGTTGACATGCATCAACCAGGTCAGCGAGTCTGACCACCCGATCCAGTAAGTCACCTTTTACGGCCAGCATTGGTTGCTGAAGACCTATTGTACCCCGGATCTTTACGGTCCTCACACAGAACCTTTCTTGTACTTGAAACCACCAGTGCCCCCCACCATCATAAAAACAAAAACAAAATAAAAAACAAGTTCATTTCATTTAATATATATATACTTTGTACACTTTAACACGATAGAGTTCATTTATCAGGAAACTGGATTATAGAAAGCTTGGGAAAATGGGATTTATAATTTTAACATGTTCTCTTAAGAAACTTTACAAAACAATTTTATAACATTAAGAAGGGACGTTTTGTTTATTTCTCAGATGCTTAGAATATTATTTAGGATCAGGTATATAAATAAAAATATCCCAAATATAATAGCTCCCTGCTTATCCATAACATCGCCAAGTCTCCTCATCACAAAAATCTTTACATCAACAATATTCACCATATGTAGATGATATAACAGATTCTGTTGATAGGCAATTAAGGACTAAAAACATTAGAGATTGGGGGTAGCCTAGTGGTTAAAGCGTTGGCTCCTCACGCCGAAGACCTGGGTTCAATTCCTCACATGGGTACAATGTGTGAAGCCTTTCTGGTGTCCCCCACCGTGATATTGCTGGAATATTGCTAAAAATGGCAATCAACCATACACACTCAATCATTAGAGATTAATAAAGACTCTCCTATGCCAACATTGGAATTAATATTTCAATTGTAATAATGACCCGATAATTAGATCTAATCTGGGTAAGACGAGGCTGCTTGTCTGTTTATCTGGACAGTTTTTGCCAAAACCTTAAGCTGTAGTGTTAAAACAAGAAGTCTGAATGACTAGATGGATTTGACACATGGTGTCTGTCCCTGCTCATGATGACTTATGGGGACACATGACACACTGTGTGTCCCCACCTCATATTGAGGCAGTGGGAATAGCTGGGATAATCAGGACTAAATTAGTAGATTTCCCAACATTTATTACCATGACCATCATGGACTGTATGTGACATGACTGTATAATACAACAGGTCATGACACTGGAAATCACTTTTAATTGAAATTGTTTTCCCAAGGCAGGATTCTTCAGCTCTCTGCCATGTCATGCAACTTGGCAACATACTTGATTAAAGGAAGGCAATCATGTAATGTAGAAATCACTATCCAGCATTATTGTCAATGATTGTGATTTACAAGCGGAAAAACAACAAAGTCATATTCTTTGGACACAATTTGCACTGGTATTAATATATATTATACTAAAGAGAAGTTAACTGATTTATTTTTTTAGCCTTAATGAATACCCAATTCTTTCATATGACTATAGTTAATCAGTGATGGTATGACAGATCAATAATAGTAATATGAAAGAATTGGGTATTCATTAAGGCTAAAAAAATAAGTCTTGGTTCTCAGACACTGCCCGCATCATCATAAAGTCTGCTGTACGTTTCGTTTTTATTTCCATTTTCACACACACACAAAAATCCTAATACTTAAAAACAATGAGATCCAATATAGCACACAGTTACTTCATTGCTCATTGCTTAACTGCGCCTCTCGTGTTATTGTAATGGCCGCAATAGGAGGTTGTTAATGAGGGAGGTTCTTTCCCAGGTTGAAGGTACACAACTCTTCATTGGTTACCTACTAATTTGAACAAGCTAAAAAACAAACCCCATCTCCCGCATGCACTATATTTTCAAAAGTCATTGCCTGAGAACCAATTCTTTTATATTTTTAAGCCATACATTTTTGGAGTAGTGTATTTCATTTTATGGTATTGGCAGACTTTGGTGCAAGATATTGCACTGATTCTGCCCAAGTTGTGGAGGTTGGCAACTGCAACGGCTGGTCTATATGGGGTTCTGGGAGCGGAAGTGTGTCTGGAGGTTGGCAACTGCAACTGTTGGTCTATATGGGGTTCTGGGAGCGGAAGTGTGTCTGGAGGTTGGCAACTGCAACTGCTGGTCTATATGGGGTTCTGGGAGCGGAAGTGTGTCTGGAGGTTGGCAACTGCAACTGCTGGTCCATATGGGGTTCTGGGAGCGGCAGTGTGTCTGGAGGTTGGCAACTGCAACTGCTGGTCTATATGGGGTTCTGGGAGCGGAAGTGTGTCTGGAGGTTGGCAACTGCAACTGCTGGTCTATATGGGGTTCTGGGAGCGGAAGAGTGTCTGGAGGTTGGCAACTGCAACTGCTGGTCTATATGGGGTTCTGGGAGCGGAAGCGTGTCTGGAGGTTGGCAACTGCAACTGCTGGTCCATATGGGGTTCTGGGAGCGGAAGTGTGTCTGGAGGTTGGCAACTGCAACTGCTTGTCCATATGGGGTTCTGGGAGCGGAAGTGTGTCTGGAGGTTGGCAACTGCTGGTCGATATGGGGTTCTGGGAGCGGAAGTGTGTCTGGAGGTTGGCAACTGCAACGGCTGGTCTATATGGGGTTCTGGGAGCGGAAGTGTGTCTGGAGGTAGTTGGCCTTGCAGCCCAGTCTCATGAAGTGGCGGTGCTTCAGTCTCTGCATGTAGCCCAGGTCCTTCACGCGCTGCTGGCTCACCACACCTGCAACAGGCAGTTCGTTTGTTTGTTTGGTTTGTTGTTTAACGCCGCACTCAGCAATATTCCAGCTATATGACGGCGGTCTGTAAATAATCGAGTTTGGACCAGACAATCCAGTGATTAATATCATGAGCATTGATCCACGCAATTGGGATCGATGACATGCATTAACCAAGTCAGCGAGCCTGACCACCAGATCCCGTTAGCCGCCTTTTACGACAAGCATAGTCACCTTTTACGACAATCATAGTCGCCTTTTACGGCAAGCATGTGTTGCTGAAGACCTATTCTACCCTGGATCTTCACGGGTGTGCAATAGGCAGATCTGATCTCGTTTCATCATCCAAAACTGGCACCCAATGGAGATATGGCTTGGGTGAGATCAAGCGATATCTACACTGTAGGTATCACTGCAATGAAATTACATCACATGCTTTGCAAACCATTGTGACATCATTGGTTACCATGATGTCACAATCAAATGACATCACTAATGGCTCTTCTACTGAAGCTGTTAGCAGTACTTTTTACACTTAAGACACTGCTTATTACTGTCTACAAACTAAAAAAATTGGAAGAATGATGTTGAATAATAAATAAAATCTCATCCTTGTGTCTTTCGATATCAAATATATCAACACTCGTTGATAAAAGTGGAAAAACTCCTCGGCAAGCCTCAGACTTTTTCCACTTTTATCAACGAGTGTTGATATATTTGATACCAAAAGACACTCGGATGAGATTCTATAGAACACAGTCGTCTTTCACATTACAGGGACAAAATAAGGACTTCCTGCTTCACGAATTAAACCAGTGTTGACACTCAGTTATGGACAGTAGGTGTTCTTCAATCAAACTGATTTCTAATGAATGGGGGTCTGAAGTGGGGTGTGATGTGGTGCAAAAGGATTTCTTCAAAACGTCATAGCCAGACACACATACTGTAGCCCACAAGCAAACATTCCATTCCTGCGGTTATCAGCTGCAAGGATTATTCAGAGCTGCAGGTTCAGTCATCAGGTCTTAAATCTGTTTAGCAGTAAAGGGGAGGTGAAATGGGGTCTTTTAACATCTTTTGGCCGGGGTTCAAACCACTGACCTTGTACTCGCTGGGCAGGCGCTCTATCCACCGCACCATGGACGCCGTCACTTAGTAAATAGAGGCAGTGCCCCACTGATCTTTGACCATTTCTGATCTTTGTCTAGAACCTCTAAATTGTTCATGTTTGAGCTTGTCATCCTGCTGGATATCCAGCAAGTTTCAAAGATCAAAATCCAAAACATGAATCGAAAGTTTATTGTTTGTCCGTTTTAATTGAACTGAGACAGTGTCACAAGGGTTATCAATACCTGACAGTTGGATTGACATCACAACATGTGAGATAGCAGACACATACAATGGTGTTTGATTGACTTGAACTAAATTTGCTGGGACAGAAAGACAACCAATTTGCCCACTTTAATTTGCTCCCATACACCAATATAGTTTGTTTGTTTGTTTGTTGTTTAACGCTGCACTCAGCAATATTCCAGCTATATGACGGCCGTCTGTAAATAATCAAGTCTTGACCAGACAATCCAGTGATTGACATCATGAGCATTGATCCACAACATCAGGATCGATGACATGCATCAACCAAGTCAGCGAGTCTGACCACCCAATCCAATTAGTCGCCTCTTACGACAAGCATAGTCGCCTTTATTGCGAGCATACTGAAGACCTATTCTACCCCGGATCTTCACGACTTATGAGATTTGTAGTGCTGAGATGATCATAATTCCTTGATTGGCATTCTAGAAATTGGTAAGTAAGAAAAACGTACAACTTAATGGATAACAACTTCTGGTTTATTGCAAATAGCTACGAGTAGTTACCCGCACCAAACATCGTAAGATTTCAACAGCCAAAGCAGACAGCAAACCTGTCCTCTCAGACCACCAGCAAAAATTCCCTGGCAATCACACCTCTGCCTATGAAGATCTTATTAAGTAATAGACTATATTTTAATTAGCATCCAATCAGCTTGTCACAATCGCATAATCCTTTTAATCCTTATCCTTCATTACCTGTGTGCTATTTGTTATTCTTACTGTACATTTGGCTTCACCCAATTATGTATGTTTTATCTCCTACCTGTTGTTGTCAATGTTAATCTGCTGCTTCTCACAACATGTCATGCATATATACCTCTCATCACTTCGTAGTTGTCACTCCAGCATAACGGTGTAAGAATCTATATCGTAACATTCTATATGCAATAAAACAGAAGTTGCTGTCTATAAAGTTGTACATTTTTCTTATTTTTTCTGACTGATTGTAACTTGCTAACATAAACACAGACTTACGACGCTGTTCTGGGACTGTTCCACAAAACGATCGTAGCACCATGACTGTCGTAAGTCGACGTTAAACTATAGGAGTTACAATCACCTTAGTGCCACGATCGCTTTGTGGAACAGGGCCCTGAATAACAACTGTCATCTCACCCGTTGCTCCTGTCCAGCCTAGAGCCTTGTATTGGGCCAACATTCGGGGGACTATCGACCGTGTTTCCTTGCGTGTTGGCGGCACATTCTGGCGGTAGTATTTCGCAAGAGACCGATGACCAAGTGTGGCTCCTGAAGACAGACAAAAGTGTGAGATCATTTATAGTGAGACTTACTATAGCCAGCAACCGACCTGTAAATAATCGAGCCTGGGTAATGGAAACTTGAGCAGCGGTCAACACTGTTGGGGTGTGAATACACAAAACCAGTGAGTGAGTGATATGTGTTCACTGTAACTGATAGGGAACTGGGAACTATTCGGACACAGAATCAACATGGCACCATTAGAGAATAACAACGAGCTACGAGGAATAGCGGATTATTTATCCCGAGTAAATAAATGGGGTAGTTTCCAAACTTTTGGCGAGGGACTTACAGCATGCATTCATTCATTCATAGATATACCATAATTCAAGTTTCAAGTTTCAAGTAGGTTATTCAATATATTCGGGAATGTTGTAATGTTTTTCCAATCCCTTCATTTTTCTCATACAACTATTACTAGAAACTATAAACTAAAATCTCTTATTATTTCGGAGTATCCCCTACTTCTGTTACAGAGTATATACATCAAAAATCATCGATAAAAGTTTAAAATGACTAGCAAGCCTCAGAGTTGAAACTTTTGCGACTCATGTAGACATATTTAATATACTCCAGTGAGATTCTCTGTGTTGGTAAATCGGTAAACATAAAAACCTACTGCATCATGATAAATGGCTGTATCATCCCACGTCTACGCTGCATCCTCTCATTCTGTAACCAAGGCAACACTTACCTGAAGGAAGGACAAGCTCGTAGCCGTCACTGATGAGACTCTCGGGCTCCACAGCATCTTCCATGTCGATGTCCTCGCTGCCACCCGCCACTGCGGCAGTTCCTGACCCCTCCTCTTCTGGGTAGCTGCTCCTGTTGTCAAAAGACAACTCAAGCGTAACAGCCTTACTTAATTCCACATTACCAGTTACAGGTGGTTATAATAATAAACATTAACATTAGGGCTGGGACGGGTACCTCGGGTACTCGGGTCAGGTGGGTACTGAGTAGGACCCAGGTACCAACAGGACTACCCAGATCCATGGCTAGTCATGTGATTATATTGCTTAATCGCAAAAAATATCTAAAACTCTATGGTTACACTATAAATGACAAATGTTCACATTTCTTTCTGACTATGCACACATTCGTTCTGACTGTTTGCATATAGATAAAACTTCAGTCTACTTCAGTGTATGCAAGACCAGATCATTTTATACATGTATCTAAATACATTTTGACAGGAGTGCGGTCAAACGTTTCCCATTTGGACCTTTTGTACCTATCTCTTGAGACCAACACTGGGTACCCGGGTAGGGTCGGGTAGCAGGGGGCTGGGTACCTGGGTAGTAAATTTGGACTCGTCCCAGCCCTAATTAACATGTATAGGGAATTGGGGTCGAATATCGGTCTCTGAACAGGTCTAGATACATCACTGTTATCCCGAGTGGCCGAGTGATATTTGGCCTCAAGTCTGGATCCAATATTGATGCTAATTCCCAGATTACAACGTTATGTTGTCATGGTTATGTCTTGGAAGAGCGACTTGTGTTTCAATGAAAACAGGGAAAAATAAAGAGGACCAAAAAGTGAGTGAGTTGGGATTAACTCTGCTTTTAACAGTATTCCAGTCATATCACGGCTTAATGAGGGAGGGAAAGTCCAAAGTGATGCAGGTCTCAGATGTTTATCACTTTGGCAAAACCCACAAACACGGGTATGGTGGTGTCAAACCTAGGAACATAATCAGGGTGAACCAGGATTTGAAACCACAATCATAGGCAGAGCTCCAGATAAGCTTTTGGTGTAGTGGGTATTTTACTCATGCATTTTAAAATCATTGGGTATCAGTAATTCTATTTGGGTATTCAAATTTCTGTTACCCACTAGTTGTTACACATGTGGGTATTTAAGTTAAATACTTAAAAATACTATTCATCTAGTCCCTGCAAACTGGTGTCGTGTGGGTTCGAGAACTTTATAGGACGATACCACGATACGTCCACTAGAAAGTTTGATGGCAAATGATCATGATGTAACTGACATCATGGAGTTCTGCAAGGTTGATGGAATGCCCGTTTATAATTTCAAAATAAGTTGCTGATTTGCTAATTGAATATGCAGCGTTACTTCACAATATTTTGATGATACGCTCAAGTTCTATTTTTGTAGCGTATCTGTAATGTTAGTTGCATATTTGATACGCTTGGATTTTATTTTACTGCGTATTTCTGCATTTCTGATGCATATTTTACGCAGATACGCAGCTTATCTGGAGCTCCGATAGGTTTCTGGCGTGCCAAGGGAGGCAACTCTACACCGCGAATGCAATTGCAATCCCTTAGACGACCAGGCCACCTGTTCCCCGAGAGAATAAAAAAGGCCTTAATAGTCCAGCAGAGAGAACAAAAACCTGAATTGGGGGATTAAGTTTTTCTTATTGCTGGATTTGTTTAAGTACACATTCTAGGTTATGAATCTGACTGATGACACTCTGTCATCTTTGGGCATTTTAAAATATTCAAGATGGCCGCTAAAACATGAATGTATCTCTTCCGTGCTAGTTGTATGGAAATACTTTTGGTGTATATCACTATTGTTGTGCCTTCAACATATTAGAATATGTTATTCTTAAAGAAATAGTTTTATTTGGAAATGTAATTAATCAGAATAATAGGCAACATGTCTATGAAAACCCCCAAATCAGTATATCTACATTTATTATTATTTTAAGTGTAAACTGGGATGCTTGTGGGTTTTCTAAGGATAATCAATATAACATAGATACAAAATAAGATAAATTCACTCTGCATGTTGAAATTAAATTAAAAACAACAACAATAATAATAATCATCATCTTCATCATCATTATCTGAGAATAAAGCTCTGATCACGCGAATTAGAGAGGAAGCTATGCCAGTGCCCACTGACGAGTCTGTCATTAGTCGTTATCATGGTCCTGAGAGCCACCAAAGAGTGAAACTGCAAGACTGAAGTCACCACTGATACCAGTTTATTTAGAACAACAAATTCTAATTAGTTGAAGGCAAAATATTAGTGATACGCACCAAAAGTAGTTCCATATTCCATACTATTAGCAAGGTAGTGATATTTTCATGTTTCGGCGGCTATCTTGTCTGCCATCTTGAATATTTCAAAATGCCCAAAGATGACAGAGTGTCATCAGTTAGTTTCATAATCTAGAGTACATCATTAAACAAATCCAGCAATAAAAAAACTTTATCCCCTAAATCTGGGTTGGGGTAAAATATTCATTTCTCTGCCGGACTATAAAGCTTAGTCTTACACTATTGCATTGAATTCAATTTTAGCATATCTCTTAATTTGTGCCGATGACCACTTAACAAAAATCCAAATTTGGACAAAAGTGTATTTGCTTCTACGTGCACTTTGTTTGAAATCCTAGATAAATCCCTGATGCTGGCCTCACATTCTGGTTGACACGGTCAACTAACCATCAACTACACAACCCGACAGTGCCTACCTGTAGTCATAGAAGTCGGTGTATTCAAACAGGACGTCTCCCTCGTGCAGCATCTTGCAGTGGCCCTTGTCCACCATGTGACGCTGGACGGCCTGGGCGGTGTGGAATGTCTTGCCTTTCTCGTTGCACCACAGACACACATGTCCCACGCCTATCTTCTCACCTGTAACCAAAGGTAATCACTCAAATCTGCAATAGCCGTGCATACCTTATATTGCAGTAACGAGCAGGGTTTCAGAGGGCCATCGGTCACCCGTAATAGACTGGTAAAATTTCAATTTGACCGATGGTTTGTTGAAGTTGTCAGACTTTTGACCGATAGAAATGCTAAGCAAGGGATCACATGTGTCATAATTTCATGATTAAAATGTAAAATAGTAAGGATTATTCCTACTTTCGGTATTGATTTTAATGACCAATGAAATGCTCTCATAAAGTTTTGTATCAACCAAGAGAAAGTACAGTACACATATTGTCCTGTTTTCGATCATAGCTTTCAGCATCATACATGCCTTTATTATTCATGAGACAATACTATTATCATTGGATCACAGGTTTCCGGACATTATGTTTTCTATCACAAATACTTGCACTATAACGAGGGGTGTGGCGTCACACAGAAATTGTAAATACTCAGATGATGGCTTGTTTTTAAGATAAAGTTGTCCTTTATTGGTAAATGAGATGTTTTACAGTTGTTCAAGTGATTAGCTAAAAAACTATGAATGTTTCTTTAGCGTCCAGAAACCCATAACACGGGGTTATATTTCGTATTACTGTCTAATGTTGTTTTGTTTTTTTCAACAAAAGGTAAGTAAGTAAAAGGTAAGTTGTTTCAATATGCTATGGGGAAAGGGTCAGACATTGCACGCTTGTGACAGTTGTCCTTGTGTCTAGGGGATGGGGGGTGAAGTTTATGGCAGTATTGCTCCCAGACCCGGCAGGTAGCCGGTTGCACGGAAGCTATGCCCGATATTTTAAATGTCTGATTTAACTTCGAAATCTGACTGCATCTGCCATCTTTGCCTATTTGACTTAATGACTTTTGCCATTGACTTATTACATTTCTTAGGTCCAAGTCATTGACCTGTATACAGCCTTTTGTGTCAAAATCCTTGACGAGTCACATTCATGTCCTACGCCTATCTTCTCACCTGTACCAAAGACGAGAAGTAATAACATGTGTTCCCGCTGGCTTTTGAAACTGCCAGTCCTTGTGGACTGGTAACACCAAAAATTACCAGTCCCCTCCTAATTTCTGTCAGTCCCAACTTTCAACAATTAAAAAAACATATAAAAATTACCTGGCTTTAATTCATTCAACATGACATCATCTCTGAAGTAACTTAGTTAGATCTACACGTCATTCACACAAAGTTCTGTCACAAGTTTCTCTTTTTTTTAATATTTCAAGACTGAGTTGCTAGAAATATATATTTAAACTCGAACCATGTTATTTCCTTGCACTGAAAATAGACAAGGGGAAACCCTGAAGATAACAGACGAGCTGACTATATTCAAAAAGTATACTTATATGAATATCGCTGATGTTTTGTTCAACAACAAAGATTTATAAGGTACTTTATTTACTGGTCCAAAGGGACTGGCAGTCACATGAATTACCGGTCCAATCCAAATTTTACTGGTAAAAAACTTGTAATTACCGGTAAACGGGAACACTGATAACATACCAAATCATTGACGTAGACATATCAGTCATATCCTGGCCATTCCCAGCTGTCAATCCTGACCTACATGATGTCAAATCAATGACCTACATGTGCTGAATCCTTGACCTACATGTGCTAAACACTTGATCCAGATGATGTCAAATTGATGACCTACATGTGCTGAATCCTTGACCTACATGTGCTAAACACTTGATCCAGATGATGTTAAATCGATGACCTACATGTGCTGAATCCTTGACCTACATGTGCTAAACACTTGATCCAGATGATGTCAAATCGATGACCTACATGTGCTGAATCCTTGACCTACATGTGCTAAACACTTGATCCAGATGATGTTAAATCGATGACCTACATGTGCTGAATCCTTGACCTACATGTGCTAAACACTTGATCCAGATGATGTCAAATCGATGACCTACATGTGTCAAATCATTGACTTTCATGGGTCCAATCCTGACCCATATACCGTATTCGACGTAATAAGCGCCCCGCTCTAATAAGCTCTAGATATTTGCTAATATATTGGCTAGTGAACGATCCCAATTAGCACCCCTTCCAATTGATCAATGTACACATGACTTATTTATTCGTGTATAATACGCACTCGTGTGTTATATGTCTCTTAACATTGTGGGCAATTAAATTCATAAGAATATGAATATTTACTTTATATTCTTTTCGTATGTGTTTGAATCGTTATCATGCAGTTGTGAGATTTCCGAGACACGAACGTTGATACGACTTTATTTCATTTATCCTACATACTCGTTAATCCGACATAATCATATGCAACCATCAATGTAAGATTAACGGGACTTGACTGTATTTCTAATTTTGAGAGCGCCCTGGGCACTTATTACGTCGAATACGGTACATCAAATCAATGACCAATATCTGATGTTTCAAAAATGTCTAACAGATTACACATTTCAGCATGCCATAACAAAACACAGTAGATAAAAATATCATTGTGAAAAACATCACTCTGCTCTTCGTAAAACTTGGATTTAAATATATGCAACAGGTGAGTGAGTGAGTTAAAAATTAACATTGTATCAGCATTATCTCGGCCATATAGTGAGAAATAATAAATGCAATGAAAAAAGAATGTGAATTACCTAGATACGTAATCAGTCCCTCCATGTCAACCATGTACTCAATGTCGGGGATGAAGAAGCTGTGTTTTCCCGTCATGTGACTGACGTTATCCTCCAGTGATGAGCTGACGTAAGAACAGAACAGACATTCCTCCAGACCCAGCATGTTCTCTTCCCATGAGCCTGCATCTGAACCATCTGCAAAAGTGAGAGATGAAGCACCAATGTAATGTTGCACACGATGTCTGTCTCCTTGTGTGCGTGCGTGCATGCATGAATGTGTGTATGTGTGTGTGCATGTGGCTGCTTGTACTAGTCCGGTCTAATATTGGCTTTAAGTGCTAACCCATTCAGACACCATGAGTGAGTGAGTGAGTTGGGTCTAACGCCGCTTTTAACAGTATTCCAGTCATATCACGGCATGTCAGCTTAATGTGGGAGAAAAGCCCGAAGTGATGCAGGTTTCAGATCAGACACCATGCCGCAATTTAACATGAATACCCCCTCAGACACAACATACTTACTCCGAGCTGACCAGTCCTTGTATAATCCCCTTATTGCCGAGTGCCCATCAGATAAATGGCAAGTACCATACTTACATATCACAAAAATGATTTGAATATTTAAATAAATATCTGATCATTGATTGCACTTGATCATCAGAAGATCACAATCTCATTGATTTTGTTGTTGGTTTGTTGTTTTACGCCGCACTCAGTAATATGCCAGCTATATGATGGCGGTCTGTAAATAATCAAGTCTGGGCCAGACAATCCAGTGATTGATATCATGAGCATTGATCCACGCAATTGGGATCGATGACGAGCTTTAACCAAGTGTACAAGCCTGACCACCTGATCCCATTAGTCGCCTCTTGATAAGCATAGTCGCCTTTGAAAGCAAGCATGGGTTGCTGAAGACCTCCATAATTGGAGTAAGTGAGTGAGTTTGGTTTAACGCCGGTTTTAACAGTATTCCAGTTATATCACGGCGTGTCAGCTTAATGTAGGAAGAAAGCCCGAAGTGATTCAGGTTTCACGAGCACGAGTATGGTGCTGACAAACCTTAAAACAAAATCGGGGCGAACCGGGATTCGAACCAACAATCATAGGTTTCTGGCGTGCCCAAGGGATGCATCTCTAAAAAACAAATCGCGGCGCCTTAGACGACTTGGCCACCCGTGCCACCGACCTATAATTGGAAGTCCTCAGATCTTTGTTTAGTGGTAGCGAGAACAAAGATGGGATTTTATGAGATTGCAGAACAACAATAATTATAACTATGGACTGTTTGATTAAACATCACTTAAATATCATAGCATTGAACATTACAATGCTTGAAGAGATTCAAAAGCAGTAAATCCCTTGGGCATGCCAGAAACCTATGATGTGGGTTCGAATCCCAGTTTGCCCCGAATATGTTTCAAGGTTTGTCAGCACCATACTCGTGCTCGTGGGTTTCACCTTAGTGGTAAACGTCCGAGACCTACATCACTTCAGGCTTTCCTCCGCCGTGATATAACTGGAATACTGTTAAAAGCGACTTTTACCCAACTCACTCACTCAAAGACAGTTAACAGATAATGATAGCAATACAAAAATACATGCTTATTCTGAATGCGAGCATAAATAGTGTGTGAAACATTGATTTATTATTTGCACATTAAATCCATATATAGATCTGTACACAATGTTTGTTTGTTTGTTATTGTTTAATGACACTCAGCAATATTCCAGGTGTAAGACAGCAGTCTGTAAATAATTGTATTTGGGCCAGACAATCCAGTGATTGACATGTGTATCGATCTACATACTTTGGATATGATGACATGCATCAACCAAGTCATGACATTTTATCCTCCAAAACTGGCTTTCACAACAGATATGCTTGGATGAGATATCGCTTCAATGAACTTGCATCACAGTTCTTCACAGCCAATTGTGACATCATCGGCTACCATGATGTCAGAATCAAATGACATCACTAATGTCCCTTCCATGGACAACTGTTTACAAAGCATAAAGATAAGAAGAATGATTTTGGAGGATAAATAGAATCTCACTGGTGTGTCTTTTGACATAAAATATAATAAAAGTTTAAAACTTCTTTGCAAGCCTTGAAATTCTAAACTTATCAAACCATGTTGATATATCTGATATCAAAAGACATGTGGGCGTGATTCTCTACTTAACAACCTAAAAAATCATTCAAAACATTTCAATAATATTCATTAAAATGATGAACGAAAGATAATACTTACCATCTTCAGAGTCCATATCAACATCATCCCCTTCTCTTGACCTCTGGCCTTGCAGCCTCTCTTTCAGTGCCATATTAACTGTATCTTTGTCCCGAATATCAGTCTCGTCTAACCCTTTCTCTGCATTCTTAGCATTCAGCTGCTTAACACGCTGTGCCAGTTTCTTCTCCTGTTTCGCCTCCATCTCCTTGTGTTTCTTCGACTGGATGTGATTATCAAATGCATTTTGTGTGTTGAAGTGCTTCCCACAGATCAGGCAGTTGCGAGCCGTATCCTTTCCTTCATCAGCCAACTGAGGAGAAAGCATGATTTTCAGAACAACAAATATAATTAACTTAGATCATCACCTCCATGGGGAGTATACAAACCAACCTACTTGTGAGAAAGTTAACAGTCACATTACCATCTCATCCTACTGGGTACCCATTCAGTGCTGAACCTGGGACTTGCATGGAAGCAGAATGCTTAGTTAATGCATGTCAATTGCATGGATCGATGCTCACGATGTCAATCACTGGATTGTCTGGCTACGACTCAATTATTTACAGACCGCCATCATATAGCTGAGCGCAGCGTTAAACAACAAACAAACAAACAAAAGGACATAACTTAAATTTGGCTAATGAAACAAACCTATCACACCTACAGCAATACTACTGCAAAAACAAATGAAATTAAACAAAATATACCTTTCAAATTATGGTCTTATCCGGGGTAGAATCTGTCTTCAGCAACCCATGCTTGCCGTAAAAGGTGACTATGCTTGTCGTAGGAGGCAAATAATGCTAACGGGATCGGGTGGTCAGGCTCACTGACTTGGTTGATGCATGTCATTGATTCAAATTGCGTGGATGAATGCTCATGACATTAATCACTGGATTGTCTGGTCCAGACTTGATTATTTACAGACCGCCATCATATAGCTGGAATATTGCTGAGTGCGGTGTTAAACAACAAACACACCAAACAAACCTTATGCAAATAATATAGTATTGTCTGTAATACAAGAAAATTAATCGTTTTGTCATAATCTTTAGAATTGCTTAATTTCTTTTATTACTTACGCCATTCTTTATGAAAGTGAGAAACAGGAGGATAAAATATAAAAAGAAGCTGATGATAGTGGCTTTGAGTAACACTGAATAACCTCAAAATATTTTTGAGTGCATGATGTGACGGTGGGGAAAAAATAAGTGTAAATTTTAAAATACATTTTTTTCCAATTTTTAAAGAAATTAAGGTCAACGGATCTGTAATCCAACAAATAAAGACATAATGGCCATACATGCCAACCTATTTCATGCATGTACATATAATATGACTTATATCATAATGATTATTATGTATTTGCCGAATCAAAGTGAAAAGTACAGTCAAGTCTCGTAAATCCGACACTCGTTAATCCAACATTTGGCTTTATCTGACACTAATGATGGAAACCGATTAAATTAATGCTATTTAGACCCATTAATCTGACAGTCTCACACTCAGAATCCGACTAACTTAATTTGCAACGAATTACCGAAATCACTCATTAATCAGTCTCGTTAATCTGACACAGTGATCAGTGTACTCCATGGTCATCTGCCCACGAGTACGCAGCCCATGTTTTGATGCGAGACGAATCGGCCTGCATGTTACAATGGCTGCAGAGATAAACTTTCCATACAATAAACAATTAATGCTTTAAATAAAGAAAACAGGATTAATCACATGCTTAGATTATCTCAATCTCATTAAAATCTGATACAAGTTCTTGCTATTGCCGAGGACATCCCATTACAGGTTACGTCAGAACAACCTTTTTCGAACCATGACCGACCAATGAAAAAGACTAACAGGACGTCAAAGCTAGCCACTAAGAAAGCAGCTTTCTTAAGCTTTGCGGTACCAGTTTCAAACTGGCGACTTCCATTCCAGACTATACTTTTAAAAGTATTTTGAATAAGTCACATAGTCTGTAAAAGCTTTTTTTCTGTTTTTTTTTTCTGTTGAGGTTGAATGATTAGAAAACATATTCCGCTAACAACGTAACATAACAATATGAATATTTTATTTTTCATTTTTTTATTACGTGTTTGTATCGTTATCTATCGTGTAGTTGTCCGATTTTCGATCACGAAGGTTGATACTATTTCGTTTATCCGACATAATCGTATGCAACCAATCATGTCGGATTAACAGGACTTGACTGTATATGTTGTCTGTCCTCAAAACATGCAAAGAAACATACTCTATTGAGAGATACCTGAGCTCTTTGAGCGAGAACACGCTGCTGAAAATTCTCGGCAGTCACTGGTGGCATCTCCGCTACTTTACGCTTCAGATTGTAGCGATGCCAGTCGGTCTTGTAGTGTGCTCGCTGCAGCTCGGCATCGGCAAATGCCACTCGGCAGGTGATACAGGTATACACAGACATCGTCTCACTGAAAACAAACACTCCATATTTATAACTGGGGCGGGCTATCGATATAGATTATAGAGGTCGATAATCGCTAAATAATTATCAATCATTTATCGATAAATATCGGAGAAGTAAATAGGTGGGAAAGTCCCAAAGAAATCAACATATTTCATGCCACTGTTAAGCAGTGACACATTGCTACATAGATTATTTTGTGGACATTTGAGAAAAAACAAAATCAGTTGTTTTCCGTAAAAAACAGGCCTGTTTCAGAAAATCAAAACTTAATGTCATCACAACAGTTTATGTAAGTTATTAATGATGACAACAATTTCATATCCATTATTGCTAATATTTCTTCCAATCAACGATAATTCTGATTATCGATCTTTTTAGCCAGCCCCAGTTACGACTTGAATATGAGCGCATAGATCTGTGTGTTAGTTAATCCAGACAAAATATCATATTCAGGGGACCTGTCTCGCATACATGTTACATCCTCTACTGCTTATACATTCTGTAAATAAAACTGGAGCTGCGATATTTACCATACGAACACCTCTCAGCTAGTATTAATATTCTCTATGTTTTGGCCGCATACCAGACTGTCTACTGGCCCGGTATTGGCTCTTAGCATCATATTCAGTACATTTTAATGTCAACCAGATCTTCATTTGCTATTGCCTGTGTTGTTATTAGTGGGGGCACGGGTGGCCCTGTCGTCTAAGGCGCCGCGATTCACTGTGCAGAGTTGCGTCCCTTGGGCACGCCAGAAACCTATGATGGTGGGTTCGAATCCCGGTTTGCCCTGATTATGTTTCTAGGTTTGTCAGCACCATACCCGTGCTTGTGGGTTTCACCGAAGTGGTAAACATTTGAGACCTGCATCACTTTGGGCTTTCCTCCCACATTAAGTAGAACACGCTGCGATATAACTCGAATACTGTTCAAAGCGGCGTTAAACCCAACTCACTCACTGTTATATGGGGCGAAAGTTTGGGCTTCATGGTGTGAATGGTGTGAATTGCGGGGTCATTTTCTCGGTCAACCATGCTTGGAAATTGTACAATCCCTGTGAATAAGACTGTTTCATATACTTTACTAGGGGTGAAACGATACAGTGAGGTCACGATACAATACGTATCGAGATACATAAGTCACGATGCGATATATTTATGTGAAATCATGTGGTAACTTCTTGATTATAAATATTCAGAGCAGGTTCCAAAGGGAAAGCTAACTGTAGACACATGTTTGTAGTGGCTATTTTTAGTAGTGAACTTGAAAAGCTAATGATGCTAATTGCAACACACTTTGCAATATTTGACTGACAAAACCCTGGGGTTAGGGTCATTAAACAAGTAGTAAGCAATTTATTTTAGCAAGTGAATCGGCATGTATTGATACAGAATAAAACGCATCATGTATCATGAAAACTCACGAAGCACTGGTGCATCATTTTACCCCTAAATACCATAACTGTTGTGTTCTGAAGAAAACATCGTAATAGCAATGACATAATTAACATGTCATCTTCTCCCATCTTATCAATGGCAGTCATGAATGGTAGAATCATCACTACATGTGCACCAGGCTGACCCTCGACGGACATATTTACTATTTTATCTTTATAGGACTGTGTATTCATGACAAGAGTGTTACCATATATTATGACATAATAAAAATTACTTCTGTGAAAACTTAAGTGACCATTTGAACAGTGACATTAGCAAGATAAATATGTAAATGAGCGTGTAGCCTAACTATCAGCTGAGGTGTACCTAAAAAATCTTGTTTATATCTTGTTTTAATTGGCCTTTGTCAACGACCAAACACATACTGTATATCACCATATGAGCATGTGGTGGGCTCTGTCTGAACGTACAATGTAATCTACTGAAGTTAAGCGGATAAGTCGAGATATCTGCTGAGAATGTAGGAGTACATTCATGAACTGATTCAGGTCAGATACTATATGACATATGTGTTATGCCATTAAAACTACCAACTAAATACATACCATGCACAAGCACTGTGTCGGCTGAGAACTGTTATTATGAAATGTCGGTCTGTGTATTTTCAAGGGGCTACAACTACATAAAAACATTAACACGTGTGGCAAAATCTTGTGCAATGCAC
The DNA here is from genome assembly GCF_022045235.1 of Haliotis cracherodii. Lineage (NCBI taxonomy): Eukaryota > Metazoa > Mollusca > Gastropoda > Lepetellida > Haliotidae > Haliotis > Haliotis cracherodii. The sequence goes on from NW_027266276.1 coordinate 6,187,290, forward strand.
TTGTCAATTTCAAAATAGATATGCCTACAACTATTTACAGTTAGTGGCCTAGGACTGATACATTATCAATTCAGTTCCAAATAAAATTACATATATATACCTTTAAAACATTATTTTGTAATTTAATAACAAGTACTGCACTGTAGATATCTGTTTTATTTTTATATTTTATGTGATTTCTTACATTGTATTTTAAGAACATGTACTAGTTGTTAGGAAATAAACTTTCATCTTAGACATGCGCCGTCGCTTGCAAATCCTTTTTCCTCTTCCGCTGCAGACTCGAAAAGATGGTATGGGAGATGTTATTTTCAAGTGTATTTATCCACCTAATCCGACTTCATCAACGGGCTAATTTGTAAACATGGTTTTGTAACTTGAATAAATGTATATGTATATACATTGTTCTGAGTATTAGCGTCCCATAATAAAGATATATCGTATGTCACACATTTTGATGGAGCCTGCGCTTGTCGTACATAAACAAGACATGGGCTAGGCCTAATACAGTAATAGATCGTAGAAAATAAATGACAATTACTGTCGCAAACTTAATCGGGTTTAGCAATTCCTTTTTAGAATATATCCGCAGTAGTTTCGGGATGATTTATTTGGCATTTATTGCTATTTATTCACAGTATTTATGTTACGAAAATCTTGCTACCACTTGCATTAGCCTCATTGATCCTGATTTGTAGTATAGAGAGGTGTCTCAGCATCAAAACTGCCAACTTGACAGTGCAAACATGCGACCTGTCAACATTGGTTTTATGTGAAGTACTGTACACCCATTAGAACAGACCGTCGTCTTTTCAGAATTTTGGTGACAGTGAAAGAGTGAAATTGTGTGACTGAGCACTTTATTTGACAAACATACATATATTGTGAAAATGTTTTGAATTTGCAATTACGTGAGAGGCTCTAATGACAACCTGCAAGAATTATGTTGAGAACTGTCCACCATACATGGCTGATCATTCATGGAAAACCCCCATCAGGTTCATGAAAACTTGAGTGCAGTGGATGTGAACAGACAAAGCAATGTAGGCCTAGATCTTAGGGTATGCAAGGATACATGTCGTTGTTAATCTTTTGTCAATTATTCTTACAATGTTACACGTACACACACACACACACACACACACACACACACACACACACACAGAACCTGTACAAAGTGGTGCCCAGTGCAGCTTCCGCGAGTTTCTATAGTTTTACAAGGAAGGGAAGTGTTTTCATTTTAAGACCCGTGAAGATTCCGGGGTAGAATAGGTCTTCAGCAACCCATGCTTGCGGTAATAGGCGACTAAGCTTGTCGTACGAGGCGACTATCAGGATTGGGTGGTCAGGCTCGCTGACTTGGTTGATGCATGTCATCGATCCCAATTGCGTGGATCGATGCACATGATATTAATCACTGGATTGTCTCGTCCAGACTCGATTATTTACAGACTGCCAGCTTTTAGCTAGAATATTGCTGAGTGTGGCATTAAACAAGAAACAAACAAAAATATAATTTGAAATTCAACGACTTGGAAGTCCCAACTTTAGAAATCAGGATCCATCAAAGTTGTGAGCTGTAAAAGTCCAACATGCTTCAAATAATTTCAACACAAAACATGAAGGTGCTAACTGATTAGAGTGTCTCTCGTAAATGTTAAGACACCGTCAGGATTGAAGATCTGAGCATTGTAGTCAGGGCTCAGTACCTCAACATGCATGCTTGTTTCAAGATAGACAGAAATGGAGATTGTATGTATAGGCTGCCATGATACATGTTGAATGTTGCTGGCTGAGTAATTAAACAACAAATAAACGTCTTCATGGTCATAGTGTAGCCTGCTGACTTTCATGTTTCAAATATTGTTTTGCTAAGATTTGAATGTATTTTTTGTTATTTGAAAACCATTAATTGTAAGAAATACTGCATTTTCATTGGTGGGGAATCAGGGTTGGCATAGATCCTCATGCTTAATGGATTGGATGGTCTGTTTTTGTAACCATGATTTGATCAATAGTATAAATATCTACACTTGTCACCATTACTTTCTGAGTAATTAGGTGATAATGGAGGGTGATACAGGTTCATGTTGGTGCAAATTTACTGTTTATCAAGTGCCAAACGCCTCTGGAAAACGTTCAACACTGTGTCATATGTCGAATGTGACCTGTATATTGTCCCCAAGCCTATCCTGTTTGCAGACATTTTCCATGAAATAATTCATAATTGTTCAAATAATATCTTTTCTAATTGTTTTTTTTTATTATAGTAAAAGTACAAATTTCTATTTTCTTTGGACCAGAAGCACGTCTCTTTACATTTGTCATGCTAAGCAATTAGTCATCTGGCAATTTTGTGGTAGGGATACACAAGTGGTAGTAGACACAGTATTGATGGTATGTAAAAATTGTTTCATCCCAGGTCTTTATAAACACCAAATTTTGGCCTACGCAAAATCTGTTGCCCTCATCAGTTTCACTTGAAACATAGTGGAGATGTGATGGTAATTTTCGAATTGTAGTTCCCTATGGCATGGATCGCTGCCTGTAATGATAGTAACTGTATTGGGTATGTAGTCCAGACATGTTTATTTACAGATGAGCATCAAATACGTGGAATAGTGTTAAGTGCAGCGTTATGCAACATGAAACAAGCAAATCATTTTCGTAATCTTTATGATCATCTTTGTCAGTATAAGGACCTATTGTGGCCTGGAATCCCTGCAAAGTTATAATGATCGACTTTCTTAGCTTCACAATGGTTTACACAAATAGTGTTATATATTTGAATGTCTTTGTTTCAGGCAAAGCGTACAAAGAAGGTTGGCATTGTTGGAAAGTATGGTACCAGATATGGTGCCTCTCTTCGTAAGACTGTCAAGAGAATGGAAATCTCACAGCACTCCAAATATACCTGTCAATTCTGTGGAAAGGTATAACTATTTATGTTTTGTGTATAGTTATGTACATGTCGTTGACATGTTAGAATTATTGGCTAGTCTGTATCTTTTACCTTCCCTTCACTATAAGGCTTGCGACAAGTGGCATGCTTTGCTTCAGCCTATAATGATTTAGCCTGCACAGATTTACACTGTGTACACCAGTTTCCATATTCTCAATAATCAGAAAAAATATTGAAGTGAATTATTTATTAACCGTTGACACAATAAACTTTCAGTTACTTTCTTACCATAACAGTGTTAGAAATTGGCACTAGTCCTGTAGTCCTTGCTTAACTGCCCAATAGTTAAGGTATCATAAGGACTAGTAGAACTGAGCCTTTTTTATATGTTATCATTATAAGGACTAGTGGACTAAAAATGTTAGTTTCTTCCGCTCCCAGAATTGAAATGTCAGTTGCTTGTAAAAGTTGACAACTTTGATTAATCTTAATGATTCAAACAGCCATACTTGTATGCATCCCCAGGACTTGCAATGTTAACTATTTGTGTTCTTTCTTATTTTATATGCATGTAGTATGCAATATTTTGTGTCCCCTAAAAGCACTTAAACCCAGCCTGTTTAGTCTGTGGGTTGAGGGGAATGTCTAGGTGCCTCCTAAGCTGGTGTTTTGTGTTACAGGACAGTATGAAGAGGAAAGCAGTGGGCATCTGGTTCTGCTCCAAGTGCAGGAAGATTGTCGCTGGTGGTGCATGGGTATACAGGTGAGTTTCTCACTACTGGGATTCACAACATCCTATGCTTGTCATTGAGCTGGCTAAATGTGTATGACGTGGCTGGTGTGTATATTTGTACCATGACAGTGCTATTATCCTGGGCCGAGGGGTAGCCTAGTGACTAGGGCTCTTGCTTGTCAATCCGAAAGCCTAGTTTGATTCCCGACACATGTGAATATTGTGAAGCCCTTTCTTGTGTCCCCTGCCTCACTGATGCTGCTGAATATTGCAAGAAACTGGCGTAATGGCATGCTCACATGCTCATGCCATCAACTCCTGGTTGCCTGGTACCCGTGAAGATTCCGGGGTAGAATAGGTCTTCAGCAACCCATGCTTGCCGTAAAAAGTGACTGCTTGTGGTTAAAGACAACTAATGGGATCGGGTGGTCAGGCTCGTTGACTTGGTTGATGCATGTCATCGATCCTAATTACATGGATCGATGCTTATGATGTCAATCACTGGATTGTCTGGTCCAGACTCGATTATTTACAGACCACCCTCATATTGCTGTAATATTGCTGAGTGTGGCGTTAAACAACAAACCAACCAACCTGGTTGCCTGGTAGGTGGCCCACACAATTATTTACTTTCTGATGAGTTATGGATGGAATATCCCTTTTTTTGACACTTGGTTTTGTTGTTGTGTGGATCGATGCTGATGATGTCTATCACTGGATTGTCTGGCCCAGACTACCATCATATAGCTGGAATATTGCTGAGTGCGGCATTAAACAACAAACAAACATACCTAGGTGACCCTTCATTAATGATGCTGAGTATGTTTTAACTAAACTGAAAAGTGTGTTTCAGCTTTAGACGATAAGGTTGAAACCATTCACATGATTCAGTTGGGATAATACTATATAGAGTAACTGGACTGGATTTTCCATTCTTCACCCCCTTATTGTACTTTGACATCTTTGTTTCGTCTTCCAGCACAACTGCAGCTGCAACTGTTAGAAGTGCCATCCGTCGTCTGAGAGAAATGAAAGAGTCCTAAGCTGTAAATACCCAATAAATAGTCGCCACAACGTTCACTGTTGGTTGTCTTCATATGGAAATGACCCCTGAAGAGATCAGGGGTAGAATAGATCTCCAGCATGTCTTTGATTTGTTCTCACAGATACTGAATCAATTAATGGTGAAGAGTAACTGTCTAAATTCTTCAATACAGTGATTGCAGACACTTGGAACCGTGACATTATCTGTACTAAGCCAGAGCTACAGATAAGCAGTGTACCTGCATAAAATAACCTCCTAAAATATTCAAAAACCAATTACTTTCAATTAACTTGTGTACAGAAATGCATGCATTAAATGAAAAACTCAAATATATAAAAACAGCATGTGTGAACACCCAATGAAGATTTTTCAGCATGCGTACAAAGGAGCTCATTTCCGAAGCACAATTAAGAGCTTATTTACTTTCTGAGTCAAGCCTTTATATTTAGAACAGTTATGGTAATATACATCTAAAACATTATTTCATTTTTTTAAATCTTCAAATGTAATAACTCAATTAATATAGAAACCCTAGAGTCAAAACTCATAGAAAGTTATCTGGAGCTAATCTACTTAGTGAGACTCTCCTTCAATGATGTATGCCTCTTTAGAAAATGTGTGTAATTCAACAAACAGAGGTTTATTATGATAATTAATTCATCATAAGCAGTAAAATGTTAAAGATCTTCTGTAATTGTCTTATGTATGATAGGGTGTAAACAATAAGTCAAATTCAGTTCATTCATTCATGTATGTTTGAAAACAGTTTTTGAGTGATCATTTTCCATTTACTTGGGGTGCATGAATCTTGTGTATCCATATAATATACCATAATGAGGTTTCATTTGATATGTACTATGCCCATGTGTCACAGTATCAAAGACAGGTATATTTTGAAATAAGAAATGGGTGAAATTTTGAAATCCCAAGACGCCTGCCACAAAAGTTAGCGGAAAAACTGGCAACGTCATTTTTCTTAATCAGTGATTGGGGCACGAGTGGCCCAGTCGTCTAAGGTGCCGCGATTCGCTGTTCAGAGTTGTCCCTTGGGCACGCCAGAAACCTTTGATTGTGGGTTCGAATCCCGGTTCGCCCCGATTATGTTTCTAATGTTGTCAGCACCATGCCTGTGCTCGTGGGTTTTACTGAAGTGGTAAACGTCTGAGACTTGCATCATTTGGGGCTTTCCTTCCACATTAAGCTGACACGCTGCGATATAACTGGAATATTGTTAAAAGCGGCGTTAAACCCAACTCACTCACTCGCTCACTTAATTAGTGATGTAGTTTGATGGTTTTAAACCTTGTTGCCAAGATTCTACCCAAGAATGTTTCCTTCACATCAGCCCACTTGGAGCCGTCAGTAGTTTTCATTTGAAAAATGCCACAAAGCTGCTGCGATTCTGTGAGATCAGAATATTCCACGAATCCTTTCCATAATGATAAAGACCCGTGAAGATCCGGGATAGAATAGGTCTTCAGCAACCCATGCTTGCAGTAAAGGGTGGCTATGCTTGTCTTAAAGGCGTAAAAAGCGACTGCTTGTGGTAAAAGACAACTAATGGGATCGGGTGGTCAGGCTCGCTGACTTGGTTGATGCATGTCATCGATCCCAATTGCATCGATCGATGCTCATGATATTCATCACTGGATTGTCTGGTCCAGACTCGATTATTTACAGACCGCCATCATAGAGCTGGAATATTGCTGAGTGTGGCATTAAACAAGAAACCAACCAACCAACCATAAGAAATATCTGCCAAAATTTGAGTCTATTGTATGATTCCAACTTCATAAGAATGTGTTTATGAATCACTATCAAATAGTTATGAAACCAGGTGTTGGCAAAAAGGTGAGATTACTCTGCCCCACTGATGGCATCTGTCGATTAGAACATGAAATTCCAACCAATAATTTTGATTCTTTATTCTTTTTTTATTTCTCGTGTACAAACATTAGATTGACTGTAACAGATAGAAAGGATTTCATTGAGTATATGGCTTTTAAATTTCCTTAAGTTACACATTGACTTCATAATACCGCAGTATTATACTAAGTTGAGCTTGTTTACCTCACAAAGGCATGATCATTTAACAATAAGGTAAATTACAGCTCAAACCTGGAAATTGCACTAAGTACATAATAGTCCTATAAAATGTGCAAAAACAATGCCTTAACTGCAGTAATTAAACAGGAAGCTTAATATTTCATATACCTTTCATAACTTTAGGCCATGAGAATATTCATGAACAAAAGTTGAAGTCAAGGGCGTATTTCCATAAGCCAAATCTAAATCAGCCACAAACCCTAAAGTATGAAGAACTAAGTTACTATGTATAGTAGAAATTAAGAAGATGCATTTATAAACAAATTCCTGTTTATGAATATGAGAGAATAAATGCGCTTTACCATTACATTAGACCTCTCTGGCATGACTTCCCATGGACATTGCTTAAAACACATGGTGATTTGACCACACCAACCTGTGATTATCCTTCTTCTTATTAAGGTTGACATAAAATTGGCACATGATCAAAAATGAAACACAACATTTAAAACCAGGAAATTAAAATAAACATCCTAACCATTACAATTATAATGTATAATACTGTTGTTATACGCAATACATAATTTGTGGAAATTCTAGAAACAAGATTTCATACCTCCTTAACCAATTGAGCTATCATAATTGATAGAAAATGGAAATAAACATTTTGACCATTACAGCACCCATCACAAGCACATGCAAAGTCAAGTCAAGTTCACATTAAAAAATAACGGGAACATTGTCAAACAGTCTTGTGGAGAGTGTTTTGTCACTCTGGGTCTTTATGCATAGATCTAAATATGAAACGGATGAGGCAGCCTCACATGTCTCTATTTCTAGTTCAAGTGGGTAAATTAGTGGATGGGAATTGGCTATTTGATGGCTAATGAATGATATAATGTCATTGATATACATGAATCTTAAGTTAAACCTCTTGACCAGATTACCGACTTTTGACTGCCAATCCGAGCAGAAATTCTGATTAAGATGCATAAAGAAACATCCAGAAGAAGGGGGACACAGTTGGTGCCCATGGGGAAGCCTAAATGTCATACCCCCAATGTTACCTGATGTTACCAATGAGGAAATCAAGAGCTTCACATATTCTTTTCTCAGTAAACTTCAGATGGCATTTGCTTTCAGTTTTGACAATTGAAGATTGATATGTAACTATCTATGGTCACCATTTTGTAACAAACACCCCATGGATCAAGGAATGAGGTTGTTATCCCCCGCCGGGCCAGAAATGGCCGAAGGGGGATTATGTCGTGGCGCAGTCCGTCCATCCGTCCGTCCCACATAGGGTACTAAGCTTGTGAAATCAACTCCTCCTACAGTTTCCAGAGAATATCCCTGACACTCTACACACAAGATGTCGACATGTTGATGATACGCATATCGCAGTCCCGTTTCATTTCGACTAATTTTGACAGAGTTACTGCCCCTGTTTTACGGAGCTTCATTTGACTCGTTAAAAAAATTCATGCGGGTGATGTTGTGCTCTCAGGGCACTCTTGTTCTTTAATGTTGTCATGTGGGATCGTAGTGTACAAAGTTGTAAATTCAAATGTTTTGACAGAATTGATGTTTGTTCTTTTCTGAGATAGTAAAAAGTCAAGCAAATCCTTTGAGTTTTTGAGAATCCACATTATATTAATTCCACTACTCTCAAAGACTTTCTGCGAAGATGACAACAGTCCTTCTTTGATCGTATTTAGGATTATGGTTTATCTTTGAGACAGGGATTTGGTGGTACATTTGCTGGACGTCATCAGGTGTTAGAGTCAAACCAAAAGTTGATAGTACTGATGCGTGGTTTTGGCATATTTCTTCCTGTTAGACTTATACGTGGCGTTATTTGATATGTCTCTTATACCAAGTTCTTTGATCAAACAATTAATGCTGTGATGCTTACAAATAATGGATATGTTACATGGGGCCATGTCAGAGGGAACATCTACATACTTTTCATGTTGGGCAGCCAGACTTTGGATGACCGCTGGCGGGGACAAAATGAACTTGTTCCAATTCCTGTGATTATGTGACCTACATGCTGGTGGCAGTATGGTGAGTCTTGGCAGCCACAGACCGCCTCCGTGATCTAGTGGTAGAGCGTCTGCCCGGGGAGCGGAAGGTCCGGGGTTCGATCCCCGACCGCGTCATTCCAAAAGACGTTAAAAGATGGACTTGTTGTTACCCTGTCTGGCGCTCGGCATTAAGGGGCTAAAACAAGGACTCGTCGGCTCGGAGTCAGTATACTGTGTCTGGGTGGGGTATTCATGTTAAACTGCGGCATGATGATTTTTGTCTGACAATGTTACTTTAATTGAAGGTATCAATTCCCTTGTTTGAAAATTTCAGCTTAGTTTCCAATTGTGTCTACCAATATTTCAATTCTGAAAATCACTGCATACTTTGCACGCCTTAAATGTTGTCGACCTTACAGAATGTCCAGAACAAATTATTAGATTCGACTGTCGTCTTACGAATGTGGTGGACCCGTGAAGATTCCGGGGTAGAATAGGTCTTCAGCAACCCATGCCTGTCGTAAAAGGCGACTAAAGGGGTCGGGTGGCCAGGCTTGCTGACTTGGTTGATACATGTCACCGATCCCAATTGCGTGGATCGATGCTCAGGACATTGATCACTGAATTGTCTGGTCCAGACTCGACTATATTACAGACCGCCGTCATATAGCTGGAATATTGCTGAGTGCGGCGTTAAACAACAAACCAACCAACGAACTGCCAACGTAAGTGTATTGAGGCTGTTTCCGGCATCCCACAGATGTCGACAGCAGCCATGGTCACAGCAAAGACCGAAGGCCAAAGGGCACCATTCAGTTGGAAGATTTGTTCAATCTGTCAAGGGGGCGGTCGGGTAGCCTAGTGGTTAAAGCGTCCGCTCGTCACGCCGAAGATCCGGTTCGATTCCCGACTTGGGTACAGTGTGTGAAGCCCATTTCTGGTGTCACCAGCCGTAATATTGCTGGAATATTGCTAAAAGCGGCGTAAAACCTCACTCACTCACCCCATCTGTCAGGAACCACCTAGGGCAGCACACAGTAAGAACAAGACTACACCCAGTGTCACTGAAAGAAATGAAACATCAGTTACTGATGGTGGGTCTATATACAAACGGTAAGAGCCCACAGTATCGACTTTTGAAGAGAGTATAGTTTTTGATGTTGCTTTGAAACGTTTGGCCAAAACAGAAACAGATGCCACTAAATGTTACAAAGACCGATTGTTCTTTAATTATGTTTGTGAATCACTTTCAAATAGGGACATGACAAGGGGTGCGAAAAGGTGAATGTATCCTCAAAATTAACAGCATCAAAGCCATTTCCATAATCGTACGAAATCTCTGTTACAAGCAAAGTCCGCTGTAGGAGTACATAACAATCTCGTGCAAGTCACGTGTTAACGAGAACAATCTCGTGCAAGTCACGTGTTAACGAGAACAATCACGTGCAAGTCACGTGTTAACGAGAACAATCACGTGCAAGTCACGTGTTAACGAGAACAATCACGTGCAAGTCACGTGTTAACGAAAACAATCTCGTGCAAGTCACGTGTTAACGAGAACAATCACGTGCAAGTCACGTGTTAACGAGAACAATCACGTGCAAGTCAAGTGTTAACGAGAACAATCACGGGAACAAAATAAGAAATTGCACCGGATACTAATTTGATAACTGATGCGACGAATGTAGGCGGAACACTATACCCTTTTATTTCTAGTTCAGGTGGGTAAATCAGTGGGTGGGAATTGAACGGTAATAGATCACCCGAAAGCGATAGATCCCCAAGAAAGGGAGCATCATTGGTGCGGAGTGGGATCTTGCCTAAATGCCCCATCCCCAAATTAACACAGATTTTACTTATCAATCATGAAGTGCAACATATGTTTTCTCAGAAACCTTCAGATAATAGGGGGCACGGGTGGCCCAGTCGTCTAAGGCGCCGCGATTCGCTGTGCAGAGTTGCGTCCCTTGGGCACGCCAGAAACCTATTATTGTGGGTTTGAATTCCGGTTCGCCCCGATTATTTTTCTAGGTTTGTCAGCACCATACTCGTGCTCGTAGGTTTCATGTGGTAAACGTCCGAGACCTGCATCACTTCGGGCTTTCATCCCACATTAAGCTGACACGCCGCGATATAACTGGAAAACTGTTAAAAGCGGCGTTAAACCCAACTCACTCACTCACTTCAGATAATATTTGGCTTCATTTTGGACAAATTCTCCTGAGTCTTTGAAGACAGAGACTTAAATCGAGCTATGGTAAGCAGGTTTATGACATACAGTACTCGCACAGTGTAGTCTTCCATTAAAGTCATAACTAAAGTACTCACGGAAATGAAAAAAACCCTGTTTTTCTCAATTTTAAAATCGACAGAAAGTGTTACGTAGCTGTAAATACGAAATGACAAAACAACGCGAAAAGTACTAGTCTGGATTTGCTAGTTTGATCTCAGTGAACAATACAACATGTACCTTACAGGAGGTAATTTGTCGGCACTTTCAACATTCAAAAATAAAACTAAGTCCAAATTGACATAGCAGAAACAGACTATAGGCATTATGCACCTGTTCTCACCTGTCGTCAAGGTGTCATAGGTCACCTTGATCTACTTACACCTGGTTATGCCCTATTTCACAATAGTCTGTTTTATTCACATTTTTACACACTTCTACGTATAAAAAGGCATAAAAACATTTGATACGCTGTATTTGTGCCACCGCCCAATTAGTACTAATTTAGTTGTTTGAATATTTACATATTTTGTATATTAACTGCATTTATTTAAGATCTGAGGTCGAAAAAACAGTTTTTTTTCATTTCCGTGAGTACTTTAATACCTCGTTTGTGTCAACAACGGATAACCATATAAACAGTTAGTGACACAAGTAAAAACAGATTGTATGACACTACCTTCCATACACTACATAACTGATTTTGTTGAACCAAGTTGAGCCACACCAAGTTTCTTCAAAACAACTTATAAATGAATGGTCGCTTGAAATATATGTAAGTATAAACTCTGATACATTATGCGACATGAAGATCTGGGGGAGAATAAGTGTTCAGCAACCCATGCTTGTCGCCAAAGGCGACTATGCTTGTCGTAAGAGGCCATTGACGGGATTGGGTGGTCAGGCTCGCTGACTTGGTTGACGCATGTCATCGTATCTCAATTGCGTGGATCGATGCTAATGTTGTCAATCACTGGGTTATCTGGTCCAGACTCGATTATTTACAGACCGCCGTCATGTAACTGGAATATTGCTGAGTGCGGCTTAAAACAAAAAATAATCAACCATTATGGGACAAAAACTCTTTCCACAATCAGTAGTCGATTGTACGATTCCGTCTGTATCGCCAGCATGTGTTTATAAGTCACTATCAATCAGTGATGACACCAGGTGGTCACGAAAAAGTAAATTACATCGACTTAGATTGAGTGAGTGAGTATGGTTTTACGCCGCTATTAGCAATATTCCAGCAATATCATGGCGGGGGACACCAGAAATGGGCATCACACATTGTACCCATGTCGGGAATCGAACCCTGGTCTTCGGCGTGACGAGCGGACGCTTTAACCACTAGGCTGCCCGACCGCCCCACATCGAATTAGATTGAGGTACTTTGTCTTGCGCCAGTGGTAGGTAAGTTCAATCTCCTCTTTTGTCACAGCTGTAGCCTATATATATATATAACAGATAGAAAGTTTAACACTCAGAACGTTTTAATCATTGCTCTATTAAACAAGGTTTTAAGGCACACAAATAGTATTATGATTGTCTTAACCACAAAAATACAAACACCAAACGTATACCACATCAGGAATATAAATAGTGTATCACTACATCGGTATTATGTAAGCTATATAGGCATACATATTATTGTCATATTTTTACAGTTATAATAATTTTTAAAATAAATTCTACCGTGAAATTAGGCATTACTCGATACTGATTGGTCAACCAGAGGCTATTAAATCACAATAACCCCCCTCTGATTGAAACAGCTGGTTTCACCATCGTTTTACCGCCGAAGCTAATATTTATAGGAAATTAAAAAAATTCAGTCTTTGTCGGTAGGCATATTTAAATAATTATATCAACAATTACCGGTTACAAAATGCAAAGTTGTGGTTACTGCACTATTTAAAGGATGTGTTGCAATACGTTTCGTGCAGAAAACACAATATATATCTACTAAGAGAATTTGTTATATACTTCAGTGTGAAAGACTGAGTTTTCTGAAGTTGAGAAAAGTGATATTTTTATTTTGCAGTGAACATAACACTTGATATTTCCCTGCAGCGAATATAACACTTTGACGGAACTATTGTCATACATGAGTTTCCTCCCCGCAGTTGTCTCCCTTTATCGTAAGTTCCTTTTTACGTTAGTTCCACATTGACAAGGCAAAAAATAATGACAGGTGGTAATTTATGGAGTTACTATCGTTTCTTGCCGTTTGTTATTCTCTTGAAAATGTTTCATTTTAATTTGTAAATTTCTCATTCAACTCGTGAATCGAGACTGTTCATTTCGACAGCGTGTATTCTTTCGCTTCCAACAGCGGTCTGGTAGATTTCGAGAATATTTATTTAGAGTTGATTTTTTATATTATCATATCTAAATGTAAGATAGAGAATTTTCGTGCCTCTAATTTTGTGTGTGTTACTTTTGTTTATATTTCTTAAGAGTTTGCAAACACGGAACTACTTTTTAAGTCGCAAATACAAGGGCTGGAGTGAGTGAGTTGGGTTTAACCTCACTTTTAACCATATTCCAGTTATATCGCGGCGTGTCAGCTTAATGTGGGAGGAAAGCCCGAAGTGATGCAGGTCTAAGACGTTTACCACTTCGGTGAAACCCACGAGCACGGGTATGGTGCTGACAAATCTAGAAACATAATCGGGGCGAACCGGGATTCGAACCCACAGTCATAGGTTTCTGACGTGCCCAAGGGACGCAACTCTGCACAGCGAATCGCGGCGCCTTAGACGACTGGCCCACCCGTGCCCCCACAAGGGATGGAGAACGTCAGGGAGGGAGAACGTTCTCTTCAAGGTTTTATATTTGTAGTAAAACAATATAATTTGCCGGAAGTCAACAACGCAAAAAGTACATAATAAATAGGATATGTCATGTGTCGAGGGAAATATCATTTTTCTCTCACCTCGTGACGGGGGAAAAGAGGCCACTCGTGAAATTATCTCCTTCCCCCGTCACTCGATGAGAGAAACATGATATTTCACTCGACACATGACATATCGTTTTGGGACAACATAAATTATATGCTTTCAATGTCTGAATTATGTTCAGTGAAAGATTACAGTGTAAAAAAACTGCTTGAGCATTTACAGCGCCATACTTTGTTTTCCGGCTGTTGTCGGTGATTCCGTAATTTTAGATCGACAACCCACTCAAAACACTGGACTCAACCCATGCCGCTTCATATTTGCTAACGCAAAAGAGTTCGCGTTTTATTTAGTCATGGTAGAAACATACTGTGTTTTCAATGTAGAGTGGGTAACCTGTATATTTAACCGCGCACAGTCCAATCAATATCGCTTCACGAAATCAACATCCGTTTCGTAAACTTTGTGCTGATTACAGGATTGTACTGTCAACATATATATATTTTTAATTGAAGGTGCTCACGTGATTTTATGCATTTGGCGAAGTAAGACCCATTTTATTACAATAAAAATCTTGATTATCGATCAGATCGACTTGACTGGACACTGCCTTTTCTTTGAAGCAATTGCAAGTGGTATAACAGGTGGAATCTGATTGGTCAATAGGAGGGACATAGAAGGGACACAACTCGTAATAGCCACTGGTGGCGCAACGATCGAGCCCAGAAGTTCTCGCCTAGTTTGGCAAAGGGTGGAAACTGGACAGTTAATAAGCTCCCTTGCCTCAGGAAGATGCAGGTTACGTAGCTCTACATTGAAAACACAGTATGGCTATCTCCAAATTATACCATTTATAACAAAACATGTTATTTCTTTTTCAGCTACTTCTGGTTATTTCTTGCCTAAATGGTGGCCACTTCTTCAACTTCAGTAAATTTGTCCAAGGCAAATGGTACAGTTATGATAGACTTGGCGAAGTGCACTAAAACAACCGTCCTATGCAATCATTCAGACAAAATGCTTTGGATGTGAGGAAGATATGAAGGTTCGAAAAAATAAATTGTTGCACGATATTATAGAAACATCAAATTGTCGGTCCATAAGGCTTGCATGTTCTGACTGATGAAACAGGGGGCGGTCGGGTAGCCTAGTGGTTAAAGTGTTCGCTCGTCACGCCGAAGACCCGGGTTCGATTCCCGACATGGGTACAATGTGTGAACCCCATTTCTGGTGTCCCCCGCCGTGATATTGCTGGAATATTGCTAAAATTGGCGTAAAAACCAAACTCACTCACTCACTCACTCTGATGAAACACATTGGAGTGAGATATGTACAATTTTAGATTATCGTTATACCCAAGCTTCTTAGATAAATTCAAGTGTTTTGATTTTGCAAATCCGATCCGAGCAGAAATTACGATTCACATGCATCGGACGTGTATTCGTTATCATCCATACAGGCTACATCCCACACAGTAGTGTATGCTCAAAGCGCTACATCGTTAAAATCCTGACAAGTTTGTCAGTGTGCTCTCCGGAAGCATACAACCCAAGTTGCATATGAGACGCTGGGTGAACAGTCACAATACGATCTCATCCTACCGGGTACCCATTCGCTGCTGGCTGAACAGAGGCGTGTTTCAAACCATGTCGCTTGCCTGAGGAGACACCATACGGAACATATGTTTCAGTGTGGTTAGGACCGACGCTCTAGAAACTTTCAGGAGTCGAACTAGCAAGCAGGTTCCAACAAAATCAGTATTTGCCCTAAGTTGGTTGGTTTGTTGTTTAACGCCGCACTCAGCAATATTCCTGCTATTTGACGGCGGAGTAAGTTTTAAGTATGAATATATCCAACCATCATTTTGCGTAACATTGTTTATTTTTTCTTTGACAAAGATACACATAGTAACAGGGGCTAGTCATACAACTTGCTTGACAATGATGTCAGAATCTACACCGTCGCCTCAGTTGTAATAATGAATTCGCTCATCTACGAGAATCCAAAGAAGCCAAGAAAATCTGTAACAAAGGGGACACAGTTCTTAAACGTTTTTTCTCTACTTAACTTATATTTTGACCCAACAGGTGAGGTGAAATTGGGTTTAACGTCGCGTCCAAGATTATTGCACTTATATTGCGACGTGCATGTACGTGTGTGTGTTTGTGTGGCTGCTTGTACTAGTCCGGACTGATGCCGATTTATAGTGCTAGCTCACTGAGATACCATGCCGCAGTTTAACATGAATACCCCACTCAGACACAGTATACTGACTCCGAGTCGACCAGTCCTTGTTTTAGCCCCTTAATGCCGAGCGCCAGACAGGGTAACAACAAGTACCATCTTTTAACGTCTTTTGGTATGACGCGGCCGGGGATCGAACCCCGGACCTTCCGCTCTCTTTGACCCAACAGAGCTTGAGTGTCCTTCCACCCTATTAACTGTACGGCCGTGGTCCTCCCAAGTCATGTGTGTGTTTGTTTGTTGCACAATATTCAAGCTATATGACCGAGGCCTGTAAATAATCGAGTCTGGACCAGACACTCCTGAGGTTGATATTATGAGCAACTACCCACGCCATCGGTTTCTGTTGACGTCATCAACCTCACGAGCGTCACCACCCGATCCATTACGTCGACTAGAAATACAGAGAACACAATGTCTGACTTTGAGGTAGTGTAAATCAGGCAACTAAGCACGTGTATTCTTCCTGGAATCGCACGGCCATGTTCACTGAACTCCGTCTCTCCATATCCAAATATACGCTGAAGACGCAGGGACACCAGGGAACCAGCTCCATGTTAAAGTGCATCTACTACCTTGAAGTGGTAGCCCGTAGGAAGAAACACATTACTCAGTTCATGTAGATATGTTCTGTGATGACGCCTCCCAGGTTCCATATGTCCTCAATACGTCCAATGTCACGGCGGGGGACACAAGAAATCGGCTTCACAAATTTTACCCAAGTCGGGAATCGAACCTGGGTCTTCGGCGTGACGAGCGAACGCTTTAACAACTAGGCTACACGACCGCCCCATCATTGCCTGTAAACGAGACGTGAAACACATTTCGCCTCACCTCATGTAAGCTGAACTCCTTCTCTTCATATCAAAACAGAGACATCAGGATACCAGCTGGCTTTTAAAGTACGTCTCGAAATGATAACCCGTGGGAATAAAAGCATAATTTCAGTTCACTAGACGGCGTCACAGCATTCTCTGATGACGTCACTCTCAGTTGTATATATTTTTAATACGTGCCTCCGGCGATTCCACCGATGGTAGGCGTGGCAGAAGATCGAGGTCAGAGCTTCGCGAAAAGGCCGGTAGGAGGCAGTGTAAATTAGCACATTCCATAAACTGTTGGAAAATAGGGCAACAACACCAAATTTCAACCAGCCACTGATATCGTCCTCCTTCACGCCAATAATCAGCTGAATAATGCACACAAACACTGGCACATAAGATACACAGAACACACAAGCGGGCAAAAGTGCCATCAGAGAGATTTTAAGTCTTCGACGAAGATTGACGTTGCTAACGATCTTTAAGAAACAAAATACAATAACTCCAAATGTGCTCAAAGGCAGCACCAAGACGCCAGCCATTCGGCTCCCTATTCCAGATGTACTGTTGGTAAAAGCGGGAAGAGACATGGCCAAATGTGGATCGTATTCCGTGTCGATACCGGTCGATGTGATCAGTCCGATACGACACACGCCCAGGATAACCGTCAACACAACAGCTGCCAAGAACCTTTTGGTTGTTACAATATTCATGTACTTCAATGGCCATTCAATTGCTATGTACCGATCTAACTCAGCCAAGGCGATGTTAAATGTCGTCTGCCCCAACAGAAACATGTGTATACAGAAGGACACATTCTTCATGACATCGAAAGTAGACGAAGCGGCGGGAAAACGCAGACAGCATGTAAAACACTAATATGAGACAACCCATGAAGAAGTCACAAACACCCATGAAGGCTATCACCCACAACGTCGGCATATGAAGTTCACGGGTCCTCACCACGACGAATACAACGACGCTGTTTGCCGAGATCACCAGAATACCAACCACGAGGTACGTCCAACCCAAGACCGTTGCGTCTTCGGAACTTCCAATCACGTGGTTTGTAGAGTTTACATCCGGGTCTGCCATCGTCTTCTTCTCCTCCGAAAAGATATGAACCTCTCTTTGACAATAATCAATAACGATAAAATGTACTCTTTAAAACGGTCTCTGTGTCCGACACATTGAACACTGCTTTCCAGCAAATGTTGCCCTTAGTTGTACGAAGTGTATACCCAATGATCCCGCTTTAGATGAGTGTTCTTCTCTGACAGCTTGATCGGGGCTGATCAGTGCTGTAATGTGGATTCACCTTAGCGTGTTGATGAAAACTGCCAATAGCAGCACCAAGGAAGACACTGCCGCCTGACATGGAGACGGTAACAAGAGACGACGACCAATGAAACTGTTTGTTGGTCATCTAATGTAGATTCACCTTATCAAATACGAGACAGTTGTTCACACAAGGGAACGGGTTGTATCGATGACGTGAGACGTTTTATTGTTTTTGATGAAAACTGCCAATAGCAGCACCAAGGAAGACACTGCCTCTTGATATGGAGACGGTAACAAGAGACGACGGCCCATGAAACTGTATGTTGGTCATGTAATGTAGATTCACCTTAGCGTGTTGATGAAAACTGCCAATAGCAGCACCAAGGAAGACACTGCCTCTTGATATGGAGACGGTAACAAGAGACGACGACCAATGAAACTGTATGTTGGTCATGTAATGTAGATTCACCTTATCAAATACGAGACAGTTGTTCACACAAGGGAACTGGTTGTATCGATGACGTGAGACGTTTTATCTTTTTGTTGAAAACTGCTAATAGCAGCACCAAGGAAGACACTGCCGCCTGATATGGAGACGATAACAAGAGACGACGACCATTGAAACTGTATGTTGGTGATAATTATGTACTAATTATAGATATGCTGTTGAAATATAGGGATAAACAGTTGGGTCTATTCACTGCTATTGACCAGCATTTTCTAAAGCGACTAACAAGCTATTGTTCACAACAATGACGTGTCTCTTTCAACGACTCTATATTATCTGAAGAAAATTACTTTAAGTGAATGCACATTGCCTGAGTCATTTGCCGTAATGCCAACTGGAGTTTCCTTGGCAGCGTTGAATCATGAGTGATTAATAACCCATCGACATGTGACTTCAAGAACATCGTCTCGAAAATCTCAAGGTGTTACACGACTTATTTGCAACCTCTCATGTAACAGTTGATTTGATCACAACGAATGCTAATATTCATGAGAAAAATAGTTCTTTCCCAATCATTGTCAGTAGCGGGTTAGAATAGGTTCCAAATAAAACTTCGTTTGTCGATCGCGCCGACGAGATGTGGCCTGTGGTCTTTAAACATACTGTTTGTAATATCCGTTTTCACATCAGTTGGACGCAATGTATTTACATCAATCCGTGAAGGATGTATTAAATATATTTTTGACCAAGCACAATATAATAGAACAAGAATACAATCAGATTTAGATTGTTATGCATCACTGATGTTATTGTATGGCCTTGCCCTTAGCATCGATTATAGAAGCAGTTACTGCGAGAGTACCCGTGCCTCACAATTGCCATTGCTGTGATGGAAGCGAAAGTTATGTAGTAGTAGAAGTAGTAGTAGTAGTAGTAGTAGTAGTAGTAGTAGTAGTAGTAGTAGTAGTGGTTTATTCAGTTCAGTTGTATGGCCAGATGACCTATAGTACAGTTTTACGTGACAATGTAAGTGGTCACGTGAGAGTTGGGAATTATAAAACATGTTTGTAAACAGAGCAACAAATTTAAGGAGATGTACATTTCTCGTGTTTAGCAAATTTATTTTTGGACGAATGTTGGCAAAGCTATAATGAGGTAACTACCTTATTCTAAATCTAGAGTACTTAGGTTATATGAACAATAGGATACTCATCTTCAACAGAAGCTAAATTACATTGTGTACACAGAGTATCCGGGTTATCTATATTTTTGAATTTCCTTGATTTATTCACGTTAAAATTTTGTAATGTTACAGACAACTTTGAAGAGTTCGATCCTCTAGGCTACTGATGTAGGATTCTGGTTCAAATGGAGAAAGACCCGTGAAGATCCGGGGTAGAATAGGTCTTCAGCAACCCATGCTTGCAGTAAAATGTGACAATGCTCATCGAAAGAGGCAACTAACGGGATCGGGTGGTCAGCGTCGCTGACTTGGTTGATGCATGTCATCGTGTCCCAATGGATCGATGGTCATGATGTCAATCACTGGATTGTCTGGTCCAGTCTCAATTATTTACAGACCGCCGTCAAATAGCTGGAATATTGCCGGGTCCGCAAAACAACATAAAACAAAATCAAAGGGAAATACTTTAACTGCTCTGTAATAAGATAAAACAATAGGATTTGTAATTGCATCAGGTCTGGATGTACATATGTGTAAATCGTTGTCTTAATGTATATAACAATTGTTTATCATCACCGATGTCTTGTGCAATCCATACATGTGAAAATAGAACCGTATTTATTCTCCCAATTTCATCAGCATGGTATAACAATGATCTGGACATCTCATCATTCATCCTTAATGAGTTATCAAATATCTAACAACTGTCAACTGAATAGATAAATGCAGACAAGGACTTCCGGCCTCGCCAAGGGCAGCTTTTCAGCAGCAAACTTTCCAACTCCCACACATCACTTGACGTAGGCTGCAGGGACATACTGTATGTAACCACTGTCATCTGAGAAGAGACATGCATACAATAGCTTCCTGTCTTGCCGAAGGACAGCAGCACTCGTACCAACTCCCAGAAATACATTTAACTAGACTGCGTGAAGTTTTTCAATATTTTCTTGATATTTTATTCCCCACATTTTCCACCCGCATATAATAATATTGGTGAATTTTTTTGAAATATTTTACAGGCACAAGAACAATTTTAAAATCTTTAAATTGGAATAATGGCCTTTCCAGCTTGAGTTGAAAGATTCTGACACGTCCTTGACCACGTCCACGCCCATGCGAAGGATATTTGTAGTAGGTTGTAGTTTTCAGACGTTTACCAAGACAAGTCCATGCTTCATTTCGAGCATCCAGGTTAGGGTGGAAAAACTAGACTGGAATTTCTAGGCTCGATCGTAGCGGCACCAAGAGCGATTACGAGTTATCTCCCTTCTATGTCCCCACTATTGACCAATCAGATTACATATGACTTATGACTTGAATTTGCTTGACTCTCAAATGACTTGAATTTGCTTCAAACAAAATATCGCCGCCCGGTTAAGACGATCTGGTAGAAAATCAAGACTTTTATTGTTATAAAACGGGTTTTCCCTTGAGCACCCTCGTTAAAAACATCGAAAGATTTAGAAAATATCTCTCGACGCCCTGTTGACGGCATACATGCGCTGCTAATTCTGCAGTCGACCGAAATCTGCACGGCAGTCGCCATGTTGTTTACTAACCCAATGTCAATTTCGTCACGCGATTTTGATTGGACTATGCATAGACTCGTTAGTCCAGCCAAAATGTAACTCCATAAATGAAGCCTAGTTCGGTAAGGGTGGAAACTGGACTTTTAAGGCCAAGTTACTCCCTTGCCTCGGTAAGATGCATTTCGAGTATTGACAAAAACAATTGCATTGGGATTTTTCCAAATTTACGCGACCGGATGTAGTTTCATATATGTAGCTCATAAAGTCTCGTAAAAGTAGCTCAGTCTACTTGGGAATTTGACGAAGGACTTGAGCTGGGTCGTTCTACAGAAACTACAAAATGGTGAGTGAGTGAGTGGGTTTGGTTTAACGTAGCTTTGAACAGTATTTCAGTACTAGCGCTTAATGACGGAAGAAAGCCGAAAGAGATGCATGATATAGTCGGAATTATGCAATGGACTCTGAAGATTATAGAAAGGGTTTTGTCACTTTTATTTAAACGTTTACCGCTTAGGTGAAACGGGTATGGTGCAAAAGTTATAATTTAACGGATCTCGGATTCGAAACCACGAAACAAGGATTCTGGCACGCAGAAGGGACGTAACTGTTCACAGCGATATGCGGTGCCTTAGATGTCTGAATCACCCATGTCCCATGTTCCCAACTAAAATTGTTGGTCTTTAATCGACTTATTGAAAACAATTATTTGTGGTTTATAAGTGTCTTGTAGTCACTTCCCAATCAAGAAGAGATGCGGGCAGCATGTTGGCAACTGTTGGTTGTAGTCAAAACGGCCTCAAGTCTCAAAAGTCAAAACGGCCACAAAATAGTCAAAATGGCCACAATCCCATAGTCATAACGACCACAAAAAAATAATTCATAACGACCACAAAAAAAAAAAAAAAAATGTCCATGATAATAATATTAAATATTTAATTTGAACAGGATGCGTACAGAGTATACATGTAAGATGAATATCCAATGTGAGCCAGATGTGTACGGAGTATATATGTAAGATGTTGTTATTGATAACAAATGAATATCCAATGTGAGCAAGATCTGTACGGAGTATATATGTAAGATGGTGTTATTAATAACAAATGAATATCCAATGTGAGCAAGGTGTGTACGGAGTATATATGTAAGATGGTGTTGTTAAAAACAAATGAATATCCAATTTGAGCAAGATGTGTACGGAGTATATATGTAAGATGATGTTATTAATAACAAATGAATATCCAATGTGAGCAAGGTGTGTACGGAGTATATATGTAAGATGGTGTTGTTAAAAACAAATGAATATCCAATGTGAGCAAGATGTGTATGGAGTATATATGTAAGATGATGTTATTTATAACAAATGGATATCCAATGTGAGCAAGATGTGTATGGAGTATATATGTAAGATGTTGTTATTAATAACAAATGAATATCTAATTTGAGAAAGATGTGTATGGAGTATAAAATGTAAGATGATGTTGTTATTGATAACAAATGAATACCCAATGTGAGCAAGGTGTGTACAGACTATATATGTAAGATGATGTTGTTATTAATAATAAATGAATATCCAATGTGAGCAAGGTGTGTACAGACTATATATGTAAGATGATGTTGTTATTGATAACAAATGAATATCCAATGTGTGCAAGGTGTGTACAGAGTATATATGTAAGATGATGTTGTTATTAATAATAAATGAATATCCAATGTGAGCAAGGTGTGTACAGACTATATATGTAAGATGATGTTGTTATTAATAACACATGGATATCAAATGTGAGCAAGATGTGTACGGAGTAAAAAAGTAAGAAGATGTTATTTATAACAAACGAATATCCAATGTGAGCAAGGTGTGTAGGGAGTATATATGTAAGATGATGTTGTTAATAACAAATGAATATCCAATGTGAGCAAGGTGTGTACAGAGTATATATGTAAGATGATGTTGTTATTGATAACAAATGAATTTCCAATGTGAGCAAGGTGTGTACAGACTATATATGTAAGATGATGTTGTTATTAATAACAAATGAATATCCAATGTGAGCAAGGTGTGTACAGAGTATATATGTAAGATGATGTTGTTATTGATAACAAATGAATTTCCAATGTGAGCAAGGTGTGTACAGACTATATATGTAAGATGATGTTGTTATTAATAACAAATGAATATCTAATGTGTGCAAGGTGTGTACAGAGTATATATGTAAGATGATGTTGTTATTAATAATAAATGAATATCCAATGTGAGCAAGGTGTGTACAGACTATATATGTAAGATGATGTTGTTATTAATAACAAATGAATATCCAATGTGAGCAAGGTGTGTACAGACTATATATGTAAGATGATGTTGTTATTAATAACAAATGAATATCCAATGTGAGCAAGGTGTGTACAGACTATATATGTAAGATGATGTTGTTATTAAAACAAATGAATATCCAATGTGAGCAAGATGTGTACGGAGTATAAATGTAAGATGGTGTTATTAATAACAAATGAATATCCAATGTGAGCCAGATGTGTACGGAGTATAAATGTAAGATGATGTTGTTATTAATAACAAATGAATATCCAATGTGAGCAAGATGTGTACGGAGTATATATGTAAGATGATGTTGTTATTAATAACAAATGAATATCCAATGTGAGCAAGATGTGTACGGAGTAAAAAAGTAAGAAGATGTTATTTATAACAAACGAATATCCAATGTGAGCAAGGTGTGTAGGGAGTATATATGTAAGATGATGTTATTAATAACAAATGAATATCCAATGTGGGCAAGATCTGTACAGAGTATATATGTAAGATGATGTTATTAAAAAACAAATGAATATCCAATGTGAGAAAGATGTGTATGGAGTATATATGTAAGATGATGTTATTTATAACAAATGAATATCCAATGTGAGCAAGATGTGTACGGAGTATAAATGTAAGATGATGTTGTTATTAATAACAAATGAATATCCAATGTGAGCAAGGTGTGTACAGACTATATATGTAAGATGATGTTGTTATTAATAACAAATGAATATCTAATGTGTGCAAGGTGTGTACAGAGTATATATGTAAGATGATGTTGTTATTAATAATAAATGAATATCCAATGTGAGCAAGGTGTGTACAGAGTATATATGTAAGATGATGATATTACAATGTAATATCTTCCAGTAGAATTCACGTGTCAAAGTGTTCAGAACAGCCCTAGTGTTTAGAACAGCCCAAGTGTTTAGAACAGCCCCTTGGCAACAAGAAGAAATCTTTGCGGTCTGAGGCGATATAAGACCATCTGAGCTGCTTAAAATCATCTTCCCGAGGCAAGGGAGTTAACTGACTGTAAAAGTCCAGTTTCCCTTGCCGAACACAATTCAGTGATGGACATCACGAGCATCGATCCCCACAATTTGGATCGATGACTTGCATCAACCAAGTCAGCGAGCCTGACTACCCGATCCCGTTAGTCGCCCCTTAAGACAACTTTTACGGCAAGGATGGGATGCTGAAGACCTATTCTACCCCCGATCTCCACGGTCTATAATGAAAGAAGTTTAATTTACTATAGAAGGGTTATTGATGTAGTAGATGGATAGGACAGATAATTGATTGCATCTTGACCCATCATCACTTAAAATATGATGAAATAATTCAACAAGTATGCGTTGACAGTGTAAATATAAAACGTCAATATAAGAGAATAAACGATGCCGAAATAGATTCCGTTTGGCATAAAGGGCAAAATAGGGGTGATAATTCGATGAAAGGACAACTGAAAATTAGTGATGACACCGGCGGAAAGGGTAAGCATGTCCCACTCTGCTGGCAGAACCCGCACTCACGTTAATCCGTCAGATCACATGCTCCTCTGAGACATTGTGATATATAAATATATACTTTTCAAAACCGCGTTAAAATGGCTGTTTCAGTAATACACCTTCCATGTTAACAAATGAAGCATACTTGGTTGATGCATGTCATCGATCCCTATTGCGTGGATTGATGCTCATGATATCAACCACTGGATTGTCTGGTCCAGACTCGATTATTTAACGTGTTCGGGTATGGTGCTGACAAAGATAATCGGGGCGACCATACGTCTGTGCCGACGGGACACAACTCTGCACAACCAGTTGCGGCTCCTTGATCGACTGAGCCACCAGTACCTCTACTGACATCGCAGCAGAGTTTTCCGTCTTTCTCCAGTACGACAGAAAATTTAGGACTTCGTTTACTTCATATGATGTTTACGAAGTTTACTGTATAATCTGTTTACTAAGTTTACTGTATAATCTGTTTACTAAGTTTACTGTATAATCTGTTTACTAAGTTTACTGTTTAATCTGTTTATTAGTTTACTGTATAATCTGTTTACGAAGTTAAATGTATAATCTGTTTACTAAGTTTACTGTATAATCTGTTTACTAAGTTTACTGTATAATCTGTTTACAAAGTTTACTGTATAATCTGTTTACTACCGTCAGAATAACTGTTTGTCTGTCTGTTCGTTTGTTGCTTAACGCCGAACTCAGCGGTCTGTACATAATCGAGCCTGGACCAGAAAATCCAGTGATTGACATAATGAGCATCGATCTACGTAATTGGGACACGATGACATACATGCATCAACCAAATGAGCCTGACCACCCGACCCCATTAGTCGACTAGCATGGATTGAAGAAGACCAACCGGAAACTACCCCACCGCCCCTATGGTACAATATATTCATGTCACCATGTGACAACATATCTAATACATCGTGAGCAATAAGTGCCTTGGGCGAATATATTTTCCTCCATGCCACATCCAGCCTTCATAAGTAACAACTAGTGAACGTGTTTTATTGTTCCTGTTGAAAAGAATACGGACAGTGTAATAACTCATGATGGACGTGAGGTTTCACTTACTGTCACTGTCTACCAAGAAGACCCACAATGTGACAATTACCATTATGTATTGAAAGATACGGTGGCCCATAAGGGACATGGAGTCTGTTTTCAATATTTTGATATTTCACTTACTTTTATCATAACCTTTAGCAAATTAACACAATTTGTCATACAAATATGTGATAAATCATGTATAAAAACAACCGAAAACATGGGAAATGTACTTTCAAGTAGCTAATGAATCGCTGAAATTTCACCGCAGTGGAAATAGTTTTCTCTATTTTCATTCTAGTTTTTGACATTTTCGCTTTTGATTTTGGCATTTTCATTTTAGTTTTTGACATTTTCGCTTCACTTTTCAGCAATTCAATATCTTCTTTATATTTGTATGACAAATCGTGTTAATTTGCAAAAGGTTACGATAACAGTAAGTGAAATATCAAAATATTGAAAAACAGACTCCATTTCCCTTATGGGCCACCGTAGTAAGAAACCAATTTGTAGCAGGACACATTTGCTCTTCCAAAGTAACCAGGTATATAATTACTATTTTTATCAGAGGAAGCTCATATTTTATCACGACTTATTTATATAAATTAATATATAATCTATATTTATAATTTCGTCTTCGTGTTTGGTGGCAGCGAGCATGACTGCCTTGATGGTTTTCATCAAGACGTTATAATGCCTTATGTCGTTAACGCAACCCGCTATTTTGTGTAACAAGTGGTCGCTCTCTCTTATTGCATTCAGAACATCAATACACGGATCACGGTAACTCACAATCAGTGTACAGATTTATTGGTCATCTTTTCTCGTCACCGTCTCCATGTTGGACGACGGTGCCCCCCTCGGTGCTGTGTTTTCGCAGTTTTCATCAAAAACGATAAAACGTCTCATGTCGTCGATACAACCCGTTCCCTTGCGTGAACAAATTGGGGCTGTCTCGTATTTGATAAGGTGAATCTACATCACATGACCAGCATACAGTTTCATTGGCCGTCGTCTCTTGTTATCGTCTCCATATCAAGCGGCAGTGTCTTCCTTGGTGCTGCTATTGGCAGTTTTCATCAACACGCTAAGGTGAATCCACATTACATGACCAACATACAGTTTCATGGGCCGTCGTCTCTTGTTACCGTCTCCATATCAAGCGGCAGTGTCTTCCTTGGTGCTGCTATTGGCAGTTTGTGACTGCTATTGGCAGTTTTCATCAACACGCTAAGGTGAATCTACATTACAGCACTGATCAGCCCCGATCCAGTTGACAGAGAAGAACACTCATTTAAAGCGGGATCATTGGGTATACACTTCGTACAACTAAGGGCAACACTTGCTGGAATGCGGTGTTCAATGTGTCGGACACAGAGACCATTTTAAAGAGAACATTTTATCATTATTGATTATTGTCAAAGAGAGGTTCATATCTTTTCGGAGGAGGCGATCCAATTAAAATAAGATGACGATGGCAGACCCGGATGTAAACTCTACAAACCACGTGATTGGAAGTTCCGAAGACACAACGGTCTTGGGTTGGACGTACCTCGTGGTTGGTATTCTGGTGATCTCGGCAAACAGCGTCGTTGTATTCGTCGTGGTGAGGACCCGTGAACTTCATATGCCGACGTTGTGGGTGATAGCCTTCATGGGTGTTTGTGACTTCTTCATGGGTTGTCTCATATTAGTGTTTTACATGCCGTCTGCGTTTTCCCGCCGCTTCGTCTACTCCGATGTCATGAAGAATGTGTCCTTCTGCATACACATGTTTCTGTTGGGGCAGACGACATTTAACATCGCCTTGGCTGAGTTAGATCGGTACATAGCAATTGAATGGCCATTGAAGTACATGAATATTGTAACAACCAGAAGTTTCATGGCAGCTGTTGTGTTCACGGTCATCTTGGGCGTGTGTCGTATCGGACTGATCACATCGACCGGTATCGACACGGAATACCATCCACATTTGGCCATGTCTCTTCCCGCTTTTACCAACAGTACATCTGGAATAGGGAGCCGAATGGCTGGCGTCTTGGTGCTGCCTTTGAGCACATTTGGAGTTATTGTATTTTGTTTCTTAAAGATCGTTAGCAACGTCAATCTTCGTCGAAGACTTAAAATCTCTCTGATGGCACTTTTGCCCGCTTGTGTGTTCTGTGTATCTTATGTGCCAGTGTTTGTGTGCATTATTCAGCTGATTATTGGCGTGAAGGAGGACGATATCAGTGGCTGGTTGAAATTTGGTGTTGTTGCCCTATTTTCCAACAGTTTATGGAATGTGCTAATTTACACTGCCTCCTACCGGCCTTTTCGCGAAGCTCTGACCTCGATCTTCTGCCACTCCTACCATCGGTGGAATCGCCGGAGGGACGTATTAAAAATATATACAACTGAGAGTGACGTCATCAGAGAATGCTGTGACGCCGTCTAGTGAACTGAAATTATGCTTTTATTCCCACGGGTTATCATTTCGAGACGTACTTTAAAATCCAGCTGGTATCCTGATGTCTCTGTTTTGATATGA
The DNA here is from genome assembly GCF_022045235.1 of Haliotis cracherodii. Lineage (NCBI taxonomy): Eukaryota > Metazoa > Mollusca > Gastropoda > Lepetellida > Haliotidae > Haliotis > Haliotis cracherodii. Next base: position 6,216,096 of record NW_027266276.1, read on the forward strand.
AGAGAAGGAGTTCAGCTTACATGAGGTGAGGCGAAATGTGTTTCACGTCTCGTTTACAGGCAATGATGGGGCGGTCGTGTAGCCTAGTTGTTAAAGCGTTCGCTTGTCACGCCGAAGACCCAGGTTCGATTCCCGACATGGGTACAATGTGTGAAGCCGATTTCTGGTGTCCCCCGCCGTGATATTGCTGGAATATTGCTAAAAGCGGCGTAAAACCACACTCACTCACTCACTACAGGCTATGGTAATTAGACTTATTACCTTATTGAATCTTGGTGTGGAGCAAAAGATAATTAAGTTATTATTAAATTGAATAGTTTGTGGAGAAATATTCTTTATGAAATGTTCTATTCTGTCCACAATTTTCTAACATGATGACATTCCATAAATACATGTATTAGCGATTCATTTTCGATTTCACAGAATGAACATTCACTATTGTCAACAAAACGCATTACCAGTAATGCCTTCTTGCACTTGTATACAAAATTCTATGCAGAAATCCATACTGGAAATCTATTTTGGTTTGTTATCTGTAGTGCATTTCTTATATTGTAGAAATATTACGTTCCATGAAGTTACATACGGTGGCCCATAAGGGACATGGAGTCTGTTTTTCAATATTTTGATGTTTAACTTACTTTTATCTTAACCTTTTGCAAATTAACACAATCTGCCATACAAATATGTGATAAATCATGTATAAAAACATCCGAAAACATAGAAAATGTACTTTTAAGTAGCTTTTGAGTCGCTGAAATGTGAAGTGAAAATGTCAAAAACTAAAATAGAAACGTCAAAAACCAAAACGAAAAGGTAAAAAACTAAAATGAAAATGTTAAAAACACAAGACGAAAATGTCAAAAACTAAAATGAATACACAGAAAACTATTTCCACCGCGGTGTAAATATTATCACCGCGTTGTGAATATTATCACCGCGTTGGGAATATTTACACCGCGGTGAAAACTATTTCTACCGCGGTGATAATATTCCCCGCGGTGAAAACTTATTGCACTTATATGTATGTAGAGACGTGCATGCACGTTTGTGTATGGTACTTATGCCGGTTATATATCACTAGGCAACCGCGTTAACATGGATATACTGACTCTGAGCCAACCAGGCCTTGCTTTATCCCCTTGATGCCGAGCCCCAGGTAGTGTAATGGCAAGTACGTCTCTTAGTTTAACGCGGTCGGGGATCGGGCAACCGGCCTTTAACGCTCCGTTCAGACGCTCTATCCACCAACGAAAGTTAAGTGTGAGGATTGTCTGACGTCGTGAAATCCGTGTATGATTTCTTTGGGCATCCTCGATTATCTAGGGTATTTTATCCCCATGGACCCATTCGCCAACACAGGAAGTGACGTTATCTTCTTTCCCTTATCACTAATAAACACAGCATTTCTTTCGTTCATGTGGGTTTTTTGATTCGACGGCTATTCGTAGCGTCATACCTATTTGGTCAAACAGTGGCGGATAGGTGTAGGGTGGTTACGACATAGTGGAGATACAAAACACTGGAGACCCATGGAGATCAGGGGTAGAATATGTCGTAAAAGGCGACTAACGGGATCAGGTGGTCAGGCTCGCTGACTTGGTTGATGCATGTCATCGTATCCCAAATGCGTAGATCGATGCTCATGATGTCAATCACTGGATTGTCTGGTCCAGACTCGATTATTTACAGACTGCCGCCATATAGCTGATTGTGGCGTTAAACAACACGCAAACAATACATTGGAATAAGGGGATGTTCTTGGTGTCTCCAAATAATGTCATATTACCGCGTCCTTACTGCTAGCACCACAACCGTTCACACCCTCAACATTAATGAGGTGAAATGGGGTTTTGCAAATAAGAGAAATAAGAAATAAGAGTATTGCACTTATATAGAGACGTGCATGCACGTGTGTGTGTCTGTATGTTTGTGGCTGCTTGTACTAGTCCGGACTGATGCCGATTTATAGTGCTAGCCCACTGAGATACCATGCCGCAGTTTAACATGAATACCCCACTCAGACACAGTATACTGACTCCGAGCCGACCAGTCCTTGTTTTAGCCCCTTAATGCCGAGCGCCAGTCAGGGTAACAACAAGTACCATCTTTTAACGTCTTTTGGTATGACGCGGCCGGGGATCGAACGGGCGGATGCTCTACCACTAGACCACGGAGGCGGTCCCAACCTTAATGAATAGTAAACTATTGATGGAGGTGAACACGATTTTTATTACGAAACAGACGTGCAATACAATCTACAAGGTAAATGTAAAGATGGATAACATTTTCTAAGTATAATAAATATGGATGGCATTGGGATAAACGTGAAGCAAAAAGGGATGGACATATCTGACATGAGGCAGAAATAAGTATCCGGCCGGAAGGAAATAACACTGTGCTTGTTAAATAGAGAATCTCACCCGAGTGTCTTTTGATATCAAATATATCAACACGAGTTGATAAAAGTGGAAAAATCCGAGGCTTGCCGAGGATTTTTGCCACTTTTATCAACGAGTGTTGATATATTTGATATCAAAAGACACGAGGGTGAGATTTTATTTATCATCCAACATCATTCTTTCAACTTTTTCAATTTGTAGACAGTAATTAGCAGTGTCTTCAGTGTAAAAAGTACTGCAAACAGCTTCAGTAGCAGAGCCATTAGTGATGTCATTTGATTGTGACGTCATGGTAACCAGTGATGTCACAATGGTCTGCAAAGCATTGTGATGTAATTTCATTGCAGCGATATCTACAGTGTAGATATCGCTTGATCTCATCCAAGCGATATCTCCTGTGGGAGCCAGTTTTGGATGATAAATGATAGTTGATGTATTGTTGGCATCTAACTCATTACCAGTTCATATCGTCAACAAGTACCACATTGAACATAAATAGATACATTAATAACTAATGGTAACCATGGTAACTGTCTGGGCGACACATCAAGTGATTGAGGAGAATTTGGTGCTGCACGCTTTCATAATTGATTAGTTATATCACGACGTGTTATAATATGTGCGGAAGGCCTGAACTGATGCAACTCCTAGACCTTTACCTTTGGTGCAATCCACGAGTTCAGTTATAAATGCCAAGCAATTGCGTGGATCGATGCTCATGATATCAATCACTGGATTGTCTGGTCCAGACTCGATTATTTACAGACCGCCGTCATTTAGCTGGAATATTTCTTAGTTCGGCGTTTAACAACAAACCAACCAAAGCCAAACTTTAGGAGCAGGATGAATATGGAATTGAACTCAGAATCATCGGAGTTTAGCACGGCTACCAAACAGCGAGTTGCGGAGCCTGGGACCACTGGGCCACCCGTATCTTTGACGAAGGGTTCAGTGTCAAAACAGTGGGTACTCACGTCTGCACTGAACTAAAGAAAGGTTTATCTTTTGATGGGGAAAAGAAATATTATGGCGTATTTTAAAATTAAGGATAGGATAAAACAATCCGTCAACACAACACAATTTGTCTTACAAATATGTTATAAATCATGTATAAAAACAACCGAAAACATGGAAAATGTACTTTCAAATGAATATTGAATCGCTGAAATGTGAAGCAAAAATGTTAAAAACTAAAATGGAAATACATAAAAGTTTTTTCCACCGCGGTGGAATACTTTTCTGTATTTTCATTTTAGTTATCGACATTTTCGCTTTTCTTTTTGACATTTTAATTTTTGTTTTTGACATTTTCATTTTAGTTTTTGACCTTTTCGCTTAATTTCTCAGCAATTCAATATCTACTTTATAGATGATTTATCGCTTATTTGTGTGACAAATCGTGTTAGTTTGCAAAAGATTACGATAACAGTGAGTGAAATATAAAAATATTGAAAAACAGACTCCATGTCCCTTATGGGCCACCGTACGTTTCGTAAATATCACATATTAGGGTAAAAAAAAACACTTGTTTTTTTCCTAAATTGTATTTACGCTAATAACCTGTATGCGATGTTTAAGATTGCTTTTTTTAGATAAGGGACATTCAATTGGACACGAACATATTTCCGATAGCTTGGGTAGTATAAACCATATACTATCCGTCTTTGATCTGCGGAGGCGGACGGGTAGCCTAGCGGTTAAAGCTTTCGCTCGTCACGCCGAAGACCCGGGTTCGATTCCCGACATGGGTACGATGTGTGAAGCCCGTTTCTGGTGTCCCCCGCCGTGATATTGCTGGAATATTGCTAAAAGCGGCGTAAAAACATACTCACTCACTCACTCATTTGATCTGCGTCATTGTATTACATTCCCCTCAACCAAAAGCCTCACGCTCGTGGCCATGCTGGGAAGATTACACAAGGTATGAATATCAAGAGATTAAGGACTGTATGTTAGAAATACCCGCCCTTGCCATAATCGGGACACTCTGGATGAAAAATAGAACACTAATGACGGCCTGTCCATCAAAAGTTTGCAGGATAAGGGAAACATTGTAGCTGTTAATATACTTGTTATAGCCATTTTGTTGAACGATCGATTATTCGGAACCACGGTGTGAGTTGTGTGCCTAGCTTTGTATGGACGTGTGTGTTTCCTATCCTGCGCAGATACACAAGCGTCTTTCAAACCTTCCCGTAGCCAGACCGTCGACCACACGTGAACGTGAGAATGAACCCGTCCTGTAACAGACAATAAGAGTGAGTGAGTGAGTGAGTTAATGCTTTACGTCAAATCGGCAATATTTCAGCCGTATCGTGACGAGAAATTATACATTTTTAATACACGTATTTTAACTAAATAAAAACCTGTCATCGATGGACAGTAAAATTACTAGAATATCACAGATTAATATTTAAAACTAGCATACAAGTATAAAAAGATATCACTATAAATAACGGTACAATATAAAAAAAGGGCTATAGATCGCCAGCAGCTGAAGGTAGATCACCATGCTAGAGTCCATGGGGACTTACAGTACTTTTGCTACCTGCATGGTTCCCAGCCGGATTTACATAATCCCTTCCGCTGTTGGCGATTAATGACAAATTTAGCCAGGTTAAGGAACATATAAACTACGATTAAAACTGTGGTGGAAAAACATTACTTTAAATGACGTGGTCTGACATACGCTCTCTGGGGGACAATCATTTTACACTACTACCCCCATCAAGCGTAAAGCCACTAACAATCTCAGTTAACAAGTTTTCCTCTCCAATTCTAAAATATCTATTAATTACAAAACATATATTCAAAATGTATTTAATAATTCTATTTCTTTTAAAAAAAACAATAATCAAATGACAACTTACTTGATAAAAAAAATAGCATAAAGGAAGACATCGAGCGCTACCAAAAGGCTGGAAGATCTTATAACGTCAAGTAAGAGTAGAAATAATCAGTGATGCTCACAATAACAAGATCACGTTAGCATCGTTTAGGAATATAGCAGCGCTTGGAATGAGGGTCCAATGTCTACCATCAAATGTTTACTTTGCTCCAGTGAATCCCCTCTATCCGTGTAAATAAAGGCGACAAAACCTTTTCCATATTCATAAGAAATCTCTGCCCAGTTCAAATTCGATTGTACAATTCCGACTGTATCAGCATGCGCCCATGAATCGATATCAAATAGTGATGATACAAGGTGTTCGCGAAAAAGTGAGCGTATCCATCGGTGACACCCTCCACAAACACATGCAAAGGCAAGTCAATTGTTCACCCGGGGACATATAGTATATGTCAACGTAGGGAATTGCATCGGACACAATTTAAGACACCGATGCTGTGACCGTCTGGAAGGCAGCGAGTCCCGTTTGATTGAATGAGGGAGTTGGGTTTAACGCCGCTTTTAACGTGTCCCGTTTGAAGGCGTCAAAAATAACGCTTTTTACTTTACATGACTCGTGGTATTTCAGTGATATCGGTTAGTGTAAGCCGCAATTCCGAGTAGAAAAGGCGTTAGTTGTTTGCCCCTTTAGCGTTGATACATCAAGGGTCATAATCAGGGTAATCCCGGGATTCGAACTAACGAACCATTGCAAGACACAGCGACGCAACTCTCTGAAGTGAATTGCCGCGCCTCAGATAACCTGGTCAATCGTGCCCCCTATCGGGAGGCGGTGAACCTCTAAATAACATGAAGCTGGTCAGAATAGGTAACCTTGAATGATATGGTCATCACGTTATCTGACAAGAAGCCGTTAGCCGAGTGGCTAAAGCGTTCTGTGGTCAAACTGGTGGAATGCTTTCCCTGCTTGTGACATCACAGTGCTGAGTGTGATAAAAGGTGATCAAATAATCCCATTTTTTAGAGTGAGTGAGTGAGTGAGTTGGGTTTAACGCCGCTTTTAACAGTATTCCAGTCATATCACGGCGTGTCAGCTTAATGTGGGAGGAAACCCAAAGTCATGCAGGTCTCAGACGTTTACCACTTCGGTGAATTGTTTGATAGGCATTACTTAGAAGTTGACGGATGACAAGATAGACACAATTTTATGGATAACAACTTCTTTAATACCGTAAAAGAAGTTGTTATCCATAAAATTGTGTCTATCTTGTCACTTCGGTGAAACCTACGATCACGGGTATGGTGCTGACAAACCTAGAAACATAATCGGCGCGAATCGGGATTCGAAATCACAATCATAGGATTCTGGCGTGCCCAAGGGACGCAACTCTGCACAGCGAATCGCGGCGCCTTAGACGACTGGGCCGCCCGTGCCCCCCTCCCCACTCCCCCATTATTAGCAGCTGGTACAAAAAGTAACATTAAAATGTTTGACTCGACAATGATTGTAAAATACGAGTCACTGGAACTCACCCGAATGAGACCCGGTAGTATGGACCATAGACCAAAGTTCGGTACCATCTCTCTTCCAGACGCTTTTCGTACGAAGGTTTGGAACATCAGACCCCCCAAGATGTATAAAAACGCCACACCAAAAAATCTGCAAGAGAGCGAGAAGAATTTTTACATATAGAGAGAATAACTTGGCTTTCATGTCATGGTCCATGGTGAGTGAGTGAGTGAGTATGGTTTTACGCCGCTTTTAGCAATATTCCAGCAATATCATGGCGGGGGACACCAGAAATGGGCTTCACACATTGTACCCATGTCGGGAATGGAACCCGGGTCTTCGGCGTGGCGAGCGAACGCTTTAACCACTAGGCTACCCGACCGCCCCTTGTCCACTCATGAAAATTATGGCTTCGTCACATGTGTAAATACTCGAGTGGGACATTTAAGGGAATCTCACACACGTTTTGTGATATCTCTTGAATATGGGGAGTGTTGGCAGTTCGGGTAATATGTTTAATTCTACGCCGCACTCAGCGATATTCCAGCTATATGCATGTAAATAAACCAATATTGACCAGACAAACCAGTGATTGATATCATGAGCAACGCTCCACGCCGCCGGGGCACGTTGAAACGACAACAACCAAGTCACATAGTCCCACCATCCGGTCCATTTGGGCCATTGGACCATTGGTCCCATTGGACCTAAGGATTATTTCTAAGCCGAAACTCCCACGGAAGCGTTACTATCAACTCTCTCACTCTTTATAGGGGTGGTCTGGTAGCCTAGTGGTTAAAGCGTTCGATCGTCACGACGAAGACCCGGGTTCGAATCCCGTCATGGGTACAATGTGTGAAGCCCATTTCTGGTGTCCCCCGTCGTGATATTATTGGTATATTGCTAAGAGCGGCTTAAAACGATACTCACTCACTCACTCACTCGAACTCTATACAATGTAGGAACCCCACTGTACGTACATTATGACAACGATGCTGCCTCCAGATAGTCCCTCCCCGCCGGTGTTGTCGGGCCCCGGGCCAGGGCCTGGTCCCGCTTGTGGACAGCAGTGTTTACTGGTCAGCGTAAAGTACTGAAATAAACAAAGTTGATTGCACTTTTACTTTTAGTTTGTTTGTTTGTTTGTTTGTTGTTTAACGCCACAATCAACAATTCAAGCTATATGACGGCGGTCTGTAAATCATCGAGTCTGGACCAGACAATCCAGTGATTGATATCATGAGCATCGATCCACGAGCTGATTGAATGGACACATTGAACTTCGTTGTATCGTTAGTACACTAAAAGTAAAACGACCCGTGAAGATCCGGGGTAGAACAGGTCTTCACCCATACTTGCCGTAAAAGGCGACTGTGCTTGTCGTAAAAGGCGACTAACGGGATCGGGTGGTCAGGCTCGCTGACTTGGTTGATACATGTCATCGATCCCAATTGCGTGGATCGATGCTCATGATGTCAATCACTGGATTGTCTGGTCCAGACGCGATTATTTACAGACCGCCGTTATATAGCTGTAATATTGCTGAGGGCGGCGTAATACAACCAACAAACCAACCTCCACGTCTACCAAAGATCACATATTAAGCCAACATGCAAGCTGGCGTTAAACCAACCTCACTCACTTGAAATATATACAGCAAATTACTCACATACTTTGCACTCCCTGGGGGGTTTTCTCCTTCAACCGTAAAACTTTCGGTACTTTCATCACATTTAAGAGTTACATAAGATGTTCTGAAAATAAAGAACACTGATAAAGTGGTGGTGAAATGGGGTTTAACGTCGCGTCCAAGATTATTGCACTTATGTAGCGACGTGCATGCACGTGTGTGTGTTTGTGTGGCTACTTGTACTAGTCGGGACTGATGCCGATTTATAGTGCTAGCTCACCGAGATACCATGCCGCAGTTTAACATGAATACCCCACTCAGACACAGAATACTGACTCCGAGCCGACCAGTACTTGTTTTAGCCCCATAATGCCGAGCGCCAGACAGGGTACCATCAACAAGTACCACTTTTTAACGTCTATTGGTATTAAGCGGCCGGGGATCGAACCCCGGACCTTCCGCTCTCCGGGCGGACGCTCTACCACTAGACCACGGAGGCGGTGCAACACTGATAAAGACATACAAGGAAATGAAAATGATCTTGATCTAGATTCATTAATATTCACCAGTATCATATTTTAGAATTCTGTATTTTGATTGGACCGCCAGCGGTATCAAATTAGAACATAAACCTTACCACCTTCACATTTCATTCGGAACTTAAAGGGTTAGCGCATAATATCTCGTAATAGCGGACTTGATAAGAGAAGTGGCATGAATGTTCGGATCAAGGGATCAATGGCAATCGTTTTTGTCCATTTCTGTTTGCTTTCATTAGGTCAGACGCCGTGGCCCAGTCGTCTAAGGCGCCGAGATTCGCTGTGCAGAGTTGCGTTCCTTTGGCACGCCAGAAACCTATGATTGTGCGTTCGAATCTCGGTTCGCCCCAATTATGTTTCTAGGTTTGTCAGCACCATACCCATGCTCGTGGGTTTCACCGAAGTGGTAAACGTCTGAGACCTGCATCACTTCGGGCTTTCCTCCTACATTAAGCTGACACGTGATATAACTGTTAAAAGTGGCGTTAACCCAAACTCATTCAATCACTCACTCACTCAGACGCCGTAAAGAACAGTGGGGACACAATATTTTCACCTTGTAGTATCTATAGTGATGGTCAGGTAAGACATTTAGATATTGTCACCTTGTAGTATCTATAGTGATGGTCAGGTAAGACATTTAGATATTGTCACCTTGTAGTATCTATAGTGATGGTCAGATAAGACATTTAGATATTGTCACCTTGTAGTATCTATAGTGATGGTCAGGTAAGACATTTAGATATTGTCACCTTGTAGTATCTATAGTGATGGTCAGGTAAGACATTTAGATATTGTCACCTTGTAGTATCTATAGTGATGGTCAGATAAGACATTTAGATATTGTCACCTTGTAGTATCTATAGTGATGGTCAGGTAAGACATTTAGATATTGTCACCTTGTAGTATCTATAGTGATGGTCAGGTAAGACATTTAGATATTGTCACCTTGTAGTATCTATAGTGATGGTCAGATAAGACATTTAGATATTGTCACCTTGTAGTATCTATAGTGATGGTCAGGTAAGACATTTAGATATTGTCACCTTGTAGTATCTATAGTGATGGTCAGGTAAGACATTTAGATATTGTCACCTTGTAGTATCTATAGTGATGGTCAGGTAAGACATTTAGATATTGTCACCTTGTAGTATCTATAGTGATGGTCAGGTAAGACATTTAGATATTGTCACCTTGTAGTATCTATAGTGATGGTCAGGTAAGACAAGTAGATATTGTCACCTTGTAGTATCTATAGTGATGGTCAGGTAAGACAAGTAGATATTTTCACCTTGTAGTATCTATAGTGATGGTCAGATAAGACATTTAGATATTGTCACCTTGTAGTATCTATAGTGATGGTCAGATAAGACATTTAGATATTGTCACCTTGTAGTATCTATAGTGATGGTCAGGTAAGACAAGTAGATATTGTCACCTTGTAGTATCTATAGTGATGGTCAGGTAAGACAAGTAGATATTGTCACCTTGTAGTATCTATAGTGATGGTCAGGTAAGACAAGTAGATATTGTCACCTTGTAGTATCTATAGTGATGGTCAGATAAGACATTTAGATATTGTCACCTTGTAGTATCTATAGTGATGGTCAGGTAAGACAAGTAGATATTGTCACCTTGTAGTATCTATAGTGATGGTCAGGTAAGACAAGTAGATATTGTCACCTTGTAGTATCTATAGTGATGGTCAGGTACGACAAGTAGATATTTTCACCTTGTAGTATCTATAGTGATGCTCAGATAAGACAAGTAGATATTGTCACCTTGTAGTATCTATAGTGATGGTCAGGTAAGACAAGTAGATATTGTCACCTTGTAGTATCTATAGTGATGGTCAGGTAAGACATTTAGATATTTTCACCTTGTAGTATCTATAGTGATGGACAGGTAAGACAAGTAGATATTGTCACCTTGTAGTATCTATAGTGATGCTCAGATAAGACAAGTAGATATTGTCACCTTGTAGTATCTATAGTGATGGTCAGGTAAGACAAGTAGATATTGTCACCTTGTAGTATCTATAGTGATGGTCAGGTAAGACATTTAGATATTTTCACCTTGTAGTATCTATAGTGATGGACAGGTAAGACAAGTAGATATTGTCACCTTGTAGTATCTATAGTGATGCTCAGATAAGACAAGTAGATATTGTCACCTTGTAGTATCTATAGTGATGGTCAGGTAAGACATTTAGATATTTTCACCTTGTAGTATCTATAGTGATGGACAGGTAAGACAAGTAGATATTTTCACCTTGTAGTATCTATAGTGATGGTCAGGTAAGACATTTAGATATTTTCACCTTGTAGTATCTATAGTGATGGTCAGATAAGACAAGTAGATATTTTCACCTTGTATCTATAGTGATGGTCAGGTAAGACAAGTAGATATTGTCACCTTGTAGTATCTATAGTGATGCTCAGATAAGACAAGTAGATATTGTCACCTTGTAGTATCTATAGTGATGGTCAGGTAAGACAAGTAGATATTGTCACCTTGTAGTATCTATAGTGATGGTCAGGTAAGACAAGTAGATATTGTCACCTTGTAGTATCTATAGTGATGCTCAGATAAGACAAGTAGATATTGTCACCTTGTATCTATAGTGATGGTCAGGTAAGACATTTAGATATTTTCACCTTGTAGTATCTATAGTGATGGTCAGATAAGACAAGTAGATATTGTCACCTTGTAGTATCTATAGTGATGCTCAGATAAGACAAGTAGATATTGTCACCTTGTAGTATCTATAGTGATGGTCAGGTAAGACATTTAGATATTTTCACCTTGTAGTATCTATAGTGATGGTCAGGTAAGACAAGTAGATATTGTCACCTTGTAGTATCTATAGTGATGGACAGATAAGACACGTAGATATTGTCACCTTGTAGTATCTATAGTGATGGTCAGGTAAGACAAGTAGATATTGTCACCTTGTAGTATCTATAGTGATGCTCAGATAAGACAAGTAGATATTGTCACCTTGTAGTATCTATAGTGATGGTCAGGTAAGACAAGTAGATATTGTCACCTTGTAGTATCTATAGTGATGGTCAGGTAAGACAAGTAGATATTGTCACCTTGTAGTATCTATAGTGATGGTCAGGTAAGACATTTAGATATTGTCACCTTGTAGTATCTATAGTGATGGACAGATAAGACACGTAGATATTGTCACCTTGTAGTATCTATAGTGATGGTCAGGTAAGACAAGTAGATATTGTCACCTTGTAGTATCTATAGTGATGCTCAGATAAGACAAGTAGATATTGTCACCTTGTAGTATCTATAGTGATGGTCAGGTAAGACATTTAGATATTGTCACCTTGTAGTATCTATAGTGATGGTCAGGTAAGACAAGTAGATATTGTCACCTTGTAGTATCTATGGTGATGGTCAGATAAGACAAGTAGATATTGTCACCTTGTAGTATCTATAGTGATGGTCAGGTAAGACATTTAGATATTGTCACCTTGTAGTATCTATAGTGATGGTCAGGTAAGACAAGTAGATATTGTCACCTTGTAGTATCTATAGTGATGGTCAGGTAAGACAAGTAGATATTGTCACCTTGTAGTATCTATGGTGATGGTCAGATAAGACAAGTAGATATTTTCACCTTGTAGTATCTATAGTGATGGTCAGGTAAGACATTTAGATATTTTCACCTTGTAGTATCTATAGTGATGGTCAGATAAGACAAGTAGATATTTTCACCTTGTAGTATCTATAGTGATGGTCAGGTAAGACAAGTAGATATTTTCACCTTGTAGTATCTATAGTGATGGTCAGGTAAGACATTTAGATATTTTCACCTTGTAGTATCTATAGTGATGGTCAGGTAAGACATTTAGATATTTTCACCTTGTAGTATCTATAGTGATGGTCAGGTAAGACAAGTAGATATTGTCACCTTGTAGTATCTATAGTGATGGTCAGGTAAGACAAGTAGATATTGTCACCTTGTAGTATCTATAGTGATGGTCAGGTAAGACATTTAGATATTTTCACCTTGTAGTATCTATAGTGATGGTCAGGTAAGACAAGTAGATATTGTCACCTTGTAGTATCTATAGTGATGGTCAGGTAAGACATTTAGATATTTTCACCTTGTAGTATCTATAGTGATGGACAGGTAAGACAAGTAGATATTGTCACCTTGTAGTATCTATAGTGATGCTCAGATAAGACAAGTAGATATTGTCACCTTGTAGTATCTATAGTGATGGTCAGGTAAGACATTTAGATATTTTCACCTTGTAGTATCTATAGTGATGGTCAGGTAAGACAAGTAGATATTTTCAACTTGTAGTATCTATAGTGATGGTCAGGTAAGACATTTAGATATTTTCACCTTGTAGTATCTATAGTGATGGTCAGATAAGACAAGTAGATATTTTCACCTTGTATCTATAGTGATGGTCAGGTAAGACAAGTAGATATTGTCACCTTGTAGTATCTATAGTGATGCTCAGATAAGACAAGTAGATATTGTCACCTTGTAGTATCTATAGTGATGGTCAGTTAAGACAAGTAGATATTTTCACCTTGTAGTATCTATAGTGATGGTCAGATAAGACAAGTAGATATTGTCACCTTGTAGTATCTATGGTGATGGTCAGATAAGACAAGTAGATATTTTCACCTTGTAGTATCTATAGTGATGGTCAGGTAAGACATTTAGATATTTTCACCTTGTAGTATCTATAGTGATGGTCAGATAAGACAAGTAGATATTTTCACCTTGTATCTATAGTGATGGTCAGGTAAGACAAGTAGATATTGTCACCTTGTAGTATCTATAGTGATGCTCAGATAAGACAAGTAGATATTGTCACCTTGTAGTATCTATAGTGATGGTCAGGTAAGACAAGTAGATATTTTCACCTTGTAGTATCTATAGTGATGGTCAGGTAAGACATTTAGATATTGTCACCTTGTAGTATCTATAGTGATGCTCAGATAAGACAAGTAGATATTGTCACCTTGTAGTATCTATAGTGATGGTCAGGTAAGACATTTAGATATTTTCACCTTGTAGTATCTATAGTGATAGTCAGATAAGACAAGTAGATATTGTCACCTTGTAGTATCTATAGTGATGCTCAGATAAGACAAGTAGATATTGTCACCTTGTAGTATCTATAGTGATGGTCAGGTAAGACATTTAGATATTTTCACCTTGTAGTATCTATAGTGATGGTCAGGTAAGACAAGTAGATATTGTCACCTTGTAGTATCTATAGTGATGGACAGATAAGACAAGTAGATATTGTCACCTTGTAGTATCTATAGTGATGGTCAGGTAAGACAAGTAGATATTGTCACCTTGTAGTATCTATAGTGATGCTCAGATAAGACAAGTAGATATTGTTACCTTGTAGTATCTATAGTGATGGTCAGGTAAGACATTTAGATATTGTCACCTTGTAGTATCTATAGTGATGGTCAGGTAAGACAAGTAGATATTGTCACCTTGTAGTATCTATAGTGATGGTCAGGTAAGACAAGTAGATATTGTCACCTTGTAGTATCTATAGTGATGGTCAGGTAAGACATTTAGATATTGTCACCTTGTAGTATCTATAGTGATGGACAGATAAGACACGTAGATATTGTCACCTTGTAGTATCTATAGTGATGGTCAGGTAAGACAAGTAGATATTGTCACCTTGTAGTATCTATAGTGATGCTCAGATAAGACAAGTAGATATTGTCACCTTGTAGTATCTATAGTGATGGTCAGGTAAGACATTTAGATATTGTCACCTTGTAGTATCTATAGTGATGGTCAGGTAAGACAAGTAGATATTGTCACCTTGTAGTATCTATAGTGATGGTCAGGTAAGACAAGTAGATATTGTCACCTTGTAGTATCTATAGTGATGGTCAGGTAAGACATTTAGATATTTTCACCTTGTAGTATCTATAGTGATGGACAGGTAAGACAAGTAGATATTGTCACCTTGTAGTATCTATAGTGATGCTCAGATAAGACAAGTAGATATTGTCACCTTGTAGTATCTATAGTGATGGTCAGGTAAGACATTTAGATATGTTCACCTTGTAGTATCTATAGTGATGGACAGGTAAGACAAGTAGATATTTTCACCTTGTAGTATCTATAGTGATGGTCAGGTAAGACAAGTAGATATTGTCACCTTGTAGTATCTATAGTGATGGTCAGATAAGACAAGTAGATATTTTCACCTTGTAGTATCTATAGTGATGGTCAGGTAAGACATTTAGATATTTTCACCTTGTAGTATCTATAGTGATGGTCAGATAAGACAAGTAGATATTGTCACCTTGTAGTATCTATGGTGATGGTCAGATAAGACAAGTAGATATTTCCACCTTGTAGTATCTATAGTGATGGTCAGGTAAGACATTTAGATATTTTCACCTTGTAGTATCTATAGTGATGGTCAGATAAGACAAGTAGATATTTTCACCTTGTATCTATAGTGATGGTCAGGTAAGACAAGTAGATATTGTCACCTTGTAGTATCTATAGTGATGCTCAGATAAGACAAGTAGATATTGTCACCTTGTAGTATCTATAGTGATGGTCAGGTAAGACAAGTAGATATTTTCACCTTGTAGTATCTATAGTGATGGTCAGGTAAGACATTTAGATATTGTCACCTTGTAGTATCTATAGTGATGCTCAGATAAGACAAGTAGATATTGTCACCTTGTAGTATCTATAGTGATGGTCAGGTAAGACATTTAGATATTTTCACCTTGTAGTATCTATAGTGATAGTCAGATAAGACAAGTAGATATTGTCACCTTGTAGTATCTATAGTGATGCTCAGATAAGACAAGTAGATATTGTCACCTTGTAGTATCTATAGTGATGGTCAGGTAAGACATTTAGATATTTTCACCTTGTAGTATCTATAGTGATGGTCAGGTAAGACAAGTAGATATTGTCACCTTGTAGTATCTATAGTGATGGACAGATAAGACAAGTAGATATTGTCACCTTGTAGTATCTATAGTGATGGTCAGGTAAGACAAGTAGATATTGTCACCTTGTAGTATCTATAGTGATGCTCAGATAAGACAAGTAGATATTGTCACCTTGTAGTATCTATAGTGATGGTCAGGTAAGACATTTAGATATTGTCACCTTGTAGTATCTATAGTGATGGTCAGGTAAGACAAGTAGATATTGTCACCTTGTAGTATCTATAGTGATGGTCAGGTAAGACAAGTAGATATTGTCACCTTGTAGTATCTATAGTGATGGTCAGGTAAGACATTTAGATATGTTCACCTTGTAGTATCTATAGTGATGGACAGGTAAGACAAGTAGATATTTTCACCTTGTAGTATCTATAGTGATGGTCAGGTAAGACAAGTAGATATTGTCACCTTGTAGTATCTATAGTGATGGTCAGATAAGACAAGTAGATATTTTCACCTTGTAGTATCTATAGTGATGGTCAGGTAAGACATTTAGATATTTTCACCTTGTAGTATCTATAGTGATGGTCAGATAAGACAAGTAGATATTGTCACCTTGTAGTATCTATAGTGATGGTCAGGTAAGACAAGTAGATATTGTCACCTTGTAGTATCTATAGTGATGCTCAGATAAGACAAGTAGATATTGTCACCTTGTAGTATCTATAGTGATGGTCAGGTAAGACAAGTAGATATTTTCACCTTGTAGTATCTATAGTGATGGTCAGGTAAGACAAGTAGATATTGTCACCTTGTAGTATCTATAGTGATGGTCAGGTAAGACATTTAGATATTTTCACCTTGTAGTATCTATAGTGATGGTCAGGTAAGACAAGTAGATATTGTCACCTTGTAGTATCTATGGTGATGCTCAGATAAGACAAGTAGATATTTTCACCTTGTAGTATCTATAGTGATGGTCAGGTAAGACATTTAGATATTTTCACCTAGTAGTATCTATAGTGATGGTCAGATAAGACAAGTAGATATTTTCACCCTGTAGTATCTATAGTGATGGTCAGGTAAGACAAGTAGATATTTTCACCTTGTAGTATCTATAGTGATGGTCAGATAAGACAAGTAGATATTGTCACCTTGTAGTATCTATAGTGATGGTCAGGTAAGACATTTAGATATTTTCACCTTGTAGTATCTATAGTGATGGTCAGGTAAGACAACTAGTTCTAGTATCTGAAGTGATTCTCAAGTGAGATTAGTAGATAATTTTACCTTGAAGTATCTGTCGTGGCGCTGTACACTAGCTGGAGTCCATTTGTCGGGTCATCCTGGAACTTTGCCGATTTTTGATCGCCGAGACTGAAGTAGGAACCGACTTGGTCCGTCTGACAGGCCTGTGAACCAAGACGTATATGTCAGCTGAGCTGCGTTATGGCAACTGAGTCTCTATCGTTTCCAGAAGCGGCCATACGATACCCAATTGCGCCCCTTAACCGGTTCAAATCCAGTTATGATCCTCAGTTTATCATTAATTTGAAACACCTTGAGACAACTCAATTATATTTAAATCAACATTAAATACTTCCAATCAATGTAAGAATACATTTGGTAGTTGTGTTATATTATACATGTATTCACAAGACCACGCGGTCTTCGGGCAAGGTGAACTATAAGATGGATCACCGTATCACATGAAGCTGCTTGGCCCTCCCAGCCATACACGCAAAGGAATCTAGTTAGGCTTTTTAACAAAATAACAGAATGACAAAACCAAAGCACCGTTCTTCGTATCTCAAGATACTTGTTGTTACCTACAAGATGAGGATTTGATAAACATCTGCATCTGCACCACTGCAACTTCCTTCAAACACGTCAACATGATGGAGGGTGCAAGCCCTGCGTCTTTAGCTAGGCATACGGCATACCACTTAATGGCATCCAGTTTACGCGCTCTTGAGTCATATCAGTGTACACAGCTGGTAAAAGTACATTAGGAACCGACCACATAATATTCCGGGGGGCTCGGATTTTATCGAAAATAAATGGAACCTGTCACCCTCACCCTCACACTCACAATGCTGCAGCTTCCGCAACCACTCCTAGGTGGTGTTCCATAGGTGAAAATTCCCACTTACCGCAACTTTGTCACATCCTCCACTGCCCTCGGAGAAGTCGTTGCAAGGATTGTAGGAGTAGTACCACTGCCCTGTACCGTCCGGATTGTCGGGATACCTGTTGGTGTAGTAACAATAACATGGTATTATAGTCTGAAATATGGCAATGGCTTCACTACTATTGCGAGGCAAGGACTCCTTTTATGGTGCAAATCAGCAGGTCATCATCAGAAAGCGAGAACATTTCTCTCTGTGTCATTTCAAATGTAATGTTATCATTACATGTTGACATTTACGTGTCTGGCGTTACATAATATGTGTGAATATCAGCTACCTGGAGTTATGGTATTCCTGGTGTTACAGTTAACCAGACGTGATAGTTAACCTGGTATAGAGTTTACCTGGTGTTATGGTTAACTGTGTGTTATAGTTAACTGTGTGTTATAGTAATTCTTTATTATAGTCATCTTTGTTATTGTTAACTGTGTGTTATAGTAACTTTGTTATAGTTAACGTTGTTATAGTTAACTGTGTGTTTTAGTAACTCTGTGCTATAGTTAACTTTGATAAAGTTAAATGTGTGTTAAAGTTAACTGTTATAGTAACTGTGTTATAATTACCTTTGTTATTGTTAACTGTGTGTTATAGTAACTTTGTTATAGTTAACGTTGTTATAGTTAACTGTGTGTTTTAGTAACTCTGTGCTGTAGTTAACTTTGATAAAGTTAAATGTGTGTTAAAGTTAACTGTTATAGTAACTGTGTTATAATTACCTTTGTTATTGTTAACTGTGTGTTATAGTGACTCTGTTATAGTTAACGTTGTTATTGATGACTGTGTGTTATAGTAACTCTGTGCTATAGTTAACTTTGATAAAGTTAAATGTGTGCTAAAGTTAACTGTTATAGTAACTGTGTTATAATTACCTTTGTTATTGTTAACTGTGTGTTATAGTGACTCTGTTATAGTTAACGTCGTTATTGTTGACTGTGTGTTATAGTAACTCTGTGCTATAGTTAACTGTTATAGTTTACTGTGTCTAATGGTTTACCTGGTGTTATGGTTTACCCCGTGTTATGGTTTACCTGGTGTTTTGGTTTACCCCGTGTTATGGTTTACCTGGTGTTATGGTTTACCCGGTGTTATGGTTTACCCGGTGTTATGGTTTACCCGGTGTTATGGTTTACCCCGATGTTGCGCTGTAAATAACTGTCCCCTGTAACGTCTGTAAGCCCAAATTCTTTGAGCCCTGAGTCGTCTGGCTACTGTCTGTCGACTAACCAATTCCCTAAAGCATTCGTCGCTGATGACGTTACTGTCAGGAATCGATTGCGGAGATGCGATGTACGCAAGTACCGGTCTTCGTTGGGCGTAGTTACCCTGGGTCCGCCTGTTCATAATGTATGTACCCTTTTGGCACGTAGTTTCGGCTGCCCAAGTGGAACGTGTTCTTCGCTTTTTCGCATTTTCTACAAATGGACGTGTAATCACCATCTGAATAGAGCATTGCTGTGTTTGAACGATGTGTTTTGCATTGTTTTAGTTCGAACTTATGATTATAATTTTTTATAATTTAATTGGTAAAGTGATAAAGCTTCTTTTGGCCGTCAGTTTAGTTGTAAATATTTTACCTGGTTTAATGTATGTATCTTTATTGTGGTCAAGTGCATACGTTATCCTGTGCTATCATCACATTGTGTACGGCCACGTGTGGTTACAATCCTTACTTGCCTCCTATCAGCAAAGGTTATAATTCTAATCAGTTCTGTATCTCTGTGACATGGTTATCGACACTCGTTGTGAACCAGGGCTACGGTGGCCCATAAGGGACATGGAATCTGTTTTTCATTATTTTGATATTTCACTTACTGTTATCGTAATCTTTTGCAAGTTAACACGATTAGTCATATAAATATGTGATAAATCATGTATAAAGAAGATATTGAATCGCTGAAAAGTCAAGCGAAATTGTCAAAAAACTAAAATGAAAATATCAAAAACAAAAACAGAAAGGTCAAAAACTAAAATGAAAATTTCAAAAACAAAAACGAAAATGTCAAAAACAAAAGCGAAAATGTCAAAAACGAAAAAGAAAAATGCAGAAAACTTTTTCCACCTTGGTGAAAAGTATTTCCACCGCGTTGGAAATAGTTTTCTGTATTTTCATTTTAGCTTTTGACATTTTCGCTTTTGTTTTTGACATTTTCATTTCAGTTTTTGAGATTTTCGCTTCACATTTCAACGATTCAATAGCTACTTGAAAGTTCATTTTCCATGATTTATCACATATTTGTGTGACAAATTGTGATAATTTGCAAAAGGTTGCGATGAAAGTAAGAGAAATATCAAAATATTGAAAAACAGACTCCATGTCCCATATAAATATTTTTCAGAAAAGTCACAGTTGTAAAGCGCAAAGTCCAATTCCAGGAATATGTCACCATGATTAAGTGAGTGAGTGAGTTTGGTTTTACGCCGCTTTTAGCAATATTCCAGCAATACCACGGCGGGGGACACCAGAAATGGGCTTCACATATTGTACCCATGTCGGGAATCGAACCCGGGTCTTTGGCGTGACGATCACTGGATTGCGTGGTCCAGACTCGATTATTTACAGCCGTCATATACCTGGACTATGTGCGGCGTTAAACAACAACGAAACAGGTATATGTCATGTCAGAATTGCCCTCAGAGGGGGGCCATCTGTTGTTGTTGTTGTTGTTGTTATTATTATTATTATTATTATTAATATTGTAGTTCCTTTATGTTTTTGTTTGTGTATAAAAATAATTTCATTACTCATTCTGTGTTTAGTACATAGTATTTACTTCCTTATTTGATAAGAAAAGAGTAAGAAAAGTAGTTGCAAAAACGGCTAACTGTTATGTGATATACCTGAACTGAGCTTAACGGCCCTGATTGTGGATATATTTAATAGTGAGTGAGTAAGTTGGGTTTAACGCCGCTTTTAACAGTATTCCAGTTATATCGCGGCGTGTCAGCTTAGTGTGGGAGGAAAGCCCAAGGTGATGCAGGTCTAAGACGTTTTACCACTTCGGTGAAACCCACAAGCACGGGTATTTTGCTGACAAACCTAGAAACATAATCGGGGCGAACCGGGATTCGAACCCACAATCATAGGTTTCTGGCGTGCCCAAGGGACGCAACTCTGCACAGCGAATCGCGGCGCCTTAGAAGACTGGGCCCTTGATATATTTAATTGTGAAAACATCCATCATAAGATAACACATGCAATAACAGAATTGATTCGAAAAATGTCGGCCTCACAATAACAATTCGGAGATTAATCACTGTTATGACAACGCATTATGGCTAGACATATGTATTTTCCTTAAATACGTATGTAAGAAAGCTATCAAATAATCTCTTTCGTGGATACGACCTACGAATGTTATAACGCTAACGGCACAGGATCTATATATTAGTAGAGATAGCGCTCACGAAAATTGGGTTCGGGTGGCCACGTTCTGTGACATTACATCTTGCCAATTTCCTTGCTCATACTTTCGCTCACTGGTTTGACATTCCTCAGTTATGTACAGACCGCCTTGATATAGTTAGGACGACTCACTCATCAGTACATATAGATAACCTAGGTATATCCCAATATTGTAATATCAGTTTGGGGTCGAAGTGAGTGAGTGAGTTTAACGCCGCTTTTAATATTATTCAAGTTATATCACGGCGTGTCAGCTTAATGTGGGAGGAAAGCCCCAAGTGATGCAGGTCTCAGACGTTTACCACTTCCGTGAAACCCACGAGCACGGGTATGGGGATGACAAACCGAGAAACATACTTGGGGCGAACCGGGATTCGAATCCTCAATCATAGGTTTCTGGCGTGTCCAAGGGTCGCAACTCTGTACAGCGAATCGCGGCGACTTAGACGACTGGGCCACCCGTGCCCCCTGGGGTCGAAGTTGAATAGAATATTATTTACTCCATTGGCACATACTTGATGGGTTATCAATCAAACGTGATAACATTTTTATACTTACGCTGCCTTTCCGTCATTTTTCCCCAGGGCTTTTAGATCAATGGTTCCTTTAGAGTTCTTGCATGAACACGGATTTATAAGTTTACAATCTTCAGATGAACAATGCGTGATGAAATAAACGCACAGAATTAAAATCAACGTAGAGGCACTCATTGTTGATCAGGAGAGAAACTTGCATCAGACAATCATAACCCCACTCCGGTTCAACAATGTCCTCAAACGTGAGAATCATGTGACAAGGCGATCGGCACCTTCTCGTTGGATCTTGTGGGACACGGAGATACAATAACCACACGACTGACCGAGGTTCTCCGAAGTTTTCCGAATGAAAGCAGATGCCAGTCATATGATTACAATGAACTCTGCAAAGATTATCGTATTTGAACTTGTATATGAAGATATCTGTAGATTGTGGTGCATTCATCACACTCAACAGTTATCTCCCTTAGATTGATTAAGATGTACTCCAGGTATGCAAACAATAGACTGTTCACTGTCATTGTTTCTGATAAGACAGACATGTGACGAGGGAGTGACGAGCAATGTAATGTTTATTTGTATATGCGTGATATAAGCATGATTTGGCAATAAATGGCTTCCTGTTACCACACTTGCGAATCTTCCGGCTTTCCCTCGACATTTAGCTGACTTCCACCATTTCTCTGATTTGATAGCGAAACGAAGTGTGTTATGTGGCAGTATATTGTTACTTGTCAATTTTAACCCAGAAATCTGTGAAAGTACTTCGTGTGAAACCATCAAACAACCAACAAATAGTATACAACCAACTAGAATAACTAGGATTACGAATGACCAAAACAAAATACTACACCGCAATTACAATGGCAGTACAAAATAGAGTGGCAGTAAAATATTCAATGACACTATATCATATGATGACAGTGGTCACTATCAAATACAAAAATACAGTTGTAAAAGTAAAGGTCAGTGATAATAATATATCCACCCAGCGCGACAGTGGTCAAACTTCCGAGATGGGCCTATGCAGAGATTCCGCGTGATCTTCCCACGAAAGCTGGTCTTGATGTGTTCTCAGATGAAAAAGTGTGAGAGATACGACATGCATGCTCTTCTCCCCTTATATAGAGTCTAATTTGCTTCTGGAAATAACACATTGCCATCGCCAGTTTAGCGGCACTAGAGCATTACAGAATATTCAACACAAGTCCACAACATTCTGGAAGTTTCGGTTGTTTTTATACATGATTTATCACATATTTGTATGACAAATTGTGTTAATTTGCAAAAGGTTACGATAACAGTAAGTGAAATATCAAAATATTGAAAAACAGACTCCATGTCCCTTTTGGACAACCGTAGGTACGTGTTTTCTCAACTTGTCGTTTTCATCCTGTAATGTATCCAGTTTCTCACTCACTTACTTAAGAAACTGATCGAACTTTGTATTGAGTGATGTCATTTGTGATTGAATACATTCAAGCGTTTTTGCGAGGTCACTAAGAGTGATCTCATTATCCGGGGTCACATATTGACCTGCCACATTCTGAGATGATAACCTAGTCTGAACCCTAGTATCTGAAGAACTGCGGGGTGTTGGTGGTGGGCCTAGGTTAGACTCGACGTCCCATGAGGCAAGTAGCAATGTTAAATACAGCAAGAGCAGGCGACATCCCAACCTCGTCCCACATGGGAGCTGTATACCGGGGTACATGTATCGTGGCCGTCTGCCCCGAGGGACAAAACACCCGATTCTAGCTCTCCAAACTTTAATATCAATGTTCATGTTGATTAATCCGAAAGTGTGTATACTTAACAGCTTGGTAGTCTGTGAAGTCTGTCTAGGGGTCCACGACTTGTGTTGGTATGAAACTTTTTTTCCCACAGCAAAATCACAATACCCACCATGAACTTGATCACGTGAGAGACCATTATAATGGGATTTGATTAACGTGAAGGTCGGGGGGTAAGTGTAGGTTTACCGAAATTCGAGCACTGGTGATAGGTGAGGTGAAATTGGGTTTAACGTCGCGTCCAAGATTATTGCACTTATATAGCGACGTGCATGCATGCATGCATGTGTGTGTGTGTGTGTGTGTGTGTGTGTGTGTGTGTGTGTGTGTGTGTCTGCTTGTACTTGACTGGTGCCGATTTATAGTGCTAGCCCACTGAGATACCATGCCGCAGTTTAACATGAATACCCCACTCAGACACAGTATACTGTCTTCGAGCCGACCAGTCCTTGTTTTAGCCCCTTAATGCCGAGCGCCAGACAGGGTAACAACAAGTACCATCTTTTAACGTCTTTTGGTATGACGCGGCCGGGGGCGGTCGCCCTGGTGATAGAGAGGATGAATTTACTTGAAAGTACATTTTCCATGTTTTTGGTTGTTTTTATACATGATTTATCACATATTTGTATGACAAATCGTGTTGGTTTGCAAAAGTTTACGATAACAGTAAGTGAAATATCAAAAATATTGAAAAACAGACTCCATGTCCCTTATGGGTCACCGTACGTATCAGACCTGGAAATAAAAAAACTTAAAATCTGGAGGCTCAGTCCCGGTGTTGCATCTTGATATTTCATGGGTTATCAGAACGAAAGGGTGAGGCATGGAGTGAAACAGAGCACGGCGAGGGATTTTATGAGTTCGTCACTGAACATAAGCTCCGCCATCACAGTTAGTATTGAACGTGCACACGGGCTGCATTGTCGCAGAGGAAGCAGACCTGTTGTTGCCAAATTCACCTTCTTTAAGGACAAATCTGAAGTATTGGATGCTGCAAGAAAAACCTTAACAGGGAATGAGCACAATCTCATTAAAATGTGAACTTAGTTCTCGCTATCGTTAAAAAAAGATCTGAGGACATCCCATTACGGGTCACGTCAGAACGACCTTTCATCAGACCAATCAAAGCGTCGCTTACCAGATCCTTAAAGTGACAGTCGGAATGTGTTTTGTAATCATGCAACCTCGAAAACGTTAACACGGGGTATTCCGAACGACCGTTACGGCCCGTACCACTGATTCTGTCAAAATTATCTCTCACTTCCGAAAGGTCGGTCTGACGTGACCCGTAATGGGATGTCCTCAGATCTTTGTTTAGCGGTAACGAGAACTTAGATCTGATTTTTATGAGATTGGAATGAGCAATTTAGAGTGTCTGAAGATTTTACGGAGCGAGTGCGACAGATTAGATCGAAATTAATTCCCTTGACGATGGCAGCGAGGAGGGATAAAAATGTCGCTTATATGAGCTACGACAAGTTGGTTATCGATGGTACCGGTGTTTATATACGACCATGAAATCTCTGATTGCTTATTGTGGGAGGAAAGCCCGAAGTGATGCAGGTCTCAGACGTTTACCCCTCCGGTAAACCCACGAGCACGGGCATGGTGCTGACAAAACTAGAAACATAATTGGGGCGAACCGGGATTCGAACCCACAGTCATAGGTTTCTGGCGTGCCCAAGGGACGCAACTCTGCACAGCGAATCGCGGCGACTTAGACGACTGGACCACCCGTGCCCCCTGTAAACATTGACTCAACATCAGACAGGAATACAACTGATGCTATGAGTGACTACAGTCCATTAGTTATACAAGATTTGATTACCACCATATGATCATGGAATAGTAACGGCTTGAAATATAAAATTGTGGATTCAGATTTTTCTGCCTTTTGTAAAAATTATGACATTTTCTGTTTAATAGAGACAATGTGTATGAATGGGCATGATATTTTGCAAAATCTATTTACCGACTATGATATCTTTAGTTGCAATCCAAAACGTTATAAATCTCGTCGACGGTTTTCAGGAGGAATATCAGTATGTATTAAACATTGTATATCCCCTTTTCTTGTAAGAGTTTACGGCCATAGCGATAATGCTCTACTGTTCAGGGTGAAGAATGAGTTGTCTCCCTTACATAGTATCCTTGTATTTGTTTACATCAACCCTGGGGATTCACCAGCAAATGCAAACAGTGAAGAGAGTGGAATTGGCATGCTTGATCGGGAACTTACTGACATTCTTCATGATTATGGCGATTTATGCGAATATATTTTATGTGGAGATTTCAGTGCCAGGACTGGAAATCAGGTAGATTATAAATAAATGATGTTGATTATTTACCTATTGACATGGACTATAAAACCGATAACTTTTCTCGTCCTCGTCAATATCTAGAAAAGGCATAAACAACTATGGCTTATATTTATTAGATACGTGTAAGATACTTGGCCTCCATATAGTTAATGGAAGATTTAAATCAGATATCGTAGGCAATTTGGGGCACGGGTGGCCCACTCGTCTAAGGCGCCGCGATTCGCTGTGCAGATTTACGTCCCTTGGGCACGCCAGAAACCTATGATTGTGGGTTCGAATCCCGGTTCGCCCCGATTATGTTTCTAGGTTGTCAGCACCATGCCCGTGCTCGTGGGTTTCACCGAAGTGGTAAACGTCTGAGACCTGCATCACTTCGGGCTTTCCTCCCACAATACGCACGCACACATACACACACTATCAATCATTCAAACCTCGAGTTTTATTATTCGTTTCATACAAGGTCAGGAAGCTGTTAGGATCTTATTGTTTCTTCGTTTTACCACCTTAGCAATGAAGTAGCACTATAAATCGGCATCAGTTCGGATTAGTACAAGCACCCACACATACCCACACGTGCATGCACGACGCTATAAGTGCAATAATCTTTGACGCGACGTTAAACCCCATTTCACCTCACCTCACAGGAGTAAGGAACATCCCTTTGTTGCTTCAAGTAAATTTTATAGTTGTGGCATACAGGATATTGGGAGGTTTACTTGGAGGAAGCGAACTAATTGCGTTGGGTGTATATTATCTGAGCCTCGTTCCCCTATAGCTGTTGTCTTGGGGTAGATGTCAGCTGGTCGTATTCAGTATTTAGTTCTTTTAAAACTAGGTCTATCATAAGTACTATTTGAAAAAAAGAAGGAGTCAGTATGCATTCGGTTGCACTGGACACATTTATTAACGGTCAAATTCAGTTACTAAAGATGCACAGGGGAAAATTACTCACTGTCGTAACAGATTTGCACAAAAGCATAATTGATAGTATTAAACTTTTAAAAATAATTTAAATATGGATACAACGTTCATCTGTTAGTCAACATTATGATCTTGTATGGTTGTGTGAAAATGTTACAAAAAATAGATACATTCTTGTGCATGTACGTATAATTGGCAATATTTGTAACGTGCACATTCCATTGATGCAATAATGCAGCTCTCTAACGTTACATAATGCAGTGACCCGGGCGAGAATGGATCTGACACACTCCACTGATTGTCGTAATGGGCGACTACATTGGATCAGGGGATGGTTTGTTTCGACCTGATTTGAGCCACTCAACAATCCGTGTGTGTGTGTGTGTGTGTGTGTGTGTGTGTGTGTGTGTGTGTGTGTGTGTGTGTGTGTGTGTGTGTGTGTGTGTTCCTTCGGTTGTGTCTGTGTTGTATATGTGTATGTATGTGTTGTGTTGTGTGTTTGTATGCGTGTGTATGTGTGCGCGCGTGTGTATATGTGTGCGTGTGTGTGTGTGCATATGTATGTGTGTGTGTATGTGTATGCATGTGTGTCTGTCTCTGTGTGTGTATGTGTATGAATGTGTGTGTATATGTGTGCATGTATGTGTGTGTCTGTCTCTGTGTGTGTATGTGTATGCATGTGTGTGTATATGTGTGCATGTATGTGTGTGTCTGTCTCTGTGTGTGTATGTGTAAGCATGTGTGTGTATATGTGTGCATGTATGTGTGTGTCTGTCTCTGTGTGTGTATGTGTATGCATGTGTGTGTATGTGTGCATGTATGTGTGTGTCTGTCTCTCTGTGTGTATGTGCATGTGTGTGTGTGTGCGTGAGTGTGTGTGTGAGTGTCTGTGTGTGCATGAGTGTGTGTGTTTAAAGGCCCTGTTTATTTCGATTACGGTATTAATGAATAACGATTGAGAAATTTAACGCCGAATACCAACAGCTGATAATAACAAACAAACAAACGTTGTCTTGAGCTAGTTTAATACGGGTTTGCTGACAGATACATGGAGGTGATGTCTTAAGGTGTGACAAGCTTCTGTTTTTCATTGCCTTTCAGGGAGGAGTTGCTACCGTAGTCCTGCTTTGGGGATGCTGCAGTCGTCATCGCATCGCCGAGACGGTAGAAGATGTAAAATATCATCATTGACACTGCCACAACAAGCAGACACAGCACTGCCCTGTAAATGAAAAATACCAAAACTTGTAAAGTGCTTCGGTTTGACAAATAATAGTTAGATATTAAGGATAAGGATAATGTGGCTGAGATTGCTGAAGTGTTGCTGATATTCAGTGACATTGAAGAAACATAAATATGTTAGAAACAACAGACGAGAATAATAACGAGGTTTTGTTTGTTTGTTGTTTAACACCAAACTCAGCAATATTTCAGCTGTATGACGGCGGTCTGTAAATAATCGAGTCTGGACCAGACAGTCCAGTGATTGATATCATGAGCATCGATCCACGCAATTGGGATCGATGACATGCATCAACCAAGTCAGCTAGCCTGACCACCTGATCCCGTTAGTCGCCTCTTACGACAAGCACAGTCGCCTTTTACGACAAGCATGGGTTGCTGAAGACCTATTCTACCCGGATCTTCACGGGTCTAATAATGAGGTAATTTAACATGAATACCCCACTCAGACACAGTATACTGACTCCGAGCCGACAAGTCCTTGTTTTAGCCCCTTAATGCCGAGCGCCAGACAGGGTAACAACAAGTGCCATCTTTTAACGTCTTTTGGTATGACGCGGCCGGGGATCGAGCCCCGGACCTTCTGCTCTCCGGGCGGACGCTCTACCACTAGACCACGGAGGCGGTCCAAAACAAATTGGAAGAAGGTATGGTAGAGTGAGTGTGTTTCGGTTTCAATATTTCAGTGTGGGGAACATCACGAAGTGACTCTTGTCTTAATCGTTTCCTAAATTGACGAAGGCCCCGAACATGGAAAGGTGCTGACATACCAAGCATCTTTATGAGGAACTCGACCCCATGATATAGGCCTCTGACGCGCCAAAGGGAGGCAACTTTGCACAGAGTGTTCCGCTGCCATGGAAGACTTTGCCCAGCGTACCCTCTATCGTGTTAGACATCAATAAAATATACAAGGAAAGAAGTATGCATGTTACGTACAAAACAACAATCATTAAGGCACCGAGGTTGTCCATGTCAAATAGTGGCTGCTCCGTCGTGGGAGGTGGGGACGGAGTCTTAGCTGTTCCGATAAAGGCTGGAGTTGTCGGCCGTCGATGCGTTGTCGTGGAGGCCGTAGGTACTGATGAGGTACTTACATTGATCTTTTGTGGGCATGCGTACTTGCTTTTCAGTTCAAGGTACTGTGAAAAAATCACAAATTTATATTAAAAAAAACAATATGCAGATGTCAACGGTTACTTTGGAAACAGATTGCAAAATGTCATCCCCATTATAGTAGGCAAAGCTCCTCAGAGCGATAGGTCAGCCTACTGACCTGTTTACTCGGCGTTTTGTTTAACGCCCCACTCAGCAATATTCCTGCTGTATGACGCCGGTCTGTATCGAATCTGGACTAGCCAATCCAGTGATTGATATCATGAGCAACGATCCACGTTTCCGGGATACGTCGACATGCAATCAGCCAGGCGACTGAGCCAGACCACCCGATCCACTAAGTCGCCATATACAACAAGCAGGGGTTGCTAGGCGGAAATCCTACTGGGAGTGATGTTTACAATCACACGGCGATTGTCGTGACACAGAATATTGCTTACCCCTGCGTTATTGTTTTTGATCGTTTGTCCATTTGAAACTATATTTTAATTTACGTTTGTGAACTGAAAATAATTGGGATAAATTTAGCAAGTCTGGAATCTCGCACATGTCATATCAAACTAACGAGTTAATAAATCTAGAAAATAGTAAATCAATTGGGAACCATTTCGCAATTCATTTTAATTACATTCACAGAGACACACAAAATATACACGTTAATACAATTTGTGCTTGGTTTAAAATATTCAAGATTCTTGCAATAATTGCGTCCATACTGGTGACACCGCAGGTACCAGGAAGTTAGCGAAGGTGAAGGGTGGGAATGTTCTTGGTACAGTATACATTCGGGAAAACTCGCCTTTTTCCGTTGCCCTCCTAATACGCCGGACAGTGACGGGGTAGAGATTTTGCATAATTTCACTGAAAACCGCATAACGACCGATCCCTCCGCTTATATTACGTATCACACGACGGCCAATTTCAAGGAAGGTTATATAAGCAGTATATGATTTTGACTTGGTGTATGAATCTAAACTAGAAGTGATTGCCACGCGAAGTAGTGATCCACTCTCCTACCCAGAGTTCAATGCGCCCAGCATAGTACCTCTGCCACAGGCCAGCGCCATGTGACGATTCGTCACATCTTACACAGTCCATTCAAGATATTGCATATTTTTTTCATTTGTTTCATTTTTGACAACTCTACATATCTAGATAAACATATGTCATAGATTTGTTAACTTTCATTGAGAACATATCTTAAATCGTGAAAAACTATTTCCATTTGCGTAGTTATCCTATGTTCACATTGGTTGTACGCCTCCACGTGCTGTCATCGAAGTCCTACGGAGAGCCAGCCATATTGATCTGTAAATATGTATTGTTATGCAACTCACTGTCGCAGTTGTAGTAGCATATCTATATCATTATGCAAAACAATATGTAAGCGCACCCAACTACTTGCATTAGTCCGTTCTATTCTGATTTCTGAAAAAGCGCGTTTGTTTACAAACAAGAGAAAAGTCCGGTCACGTGATATGCAAATTAGCCCGTGGCAGTGGTATCATGCTGCTATCACCACTGCACCGGAGTGTGAAGTGATCAAGTTTCCCCAAACTGGCCATAACGATCTATGTGATTGGGGTGAGCTTAGCGGGAGAACATTGGGAAGTATTACGCTCTACCAACACCAGCGGCACTGCTGAGGAGGTTGGACAACCCCGCGAACTAGGTAAGGCTGTGAAGAATTTGCTAAGGTGGTAAAACGAAGGAACAATAAGATGCTGACAGCTTCAAGCCTTATGTTGACCTGAAACGAATAGGTTTAGATGAAAGAGAAGCTTAGACCAAGCTACACTACTCACAAACTCACTGCCAAAATCTGCATCCGGGCGTCTTGTGACCACGCCCTCTTCGCCTGCGTCACATGTCAGGATCACGTTACCGGAACTGAAATAAGAAGTGAACCTTTCTTCACTGTTCTTGGTCATTGTTACTAAGAATTGAGATTCTTTTAAGAGTCTGTGTGTCGGACTAATTTTACGAAATGAGTGAGTGAGTTGGGTTTAACGCCGCTTTTAACATTATTCCAGTTATATCACGGCGTGTCAGCTTAATGTGGGAGAAAAGTCCGAAGTGATGCAGGTCTCAGACGTTTACCACTTCGGTGAAACCCACGAGCACGGGTATGGTGCTGACAAACTTAGAAACATAATCGGGGCGAACCGGGATTCGAACCCACAATCATAGGTTTCTGGCGTGCCCAATGGACGCAACGCCTTAGACGACTGGGCCACCCGTGCCCCCAATTTTACGAAATGAATGTACAAGTGGTTGTATGTTCTTGCCAGCGTATCAGACTGATTATTATCAGCTATGCTTTACAATTCGCTGTAATGAAGAGTCGGAGTGTCTGTTATATGCAACTGTGCTGAGAAGCTAACAGTGTAAGTGAGTATGGTTTTACGCCGCTTTTAGCAATATTCCAGCAATATCACGATGGGAACACTAGAAATAGGCTTCACACATTGTACCCATGTCGGGAATCGAACCCGGGTCTTCGGCGTGACGAGCGAACGCTTAAACCACTAGGCTACCCGACCGCCCCGAGAAGCTAACAGGTTCAACGTGACAACAATGATAAGTGTGATGCTGTTGTTATTGTGACGTCATTGCAATGTGTGAACAATGCTGTTTGTTGAAAGTCTACAATATAAATCTTCTATGAGTTCATTGGAGTATGAACCTATATAAAGTCAAGGCCAAATCCCGATCCCGTTAGTCACCTCTTACGACAAGCATAGTCGCCTGTTACGGCAAGCATGGGTTGCCGAAGACCTACTCCACTCCGGATCTTCACGGGTCTCACGATGGACAGTCTGAGGACGAATCGATTTGAGTGTATGTTTTTTTGTTGGGCCCGTTTCACAAAGCGATCTTAGTGCTACGACAATCGTCAGTCAATGTTAAAGTATAGGACTTAGGACAGCCGTACTGCTAAGATCACTTAGTGGAACGGGGCCCTGGTTCGTAGCCATAATAATCGATCACAAGAAGGCAGTCCCAGACTTCAAGATTAACGTGTCAAAATGATAAGATTTAACTGTTCCGTAGTTATTCAAGATGGGGAATTCCCAGTGTTCTCGTCACTTCAAGTCTCGTGAAAAATCCGCCAAACTGTTTCGTTCACTAATACGCACATGGACGCCACTTTCGCAGTCATGTTACCAGCCTCTTGTCAAATGGAAAAGTCGTATATGATGTAACCTTCACATTTAGATATTATATTGCATTTAAATATTATAACTCGCCTTTCTTTACCAGTCGAGTCACTTACAAGTTAGCACCTCCCCAGTTGGTGTACTGATACACCTGGCCGTACGCGGAGGAAGCCACGAACACCAGACTGGACTGGTTGCCTAGGCTTAGGCTTGTGGCACCGTTGTCCTTTATCTGACACACCTGAAATGGTCAAAATAGGTTTTTGGAACACATGGTCTCCTTTAGTCTGTTCAAGTAAGTAAGTTAGTAAATGTGATTTACGCTGCTTTGAACAATAGTCGAGTTACCTCACAGCGTGTTAGCTTGGTGTGGGAGGAAAGTTATACGGAAGTCAGACGTTGTTCACTTTAGAGAAACCCACGGGTAAGGTGCTTACAAACAAAGAAACATTACCAGACGATTATGGGTTTCAGTCCCACGACAGGTTTAAACCTAATGGACGCAACTCTGCACAGAGAACTTCTGCCTTGTAGGCGACTTGTGCCCCCTGAATCTACTGAAGGTGCTTTCTGTC
The DNA here is from genome assembly GCF_022045235.1 of Haliotis cracherodii. Classification (NCBI taxonomy): domain Eukaryota; kingdom Metazoa; phylum Mollusca; class Gastropoda; order Lepetellida; family Haliotidae; genus Haliotis; species Haliotis cracherodii. The sequence continues at coordinate 6,249,215 of NW_027266276.1, forward strand.
GCCATTGGATTAACGACATGCGCGGTAAATATTCAACGAATGGTCGGGCTGGCGCAACACTGAATGGTGTGCACGTCAGTTATGTCAAGGCGTATCAGCTTACTGTTGGAGGAAAGGAAGTCGTGTCCTTCGAGAAGACATAGCTGATCGACCAGTCGGGGCAAAACAAGGAATCGATCTCGGATTCTGGCAAGTGAGGATCGAATGCATGAGTGAGTGAGTAAATTGGATTTAACGCCGCTTTTAACAGTATTCCGGTTATATCACGGCGTGTCAGCTTAATGTGGGAGGAAAGCCCGAAGTGATGCAGGTCTCAGTGGTTTACCACTTCGGTGAAACCCAAGAGCACGGGTATGGTGCTGACAACCTAGAAACATAATCGGGGCGAACCGGGATTCGAACAATCAGACAATCGTAGTTGTCTGGCGTGCCCAAGGGACGCAACTCTGCACCGCGAATCGCGGCGCCTTAGACGACTGGGCCATCCGTGCCGCCTCGAATGCATGAAGTGAAACACGATTTTCACTGTCAACAGGCTCCAGGATTGTCTGTCCTTCGTCAATGAATCTTGTAATTCCGAGATTTAAGGACGTTATACTGCATGGTACGCACTGGGAAAAACGCATGAAGTGTCAATCCAACACGCCTTTGGTTCTCATGACGTAATAGTGTAATGACGTCATGAACAATCGATGGCGTTATACCCTATTATTCTCAAAAATGAATCAATGTGACGTCATGTCGATTCAGCATTGAGAATTGCTAAATACGCATGTGCAAATATTGGAAAGCTACTACTCTCCATCATTCTATAATTTAATTATCTGATGGTTCATTTTGAAATGTTGCTGATATGATAACTTGTATTCTTCTGTAGAGTATTCCAGTTTTCTTACAGCCACGTCCCGGCATCCTTCCTCATCGAAGCCATTGCAGGGGTTCCAGGAGTAGAACGTCTTCCCGTCGGGGTCGGGGATGTCCCGGAATCTGCAGGGGGAGTATATTGAAGGTAAGTACACTGGAATCTGTAGACTGAAGAGTCACAGAAACCCGTTATTGGTCAATAAATAAAAATATATTTTTATATTATGATATATTTTTATTTACTGACCAATAACAAGTTCCTGTGCAACAAAGGCATGGAAGGACGCACAGTTTGCTTCAGTGTACGTTTTATAAACAACTACAAGGGTATGTTTTGGTTCAAGTGTCTACATTCCTATCGACCTGAAGTAAAAATGACTTCCAAATTGAATTGTGATATATAATCCAAGCAATTTGTCCAGAACCCCGAAGGTCAAATCTGAACAGATCGCCGAAAGACAAGGGGCATTCCATGTTTGTAAACACTGTAAGCAGTACCTACCTGACCTTATATAGGTGCATATATACAGTAAAGTACGGTTATAACGAACTCTACTACTAATTTTAGTTCGTTATAACCGTAGTTCGTTATAAGCATATATACAGCATAACTACAGCAAATAGTCATGACCAAAAAATAAGTTCGTTATATCCGTAAGTTCGTTATAAGTGTGTTCGTTATAACCGTAGTTTACAGTATAAGAAGTAAGTGACCCCGCTGGATACGACTTTATCCTATCCATTATGTGATAAATGTCATAATCTCAAGTTAATAACGGGTTATCTTGCATTGCGCGGGACAGACTTTTAGATATCATATCTTGTTTTAGATGACATCATTTTAGGTATAAGTACACATCACAACCCACCTTAGACTTGAAGCAGTCTCTGCATGAACAAAAACTAAATGTAAAAAATGCGATATATATTTTTTCCTCGTCCCTGGTGTGTTCAGAATGATTAAAATAGCGAAATATCCCCGAAAACGATTTTTGGACAAATGTTTCAAGATTTTTTGGTTCTTTATTGTCTGTTTGCTTGTGTCAGGTAATTTGAGACATTATATTATTACGTTTTAATAATAAAATGGACACTGCGCCAGTCTACACTCACCTGGGTGTTCCATCGTTGTTTGCAAGGGGGTGAAGATCTATTAACCCGTCAGCGTTAACACAAGAACATCTAGACTTGGGCGCACAGGGTTTCACGGGGACACTGCAGGTCCCTTGTCTGAATATACCAAGGAGACCGATCATCAACACAATGCTTGCTGACTTCACCATGGCTGCATCTAGGGCTATTTGAAGTGGCCACTGCAGCCTGATACGTAGGTTTATATTGAGGTTTATCTCTGTGACACGTTCCGATTGAACTTTGACCATCACCAAGCCCGACATGTGTCTAGTATATGATGTGTATCAATGTTTGGGGTGGGATGTGGGATGTGGGATGTGGGTCAGAGTACTTGGTAGTTTAATGAACAAGCGCATAAATCCTAAAACTCAATACTGACACATCGAGGTCACATACTGGTCACTTCTGTATTTTACAAACATGAATATTGGCATTTGTAATACAGTAAAGTACGTTTATAACGAACACGCTTATAACGAACTGACCGATATAACGAACTTATTTTTTAGTCCCGACCATTTGTTGTATAAATGCTGTATATATGCCTGTAACGAACTACGGTTATTACGAACTAAAAATATTGGTCCCCTTGAGTTGGTTATAACCGTAGTTTACTGTATAGTGTAAATTTGGAAAAATATGTAACTTCTTATCTATTGGTCTGTTAGATCCATGTTTACATTAATAGACAGGTATATACAGTTGGAATCCTGCTACTCCGGAACTGATACAGAAGACAGGTAAGGGTCCCTTTTGGTCCACTAGGTCTGCATACTTTAAAGGAAGACATCGAACGATACACAAACGTTGAAAACTTAAAGTAACACGTGACATACATACGTCAAAATGGAATTCCCTTTCTGCACATGCTCCCCGTGGTCTAGTGGTAGAGCGTCCGCCCGGAGTGCGGAAGGTCCGGGGTTCGATCACCGGCCGCGTCATACCAAATCACGTTAAATGATGGTACTTGTTGTTATTCTGACTGGCGCTCGGCATTCAGGCGCCAAAAAACAAGGACTGGTCGGCTCGGAGTCAGTATACTGTGTCCGAGGTGGTATTCATGTTAAACTGCGGCATGGTATCTCAGTGGGCTAGCACTATAAATCGTCATCAATCCGGAATAGTACAAGCAGCCACACACCACTCACTAAAAAACACAAAATGGTGATTGTTTCTGAACGCATACAGTAAAATAAAGTAGAGTTATCACAGCATAAATTTATATGATCTCTTAATATATAATAAAACATGAAATGAAATAAACAGAAAATGCGCGTCTCCTTGATCGATTTCTTTAAAAAACATTTAACACGGGTGGCCCACTCGTCTAAGGCGCCGCGATTCGCTGTGCAGGGTTGCGTCCCATGGGCACGCCAGACACCTATGATTGTGGGTTCGAATCCCGGCTCGCCCCGATTATGTTTCCAGGTTTGTCAGCACCATACCCGTGCTCGTGGGTTTCATCGAAGTGGTAAACGTCCGAGACCTGCATCACTTCGGGCTTTCCTCCCACATTAAGCTGACACGCCGCGATATAACTGGAATACTGTTAAAAGCGGCGTTAAACCCAATCCACTCACTCACTAACTCATTTCGTGTTTTGGTCACGTGGTAACTCGATACAAGTTACAGAACAAAGCTTATGTACCATCACAATATCATATCATATATCAGGGGCGGTCGGGTAGCCTAGTGGTTAAAGCGTGATTTTGCAATTGCTGGAATATTGCTTAAATAGGCGTAAAACCATACTCACTCACTCCCTCCCTATATTCCACAAAAACTTTAATCAAACTGCGACATTTTAGCGATCTCGCGTTCGCGTTGGTGCGCTTTGGGTATTTTTTTACACTTTTTACTTGTTTTTGAAAGGGAGACAATGCGCCATCGCGACAACTCGACAATGTCCCTTCTAGGATTCAACAGTTATTATCGGGTATTTTTTACAAACAATATGTATATATTCCAGCATTTTGATTGGCTAACGAGGAACAGATATTTGTGGAACTGGAAACAAACAGCTGAATGAGTGAGTCGAAAAAACGTAGGCCATAATCTTTTATTTGTTCAACGTTACACTTGTATGACGTCACTGCATAGGATGGTTAAGATTCAAGTTGTTTACGCGCTTCTGATTGGTTGAATTTGATGGTGATTCCGATAGCTATATATTATTGACAGCTTATTGGCGGTGTTGATAATTTTAAAATATAATTTAAATACTCTCTTCAATTAGAAATTTTAATTATATTTTGCCATGCACTAATGCAGGATCATCGGTGTACACAATTATTACCCATGAATCAATGGCATGGATGGACGTGCACATAAAATTACACTCTCGGTTTCCTATGGTTTCCTAGGCACTTTGCTGTTTTTGTTAATATCTCAATGGATCGAAAAAAAATAACTTTCAATCCTGGGCCAGATTATATGCATGCACAGTTCCTACTGAGAGTCTTTACAGGACAGCAGTGAATGTGACAGGTGATCCGAGTTTCATCGTTGCGGCCATGTTTCGCTTTCTCGGGCATTATTGTACTCAAGGCTCGCCAATGCGATGTTTGCCATTGATTGCCACAGGTGACGGTTTATATGCAGATCCTAGCCCAGCGATAGCTTTCAGCCGACGGAAGAGAAAGTAGAACATAACTGACGCTAGGACAATCAGAAGGACCATCAACACCCTGGAATAAAAAGTACTTTGTTAACCATATCATTGCATCATTATTCATCATTCATACAATGGCAGCAAACTTTCAATGTGACACTTGCATTTGAACGAGAAATAATATATGTAATTGAAAAGGAAGTGTGTGAGTGAGTTGGGTTAAACACCGTTTTGAACTATTATTCCAGTTCTATCACGGTATGTTAGATTTATGTGGTAGGAAAGCCCGAACCGATGCAGGTCTTAGACGTTTACCAATTTCGTGAAACCCACGACCACGGGTATGGTGCTGCCAAAGCTAGAAAAATATTCGGGGCGAACGGGATTCGATCTCACAATCTTCTTTTCAACTCTTCTTCTTTCTATATTTTTAAATATATACCACTCAAAGTTTGCTCCTTGAATCCTGTGTTCGGGTGTATCGTGACAGAATCGTTGCACATCATTATCAAAGAGCACAACAACAATGCATATTTGGTGCCAGAGCGTTTGACGTTTGACGACCGAAGAATTACACAGATGCATGGGAATGCTAGAAAATGGGTCAACACAACGTCACGTTGCAAACGTCTTTGGTCTCAGCCAAAGTGTGATCAGCAGGGCATGGAATCGATACCAGACGTTTGGAGCATTCCACTACATAGTTGGAAGAAAGGTCTTCTTGATTGCAGTAAGGCGTCTTCATTTCGTGACTGCCACCGCACTCAGAAATGACAGTGGCATTAACGATTCTACTCGGACAGTGCGTAATCGTCTCCGTGAGGCTGGTCTCCGATCACGGAGGGCATGCATTCGTATCTCCCTGATCCGACATCACAGGAAGGCACGTTTGGATTGGGCTGAAGATCACGCCAAATGTACAGAACACGACAGAACACGAGTCCCAGTCCTTGTCAATGAAGACTCGAGATACTGCCTAGACTTCACAGATCGTCGTACCCAAGTGTGGCATAGACAAGGAGAATGATTTCAGGATTTCAACGTAGCCGCTATGGTCACTATGGAGGGGGCTCAATCATGACTTGAGGTAGGATCTGTAGAGCTGAAAGAACGGTCTCCTTGTCCTACAGCGGGGCACGATGAACGGTGGCGCTGCAGGGATGACATTCTGGATATGGACATGAGGCCGTTTATTGGTGACGATATCGCACGACCTTATCGTGCCAGGGTCGTTGATGCCTACCTGGAGCAGGATACCATGGACTGTACCAGACCTCAACCCCGTCGATCTCACGTGGAACGAGCTGCAGATCGCCCTCTCACGACACCCTGTCATTCCGGCAACTCAACAGGATCTCGGCAATGCCTTCACTGAGGAGTGGACCATTGTTCCTTAGCCACACTCCATATACTTATTGGGAGCTTGAGACGTCGGTGCCAGGCTGACATGGATCACATACTCGCTACTGAGATTTTTCTTTTGATAATGAATTTGTTGTCGTGTTTTTTGTACGTTTCAGTTTTGGTCAGATACGCTCATTTTGACGGGTGACCTGATTTATTATTGATGTTCTTTGTTGGCATTGTGTGGCACATGACGACGAACTTTTGTTCATTAAACATGTCTGCATGGCTATTTCAACAGATGCATACAATGTGACATATTACCATCTATCATGGTGACCCTCGGCAAACTTTGAGTAGTATATTTCCTTTCGGACTCAAAACGAAGCTACAACGGACTTTTGATCAATAAACATGTCTTCACGAAATATTGTCATTGGCTATTTCAACAAATGCACACAATTTGACCTATACTGGTGGAAATAAATAAGGCAACACTTAGTTTTAGAGACAGGAAAAATCCATAGACATGGGGGACTCACCAGATATTGACATTTGATTCTGACATGTGTTGAATTTGTATGAGCTTGAATTTGTATGTACTGCTTCTTTCTTAATATGTTTTATTGCTTCCTTATTCGTGTCCATCAGTACATTACCTTTTAAAGTGCTGACCCTTAGCAAACATTGAGTAGTATATAATTACCTATACGAGCGGGAAACAGAACTCGTGCATCTGCGCTTTAGGAAGTTTACAACTAAAATCTTCTAAAGGTTTCTTTCCTGACAGCACATTCGTTTAGCTGATATTTAAAAATATTTAATTTGTTTGCTTCCTTGAAATTTTAATAATCTGTGCAAACGGAGTGGTTACTAGGCGTCTTTTTACGTCAGTATCTTCATGATATACAACAGTAATAGACAATAGTTTCTAAAGGAAATACACCATGTGTTTGTGACGGATGCCACCGGTGGGGCAGGATGCGCTCTTCCTTTCGAGAACATCACCACAATTTGACAGAGATTCATAAACACATGATAATGATATCGTACAATTTGTTATGAATGTGGACAGGATTATATAAGTTGTGGTGTTAAGTTTTACACATTCATTTTAGGGGGTTCATATTTGGAAGACCGTGAACGCCATACAGTTAATGTCATCAAAATCAAAATTTTCAGGTTTCAATACATTTCTGTGTGCACGTAAGTGCCAGGCCTCATACTGTGACGGTCTTGCTTCCACTTACATGAGACAGATGAAGACTGTACTTAGCGTGTTCAGAGCTAACAGTGGCGGGGAGGTAGGAGAGGAGGGTGTTATCGCTGGTCTAATAAACGCAGGGGGTATCGGCCGTCGGTGCCTCGTTGTGGACTCCGTGGGCGGCGCTGTTGTGCTTCTATTTATTTTGACTGGACATGCGTACTTACTCCTCAATTCTAGGTACTGAAACGAGATTTGCTACAGAATAACAAAAAAACATCCAACATGAAAAAAGTTAAGCACCCCCTATTTCTTAACCGTGACAAATGGCAAAAATCATGGCATGGGATGACTGACCACAGGAGCTGGGTGATACCAATATCATCGGATAGAACAAACATTTGACAACAACTAAAGAAGATATTGGTGAGTTGTGATTGAAATTTACTGACGAAAACATCATAGTAACACAGGTACTGTTTTTGACCTAGACAATACCTAAAAAAAGTATGGAGCTGCAGAATTAAGTAAACGAGTTACGTTTGATGTTTCATGTGTCTCTACTTGACATGACACGTGAAACAGATCAGTAGCGGGTACAACCGCCACGTGCCCGGATGACGCGTGCCACCCTACGCCTCATGCCTCCATTGGATCTGTTGATTGGTCAACAACAACCACTCCTGATGCAATGCTGCTTTCAAATGGCGTAAATCTTGTTCAAATCTAGGCTCATTGCTGGCCAGGGTGGAGTCGTTATTGCATTGGCCCTCATGTAATCCACGACTGCATGCGAACGATGAGGCCTGGCATTGTCATCAAGGTACTGAGGTCGAGTAGCAAGAGGGTGGTTGTCAGAATGAGGAATGGCGACTGGATGTACTGAGCCCCTGTTAAGTTGCCCCTCATGGTGACATAATCCAACCTGCAATAATTTTTGGAGATACTCGAGGGTAGCATACTGCAAGGCATACCATGCATGGTACGTGAGCTTTCGTCACGCATGACTGCTTACATCATCTCGAGAAAACATAATTCTTCCCGTAATAATATCTTTCATGACTGTTACAAATATTGGGACCAAACAATAATAAAATATATTAGAGTGTGCTTTACCTTTTTCTTTGTGTATATTTAAACAAGATTTAACCATTTAACCCAAATAATGTTCAAAGAGGCTGGAAACGCTGAGATAAGTAGCGTTGCAAGGTTTTCATTTTTCTTGCTGTCTTAATGTGACATAAAGGCTGCCACAATGAACAAAAACATGAAGTTGATGGATTAACTTGGATTTTACGTGCAATGTTTAAGCCCTGACAACATGTTCCCGTCTTATCTTAATGGTCAAACAACAAGTTACTGCTTTAGCATACTGGTCAAACACCATGTTACCGTCCTAGCATACTGGTCAAACGACATGTTACCGTCTAAGCATACTGGTCAAACACCATGTTACCGTCCTAGCATACTGGTCAAACGACATGTTACCGTCTAAGCATACTGGTCAAACACCATGTTACCGTCCTAGCATACTGGTCAAACAACATGATACCGTCTTAACATACTGGTCAAACAACATGTTACCGTCTTAACATGATGGTCAAACAAATCCACACATAAAAACGGACCTTGCCTAAGATTTTGAGATAAAAACAGCAACGATGGCAGCCGTAAAAAACCCGATTGGTATTAGAAGGCTGGACGTTGTACTCACGAAGTACCCGCCGCTGTCACTGTCCGGGCGTCGAGTAACGCTGCCTTCCGCAGTGTGGTCACAGGTTAGGATGACGTTTCCTGAACTACGCGAGACGTGGATAGAAGGCGGACAGAAATATTCGATATTGTACTGATTCAAAAGATCGGCAAACAGTTATACAGTAAACTACGTTTATAACGAACACTCTTATAAGGAACTGACGGATATAACGAACTTATTTTTTAGTCCCGGCCATTTGATGTATATATGCTGTTTATATGGTTATGAAGTACAATACATGTATTTATACATGTGTAGTTATTCGGGTTCTATTGTATTAGGTAATTACAATATGAATCTAGCAATACGCTGAATTAAATTAAATGGCATCTAATAACAGTATCCTATAAATTATGATGACGCCACGCGCGTTCTTGTAGTGATTCTGAGCTATGTATGTATGTATGTGTGTGTGTGTGTGTGTGTGTGTGTGTGTGTGTGTGTGTGTGTGTGTGTGTGTGTGTGTGTGTGTGTGTGTGTATGTGTGTGTGTGTGTGTGTATGTGTGCTAAAAGCATAGGCTAGACAAGATCAAACTAAACCAAGTCTAGTTTTCGTGATTTCACATATGAAAAACAGCAGAAGAAGAAAGGTTCTTTTAAAAAGATGTTTCACAGACTAAGTATTAGTCTAGGTATCATCATGGAGTGTTTTGTACCAACGTCTCAGCAGGCATCGGAGGAATATCACAGACATTTATCAACATAAATGAAATGACACTGTGAGTGCGCGAGTTTGTTTTACCGTAGATAAATTACGTTTGAGCTGTATGAAATATAAGGAAGCGGCGGTGCTTAGGTGGGGTCCTCGGGTGTAGTGACGGAGTGAAGCATATTGTCAGCTACACAATGATTGCCCTGGCCAACATACTGAGATGATATATTTCTATGGATTCTTGTCCAGCGAGAGGGATTCACGTCAGGCTGTATACTGTATCATGATATACGTACTTGTTTGCACCTCCCCACTGCGTGTATTGCAGCAACTGTCCATACCGTGTGTCGGCCACATAGAGACGACTGGACTGCTGACCGAGACTCATGCTGGACAAGCCGTGGTCCGTGATCTTACACATCTGTGGAAACAGAAATCTTACTTGTTGTGTAAAACAATGACTGAACTCAAATGATGCCACACACACGTTCATACACATCGCTATATGAGCGCAATAATCTTGAACGGGGCGTTAACCCCCATTTCATCTCACCTCACTTCTCACCTGTCAGGTTCGCGAACGGCACAACGTGCTGCACGAAAACTGTGTACATGGCGCAATGATATTTATAGTCATCCCACGAAAGTCGTGATTATAAAGATCGCATTTTTAACATTTCTTACATAACCATGTAATATTCTTTCTAAAACAAAAAAATAGTGCCACTGCAATGTAGCTCACCTGGTTATTTCGTCCACAGTTGAAAATGTCAGCAGCCACTTAGCTAAAGTGCATACGTACAGAGGACTAAAGTATCATAAAAAATAAAACAACTAAATATCCAGAATGTTTCTAAATCTGCAAGAACAGATGAACTATTTTAGAGCTAAATGGCAATATACAACAGTTACTGTTAAAATTAAATCACACAATGTTTCAACTCTGAGCCGTATGTACTTTCACCTTCATTTATAACGCCAAACAACAAAATACAGTCATCGGCCTGGAAATAAGCCAACGTTCAACTGCCTAGGTTTGGTAATTTCACATAAGAAGTTGAGTGAGGTCCGGGTGAAGTCGGTGCTTACAATAATTGTTTGTGAAAAAACGGAACCTATGTCTTAAGACCTACACATATACCACACTTCAGTTACATATTGAAAGAAAATGGATTAGTAAAGTTCAGAAAAAGCGTTTTCAATATGGCTGCCTCGGTGGCCATATTGAAAATCGGATTCGAGCCTCTGTTTTAATTCGTGTATAAAATAGCCCAGGTTGCCCAGCTTACCGCCACATCCCGGCATCCTTCCTCATCAAAGCCATAGCATGGGTTCCAGGAGTAGAACGTCTTCCCGTCGGGGTCGGGGATGTCCCGGAATCTGCAGGGGGAGTATTGGAGGATATATTACACGTCATATGCGGCAGGAGTGAGTGAGTGAGTGAGTTGGGTTTAACGCCGCTTTGAATGGTATTTCAGATATTTTAGCTTGATGTAGGAGTCCACGAGGATTGGTATGGTGGAGACAAACCTAGAAACATCATCAGGGATAATTGCAGACCATCGGACGCATATTTCAACAGTGGACGCCTTGAAGGTCCAGGGCACACGTGCCGTGTCCCCACCACATGAACGAACCATGGTTTAGATGTGCGATAACACTTGATCAAATAAAATAAGATTTATTTTAAAAGAATCTGGAATGCTCTGTGACATGAAACAAAACCAGTTCAAGCAGTACTGAAAGAACGTCCACTAGTCACTGAACAAGAGATGGAGATCAATAATTGCAGTCATTCGGGTCAAATCGGCTTATTCCGTTACCTATATAATACCCCAGGCAGCAATGGAGTAGACACATTGCATGATTTCACTTTACTTTTGTTTGTTTGTTTGACTGTTTTTTAACGCCGCACACAGCAATATTCCAGCTATATGACGGCGGTCTGTAAGTAATCGAGTAATTGGGATAGATGACATGCATCAACCAAGTCAGCGAGCCTGACCACCCGATCCCGTTAGTCACCTCTTACGACAAGCATAGTCGCCTTTTACGGCAAGCATGGGTTGTTGAAGACCTATTCTACCCCGGATCTGATTTCACTTTAAACCGCATTCCGATCGAACTTCTGCATATAGTTCGTTCAACGTGTGCGGGCAGATTTTGATAACAAAACTTCTGGTAAATAGAAATTAGGTATACACTTTGATATCAAGACTCATTAATTAAAATTTATATAAGCGTAGAGGCAGTTACCGGATTGCGAACTAGCGAAACTAGCGAATCCAAGCCCATTGCGAATTCCTCCAATGCTGGCTGGTTAGTATTGCTGCGTGTATATGTCATGTTGACACTGGCTAAATTTATAAACTTCACTCCGAGAATTGAGTTTCTTTGAACTGTCAGTAATTAAATGAGTCTTGTTTTATGCCACAGTCATCAATATTACGGGGCCACGGGTGGCCCAGTCGTCTGAGGCGCCGCGATTCGCGGGGCTGAGTTGCGTCCCTTGGGCACGCCAGAAACCTATGAGTGTGGGGTCGAATCCCGGTTCGCCCCGATTATGTTTCTAGGTTTGTCAGCACCATACCCGTGCTCGTGGTAAATGTCTGAGACCTGCATCACTTAGGGCTTTCTTCCCACATTACGCTGACACGCCGTGATATAACTGTAATACTGCTAAAAGCGGCGTTAAACCTAATTCACTAACTCACTTACTTCAATATTACGGCAATGACACGTCTGTCTGAAGATAATCAAGTCTGGACCAAGAAAAAGAACATTGTTTGCTGAGAATACTGTGATCACTCTCAGGCAAGAATCCGATCATTATTTTAATCAACTACGACGAGCATGGAAGGTCAACGGTTCGATCCCCTGACCACGTCTTACCAAAATCTCACCTCACCTCATCCGAAATGCTGCTATACCCAAATAACTTTGATAAATTGCTCTTCTATATAACTCTATATTCATCAATAAATTGTGTATATATATCAACTTGGTCTCGTCGCTATATGGCTAAAATAATGACGAAGCGACGTTATATTTCAACTCACTCACTCATCCGAAATGTTTGGAGACACTGAAATGTTTAAAGATGCAAGTAGTTTTTGATCCCGATCAGTCTGACAACAAACTTAGCCAATCATATGCATTCATTTAAATGACATATACATGTTTGTTCCCAAGAGTCCGGATAAGCGGAGTCCGGGTTAAAGGGAGATCACTCTGCATGCAACAAGTACCATCTTTTAACGTATATTAGTATGAAGCGGCCGGGGATCGAACCCAAGACCTTCCACTCTCCGGGCGGACGGTCTACCACTAGACCACTGAGTCGGTCTTGCAGTGTTTGAGCACCACCCGGCTAAATCAGAAAACGTACGCATGCCAGAACTGCCTTCAGACGGGAGACAGATTAAAAACACCACGTGACCAAATTGAACCAATGCGAAAGTTTCTTATCGCATCAGGTAAACCTTACGTTTGCATATCATTTCAGCATCATACACACTTTCACACTCACCGCGGAGTCCCGTCGGTATTAGCAAGTGCGTGAAGGTCAATTAGTCCTTCCCAAGTTTCACATGAACACGTGCTTATGGGGTCGCAAGTGTTTAAAGGAAAGTCACAGATTCCAGATTTAAACATGACCAGTAGACACAACGTAAGGGTCAAGACCCTGGTCATTATTGCAGCGGGGTGACGAATGAAGGCCGGACAGGTTGTCTTATCTGCCGGACCAAGGTACACTCCCCCGACAGATCACATGACGTAGGCGTTCTATTTTTAGCTTCTTAAAGGCGTGGCTCTTTAAAACTAGAAATAGAAACGGGTTATTATTGTAATCCCCTCGTCCCCCAATTTAATAATATGAACATTTTGTTTGAACTGTATAAAAGAAGAAAAACATTTCCTTTTACAATGTCCTTTTTTATTATGATATTCGTTAAGCTGAATTAACACTTTTAGCAGAGACTTCTTATGAATATAGAAAGAATTTTGACGCTTTTATTAGTTGTTATTAATAACACCCAAGAGGATGGATCTTTTAATGCCAAATGTGTTATTTTAGGGAATTTGGATAAAAAGTGTTTTAAAATGTACTCTCGACATAAATCTTTTTTAAATTACATGATATATTTTCTCTATCTTATGACGTAAAATTTAAACTAAAAATATTTTAATACCACATGTAATATTGATATGTATATACAAATTGGTAGTCTCATCGGCCGAATGAGGCTCTCTATAAGGATGGCGATGTACTCCATCATTCGTTCATTTGCCGAGGCGGGTCGCGGTAGTAGGGGTCGATCTTTGGCCTTTGTCAATACGTCTTAACAGTAACGTATACAGCACTGGTGAAAACGATGGCTCACGTTACTTCACTTAATAGTAGCCGTATCAGTACACCTTAAATATGAATAAATATCAGAACATATCACATTTAAGATTCGTTAGCGGGAATTGGGGGTGTGGTGTGGTTTTGTGTATGTGTGTGTGTGTGTGTGTGTGTGTGTGTGTGTGTGTGAGAGAGAGAGAGAGAGAGAGAGAGAGAGAAGAGAGAGAGAGAGAGAGAGAGAGAGAGAGAGAGAGAGAGAGAGAGAGAGAGAGAGAGAGAGAGAGAGAGAATGAAATATATTTTCGACAATGCCACATCAACCTTATTTTCACCGATATCCCTAGATATGAAAAGAGTGAGAGGTTTTACACTGCTTTTGATGGTGTCGGAAAGTATCCCCAGAAATGCCCTCTTTCGCTATAACAACAAGGCTACCCCAACTCCCAAGGCAGTGTGAGAGATTCGTGTAAAAAACCTGTCATTATAATTCAAAATCAAGCGAGTGAGTAGTCGACATAATATGCGATGAAACTGACCGTTGACTGTTTCACTAGATGTTTGAGTGAGATGAAATTTAACTTCGCATCGACCATATTTCGACAAATTACGAAACCCTCGTTCTGACAGACCAAAGACCAGAAACCGCAAACCGTAAACTCTCGGGGCAACGAATTCTTATGTGAAGCACAGTCGTTAAAGTGTTCACTCCTTATGCCGAATACCGGGTCCAGGTTCGAATCCCATGTCTAGTGTCCCCCAAATGAAATATTTAAACCATTCGCGTCACCTTTATGTGACAAATACATAACAAGCTCAAATCTCAAATATCACCTAAAATAAATAACTTAAATTGCAAACTATAGGGCAAGGTAAGATTTGAACAAATAAGTACAAACGTTATGAAACGTTAGTTGGCTGAAAACAGTTGCAAACTTAAGGTCCAAAACACGACTGTGATACCCGTAACAAATACATCATCATCATCATCATCATCATCATCATCATCATCATCGAATAATCATTTCTTGTTTGTTACATTTCTAGCCACCATCCAACAATTTTATTTTGTATAATATTTTACTTTGATTCATAACAAAACTTCAAAGCTGAGTCAATGGTCCCTGTATATCACAAGGATGCGATATCAACTGATTATCTTATCAGCATGTGATATATTATCCATCGCGAGGTCAGTTTGCCCTCACACTCTCGCAGCAGCCATGCCAACCCCTGTGTATCTCTGTGTCATAGCTGTAGGCTTAGTCCTACAAGGAGCCACAGCGGCTACCCCGGGACTGAATTCTTGTGTGGTGGACACCGTGTCTGGCAGAGTTGATATTACCCCGCTGGGAAACCAAGATGGAAGTCCAAGGTTGGTACTCGGGTGGGTGGGCGGGTGGGTGGGCCCTCCGTGTTCTAGTGGATAGAGCATCCGGGTGGGTGGGCCCTCCGTGTTCTAGTGGATAGAGCATCCGGGTGGGTGGGCCCTCCGTGTTCTAGTGGATAGAGCATCCGGGTGGGTGGGCCCTCCGTGTTCTAGTGGATAGAGCATCCGGGTGGGTGGGCCCTCCGTGTTCTAGTGTATAGAGCATCCGGGTGGGTGGGCCCTCCGTGTTCTAGTGGATAGAGCATCCGTCTGAGAGCGAAAGGTCGGTGGTTCAATCCCCTCTGCATCATCCCCA
The DNA here is from genome assembly GCF_022045235.1 of Haliotis cracherodii. Lineage (NCBI taxonomy): Eukaryota > Metazoa > Mollusca > Gastropoda > Lepetellida > Haliotidae > Haliotis > Haliotis cracherodii. Next base: position 6,264,811 of record NW_027266276.1, read on the forward strand.
AAAGACGTAAAAAGATGCTATTTGTTGTTACCAAGCCTGGTGCTCGGCATTAAAATACAAAACAATTTTGTTTGTCTCGGAGTCAGGATTCTGTGTCTGAGTGGGCTAATATTAACAGACAGATGATAAGATTTTTAAAAACGTCGCATTTTCAACTTCAGAATAATTGCATGTGGAATGAACCATTTTATACCCACATTGACTGTTAGTTCTCAAGTAGTGCACGTGCATGATCCAAACGAATCGTTGCGTTCAGGCGCGTGTTTTGGGTAGCTTTTTTCCTATAACCTTCAATCTTGAACTCTTCTTTGTTTTTAATAGTCTTTGTCCATTTTCCCATGTTTATAATCATCCAATCAGTGTGTCATAGACATTAACAACATATTCTTCAACTGTTGATCCCACTGTCAACATCCTCAGACCTAATGGTGGGCGGTCGGGTAGCCTAATGGTTAAAGCGTTCGCTCGTCACGCCGAAGACCCGGGTTCGATTCCCGACATGGGTACAATGCTTGAATCCCTGGTGTCCCTAGACGGGATATTGCTGGAATATTGCAAAAAAAAGGCGTAAAACCATACTCACTCACTCACTCACTCAGACCTTATGAAGCTTGTTGGCTTTTGTTCATGTCTGACAACCTACATTTCTAGGTGACCCTTCACTATTGACGCCCAGTATATATCAAATACCTACATGCTTCAGTATCGGCTTTCTTAAACTAATATCTTTTTTAACAAGGGGAATAATACGTAAATAATATATTATTCAATAAATATTAGGATTCATGTAGTAGTTTACAGTAATAATTTAGTTCCCATGGGATTGTTTTTAGTTTTTCGAGCAATGACATCACTAATTGCATTAGGCAGATGCTGTGTATGAGTCAGTAGATGTAACCAAAATACATTTTTGACTTGTTTGTTTGTTTGTTTGTTTGTAACGCCGCACTCAGCAATATTCCAGCTCTATGACGGCGGTCTGTAAATAATCGAGTCTGGACCAGACAATCCAGTGATTGATATCATGAGCATCGATCCACGCAATTGGGATCGATGACATGCATCAACCAGGTCAGCGAGCCTGACCACCCGATCCCGTTAGTCGCCTCTTACAACAAGCATAGTCGCATTTTACGGCAAGCATGTGTTGCTGAAGACCTATTCTACCCCGGATCTTTACGGGTCTTTTGACTTGTAACCCTATATGTGACATTGGATTCACATGGGAACTCCCATAGCATCAGGTGTCAGTATCTCCGGAAACACTGACTGTGGGACTTTCGTCATTTTTTTCAAGACTGTAAAAAATTGTTTTTGTTCGATTTTGAGGGAGTGTCGATATGTTATCCTAGTAATATAGATCGGAAAAGCGGATTGAGTAAATGTCATGATAACACACATCTATAACTATCTTACAACTGTAACCCATGGTGATTCCAGGTAACAAAGTTGTTACCAGCAACCCATGCTTGTCGTAAGAGGCGACTATGTGGATCGGATCGTCAAGCACGTTGACTTGGGTGATTGCGTCGTATCACACTTACGTGGATCGATGTTTATGATGTCAATCATTGGATTGTCTAGTCCCGAATCGATTATTTACAGACATAGCTGTGGCGTTAAACAACAAACAAAATAAACAACTATATGTTTAACCTCCAGGTTCAAGGACGTCCTTGGCCCGAACTCATATACCTACTCATGGAATCCCTGCTACGGCTTCTCTGAGTCTCAATATTGCCAAAATGTCGAGGTATGTATAGTAATGTGAAACGGATTGCTACAATGCGTGACCTGGCTGCTTGTGTGTCATCGTACCCAACGTCACTCATGCTCTCGAGCACTAGCCTAACTGGTAGCGACTCGTGTATTAACATACCGCCGTGAAATATCTTGAATGTCTGAATACAGAAAGCGGCACTCAATCACTTCACGATGTTTATTCTCTAAATAGGGGATTGCCAGAAACCTATGATATTGTGGGTTCAAATCCCGGTTCTCCCCGATTATGTCTCTAGGTTTGTCAGCACCATACCCGTGCTCGTGGGTTTGCCGAAGTGGTTAACGTTTGAGACCTGCATTAAGCGGCATAATATAGATATTTTGCGAGATTTGTAAAAATAATGTATCTGGTGATTAATATATAAAATCTATGAACGTCAGGATGACAACAGAACTTTGCTTTGAGATAAAGTTGCCGTAACTTGACATACGGTGGACAATTAAGCAGGAAGTGGTACTCGGTTTCAACACAGTCTAATTTACAAAGTTTGCATTTTCTTAAATTTCTTGATGATGATGTCCATTCTCAATTTCCAAAGTATGACAACTCAGTCTGAATCTCGTGATGGTTGTTTTCATTTTTTGCGAATTTAAGAATGACAAATAAGGTTCAAAGTTAACACAAGTTTTAAAATAAGCATTATATGAAATTTTTGAATTTGCAAGAAGTTCCCTATGCCAGATCTGCTGAAAATTGTCTTTCAAATGTTGTTGAAACATATTAAGAAAAACCTTTCGGTTTCCATACATTTGAAACCGCCATACATCTCCGAACCCAAGTTTACAAAGACAATTCCTTAATTTAGTTACCCAATTGGCATGACCATGTTCATCATACAGGTACAGCATATTGTAGCACTAGCTTGGTAAACGCCATAATATAAATAGTCACGATGATCTAACGAAGCAGATTCCATTGGTCGTAAAAGGCAAAATAACGGTAAAAAATATTTCTTTTTGTTTTCCTTATTGCTGTCAGCTGTGTCAACACGACAATATGTTGGACTACACACTTGGGGCCGACACTACAGCTGAATTTATCCAGAATATCACACACCTGTTCCTGGCATACACTTCATCCGCAGATGTGGTCAGGTGAGCTAACACGATCTATAACCTGGTCTGTAGTCAGCTATATGACAGGTAACATTGTTCGGAGTCGAAAAATGTCAACGCACATTACACAATCAGTGTTTGGATCTAAACAGGATTATAGAACAGTAATAAATTATTAATAAAACAATTATGTCGCGAGTGTTGCTGTGTCGACATCCATCAGTATACTACAAACGGGTCATTCCAGCAATGTGTAGAATGCTTTGTAAATATAAACATCACACACTCATTCAATCTTCGTTGACATCTGGTGTCATCACGATTTGAGAGTCTCATTGACACAGTATTATGATATAGTCGGAATCATACAATAGACTACTTTCAGCAGGGAGCACGGGTGGCCCAGTTGTCTGAGGCGCCGCAATTCGCTGTGCAGTGTTGCGTCCCTTGGGCACGCCAGAAACCTATGATTGTGGGTTCGAATCCCGGCTCGCCCCGATTATATTTCTAGGTTTGTCAGCACCATACCCGTGCTCGTGGGTTTCATCAAAGTGGTAAACGTCTAAGACCTGCATCACTTCTGGCTTTCCTCCCACATCAAGCAGGACCCGTGAAGATCCGGGGTAGAATAGATCTTCCGCAACCCAAGCTTGCCGTAAAAGGCAACTAACTGTAGCTGTATATTTATGTATATTATTAAAAAATGAGATAACGCGGATCTGTTTCTTTATACAAATGAATCGGAATTTCTGATCGGATTGGCAAAGTGAAAACAAGGCCAAGAAGTTTAACTTAGGCTACAGGTAAATCGATGATCTGATATCGTTCAATAACAATCAAATAGCCAATTCCCTTTTACTGATTTACCCGCCTGAACCTGAAATATAGGAGACCAGTGAGACCGCCTCATCTGTTTCATATTAAGATCTATGCATCAAGATTCAGAGTGGCAAAACACTCTCCACAAGACTGTATGACAAGAGGGGTGACTTCAACTTTCCAATAGTCAACTTTCCCTTCACGTCGACCCTTTGGTGTCTACATTTCACAACTTTTGAGATTCAGTCGAGCATGCTCTTTCTACCAAGAGTTCAAAGAGGGTCATGCGACTCTTGCTCAGGAGTTGTTTGATCAAGGTTACAACATTCAAGGCCTCAGTAAAGCTTTCAAACAGTTTTGTAGCAGACATGTGGAGGTCATTTCAAAATCTGACGCATCAGTGACAAAATGTGGCTCAGGTTTCGCTCGCCTTTTCGCGAACACCTGGTGCCATAACTATTTGATAGTGATTTATAAACACGTGCTCATGAAATAGTCGGTATTGCACAATCGACTCTGCTTTTTGCAGAGATATTTATTGGATTTTTTTTATTTGAAAGGGTTTTACCGCTTTATTTACAACAGTTACTGTACTATGGGTCATGTTGCCTGAATTACGAAATAAACATGATTGATTGCTTGGGTGATTGATTGATTGATTTGTTGATTGATTGATTGCTGTTGCTGATAACGAACTGGCACATATATTCAAGGTCAACCTGAGATTGATGGTTGTGACTTGTACTTGCAACAGGAAGAGCTACATTCATCTGATCTGTGACGCGGGGGAGGAGGGGGTGTTTGCCGCTCAGGGGGAGCTGCCACAAGCCGTATATGTAAGTACAACACACAGCACGAAAAGTCAGGTTTCCCTTTTCTAGAAATATTCCGGACACCTTCCTGTTTTGAATGCGGGATGTCTCCGGCCCGGATACCTTCCCCCAAAATGTACAAAATTCGGTAGAGCAATTTGTTCAGTTGAAACATAGATATCTGAAAATTAACAAAAAAGTTAAACAAAGCTGAAATATCCGGAAGGTATCCGGATGCAAATTTTCTCCAAGTTTCTGATCCATTATGTTAACGTGGGTATATCAGACGTTTGTAGTAATATTTTGTGTCGTTTAACGCCTGAATATCTCCTGAAAACTGAGATCACTGGGCAAGAAGACAAGTTTTCAAAACGTTTTGTTCAGATTAACCACCCCGTTCTGTTTTACATTAGGGGCGGCAGGGTAGCCTCGTGGTTAAGGTGTTCGCTCGTCACGCCGAAGACCCGTGTTCTATTCCCGACATGGGTACGATGTGTGGAGCCCATTTCTGATGACCCTCGCCGTGATATTGCTGGAATATTGCTAAAAGCGGCGTAAAACAATACTCACTAGGTGTATGTCCTTCATAGTACTGCACAGCCTGGGGACCTCGCTTGATTGTGATTAGTGCCCAGGGTGAGATCGAGAGAATGTCTGAGTAATTAAAGTAATCATTTGTTCGAAATGTGCCTCTGTTCACCCAGCAGTGAGTGGGTACCCGGTAGGATGAGATGGTAACTATTAACCTTCTAGCGCCTCACAGGCAGCTTGAGTTGTATACTCCCCAGGGAGCTGAGAATGAAAATCGAGTGCTCACTGATCCATTGACCGGGTTAATAATAGTGTAGCGCTATCCACTTTGTGAATGGAACCTGGCGCATTATAAATGCACTAGATGGGTATAGATGCACTGCCTAGTTTTCTACTGTTAAGATCTTAGTGTATTGTTCACCCTATTTTCACATTAAACGTATATTGCCCTTTTTATACCGACTCTGACAACATGGACAGGCAAACAAAACATGCATAATTATCCCTTTTAGTCAGAATGATAAAGCAAGGTTTTACACCGCTGTATGCAATTTATCCCAGCTACATCAAGGCACAGCGTAGCTCACTTGGAATGAGTAGTCACACTTTGTACCAATGTTGGGAATCGACCAAGGATTTTCGTCCTGACGACCGAGCACGTTACCCACTAGGCTAACTAACCATCTTATATTTCTGGGAATTAACGCCCAGTTAAATTTTTAAAATCTCACAGTACGTTTCCAGCACTTCTCACTCAGGAGCAAGTACGCTTGTCCCAAGGCCAAAACAACGACCCCCATAACAACACCTCCAGCAACGACTACAGCCGTGGCTCCAACCCCACCACAGCCTCAACCAATCTTCACGCTCAAGACAATCACTATACTCCTTGCATGTATCCTGTAAGTAGAACATATCACAGGGGAAATAATGAAATACTGGTAATTTACTCGAACAGTTGGGTTTAAGGCCGCTTTGAACAGTATTTCAGTTATATCACGGCGGTTTAGCTTGACGTGGGGGAAACGCCCGAAGTGATGCGAAACCAATAAGCTGAGAAACCATTGATTATAATCTTGAACCCACGATCATAGGATCCTGGCATGACTAAGGGACGCAACTCTTTACACGATTCCCTTATTTTTTCCATAACTGCACAAAAAGACGAAATATATCAAAAAGTGTAAATTCAGGATTTGTCTTGCACACAGTGAGTGAATGAGTTAAAACTTAACGTTACATCGGGAATATTACAGCCATTTCGTTACGAGTAAGGGGCGGTCGGGTAGCCTCGTGGTTAAAGCGTTCGCTCGTCAAGCCGAAGACCCGGGTTCGATTCCCGACATGGGTACAATGTGTGAAGCCCATTTCTGGTGTCCCCCACCGTGATATTGCTGGAATATTGCTAAAAGCGGCGTAAAACCATACTCACTCACTCACTCGTTACGAGTACACGTGCTTTTATGCCAAGGTTCATAATCCGGGCGTAGAATGTATTCCAATCAACAATCGACCACCTCCGTGGTCTAGTGGTAGAGCGTCCGCCCAGAGAGCGGAAGGTCCGGGGTTCGATTCCCCATTCCAAAAGACGTTAATTGATGGTACTTGTTGTTACCCTGTCTGACGCTCGGCATTAAGGGGCTAAAACAAGGACTGGTCGGCTCGGAGTCAGTATACTGTGTCTGAGTAGGGTATTCATGTTAAACTGCGGCATGGTATCTCAGTGAACTAGCACTATAAATCGGACTAGTACAAGCAGCCACTCAAACACACACACGTACATGCACGTCGCTTTATAAGTGCAATAATCTTGGACGCGACGTTAAACCCCATTTCACCTCACCTCCAATCCACAATCAGCAGATGCGTGCAAGGTTAAGAGACATGGATTCGACCCACGAGATTGCGGCACCTTAGACACTGGGCCACGCGCGTCTTTTTAGAGTTGAACGTGACGCTTTGAACGGTGCTTCTATCATATCACGGCGTGTCACATTAATGTGGGAGGAACGCTCAAAAGTAACGCGTGTCTTGGACATTTTCCTCTTTTGTGGAACCCATGAATGTGAAGATGGTGCTGATGCCAATCGACCAGCAGATCCTTGTACCGTAAAGGTACACACCTCTCCCCGGCGATATGCGGTCAGTGGACGCTCGTCGACTGTCGTGATGGGGATGATGATAATGATGATGATGGTGATTCTTTTTGTATCTTTCAGCGTGTGCCTCTGCCTCCTGATTTGTATGGTGTTCCTTGGCTTCTTGACAAGACAGTCAAGTACTGGCGAGACTCACTTTGACGAAAAGAAAATGAAGTTCTAATCCTGAAAGAATGCCTTTCTATGCTTGAAGATGATATCGGGAATGTGTTGTATAATAATACATAAATATAATAAATATATATAAATATAATAAATAATATTTTAGCTGAAAAACCTGTCTTCCTTTTAAAATCATATAATAAGATAATGCGAATGCGATATTCTCTCCAGATTATTTATGCTAGATTATTTCTGAATTATACGCTCAGATGGATACTTTCATTTCTTTGTTCTATTAGCAAAGAGTTCTTTGTTTGAAATAGTGTGTATTGCTTATTGTTACTCAAGCCTTAAGTCACCATGGAGACTGAAATATGTTGCAAGTGCTACACTTAACTTAATAGTGAGTGAGTGAAATTGATTTAACGCCGCTTTTCAGTTATTCATGTATCACGGCATGTCAACTTACTGTTGGAGGAATTATTAATTCGAACCCTGAACCAACGGATCCTGGCCGAACTAAGGGACGTAACGAAGCATAGCAAATTCCGGCGCCCCATGCGGACCTGGGTTGTAAATGGTCCCCATTAACTACTCTATTACTGGTCGAAAAACCCATAAAGATCCGGGGTAGAATAGGTCTTCAGCACCCTATACTTGACGTAAAGGGCGACTATGTTTGTCGAAAGACGCGACTAACGGGGTCGGGTGGTCAGGCTCGGTGACTTGGTTGATGCATGTCATTGTATACCAAAGGTTTGGGGCGTTGCTCATGATATCAACCACTCGTTCAAGGATCGATTACGTACATGATGCTGTGGGAATATTGTTTATTGTGGCGATAAAACGACATACATCTTTCCACATCAACCACACATACAATGATCAATGTAGAGACAACCGAAATGTTGACTGTGTGAATCCAAAAGGCGTGGATCAAATGCCCACGATATCGACCACTGAATTGTGTGAATTACTTTACCAAACGCGGTGATATCACTACAAACGTGACCCTATGCGCTACGGGTTGATTTTTACAGCCATAGGCTGTGGTGGTAGTCACTTGGTTACAGGTTACACACAACCAAATGTTTTCCCATAGACTTCTATAGTAACGTTATTTTTAAAAAAAAAATAACTATGCATTCAACAGCTATTACCTGTACGTGTGTGCACAGTTTGGCCTTAGAGCAGCAATAAAAAAATAAAAAAATGACTAGCTTAGCCAGCTCCTTTTCCGAGTACAGGAAGCTAAACACACCACCCCCGGTTTCGCACCAAATGTCACCTACTTGAATATAGCTGTCATCAAAAAGACAGTACTAAATATAGAAAAAACATGGTCAGTTTTAATAACTCGATGGATGTACATTTGAAAGACATAAAAATCTTACAGAATATCCTCCAATCACAGCCTGCAGATATCTCTCGAAAACCGCACTGTCCAAACTGGTTCTGATTTGGTGTAGTAGAACCTGTACTAGTCACTATCGTCTTGACTGAGAAGCAAATGCAAGTGATACGAAAGGTGGAATCTGATTGGTCTACAGGAGAGGCTTAGAAGGGACATAACTCGTAATAGCCACTGGTGGCGCTAAGATAGAACCCAGCAATTCCAGCCTAGTTCGGCAAGGGTGGAAACTGGACTTTTAAAGTCAGTTAACTCTCTTGCCTCGGGAAGATGTACAACAGCCAGATGGCAGCTTGACCATGTGACAACTCGATGAACAAAATTAAGCATGTATTCCTCATGTGAAGTGGTGGGCACAAAGCACAAAATAGATAAATTGTGGAGGTAACCCAAGTGCTGCCTGCAAGTCATGTGAGAAATACAAGGACATCCTCTTACCCATTATGCATTAAAATAAGTATGTGTTTGTTGCCCGACACCGTACAGCAGTACGTCTGCCTGTAAACACACCAGACATCCAAGTGCTGACCAGCAATTCAGCCACACAATAACACATTTACAGATTTTGTAGAAATTAAAAACTATGTCTGCTTTGTACGCAGAGATTCTGCTGATGATAAGTAAAGACAAATCGTTCAAGAAACATGTTCGTTTTGCAACACAGTTGGCAATTCTAATGCCCAGGCCCAAACATGTCTATTGCAGCTGACTCATCACGTGCGATAAATGCTACTGAACTTTGCTCAACAAAGTTTGTTTATTTGTTGTTTATCTGTATGACGGCGGTCTGTAAGTAATCTAGTCTATATCTGGGCCAGACAATCCAGTGATTGACACGATGAGCATCGATCCAAGCAATTGGGAATCGATGACATTCATCAATCAAGTCGGCGAGCCTGACCCCCCGATCCCGTTAGTCGCCTCTTATGACAGGAATGGTCACTTTTTACGGCATGCATGGGTTGCTGAAGACTTATTATACACCGGATCGTCACGTTTCTTAACGATCAAAGATGAAGATTTTGACTAGAGGGCTTGCTGTTTGTTTGTGGTAGTAGTTGTAGCCACCAAGAGGGTAAAGTATACATTACTTATACAGAAATAAAACGACGATTACCTACCGAAGTAATATACGTGTATGTGAAGCTTATTGTTGGTGTCATATGGCTGGACTATTGCTGAAAGCAACCAGCACATATTCAAGATGACATTTGAAAGGGTTGTTAATAAAAGTAAAGTCTTTCTCGCAGTCCCCGAACCATATTATTTTCCCTTCCGCCCGACCCTAACTGTAATGCGAAAGTCCTAAATTAAGCAAGTCTAGATTAGATACTGAATCTCCCATCTCTGTGTGGATACTTTTCGATTTTAATGTAGCTGCTTGTTTCTATAAAATGTATATATTTTCAGAGACTTTAGGGCGTTTTCAGAGCATTACACTATTAAATTAACTGCAGCTGTTTTTATTGGTTGATTGGTTTGTTGTTTTACGCAATATTTTTCAGCAATATTCCAGCTATATGACGGCGGTCTGTAAATAATCGAGTCTGGACCAGACAATCCAGTGATTTACATCATGAGCATCGATCCACGCAATTGGTATCGATGACATGCATCAACCTTGTCAGCGAGTCTGACCACCCGATCCCGTTAGCTGCCTCTTACGACAAGCATAGTCGCCTTTTACGGCAAGTATGGGTTGCTGAAGACCTATTCTCACCCGAATCTTCACAGGTCCTGCTTTTATCAGAATATCCCTTACGCTATCACGACTCATCAGTTATCTCGTGTTCCTCGTACTTCGTCATTATCACATGTCCGACATTCAGAAAAGTTCGTGCGATATCGATATGTTCTGTATCAACAACTCCGCTATATACAAGATATGCGCAGAAGATTTCTAACTGTCATATCACGAAGGTCGTCTCGTGACTGCCACATCTGTGTATTAATACACGTACGGGAACATTTCGTCCTCCAAAATGAAGAGTGACAACATGTTGGCACTATTTCTCGTCGTTGTTCTGGTGTCTCCGTGTTTTTCTGTGGAGACATGTGTACAAGTCTCCCCGTGCTCATGTGAGAGCTCCGAAGGCCTGATTGACCTCTCACCTCTGGCCAGACATGACGGCACGCCTCAGTATGTAAATCTATCAAACAGTCTCCATGTAAATAAACAGTTAAATCTCGTTAATTCGGACCTTGTTAATCCAATACCACATTACATACGAAATATAGTGATAAAGCTCTACATCTAGTGTCCGGTACCACTCAGATTGACGATGTTTCATTACAGTAATACATTTTTAAAATGTCAGTATAAAGTTAAGGTACTATTTGTTTGATTGTTAGCTTGTTCGTTTGTTGTTAAACGCAGCATTCGGAAATAATCCGGCGATCTGTATATAAAGGAGTCTAGACTGTTAAGGTAGACCGTGTGCGAAATACTCTGTAAGTCGGAAAGCGCACGTAAAATCTCCAATCTCAGTCAGTCAGTTAAGGTAGTGAATGAACTGATATGATTATATCGGAGTAATTCATGAACTATTACGTAATTAATACGTTAAATATTCATAACTGGTCTGTAAGTATGTGTGTGTGTGGTGTGTGTATGTGTGTGTGTGTGTGTGTGTTGGTGTGTGTGTTGTGTGTGTATGTGTGTGTCTGTGTCTGTGTCTATATATATATATATATATATCTATCTATCTATCTATCTATCTATCTATCTATCTATCTATCCATCCATACATCATCTATCTATCGATCTATCGATCTATCTATCTATCTATCTATCTATCTATCTATCTATCTATCTATCTATCTATATATATATATATAACGAGCAGGTATGCTGGACACCGTATGTATATAGATATTGATACAGAAATGTTAAGTTAGCTGCGCGCTTGGGCCAAATCCGCAAAAACTGCGACTGTCATAATGCTATAGTTATACACCTTAAGACTATCGTAACGCTACGAACGCTTGATGGTTCGGGCCCTGGAGTTCAACCAGAACGTTTAAATATTCAGTAGATTTTATCACCCCATCCAAAAGTCTCTCTCGACAAGCGCATCAATCGAAGACCGACACTTCCCATTAAACCACAAAAATGTAATTTTTACTTTAAAAAGGTCATGTGTGTCAAATTTTAATGCATTGTTAATTTCGATTCATTTTTAACCCAAACGAATCTAAATTCTCAAATGTACTTGCTGAAGACAGTGCTATTGGTCTATATTGGATAATAAATCACAAATGGAATTCCTGGTCGTCAGCATATCAAAACGTGCAGCTTCAGAATGGAAAATAATTCGACAAATGTAGAAGTTAATTAGAGTTTATGATTGGTCAGGCCAGTTTTAGACTCCGCCCTTAAAGGGGGACACGTATATACTTTGATATGGTTTAATATTCTGACAGGAGGTCCTTTGTCTATGTTTCATGTCTACCTTACTCTGACAGGAGGTCCTTTGTCTATGTTTCATGTCTACCTTACTCTGATAGGAGGTCCTTTGTCTATGTTTTATGTCCACGTTACTCTGACAACAGGTCCTTTGTCTATGTTTCATGTCTACGTTACTCTGACAGGAGGTCCTTTGTCTATGTTTCATGTCTACGTTACTCTGACAGGAGGTCCTTTGTCTATGTTTCATGTCTACGTTACTCTGACAGGAGGTCCTTTGTCTATGTTTCATGTCTACGTTACTCTGACAGGAGGTCCTTTGTCTATGTTTCATGTCTACGTTACTCTGACAGGAGGTCCTTTGTCTATGTTTCATGTCTACGTTACTCTGACAGGAGGTCCTTTGTCTATGTTTCATGTCTACGTTACTCTGACAGGAGGTCCTTTGTCTGCGTTTCATGTCTACGTTACTCTGACAGGAGGTCCTTTGTCTATGTTTCATGTCTACGTTACTCTGACAGGAGGTTCTTTGTCTGCGTTTCATGTCTACGTTACTCTGACAGGAGGTCCTTTGTCTGCGTTTCATGTCTACGTTACTCTGACAGGAGGTCCTTTGTCTATGTTTCATGTCCACGTTACTCTGACAGGAGGTCCTTTGTCTATGTTTCATGTCCACGTTACTCTGACAGGAGGTCCTTTGTCTATGTTTCATGACTACGTTACTCTGACAGGAGGTCCTTTGTCTATGTTTCATGTCCACGTTACTCTGACAGGTTTGTCGAACAGCCGGATGTGAGAAATCAGTGGTTCTACTCCTACAACCCGTGTATTGCCTTCACAAACGGAGGAGGATGTACAAATGTCGCGGTAAGACGTCAAGTATTATACATTATAGCTAAAATGGATAGAATTATAATAAAAACGCCCGCATGTTATCAGAAATGAGCGGGCCACTGTAACTTGATAATGCCCTCATATTACTTGACGACGGGCCATTATCACGCCCGTTGTTAGGTGACGTCATAGGATAGGGATAGGTGACGTAACGTTCAATAGTGACGTCATCTGGTTTGTTCTATGACGTTTCCATATTTGTAAAAGTGGGTCAGCGACATTCGTGTTGATTGCAGTAAATGTTTCAAAATCGTTATTGTTGTTTCTTTTTATTTGATAACAAATTCCATCCATTTTAGCTATAATAACGGTAACGCTATTTTTCAGGGCATTATCATTTGTAGAAGCCCTCGGTCTTTTCAACTGCCCTCCTTCGTCGGGCAGTTAATGGAAGACCTCGGGCTTCTTCAAATGATAATGCCCTGAAAAATAGCGTTACCCTTATAGTAGTTTGAGAGAGGCAAAATAAATATATAAGATCGACAGTTGTGCTTCTTAACGTACGCCGGAGCAAGTGGGCATCCAAACAGTGCGTGGATTCGGTGATCGTTATGTTTCACCGCTAATGACCCGGGGTCTGCCAGCACTATACCCACGATCGTGGTTTTCTTGAACAACAATACAGTGATGATAGCTGCCCCCCGTGTTGTAACGAAATTGTGGTACTATGGTTTGGTTAAAGTGTTTTGTTTCTCATCACAATGATCTGCTTCAGATGGAGAGGTCGCTGGGAAGCATATATATATAATAAAGTCCACGTTAGTCCATCATCTTCTTTATATCAGTTTGAGAGAGGTCTGATATAAAGAGGATGATGGACTAACGTGGACTTGATTATTTTATTATATATTACATGTACACCAAGTGAACATTTACCTCCTTTTTGTATATATATATACACAATTCCCCTCCTCCGGTTAACACAACCAAAGCAATATATTGACAGGAGGGGAATATGGTTCACAATAATAATCTTGAACTCACGAGTTGATTTTTGAACGTTTTGAAATTATGCTATGTCCGCACAACAAGGCCTGTGTACAGGGTGTTGAGTAGACAAACGACGGACGGACAACAACGGACAGGTCATCCTCAATCTAATGCGACATATTACAGAAGCCGTAATCTTGAACATTACGGCACTAGCTTCAAAATGTGATTTCCATTCCAGATTAGTTTTGAAAAATATTTTGAAAAAGTTCTCTTTTCTGAAGAAGAAAAAGAAAGAAACTTATGGAATGTTTAATTCCAAGGGGCTCTGGAAAGTCTCTGGTTTCAAATGTCTATCCATTTGAAGCATTCGATAGGCTATGATTGTCGTTCGGAATGCCTCGTGTTAACCTTTTTGAGGTTGCATGTATAGAACACCTTGTCGGACTTTCACTTTCGTGATCTCGTTAACGACGCTGTGATTGGTCGGATGAAAAGAGGGGGCACGGGTGGCCCAGTCGTCTAAGGCGCCGCGATTCGGTGTGCAGAGTTGCGTCCCTTGGGCACGCCAGAAACCTATGATTGTGGGTTCGAATTCCGGTTCGCCCCGATTATGTTTCTAGGTTTGTCAGCACCATACCCGTGCTCGTGGGTTTCATCGAAGTGGTAAACGTCTGAGACCTGCATCACTTCGGACTTTCCTCCCACATTAAGCTGACACGCCTTGATATAACTGGAATAATATTAAAAGCGGCGTTAAACCCACTCACTCATTCACTCGGATGAAAGGTCTGTCTGACGTGATCTGTAACAGGATGTCCACAGATCTTTATGTAGCGGTAGCGAGCACCAAGATCTGGTTTTAATGAGACTTATCCACGTTATAATTGCATTTATTTATACAGGCGTGTCAGACAGACAAGACCGGAAGCTACTACAGTCTAGGAACTGAACAGTCTGCAGTCTTCATGCGTGATCCTAACAATAACGTCCAGATACGATACACCTCCACTACCGACACAACAAGGTAAACCAATTAAGGTTATATCGGAATTAGGGCCATAAAATTCAGATTTAAAAGTCAAACAAATCTCGATATTTGTTTGTTAACGGAGACAGTTTAATGTAAGTTTGTGATATACGCATGTGCATGCACTTCGCTATATAAGTGCAATAACCTTGGACGCGACATTAAACCCAAATTCAACTCACCTCACATAACAGGATAGAACATCGCCGGTTCAACAATGTACCGCTTTTCAATTCTTGGCGTTCTGCATACTGATTGTATTCATCAAAGTAAAATAAATTCAACAGTTATCAGACAATACATTTTCAATGTATAAATATTATTATATCCCGAAATATAAGGGCGGGGGTATATGCCAAGGAATTCCGTCCGTCCGTCCTTCATTTTTTTGTGCGACCCAACTTGAAATTGAATTCTTTTCCAATTGGGGGCACAGTTTCTATGCCAATAGGAGAGGTGCAGTACAAAGTTTGATTTCGATAAATGGATTTTCTGAACTTTGAACTTGGAAATATTTTGGAGTCGAAGTCTGGGGTATTAGTGTGCCCAGGTCACTTTTTGTCTCGTTACATTTGGATTGATCATTCAAAGAAGAATTTGTTTCAGTTTTGATCACTTAAAGACGGTATTAGGTTCCGATTTAATAAGTTAAAGACATTATTAGCTTCAGATTTGATCACTTTAAGACTACTAGGTTCAAATTTAATCAGTTAAAACAGTTTTAGTGTCATATATGATCACTTAGAGACAGTAGTATCTTAATATTTAATCAGTTAAAGACAGTATCAGATTCGGATTTGATCACTTAAAGACATTTTAAGTTTCAGATTTGATCAGTTAAATATATTATTAGTTTCAGATTTGATTACTGTACTGAAAGACATTTTTAGTTTCAGATTTGATCACTGAAAGACATTTTAAGTTTCAGATTTGATCAGTTAAAGATATCATTAGTTTCAGATTTGATTTCTGCACTGAAAGACATTTTTAGTTTCAGATTTGATCACTGAAAGACATTTTAAGTTTCAGATTTGATCAGTTAAAGATATCATTAGTTTCAGATTTGATTTCTGCACTGAAAGACATTTTTAGTTTCAGATTTGATCACTTAAAGATATTATTAGTTTCAGATTTGATCACTTAAAGACAGTATTAGTTTCAGATTTGAAAACAGTGCCCAACTATTATCAACACATTTTCCTAATCTAAGTTAATTGCCCAATGATTGATTCGTGACCAAGTCGTGTTATACCGGGACATGCCGAATAGCGACTCGTGCCCCTGTCGTGGCCATTTTTGCGACCGGGTTCCGTCTTAACGCAAACGGGCATACCTAAAACAATTGTCAACTCGTTGCGTAATGGTTCACATATATTTCCCAATATACTATATATATTTCAGATGCAATTTAGAGCACATCGGTACATGCGGAATTATACAGTATGATTGAACACATATAACTATGTCTTTGGTATATTTTTAGATGAAAGACATGTAAAAATCAAAAATGATTTCTGAGGGATTCTTTGACGAAGAACTTGAAATCATTCGCGCATTCTGATTGGTTTGTCGTATTTTCGCGCATAACATTCCTCGATAGGGGGACGAGTCGTCTTGCAGGTTACGGAAAGGAGCGAGTGGTGACGAATGCATGTTGACTTGCTAAGGGATATAATCAAGGCTTGCTAGGTCCTGAGAATCATCGTCTGGAAATATGATTGAGTGTGTATTTGTTCCGGTTCATCGAGGGATGATGTACTGTGTGTACTGTGTGAGTCCCACTGACTTGCACTATGTTGAATTTGTGTTGAAAGCAGTCCGTCTCTGTGGGCTTGGCTTATTGTTTTACATAAAAAGATATATGTCAGCAACCAGTGAACTGATTGTTTGTCATTTGTTGTTAACGCCGCACCCAGAAATATTCCATCTATATAACGTCTGTAAATATTCTATTCTGGACGGCCAAATTGAAATTTTGCATGAATTATAGATACACATGTTTCTTGGTTGGTTGGTTTGTTGTTTAACGTTGCACTCAGCAATATTCCAGCTATATGACGGCGGTCTGTAAATAATCGAGTCTGGACCAGACAATCAAGTGATTAATATCATGGGCATCGATCCACGCAATTGGGACACGATGACATGCATCAACCAAGTCAGAAAGCCTGACCCCCCGATGCCGTTAGTCGCCTCTTACGACAAGCATAGTCGCCTTTTTCTACCCCAGATCTTCACAGGTCGAGATTATTGTGAGAACTGATAAAGTACGGCTGAGATGATTAAGTAATGTCGACTTGTTCGATACTGGATTTCCAGTTGACGGAACACTGTTTTTTATATTAATGAAATGTAACTTGGTCGTTTCAGAACAACCTTCGTAACTCTCATATGTGACCAGAACAGCGTGCAGAACTTGACGGTTGCAGGAGAATACCCTGATGGGAGTGGTACTTATGTAAGTAACGCACGATACCTTTTGTATCAACCAGGACCAATCAGCTTCTTTAATGGAATTGATCCGCCTCTTCTACACTATAATAACGTGCAGTGAGAGTGAGTGAGTGAATGAGTGAGTGAGTGAGTGAGTGGATATAAATGTCTGATTGATTCCAGATTATTATTATTACATTCGGTCAAATATAAATAATTATTGAAAACTTACCTTACCAAAATTGTTTTGTTAATTGTTTTTGAAAAAGATTGCTGGATATATTACTAAGGTGATGTTACGACAACATACAGAACATCTTAACAATAATAACAGTAGTTCATTAAAACAATATACAGAACAATTTAAAAAAACCACATTGTTTCTTCTCTTATTGTAGAAAGTCAAGCAAAAAGCATATACCATTTTGAATTATTCAGTAAAATATGTCATTCCTGAAAACCCGGACATTCCTTGTCCTATTGCATGGTTCATTGAAATGTAAGCCTTTTTGTCCTCGATTGTCTAGCATATTATATCGCAGTTCTACTGGAATACACACCGTGGACCCTCGTACTAGAGTGACGTCATCATCCCCAACCTTCTTATCTGTAACTTCACACAGAATTTCTCTCGCCCATTACTGTAATTTGATTGGTTGTAAATGTAGTCGAAGCGGACTCAAAACGAAGCTATGGTTCTAGGGTATCTATCATAATAGAATGGAGATAAAATACAATCTGTTATCGAAGATTCCTTTGACTTGATGAGATAAGCATCGCAGACAACAATGATAACACTATGAATTCAAAATATATGATAATGCATTATATAATATCTCCCACTCGAGGCTTCATATGGATGTTCCTATAATACAATGATGCACTTTCGTCCATGACACTTACCAGTATTTCATTTGTCCAGTATTTCACACTGACGAGCATCTATGCTTGTCCCCGAGGTCAAACCACCACCACAACGACGACAACGACAACAGCTGCTCCGACGCCAGCTCCGAGGCCAGCCCCAACGCCATCCCCATCTCCCTTCTTTACAATGAAGACGGTTATCATATTGCTTGGATGTGTCATGTAAGTCAATACACGATCTTCAATGATAGAATCGCCAGTAGTCACTGTCAGATAAGCCAAATGAAATCTTTATGGCTTAAATGAAGGAATATTTTGAGAACAATTTGCGATGATGTTATTAAGGTAGCCAGTAATCGCTATATTAAACTAGAGGGGAAAACGGAATAGGAGATACTTACCCTGTGGATGATAACTTGATTTAATTAAGCTTACAAATTGGTTCACAATCGTATTTCCTTCTTTGAGTAGGTTGGGTTTAACGTCGCTGTGAACAGATATATTAGCTTAATGGGCGTGGTAAGCCAAAAGTGATACAATTCTTACACTTGATACCCTTGGACATGAACCATGGGTCATAATCAGGGCAACCGTGGTATCCGAACCCACAACCAGCATACCCTTCTTCTGCACAGCGATATGGGGCGTCTTAGACCATTGGGGCGTCCATGCCCACCTTAAGGGGCATTGTATGGTGTAGCCAAACCAAGAAACATAAATAGAGCTTTCAGAAATCGTACCGTGACAATAGATTTCGGGTCGAACTGTGGCGCCTTAGACAACAAGGCCACACTTGTTCCATATTCTATTTTGATCACAACGATGTCTGTCTTTTTCGTTTCTTTCAGAGGCTGTCTATTCATTCTGATATGTCTTGTATTTGTTGGCCTTCTGACGAGGAGATCCGAACAAGAGTTGCCTCCCTTCCATGACAAGAGGAAGTTGGTTTCGTAAATGTGTACATATAAAAATGGCAAAACATCATCAAAACTGTAAACGTTACGTTACATTTAAAGTTATAATATCTCTTTCAGAGTGCTGATATTCATAAATTCAAAACGAAATGAATCATGTTTTTGTTTACGAAACTGTTTGTTTAAAATGAAATATAATCATTGTTACTTCCAATACAGCCAAAATAAAACTACAATCAACATATGTACCTCAAATAAAAACAAACTTGCCATTAATATTTCATTTTTTATTTTTTAATTATTTTAGCAATATTCCAGCTTTATTTGACGTCGTTCTGTAAATGATCCCTTCTGGGAAGACAGGCCAGTGGGTAGGGGTATGATGACACCCCAGGCCAAGGAGCATTACCATCCGATCACAGTCGTCGGCTTTTTCGAAAAGCACAGTTAGTTGCCTGAAGTTACCATAATGTGAACGGTGTAAGCAAGCATGTGACACTAAGGTGCCGGAAGTTACCATGGTACATGCATGCGCAGTGTATACACGTAGGAGGGCCTTAATTTAAAATACAAATAGAATACATGTACCAAACACGTAAATCATACAGCTTACAAGAAACTTACATACACATGTGACTGATGAATAGAAAAGCCTTTGTTGATATTTGTGAGTGGGTGAGTGAGTTGAGTTTAACGCCGCTTTTAACAGTATTCCAGTTACATCACGGCGTGTCAGCTTAATGTGGGAGGAAAGCCCGAAGTGATGCAGGTCTCAGACGTTTACCACATCGGTTAAAGCCACGAGCTCGGGTATGGTGCTGACACTTTAGCTGACACGCCGCGATATAACTGTAATACTGTTAAAAGCGGCGTTAAACCCAACTCACTCAGTCAATTTGAGTATAGGTTGCACATAATCAAACATTTTTCAGGCTCCACGCCATAATGGCTGGAAGCCCAATTGTAAACACTGGTTTTCCCATGGATTCTATCATTGAATGTACTGAAATAGTTTCCGTCACTTTATCCTTGTACCAAAATGTGCATGGCTATTCAGGAAACATACCGGAAAATTCACAAATAAATTATAGCAATATCAAAAATGATAAACGCATTAATACACCAAAACTGTTTGGAGCTGATTTTAAAGCCCGCGTGCTGCTTAAAATATAATGTTAGAACGACAAACACTATACAGTAAACTACGGTTATAACGAACTCAAAGGGACTACTAAAATGTTAGTTCGTTATATCCGTTAGTTCGTTATAAGCGTGTTAGTTGTAACCGTAGTTTACTGTATAATATGGGAAAATATATTGCAAAAGATTCTATGGCATTTGATTGGCTAACAAAGCAATGATTTTGTTTGCGTTTGTATTCCCAAGCGAAAACAAATGATCAGCTAATCGTACATATATTTCTCTCTTTTTATTAACAATGAAGACACCAGCACCAACTCGAACGGAAACGGGGCACTTAGATCCAACAGTGTAAATTTGCATGGCATTTATCCACCGTAAACTTTGGATATGTTCCTCGGCTATGGTTTAAACACGAGGTGCTGGCTCAGATGTATTAACCAGTTCCAGGACATCAAGATAAATTTGATGGAAGTTCAAGCAACCATGGCGCCATTTCAGAAAGAACAGTATTTTCAGCTATGGCGACGTCACATACAGTATGATGGAAAGCAGTTCTCTGAGAATTTTGAAGAGAAAAATGTGCTCAAAATCCAACGGTCATAGATGAATATTTTAAATAGACGTATTTTTGTTTGTTTCGTGGTGGAACTGTAGCCGTGAAAAGCGTAAAGAGTAAGTTTATTACACCAAAATAACACGTCGATTTCCGTCCAAAGTAGAATATGTGAAAGTCATTGTTGGTGTCATCCGCCTAAATATGGCTGCAATATTGCTACAAGCGACGGAAACATAGTCATTGAATTAATTAAGAAGCTATTCCGCATGCAATCTATTTACCAAAGGGAGACAACTGCTTCTGTAAGCATATCAGTGTCGCTAAACAGAAGTTATCTGTTACTTGTCATTGTCATATGTCCGACAAACAGACCTTTTCGCGCGATATCGATATATCCTGTGTCAACATCTCCGAGATAGACAAGACGTGCTCAGAAATGTGTAACTGTCATATCACGTGAGTCGTTATCAGTGTATTAATACACGTAGGGGAACATTTCGTCCTTCACAATGAAGAGTGACAACATGTTGGCACTATTTCTCGTCGTTGTTCTGGTGTCTCCGTGTTTTTCTGTGGAGATATGTGAACAAGTCTCCCCGTGCTCATGTCGGAACTCCGAAGGCCTGATTGACCTCTCACCTCTGTCCAAGGAAGACGGCACGCCTGAGTATGTATCCCTGTGAAAATCATCATGTACATGTACAGTGAAACCTCGTTAGTCCGGACCCTGGTCATCCAATACCACATTACATACGATTATAGTAAGAAATCTCAAGAGAGAGGGAGAGAGAGAGAGAGAGAGAGAGAGAGAGAGAGAGAGAGAGAGAGAGAGAGAGAGAGAGAGAGAGAGAGAGGTGGGGTGGATGTGGGTGTGTTTCTGTGTGTCTCTCTTTCTCAGTGTGTATGTGAGTGTGTGTTTGTGTGGTGTGTGTGTGGTGTGTGTGTGTGTGTCTGTGTGTGTGTCTGTGTGTGTGTCTGTGTCTGTGTATGCGCACATTACCAGCTGTGGTGACATATTACTGGTCGCATGATACCGGACAGATGACTTCATGTATGTTGGTCAAAGTACGTATATAGTCACTTACATGTGTTGATATACGGGCTCGCTATCTTATCGGGATCGATTTCACATGAAATCAGTATGTTGTGACATTTCTGTATATAATATGATTTACTACATACAGTTAAACCTTGTTAATCCGAACCTTGTAAATCCAGAGACCACGACTGTCTGTCGATCCTGATGGTACCCATCCTACATAACATTTGATAGGGATACTCAGATATGTCATTCACTTGACATTATTTGAGGTGAGGTGAGGTGTGGTGAGGTGAAATTGGGTTTAGCGTCGCGTATTGCACTTATATAGTGACGTGTGTGTGTGTGTGTGTGTGTGTGTGTGTGTGTGTGTGTGGCTGCTTGTACTAGTCCGGACTGATGCCGATATATAGTGCCAGCTCACTAAGATACCATGCCGCAGTTTACCATGAATAACCCACTTAGACACAGTATACTGACTCCGAGTCGACCAACCATTCGACCACTTACCATTTCTCACCAGTTACTTAGCAGTATCAGAATTTCTCCACACAAACAGCGTTATCAATCGTTATCACTTCCGGTATATGCAGTTATCTCCCTTTGAGCGTAAAGTAGTATATACACCCTCAGATATTATCGGCGTGACGAACGTACAAGTTTACGACTAGGTTGTCCCATCGCCCGCTTTCGTGTAATACTAAAGTGCAATTACTGCGGGAGTAGTAAAGGATGGTTTAGTTGAAAATTTACCAACATTCCACTGAAGGAAAAGTTCCTCGACATTCGAGATTTTTTTCCCTAATCTAGAATAAATGTCTAGCTGTAGTTGATAACTGAACTTCATACATGAGCTGTTAGTACAAACATTTGCTAAACACCATACACTAAACTAAAAAACCTTATCAAAAGCAATCCTAACAAAACAGATTGGCCAGATTGAACATCAATTCATCAAAACAGATAGAACGAGATTGTCTGCAATGAAGCTGTCGCACTGCAAAGAAAGCCGGGCTCCAGTCCTACGTTTACGCTCTCGCATTGTAAAGGAAACAACCAGTGCGCATTGAAGTGTGACGTCACAAAGTGTTTACAAGTGTGTCCGTTACATGTTGTATTACATATAGGAAAACGGATAAGCATTTGAAATTGTTTTCAAGGGAATTGTGATTTCTCATCACAACGCCAGGAATAAGACCACATGAAAAGTTATAAATTAGCTGCGATCTTGGCCCCGATCCACACAAGCTACAGTTGTTATATGTCTATAGTTCAACACAGATTCAAGACTATCGTAAAGCCTCGAACGGGTGGATCGGGTCCTGGTGTCCTTTATATATTCAGTATATCTTACAATCACCGATCCAGTGGTGTCATGTCACAGTAAGTCCACAACAAATGCCATTTGTAATTTGAAAATATCATGTACATGTAAGTCGAAGTTTATGTTTCATTTCAATTTTATTTCTGATCCAACATCAAACTAAATTCTCAACTGTTCTAATTGAATACAATGATATAAGGAAGCAGAATATGCAAATGTAGTCTTTTATGGAACATGAATAGCAAATGTCATTGTTTGTCGTCGGGATGGGTTACGTAAAGAAGTAAGTGGAACTTCAGAATTGAACACAATTCGACAAATGCAGAAGTGGATCCGAGTCCTTGATCAGGTCGACGGTCTGTGATCAATGACACGTATACATTTAGATGTGGTCTAATATACCTACATGGGTTGATTCACGTGAAGATCCGGAGTAGAATAGGTCTTCAGCAACTAATGCTTGTGGTAAAAGGCGACTATATTTGTCGTTAGAGGCGACTAACGGGATGAGGTGGTCAGGCTCGCTGACTTGGTTCATGCATGTCATCGTGTCCCAATTGTGTGAATCGATGCTCATGCTGTCTGGTCCAGACTCGGTTATTTACAGACCGCCGTCATATAGCTAAATATTGCTGAGGGCGGCTTTAAACAACAATCAAACCAACAAAACATGAGTTGAAGTCTACGTTACTCTTACAGGTATCAGGACCAGACGGATGGTACAGGTCAGTGGTTCTACTCCTACAACCCGTGTCTTGGCTTCACACACGGGGGTGGATGTAACAACGTTGCGGTAAGACTTTAAGCATTATAGTTTGAGAGAGGCAATGTTACTTTGGGGGGGGGGCGCTCCTTTACAGAGCCAGGATTCTTTAATGGTTTGGTTCCCCGCTACTGCCCCGTGGTCTGCAAACACTGTACCCGTGATCTTAGCTTTTTTTATCACCAATATAGTGGTAGTATATAGCCAGTTGACGATGTTTCAAATAATGAGTAAAAGTGTTTACGTTTCTCACCCCTATGATCTGCTTCAGAAATAGAGATCGCCTGTAAACACACAGAAACTGTTTTAGTTGTTTTTGAGACAACAACTGTTGAGTGGGTATTATGTGGACATAGTTCACAGTAAGAATCTTGAACTGTAATTGTGCAATATTAGTATTACAACGGCTGTGTATAGGTGCTGAGAGCTGAAACTACGAAACATACTGACAGGTTAGTTGTCAACTTTCCTCCAGAGAGAGTTCAGCAGTTTATATGCATGATATGCGGAATTTGGGTCTGGGGAACACTTAACAAATTAACTTTCAAATTTATTTTTTGAAAGATGAAAAAGTTGGAAGCTCAACACCGCTTCCAACTTCTTACTTCCGTCAACCATTTTGGAAAGCTTCCTATTTCCGTAAATATGTGTTAGGAGATAGAAACCCCAAGATGTCCCCCACGATGTGCCTAAAATTGCCCGTAATACATTCAGGTCTCTTTGACATCTGTTTTGCACATATTCTATATGTTTGCGCCAAGTGGGGTGTTGATCTAGGATCACCCCTAGAAATTTGGCGGATTTTTCGAATTTGATTTATTTGCCGTTTATGGAGAGACGGGGAATCATAGCATCTTTCCCACTGCTGCGTTTGAATAGAACTCCGACAGTTTTTTTCACTTGAAAGGGTGAAACAAACCCTATATACCCAGGTAACATATTTTTAAATAATTAGATTAAAACTGGAGTACAGACTTGACTCAAGTAAAATAAAATAAATACATTAACAATTAATTCACCAAAGAATATATTATTGCTTCATATATATTATTGTAAGAAGATTAACCATGCATTTAATACCGATTAGTTGTCATTTTGTCATATCAAAACATTTCACAATAACATTTGTGCTAAAACTCCAGCTTTGCAACCAGTATGTATACCTTGGTCTCTGTGGTAATCCTATGTACTCCAGTGAGAACTCGTCCATTACTCAGCAGGTGTTGTCTTAATTAGTCCCCACCTGGCCTCCTCCCGGCTGTGTAACAAATGGGAATATAGAGGTGTGCGACAACTGGGAATATAGAGGTGCGTGACAACTGGGAATATAGAGGTGTGTGACAACTGGGAATATAGAGGTGTGTGACAACTGGGAATATAGAGGTGTGTGACAACTGGGAATATAGAGGTGTGTGACAACTGGGAATATAGAGGTGCGTGACAACTGGGAATATAGAGGTGTGTGACAACTGGGAATATAGAGGTGTGTGACAACTGGGAATATAGAGGTGTGTAACAACTGGGAATATAGAGGTGTGTGACAACTGGGAATATAGAGGTGTGTGACAACTGGGAATATAGAGGTGTGTGACAACTGGGAATATAGAGGTGTGTGACAACTGGGAATATAGAGGTGTGTGACAACTGGGAATATAGAGGTGTGTGACAACTGGGAATATAGAGGTGTGTGACAACTGGGAATATAGAGGTGTGTGACAACAGGGAATATAGAGGTGTGTGACAACTGGGAATATAGAGGTGTGTGACAACTGGGAATATAGAGGTGTGTGACAACTGGGAATATAGAGGTGTGTGACAACTGGGAATATAGAGGTGTGTGACAACTGGGGATATAGAGGTGTGTGACAACTGGGAATATAGAGGTGTATGACAACTGGGAATATAGAGGTGTGTGACAACTGGGAATATAGAGGTGTGTGACAACTGGGAATATAGAGGTGTGTAACAACTGGGAATATAGAGGTGTATGACAACTGGGAATATAGAGGTGTGTGACAACTGGGAATATAGAGGTGTGTGACAACTGGGAATATAGAGGTGTGTGACAACTGGGGATATAGAGGTGTGTGACAACTGGGAATATAGAGGTGTATGACAACTGGGAATATAGAGGTGTACATGTGTGACAAATGGGACGTGTAACTAATGGGGATAAACCGTTGCTGTTGGTGTTGCTGTTGTGTGAGTGGCGGGTCCTACTGGTAGGTCAGGACATGCTTACTCTTATCGGGTACACCTGGTGTCAGTGACTTTCGGTGATGCGTTTACATGATATTCACCGATATTTGCCTTTTCCACCCAATGGAAACTGTCTTGCCTGATAATCGAGACTAGCTGTCGTTGGTGTTTTTTAAATATATATTGTATTTATGCGTAATTTAGAACATATCCACTTCCATAATCGCATATCCACACTCGATCTCATTAAAATAAAAGCTTAGTGCTCACGACCGCTTCACAAAGATCCCGTTACAGGTTACGTCAGAACGACTAATGAGACAGGAACAGGTAGGCGACATTGGCCAATCAGAAAGCAGCTTTCTCGAGCTTTACGGCACTAGTTCCATAACGGCGACCATTCCAGAAACCGCTTTGAAAAATAATAAGTTCTCAATTAAAAATTTGAATAATTAACAAAAGAAAATTCTGGAATGTCTGATAGATGGCCAAGATTGCACGTCAGTACTTAATTCCTGCAAGCTAAGGAAAGTTTCTTCCGTTTCAAATGTTAATCCTATTGAAACATGAGATAGACGATGGATGTCGTTCAGATTGGCCCGTGTTTACTCTTTCGAGATCGCATTATCAGAAAACACATTTGGACTTTCACATTCGTGAAATGGAATGTCTTCAGATCCTTGCGTAGTGGTAGCAATCACGTATTTCTGAATTTAATGAGATGCATCCTCTTTATGACTGCGTGGCTGTGTATTTATACAGGCGTGTCAGACAGACCAGATTGGAAACTACTACAGTCTAGGAAGCCAACAGTCTGCCAGGTTCACGAATGACGCCACAAATGGACTCCAGATACGATACAGCGTCACTGAAGATGTAACAAGGTGAAGCAATTACTTTTTTTTGTCGAATTCGATCCTTAATTTGGATTTAGAAAAAAAATCATGGCTCACTGAGACTGCAATGGCATGCGCACTATCAGTTTCACATTTGACCGCCTAAAGAAGTATTACTTCATATTTGATCGCCTGAAGAAGTATTAGTTTCATATTTGATCGCATGAAGAAGTATTAGTTTCATATTTGATCGCCTGAAGAAGTATTAGTTTCACATTTGATAGCCTAAAGAAGTATTAGTTTCACATTTGATCGCCTAAAGAAGTATTAGTTTCATATTTGATCGCCTGAAGAAGTATTAGTTTCATATTTGATCGCCTGAAGAAGTATTAGTTTCATATTTGATCACCTGAAGAAGTATTAGTTTCACATTTGATCGCCTGAAGAAGTATTAATTTCATATTGGATCACCAGAAGACAGTAGTATTTTTAATTAGAAAATAGTGCCACACAATGATCAACACATTGTTTCGTGATGACTGAATTGTCCTTTATGATTGATATGACAGTGGATCTGCTGTAAACTTAGATACGCACTGCCTGTTGACTCGCGAAAAGGAGGTAAACACGCTTGCTCAGTCCTGTGGGTCATTGAAAACATGTAAATTAAGGATTTTGTGTTTTTCACGGTTCGCTGAAGTACGATGTGCAAACTGTATGAATCCCATTAACCTGCATGGGATTTGTGTTTAAAGTAGTACATCTCGGTGGGCGTAGCATATAGCTTTACATAAAAAAATAACTTATGTCGTATTATAGCTAAAATGGATAGAATTATCATTAAACCGCCCACAAGTTATCAGAAATGAGTGGGCCACTGTAACTTGATAATGCCCTCATATTGCTTGACGACGGGCCAATATCACGCCCGTTGTTAGGTGACGTCATAGGACACGGATTGCTGACGTCACATTCAATAGTGACGTCATAAGGTTTGTTCTTTACGTTACCGATATTGTTGTTTCTTTTTATTTGATAACAAATTCCATCCAACTATAATAACGGTAACGCTATTTTTCAGGGCATTATCATTTGCAGAGGCTCCTTCGTCGGGCAGTTCCTGGAAGACCTCGTGCTTCTGCAAATGATAATGTCCTGAAAAATAGCGTTACCCTTATATTATTGGTAATGCGAGGTAACGAGAGAACTGAAACAGATCGGCTGAGACAATAAAGTAATGAATTCTTACTCGATACAGAATTTCCAGCTAACGAAGCACTGTAAATCTCATGAAATGTTAATTGGGCATTTCAGAACAAGTTTTGTAACCCTCATATGTGACCGGAACTCAGTCGGGACGTTCACGGTTGATGGAGAAAACCCTCCTGGGAGTGCTAATTATGTAAGTATGTGAGTGAGTGAGTTGGTCATACTTTCTTCTCTCACTTGGATGGTGGGGTAGCCTTGTGGTGAAAGCGTTAGCTCGTCACGCGGAAGGCCCGTGTTCGATTTCCCACATGGGTACAATGTATGAAACAAATTTCTGGTGTCCCCCGCTGTGATATTGTTAGAATATTGCTTAACGTAACCACTCACTCACTCTATCATTGCAGACAATCAACGAAAAAGCATTCATCGTTTTAAAGTTATTATCTAATACAAATAAAACGAAGCTATGCGGAGAATGGATTCAGAGTCTTCATCAAAATACAATGGGGATATAATACACTGGATAAATCGGGGATGCCTTTGTCATGATGTATTCAATGTATTCAAAGTTACGACTTTGAAGTTTATAATGCATTCCAAAATATGTTGACACGTTAAATTATAAAGCACTCGGACAGGGATGTTCCTATAGCTCAATGATACACTTTTGTCCATAACAGTTCCCGTGCTATTTCATGTCCAGTATTTTACACTGAGGAGCATCTATGCTTGTCCCACCACCACAACGACGACAACGACAACGACAACGACAACAGCTGCCCCGACGCCAGCTCCGAGGCCAGCCCCAACGCCATCCCCATCTCCCTTCTTTACAATGAAGACGGTTATCATATTGCTTGGATGTGTCATGTAAGTCAACACACCTTCTTCAATGATAAAATCGTCACCAGTCATCATAAGATATGACCATTTGAAACTTTATGGCTGAAATAAAATTTACAGGGATTTGACATGTTGTTTTTAAGGAAGCCAGTCATTGCTAAGCTGAATTAGCAGAGAAAACGGAACTTACACATAGGTTCACAATTGTATTTCCTTCTGTGAGTGAGTTGGGTTTAACGCCGTTTTGAGATTTTGGCTTAATGGGTGTGGTAAGCCAACAGTGATACAAGTCTTACACGTTTGCCAATTGATACCCTTGGACATGAACCATGGGTCATATTCAGGGCAAAAGTGGTATCCCAACCCACAACCAGCATGCCCTTCTTCTGCCCCACGATATGGGGCGTCTTAGACCATTGGGTCGTCCATGCCCACCTTAAGGGGCATTGTATGGTGTAGCCAAACCAAGAAACATAAATGGGGCTCCCAGGATTCCTACTCATGACAATAGATTTCAGGTCGAACTGTGACGCCTTAGACAACTGGGCCATCCTTGTCCCATATTCTATTTTGATCACAATGAATAGTCAATACTATGTTTTTTCTTCTTTCAGAGGCTGTCTATTCATTCTGATATGTCTTGTATTTGTTGGCCTTTTGACCAGGAGATCCGAGCAAGAGTTGCCTCCCTTTCATGACAAGAGGAAGTTGGTTTCGTAACACCATGCATTAAGGCAAACCATAAAGACAAAACATGATCCAACTGTAAACGTTATGTTACATTTAAAGTTATACTTTTAGAGTGGTGATGTTATTTGTATGAAACTTGTGTTCGAAAAACGAATTAAAGTTGTTATGTACTATTCGCATATTGTCACATAATCATTGTTACTTCCAATACAGTCAAAATCAAACTGCGGACAATAAATATACCTCAAACAAAATCTCATGCCAATTAATATTTCATATTTTAATTGTTAATTATTTTAACAACATTCCAGCTTTAAGTCGTACTGTGAGTAATCCAGTCTGGAACAGACAGGACGGTGGTTCATGCCCACGTTGTCAGGGTACGATGACCTGGAATCAGCCATGTCATCAAACATCACCATCCAATCATAATTGTCGGCTTTTTTCCAACAGCACAGTTGTGCTTAGATGCCTGAAGTCTGTGAAGTATGTGACACTAAGGTGCCTGAAGTTACAATAGTATGCACTGTGTAGACACGTCTGAGGGCAACTAGGTGCTTGAAGTAACCATAGTACGCAAGTTGTAGGACTCGTATGTGATATTTAGGTGCCCGGAGTTACCATAGTACGCAAGTTGTAGGACTCGTATGTGATATTTAGGTGCCCGGAGTTACCATAGTACGCAAGGTGTAGGACTCGTATGTGATATTTAGGTGCCCGGAGTTACCATAGTACGCAAGGTGTAGGACTCGTATGTGATATTTAGGTGCCCGGAGTTACCATAGTACGCAAGGTGTAGGACTCGTATGTGATATTTAGGTGCCTGGAGTTACCATAGTACGCAAGGTGTAGGACTCGTGTGTGATATTTAGGTGCCTGGAGTTACCATAGTACGCAAGGTGTAGGACTCGTATGTGATATTTAGGTGCCCGGAGTTACCATAGTACGCAAGGTGTAGGACTCGTATGTGATATTTAGGTGCCCGGAGTTACCACATTATGCATGATAGAGGCACGTATGTGACACTCAGGTGCCTGAAGTTACCACAGTATGCAGGGTGTGGGAAGTATGTGACACTAAGTTGCCTGAAGTTACCATAGTACATGCTACATGCAAGCATGTATATAGTTTATGTAGTCGGCATACGATAGTGTTACATTTCTTGTCTTGCCCTAGGTTCCTCATTGATACCGTTACGAGTGCTACAGTGTCTCAAGTTAAAAAATAAAGGACCCAACTCAATTTCACTATAACGAATAATGATTATTACCAAAACCTACAATTATTCAATATTTAGACAACCCGTGAAGATTCCGGGGTAGAATAGGTCTTCAGCAACCCATACTTGCCGTAAAAGGCGACTATGCTTGTCGTAAAAGGCGGGATCGGGTGGTCAGGCTCGCTGACTTGGTTGATACATGTCATCGATCCCTGTAGCGTGGATCGATGCTCATGATGTCAATAACTGGATTGTCTGGTCCAGATTCGATTATTTTACAGACCGCCGTCATATAGCTGGAATATTGCTGAGTGCGGCGTTAAACAACCAACCAACCAACCAATATTTAGACAACTGCGAATACAATCTGACAAACTCACGTATACGTGGCTAACAAAAATAGGTGAATACTCAACGTGATACAGAAACTCCTCCAATCGGACACAGTCTGGATCCTGGTCACAAACATATTCCGATCACAGTTCGATTAGCTAGCGACATATTATGCACAGTCTCAGTCTAATTCAAATCACAGTTTCACTTTCCTGTCTCTCACAAATGACCGACATGGCCGAATACATCACAAGATTCCACTAGTAGGAATGTCACAGACCGACATGACCGAAATACATCACAAGATTCCACTAGTAGGAATATCACAGACCGACATGACCGAATACATCACAAGATTCCACTAGTAGGAATATCACAGACCGACATGACCGAATACATCACAAGATTCCACCAGTAGGAATGTCACAGACCGACATGACCGAAATACATCACAAGATTCCACTAGTAGGAATGTCCAAGACCGACATGGCCGAATACATCACAAGATTCCACTAGTAGGAATGTCACAGACCGACATGGCCGAAATACATCACAAGATTCCACTAGTAGGAATGTCACAGACCGACATGGCCGAAAACATCACAAGATTCCACTAGTAGGAATGTCACAGACCGACATGACCGAAATACATCACAAGATTCCACTGGTAGGAGTGCCACAGACCGACATGACCGAATACATCACAAGATTCCATTGGAAAGAATGTCACAGACCGACATGGCCGAATACATCACAAGATTCCACTAGTAGGAATGTCACAGACCGACATGACCGAAAACATCACAAGATTCCACTAGTAGGAGTGTCACAGACCGACATGACCGAATTCATCACAAGATCCACTAGTAGAAAAGTCACAGACCGACATGACCGAATACATCACAAGATCCCACTAGTAGGAATGTCACAGACCGACATGACCGAAAACATCACAAGATTCCACTAGCAGGAATATCACAGACCGACATGACCGAATACATCACAAAATCCACTAGTAGGAATGTCCCAGACAGACATGACCGAATACATCACAAGATCCACTAGTCGGAATGTCCAAGACCGACATGGCCGAATACATCACAAGATTCCACCAGTAGGAATGTCACAGACCGACATGGCCGAAAACATCACAAGATTCCACCAGTAGGAATGTCACAGACCGACATGGCCGAAAACATCACAAGATTCCACTAGTAGGAGTGTCACAGACCGACATGGCCGAATACATCACAAGATTCCACCAGTAGGAATGTCACAGACCGACATGACCGAAATACATCACAAGATTCCACTAGTAGGAGTGTCACAGACCGACATGACCGAATATATCACAAGATTCCATTGGAAAGAATGTCACAGACCGACATGGCCGAATACATCACAAGATTCCACTAGTAGGAATGTCACAGACCGACATGACCGAATACATCACAAGATTCCACTGGTAGGAGTGTCACAGACCGACATGACCGAATTCATCACAAGATCCACTAGTAGAAATGTCACAGACCGACATGACCGAATACATCACAAGATCCACTAGTAGGAATGTCACAGACCGACATGACCGAATACATCACAAGATCCACTAGTAGGAATGTCACAGACCGACATGACCGAATACATCACAAGATTCCACTAGTAGGAATGTCACAGACCGACATGACCGAATACATCACAAGATCCACTAGTAGGAATGTCACAGACCGACATGACCGAATACATCACAAGATCCACTAGTAGGAATGTCACAGACACAAGGTCATCACAGGGACCTAGTAATTGTGAGACGTCCGCCCAGGACCTGCCTCAGCCCTCATGAGCAGCTCCCCCTACTCTGAACCAAGGGTGTAGGTATTCACAATCTGACCCCCAAGCTCAGTCCCATGTCCAAGTCTCTAAAACAATACACCATACATTACTTACAGGGTTACATTAGCTACTCAATGTGGCGAGCATGCTAACCGATCACAGGTCAACCTTTGGTCCACCTTTACTATAGCCTCATTAACATCTGTGGTTACAAAACATTGTTACACTTTGGTTAATTTAAATAATACTCCCATATAACAATATGTACAAAGGTTGTTTTATATTTAATGAAGGAAATTTAATTTATTATTTTGTACTCACATGTCAGCTGTCAGTTGTACTCTGCCAAGTGGTGATCCACAATTTCTCAATATTGGAACAACTAACACAAAAGTGAACAACAGTTAAAGGATCTGAAAACTCTGACTTCAAAGGGAGTTATGAGATGATGATTATGGAGTAAGTGAGTGAGTATGGTTTTACGCCGCTTTTAGCAATATTCCAGCAATATCACGGCGGGGGACACCACAAATGGGCTTCACACATTGCACCCATGCCATTTTATGGCTAGCTACCTAAACACTGGAAGGATGTCCAGAAAGACCTTTGTCGGTCTCACAAAGTGAGTTAGACGTCTTCGTCGTCAATAATTGTATACAACAATTTAACTATTATATACGAGGTGATTTAAATGGGGTTTAACGTCGAGTCCAAGATTATTGCACCTATATAGCGACGTGCATGTACGTGTATGTGTTTGTGTGGCTGCTTGTACTAGTCCGGACTGATGCCGATTTATAGTGCTGGCACACTGAGATATTACGCCGCAGTTTAACATGAATACCCCACTCAGACACAGTATGCTGACCCCGAGCCGACAAGTCCTTGTTTTAGCCCCTTAATGCCGAGCGCCAGACAGGGTAACAACAAGTATCATCTTTTAACGTCTTTTGGTATGACGCGGCCGGGGATCGAACCTCGGGCCTTCCGCTCTCCGGGCGGACGCTCTACCACTAGACCACGGAGGCGGTCCCCCGATATCTGGCATACCAATAGCATTGTCACGTTCCTCTTACGCGAGTCTCGGCATTTCTCTGATGTTCTTTTTGATGCTACATCCCTGCTCTGCCCCACGCCGGTACTTATGCAACAATCATGCACATTTTTAACAGGTCACCCAAAATATTGTTTTCCCCATTTTTCATGACTGCACGAAATTCACCGAATCCTGCAAAAAAGTGACTTTCATGTGTGCACAGTGTGTGTTTTGGTGAATGTTTTCTGATAACGTTCTAACTTACCGCAGCATCGTTATTACAAGCAAAGTTTCATTTACAAGTGACACGTTTATTTTGTCCGGTAGTTTACAATGATACACTGATGTCCAAAACACTTACCGCGCTATTTCATTTGTCCAGTTTTTCGCACTGACGAGCATGTATGCTTGTCCCCGAGGTCAAACCACCACCACAACGACGACTACAACGACAACGACAACAACTACTCCGACGCCAGCTCCGAGGCCAGCCCCAAAGCCATCCCCATCTCCCTTCTTTACAATGAAGACGGTTATCATATTGCTTGGATGTGTCATGTAAGTCAACGCAACATCTTCAATGATGGAATCGTCAAAAGTCACTGTCAGATTTGACCAACTAAAATGTTTTATGGCTTACAGATATAAGGATTATTTTTTACGGAGGACCTACTCGGTATTGGGGTAATCACTTATTTATATATTGAACAGGCGGGGAAAACGGAACAGGAGACCAGTATCGTGTGGATCCGGGTGAATAATTGATGCTACGAATTGGTTCACGTAATGTTTCCTTTTGTGAGTGGGTTGGGTTGAAAGCCACTTTGAGACGTTTACACAAGCCTAAAACGTCTTGCCACTTGATACCCTTGGACATGGACCATGGATCATAATGAGGGCTAATGTGGTATTCGAACCAACGACCCGCAGATCCATCTACAGTAAATGGACACAACTCTGCTCTGCGACATGCGGCGTGTTAGACCACTTGACCGTCCATGACCCCTTAAAGGGGAATTGTAGCGTGCAACTAAAACATACCTAGGATTCTCAGGTTTCGTATCCATGGCCATATCTTTCAGATGGAATCGTGGCACCTCAGACAAGGCCACCCTTGTCCCATATTCTATTTTGATCATAATGTAGAGACGATGACTATGTGTTCCTGTTCTTTCAGAGGCTGTCTACTCATTCTGATATGTCTTGCATTCGTTGGCCTTCTGACCAGGAGATCAGAACAGGAGTTACCTCCCTTCCATGACAAGAGGAAATTAGTTTCGTAAAATTATTAAAAAACCATGATCAAAGTGCTAAAGTCACGGTACATTTTTGTTATAAAATCCCATTTAGAGTGCTGATGTTAATAATCAAAATACAAATGAATGTTTTTTTAAAGAAATTGTGTTCGAAATGAATAAACGTAGTTATCGAACTTTTCACATATTGCCGAGATAATCCAAATCAAACTACAAACAACAAATGTACCTCAAATAAAAAACAACAACATGCTAATTAACATTTAATGTTTTATTTGTTAACAACTTCAATTTTATCTCACGGATTTCTGTAAATAACCCAGTCTGGGACAGACAGGCCACTGGGTCGGGGTACGATGACACAGATCAACCTTTTTTTCAAGCCTGACCCCCAAATTAGCAAAGCCTCCTGGGGGGTATTCTTAACCTGACTTTTCAGAAAAGAAAATGAGGAAGAGGGGTTGAAAACCTTTATAATACAAGATATGTTTGATCTGTAATCATTTTAATTCAAAACAAAGGGAATCATTTGGGCCCGGTAGGCGAGTTAGCTGAGCCTTGAGGGAGTTGTTTGAGCCTGGCTAGGGGAGTCATGTGAGCCTCTTGAATCTTTTGAGCCTCGGCTCATATGAATTTAGTCAAATTTAGGGGGAGTCGTTCGAGCCCACTACACTGGCACACGTTATTGGCCATGGGGACCTATTCTCACCCGGTTCCCGGCGGGGTTACTACAATTTCTTGTTCTTCAAATTCCTGTCAGTTCACACCAAGTCGCATCATTGTATCCTGATTAGACACGTGTCAATCCATCATCTACCATTGGATGTAAGGCTCCGCTGAAACCTTCATGTCGCGCTGTGCGACGCCAGGTTTCATTGGGTTCCAGGGATTTCTTCAATTTCTGAAACATTTCATAATTCACACATTCACAAAGGCGAAAAATAAGGAGTATACAACTGTTGCTGAAAAGTTTTTTGATCAATGTTAATATATACAAGGTCTCAGAGAACATTTCAAAAGGTTTAACGAGGGACATGTGGAGAACATTTCGAGGAAAGAAATGTCTGATGGGTTTCCTAGTTTTACTTGTACCATATGTTTTTTCAGACGACGAGTTGACTTGCTTTTACATGAGTTTGTTATGGGAATGGAAACGTACAATAAACTTATAGTACGAATATGTTATGATTAATATGTAAATATTGTTTCTTAAGTGGTATTTAGGTCAGAGTTGTAGAACTTCTTCACTTGTAACGCAGTTTAAATACATTGTGTGTCGTCTGTGTGTGATGTGAATGTGTGTGTGTGTGTGATGTGAGTGTGTGTGAGTCTGTGTGTGATGTGCGTGTGTGTGTGTGCCGTCTGTGTGTGATGTGAGTGTGTGTGTGTGGTGTGTGTGTGAGTGTGAGTGTGAGTGTGTGTGTGTGTGTGTCGTCTGTGTCTGATGTGAATGTGTGTGTCTGTGTGTTTCAGTGTGTTTCTTGTGTCAAACCAAGCATTTGTCCTCGGTCATTGGCCAATGCTCCTTTTTTAAAAAAAGAAAAATCACTTTCAGACTAAAAGATAAGATATTTCGATTCACTGACTAAACATTTTCTTTCTCTGACAAGAATCCCAGGCCCCGAATATGAACTAACATTGTAGTTAACTTACTACATGCAAACGTTTTAAGGTGTACTGCACATACATGCTTGTCACAAGAGGAAACCAACTGTACCATCGTCCTCTACAGGGAATATTATTCAGTGAGGCGTAAAACAACAAGCAACAACAACAAACAACAACAACAACAACAACAACAACAACTATACATCCCTCGTTGTTAAGGTCAGAACGTTTCAGCCACTCCCGTATGTACCCGTGTAATCCTCATTCACAGACACATGCTTGCATTCCGCCTACCTTTGTAAGTGTTGTTTCATCTGTGTTGACAACTGTCCAAATGAAGACGACAGGCAGAGGGAGGAGTGACGCCAGAGAGATGAGCCACCCCACAGCTGTAGCCCAGGTGGGGTAGGTGTAGTCACCATACTTCGGAGGTCGGTAGGAATACAGAGAGTAGCAGAACACCACCTTGAGTACCACAAAGAGGACTTAGTGGGATCTTAGACCACAAAAGCAGTACAGTAGTTCCCTATAACGTGTGTGTGAGTGAGTTAGGTTTAACGCCGCTTTTAACAGTATTCCAGTTATATACCGGCATGTCAGCTTAATGTGGGAGGAAAGCCCGAACTGATGCAGGTCTCAGACGTTTACCACTTCGGCGAAACCCACGAGCACGGGTATGGTGCTGACAAACCTAGAAACATAATTGGGGCGAACCGGGATTCGAATCCACAATCATAGGATTCTGGCGTGCCCAAGGGACGTAACTCTGCACAGCGAATCGCGGCGCCTTAGACGACTGGGTCACCCGTGCCCACCACCCTCCACCTCCCCCTCCCCCCTCTACCGTAATCAGTTGATGAACGAAATATTGGATCATGAGAATATGGACTGAATTTGTGAACGGTGAATAAGAAATCATGACAGTTTAAAATAGAATTACAACAATGTTTATCCATGTATAAAAGTTTACCAAAACGTTCCCCTTGTACCAAAAAGACGGAGGCATGAGCAGGATATGAAGTGAGTGAGTGAGTTCGGTTTAACGCCGCTTTAAACACTAACCCAATTATATCACTGCGTGTCAGCTTAATGTGGGAGGAAAGCCCGAAGTGACTCAGGTCTCCGACGTTTACCACTTCGGCGAAACCCACGAACACGGGTATGGTACGTAATCGGTGCGAACCGGGATTCGAACCCACACTCATAGGTCTCTGGCGTGCCCAAGGGACGCAACTCTGAACAGCGAATCGCGGCGCCTTAGACGACTGGGCCACCCTTGCCCCGCATGATATAAAGGGTGTGACTGACTATGAATGCACGACAAACACATTGTAACAATTAAAATTTGTCCTGAGTAACTCGCAACGTCTAAGACTTCAAATAGATTTGAGCAAGGGTGGGCGACATGATTTACTATAATTAAATTGCATAACAAACACATTTGTCCCTTGTAACGCGAGACTTTCAGTTGGGACGAGACCATCATTTAACTTACAAAGAGGAGTAAAGGACACATGAACTTGATACAGATGACGACAACCCGCGGGATCCGTTGTCCCCACATGTTGTTGATGTCTTCTTGAAGCCTCTCCGTGCCTGGAAGTGAGTGAATGAGTGAGCATTTTTTGGCTTTTGTTTCTTCTTTAACGCCACACACAGCAATATTCCAGCTATATGACGGCGGTCTGCAAATAATCAAGTCAGGACCAGAAAATCCAGTGGTTGATGTAATGATCATCGTTCTGTGCAACTGTGACACCTTAACATGCATCAACCAAGTCAGCAAGCCTGACCGTCCGATCCCGTTAGCCGCCTCTGACGACAAGCATGGGCTGCTGAAGACGAAAATGAATGAGGGAGTGAGTTGGGTTTTAAATTTAATTGACATAATCAAGGCGAAACTGGCGCTATATATTCTAGCGATGCAAGGGGACGAAAGTATACACGGGAATTAGTGCTACCGGGATGCCCCTGCCAACACAAGCTCCTTCCCAGCGCGTGACACCTTCGTTACACTCTCGGCAACATCGCTGCCACCAGTGTGGGCGCGGCAATTACAAGAATCTTGAAATTTACCCTCTAACCCCAAATGTTGTAACGTTTATACTTTTGGTTATGTCTTTGGGAATGCCATCATATTTCATTATGAAAAGGTGTATGACTGACCATGTTTTCCAGATGAATTTACTTTGTTGTTTTATTAATCAGATTGGTTCGAGATTGCAGACTAACGGAAAATCAACCAACTTCTCCCTTACATTCTTACTATATCAATAATACGATAGTTTTAATGAAACAGAAATTCAAATTGACAAACGAAGAAAGTAATTTAGCAGCGATAAGTGTATTCGGCGTCAAGACAGTCGTCACTTGTTTGTAAACATAATGGTCATTCGGTTGCGAGTTCAACTCCAAGCATGGTTGTGGCCATCTCTTCACCGTGGGGAGTTTTGACTGGTGGCAGCGATAGTATAGAGAGCTCCGCGAACGGGCTATCGCTGCGAGGAGCTTGGTGCCAACACTCGAAAGGGAATTAACTCCAGGGCGCACCCGCCTTTACCTCCTGCTGCAAATATACCCTAGTTCGTACATTCGCCGCGATTCGCTGTGCAGAGTGGGTTCGAATCCCGGTTCGCCCCAATTATGTTTCTAGGTTTGTCAGCACCATACCCGTGCTCGTGGGTTTCGCCGAAGTGGTAAACGCCTAGGACTTGCATCACTTCGAGCTTTCCTCCTACATTAAGCTGACACACCGGTATATAACTGGAATACTGTTAAAAGCGGCGTTAAACCCAACTCACTCACTCACTCACTCACTCATACGTCACAGGTATATATCAGCAATACAAATCGTATTATACATATTGTCATTTACAAATGTAACCTTACATATCGGCAAATGCAAATAAATGTGGCAAAAGCCTTCCAATAATCTTAAGAAATCTCTTCAACAAGCTTGTATTTATGAATCACTATCAAATCAAGGGACATGACTCGCTGACACACATAGGCAAGAGGACACGTGAAGATTCCGGGGTAGAATAGGTCTTCAGCAACCCGTGCTTGCCGTAAAAGGCGACTATGCTTGTCGTAAGAGGCGACTAACAGGATCGGGTGGTCAGGCTGGCTGATTTGGTTAATGCATGTCACCGATCCCAATTGCGGGGATCGATGCTCATGATGTCAATCACTGGATTGTCTGGTCCAGACTCGATTATTCACAGACCGCCGCCATATAGCTGGAATATTGCTGAGTGCGGCGTTAAACAACAAACAAACAAACAAACAAAACACATCAATATCAATACCATATGTGGAATACTCAGCACAGAGTATTGAATATGATGAACAGAGATTATTAGCCTAGTGCTCCGTAAGATGAATACATATATCGGCAATACAAATTGTATTATACATACTTCCATTTACCAATGTTACTTTGCAAATCGGCATATGCAAATGAAATTGGCAAAAGCCTTCCAATAATCTTAAGAAATTTCTTCAACAAGCTTGTATTTATGAATCACTATCAAATCACGTGACATGACTCATTAACACACACAGGCAAGAGGACACGTGAAGATTCCGGGGTAGATTAGGTCTTCAGCCACCCGTGCTTGCCGTAAAAGGTGACTATGCTTGTAAGAAGCGACTAACGGGATCGGGTGGTCAGGCTCGCTGATTTGGTTGATGCATGTCATCGATCCCAACTACGTGGATCGATGCTCATGATGTCAATCACTGGATTGTCTGGTCCAGATTCGATTATTTACAGACCGCCGTCATGTAGCTGGAATCTTGCTGAGTGCGGCGTTAAACAACAAACCAACCAACCATCATAGGCAAGTAGACTTTGTGTATGTATGGATCGCATTGCAAACACTCCATGCTAGTGACATGTGTATACTTGTCGGATTGTTATAATCATTTCATCAAATTGGTTTTCGTATCAATGACACTATCCAGTGTATGATAAGTGATAATGCCAGATTGCATTTAATATATGTTTAACAGATGGTGTTGGATGATAACCAACTTCCGTGCAACCGATGGCACATCATTGGTAATATATACCACACAGTCGATGCATAAACACACAAGTCCTAATGTAGAGTTGCTGCAAATCAGAAGTTTAAAAAAATTAATATTCTAAGTGCCTGTCGTGTTCAAACGGGTGGTCAGGCTCGCTGACTTGGTTGATGCATGTCATCGATCCCATTTGCGTGGATCGATGCCCATGATATTAATCACTCGATTGTCTGGTCCAGACTCAATTATATACAGATCGCCGTTATATAGCTGGAATATTGCTAGGTGCGGCGTTAAACAACAAACAACCAACCAAGAAACACGTGTATCTATAATTCATGCAAAATTTCAGCCTTTGGAATTTTGCAAGTTTTTTTCAAATACATTTTGTTTACAAAATTAGCTTCCTTATTATATATGTGGGAATGAGCGTAGCAAGAATCAACGTCTACATACGACGGCAAACGTCGGACAACAGACGATGCACGCGGTATCATTTATATCAGGCCATTCGAAATCAGTCCCCACTGTGAAAGCATCACCTATTCACTCAGAGAAATGGAAGAATATTGGTTTATGTCTTACCATAACACCAGCCAACTACGATGCATTCCAGCATAGCGAACACAGCGACAGAGGGAAAGTAGGCGTACCAGTCCACCAGCGTCACGACGTATATACCACCCTATAATGTACATGGGGTAATAGTTGATAGAAGTGACATACACAGACTAAAATCTTTGGCACGTCAACGCGCTGCCAAAAAGTGGTAAAATGTATGTGAATGGATTACTGAAAATCAGCTCACACAATATCCATGAAAAGGTAAGTGTTAGATTGCTGCCTTATGCCACACACAGCAATGGCCATGCCATACGACGCCACAATTAGAGAAGTATATTTGGGATAATATTTATTTAAAGTGCTTTTTTTGAAAAGCAGATATGAAAGCAAGACCAGGCAATAACAAGACAACAGCTACCTAACCTACAAAAACGCTATACTTTTGATACACCTCTACAGAAAGAAATGGCCGATCTTTTTTCACTCTAATAAAAAATACAATATCAATAATGAAATTTAAAATCTGTTACCCAAATAGAACTCAACCCAATCACCCACCCACCCACCCACCAACCCACCCGCTCGCTCGTTCGGCCGGAGCCTATTCCCATCCACCCCTGACTCACTCACTCACTCACTCAATCACCCAATCACTCACTCACTCACTCACTCACTCACTCACTCACTCACTCACCCACCCACCCACCCACCCACTCACTCACTCACTCACTCACCCATCCACCCACCCACCCACCCACTCACTCAACTCACTCACCCACTCACTCACTCACCCACCCACAACCCACCCACTCACTCACTCACTCGCCCACCCACCCACCGTCCCACCCACTCACTCACTCACTCACTTACTTGGGAAACATATATAAGACTGAACAGCAGGAGGCTGAAGAGTACTGCAGAGTTAACCAGCCAGTGTCGCCTTACAAGTTGGGGAAACAGGTCCTCTATCGCAGCTACGACGAGTTCGATGCCAGGGACCTGAGAAAGGGTAAATAGTTGGGACAGAATAAATCAAAGATTAATCGGCCAATACAACATGTGTTGAACCATGTATGTACGATAGAGTATCAAAATGTGTTTGAACCCAGCATACATGGAACTAAAATATGGTTGTTAGGTTTAACTATTTCTCAACATTGTCCCCTTGTAGTCTTACGTCTATTTATCACATAGGGCTTTCCTCTAATACCGTTATGTGAGTGAGTGAGTGAGTTAATGTTTATAGTCACATCGGCAATATTTCAGCCATACTAATACCGTTATGACACACCGTGAAATTTTAGTAAATTTCAAAGGAACATTAAACCTGAAATTATTTAGTCAGGCTGATCAGTGGTTAGAATAGACTCTCAGGATATCAGTTAAACAGGCGTCTAATTATATCCAAAACTGAGGTGAAATAGGTTTGAATGTTATTTTCAAGAACTTATATATTAGACCACAAACCTTTCGCTCTCTGGACAGACGCTCTATCCACTAGACCATGGCGGCAAAGGTGTCAATCTTAACTTACCACATAATCTGCGACAGCCAGCGACATCAGTGAGACAAACTCACTCTCTCACTCCAAACTTACCATAGAATCTATAGCCAGCGAGATCAGTGTGCCAAACTCACTCACTCACTCCAAACTTACCATAGAATCTATAGCCAGCGACATCAGTGTGACAAACTCACTCACTCACTCCAAACTTACCATAGAATCTATAGCCAGTGACATCAGTGTGACAAATTCACTCACTCACTCCAAACTTACCATATAATCTATAGCCAGTGACATCAGTCACTGTGTGACAAACTCACTCACTCCAAACTAACCATAGAATCTATAGCCAGCGACATTAGAGTGACAAACTCACTCACTCACTCCAAACTTACAATAGAATCTATAGCCAGCGACATCAGTGTGACAAACTCACTCACTCATTCCAAACTTACAATATAATCTTTAGCAAGTGACATCAGTGTGACAAACTCACTCACTCACTCACTCCAAACTTACCATAGAATCTATAGCCAGTGACATCATTGTGACAAACGTCAACACAGACCATAACTGGGGCAAAGGGAGAGACGCCAGGACATCGGGGTATACAATGAATGCAAGGTTGTATCCTGAAAAAAACAGCGCCATTTCCGAACATGTCCCGAAACATTTGGCTGTAGATACCCAAACATTACATTACAAGTGCCGTGCTTACATTATTTTAGCATCTTGGCTTTTATTTCAGTCTTGAGGGGGCGGTGGGGTAGCCTAGTGGTTAAAGCGTTCACTCGTCACACCGAAGACCCGGGTTCGATTCCCCACATGGGTACAATGTGTGTCATAATGAGAAACGTACTTCTTACTTGTACAAGAGACCCGTGAAGATCCATGATAGAATAGCTCTTCAGCAAACCATGCTTGCCGCAAAAGGCGATCTATGCTTGTCGTCATGTTCATGATGTCAACCACTGGATTGTCTGGTCCAGACTCGATCATACAGACCGCCGTCATATTGCTTGATAGATTGCTGAGTGCGGCGTTAAACAACAAACCAACCAAAATACTTATACAAGAAGCATATATTCCTG
Source organism: Haliotis cracherodii (assembly GCF_022045235.1). NCBI lineage: Eukaryota > Metazoa > Mollusca > Gastropoda > Lepetellida > Haliotidae > Haliotis > Haliotis cracherodii. The sequence goes on from NW_027266276.1 coordinate 6,309,032, forward strand.
GGGACCTATTCTAGCCTGGTATTCAGAAGGGGTTGTGACTCCTCTGTGTCACTCACTCACCTGATGATTCGAAAGCAGCCATGTTTACGCCACGTAAGTAGGCGACGTGGCCAACGCAAGCGAAGAAAGCAAGACCGATGAAAATGCTGAAGAAACAGTCAATCAGGCACATCACTATTGCATCCCTAGAAGAAATAAAACCTAAATCAAACAACAAAGTGAACATCATTCAGTTGTTGCTAATATTTTTTTAAGCTTTGAAATATACATGGATCTTGTACTGGCTGCGATCGTCAATTTACAAGTAATTGAACAAATTGTACAGATGATAAGCATCATGAAGCAATAAACAGTGTTACTCAGCATCATGAAGCAATATATAGTGTTACTCAGCATCATGAAGCAAATTGAATATACAGTGTTACTCAGCATCATGAAGCAATACATAGTGTTACTCAGCATGATGAAGCAATATACAGTGTTACTCAGCATGATGAAGCAATATACAGTGTTACTCAGCATCATGACGTAATATACAGTGTTACTCAGCATCATGAAGCAATATACATTGTTACTCAGCATCATGAAGCAATATATAGTGGTACTCAGCATCATGACGTAATATACAGTGTTACTCAGCATCATGAAGCAATATACAGTGTTACTCAGCCTCAGGAAGCAATATACAGTGTTACTCAGCCTCACGAAGCAATATACAGTGTTACTCAGCATCACGAAGCAATATACAGTGTTACTCAGCCTCACGAAGCAATATTCAGTGTTACTCAGCCTCACGAAGCAATATACAGTGTTACTCAGCATCACGAAGCAATATACAGTGTTACTCAGCCTCACGAAGCAATATTCAGTGTTACTCAGCCTCACGAAGCAATATACAGTGTTACTCAGCATCATGACGCAATACACAGTGTTACTCAGCCTCACGAAGCAATATACAGTGTTACTCAGCCTCACGAAGCAATATACAGTGTTACTCAGCATCATGACGCAATATACAGTGTTACTCAGCCTCACGAAACAATATACAGTGTTACTCAGCCTCACGAAGCAATATACAGTGTTACTCAGCCTCACGAAGCAATATACAGTGTTACTCAGCCTCACGAAGCAATATACAGTGTTACTCAGCATCATGACGCAATACACAGTGTTACTCAGCCTCACGAAGCAATATACATTGTTACTCAGCATCATGACGCAATACACACTGTTACTCAGCCTCACGAAGCAATATACAGTGTTACTCAGCCTCACGAAGCAATATACAGTGTTACTCAGCCTCACGAAGCAATATACAGTGTTACTCAGCATCATGAAGCAATATACAGTGTTACTCAGCCTCACGAAGCAATATACAGTGTTACTCAGCATCATGACGCAATACACAGTGTTACTCAGCATCATGAAGCAATGTACATTGTTACTCAGCCTCACGAAGCAATATACAGTGTTACTCAGCCTCACGAAGCAATATACAGTGTTACTCAGCCTCACGAAGCAATATACAGTGTTACTCAGCCTCACGAAGCAATATACAGTGTTACTCAGCATCATGACGCAATACACAGTGTTATTGAGCCTCACGATGCAATATACATTGTTACTCAGCCTCACGAAGCAATATACAGTGTTACTCAGCCTCACGAAGCAATATACAGTGTTACTCAGCATCATGACGCAATACACAGTGTTACTCAGCATCATGAAGCAATGTACATTGTTACTCAGCCTCACGAAGCAATATACAGTGTTACTCAGCCTCACGAAGCAATATACAGTGTTACTCAGCCTCACGAAGCAATATACAGTGTTACTCAGCCTCACGAAGCAATATACAGTGTTACTCAGCATCATGACGCAATACACAGTGTTATTGAGCCTCACGAAGCAATATACAATGTTACTCAGCATCATGACGCAATATACAGTGTTACTCAGCCTCACGAAGCAATATACAGTGTTACTCAGCCTCATTAAGCAATATACAGTGTTACTCAGTCTCACGAAGCAATATACAGTGTTACTCAGCCTCACGAAGCATTATACAGTGTTACTCAGCCTCACGAAGCAATATACAGTGTTACTCAGCCTCACGAAGCAATATACAGTGTTACTCAGCCTCACGAAGCAATATACAGTGTTACTCAGCATCATGACGCAATATACAGTGTTACTCAGCCTCACGAAGCAATATACAGTGTTACTCAGCCTCACGAAGCAATATACAGTGTTACTCAGCCTCACGAAGCAATATACAGTGTTACTCAGCATCATGAAGCAATATACAGTGTTACTCAGCCTCACGAAGCAATATACAGTGTTACTCAGCCTCACGAAGCAATATACAGTGTAACTCAGCCTCACGAAGCAATATACAGTGTTACTCAGCATCATGAAGCAATATACAGTGTTACTCAGCCTCACGAAGCAATATACAGTGTTACTCAGCATCATGAAGCAATATACAGTGTTACTCAGCATCATGAAGCAATATACAGTGTTACTCAGCCTCACGAAGCAATATACAGTGTTACTCAGCATCATGCAGCAATATACTGTGTTACTCAGCCTCACGAAGCAATATACAGTGTTACTCAGCATCACGAAGCAATATACAGTGTTACTCAGCATCATGACGCAATACACAGTGTTACTCAGCATCATGAAGCAATATACAGTGTTACTCAGCATCATGACGCAGTACACAGTGTTACTCAGCATCACGAAGCAATATACAGTGTTACTCAGCATCATGACGCAATACACAGTGTTACTCAGCATCATGCAGCAATATACAGTGTTACTCAGCATCATGAAGCAATATACAGTGTTACTCAGCCTCACGAAGCAATATACAGTGTTACTCAGCCTCACGAAGCAATATACAGTGTTACTCAGCATCATGCAGCAATATACTGTGTTACTCAGCCTCACGAAGCAATATAAAGTGTTACTCAGCATCATGACGCAATATACAGTGTTACTCAGCCTCACGAAGCAATATACAGTGTTACTCAGCATCATGACGCAATATTCAGTGTTACTCAGCATCATGACGCAATACACATTGTTACTCAGCCTCACGAAGCAATATACATTGTTACTCAGCCTCACGAAGCAATATACAGTGTTACTCAGCATCATGACGCAATATTCAGTGTTACTCAGCCTCACGAAGCAATATACAGTGTTACTCAGCATCATGCAGCAATATACTGTGTTACTCAGCCTCACGAAGCAATATACAGTGTTACTCAGCATCATGACGCAATATTCAGTGTTACTCAGCCTCACGAAGCAATATACAGTGTTACTCAGCATCATGAAGCAATATACAGTGTTACTCAGCATCATGACGCAATACACAGTGTTACCCAGCCTCACGAAGCAATATACAGTGTTACTCAGCATCATGACGCAATATACATTGTTACTCAGCATCATGACGCAATATACAGTGTTACTCAGCATCATGACGCAATAGACAGTGTTACTCAGCCTCACGAAGCAATATACAGTGTTACTCAGCCTCACGAAGCAATATACAGTGTTACTCAGCCTCACGAAGCAATATACAGTGTTACTCAGCCTCATGAAGCAATATACAGTGTTACTCAGCCTCACGAAGCAATATACAGTGTTACTCAGCATCACGAAGCAATATACAGTGTTACTCAGCATCATGACGCAATACACAGTGTTACTCAGCATCATGACGCAATATACAGTGTTACTCAGCCTCACGAAGCAATATACATTGCTACTCAGCATCATGAAGTAATATACAGTGTTACTCAGCATCACGAAGCAATATACAGTGTTACTCAGCATCATGACGCAATACACAGTGTTACTCAGCATCATGACGCAATACACAGTGTTACTCAGTCTCACGAAGCAATATACAGTGTTACTCAGCCTCACAAAGCAATATACAGTGTTACTCAGCCTCACGAAGCAATATACAGTGTTACTCAGCCTCACGAAGCAATATACAGTGTTACTCAGCCTCACGAAGCAATATACAGTGTTACTCAGCATCATGACGCAATATACAGTGTTACTCAGCCTCACGAAGCAATATATAGTGTTACTCAGCCTCACGAAGCAATATACAGTGTTACTCAGCCTCACGAAGCAATATACAGTGTTACTCAGCCTCACGAAGCAATATACAGTGTTACTCAGCCTCACGAAGCAATATACATTGTTACTCAGCCTCACGAAGCAATATACAGTGTTACTCAGCCTCACGAAGCAATATACAGTGTTACTCAGCCTCACGAAGCAATATACAGTGTTACTCAGCATCATGAAGCAATATACTGTGTTACTCAGCCTCATGAAGCAATATACAGTGTTACTCAGCATCATGAAGCAATATACAGTGTTACTCAGCATCACGAAGCAATATACAGTGTTACTCAGCATCATGAAGCAATATACAGTGTTACTCAGCATCATGAAGCAATATACTGTGTTACTCAGCCTCACGAAGCAATATACAGTGTTACTCAGCATCATGAAGCAATATACAGTGTTACTCAGCATCACGAAGCAATATACAGTGTTACTCAGCATCACGAAGCAATATACAGTGTTACTCAGCATCATGAAGCAATATACAGTGTTACTCAGCATCACGAAGCAATATACAGTGTTACTCAGCCTCACGAAGCAATATACAGTGTTACTCAGCCTCACGAAGCAATATACAGTGTTACTCAGCATCACGAAGCAATATACAGTGTTACTCAGCATCATGCAGCAATATACTGTGTTACTCAGCATCATGCAGCAATATACTGTGTTACTCAGCCTCACGAAGCAATATACAGTGTTACTCAGCATCATGACGCAATATACAGTGTTACTCAGCCTCACGAAGCAATGTACATTGTTACTCAGCATCATGCAGCAATATACAGTGTTACTCAGCATCATGCAGCAATATACTGTGTTACTCAGCCTCACGAAGCAATATACAGTGTTACTCAGCATCATGACGCAATATACAGTGTTACTCAGCCTCACGAAGCAATATACAGTGTTACTCAGCATCATGACGCAATATTCAGTGTTACTCAGCATCATGACGCAATACACATTGTTACTCAGCCTCACGAAGCAATATACATTGTTACTCAGCCTCACGAAGCAATATACAGTGTTACTCAGCATCATGACGCAATATTCAGTGTTACTCAGCCTCACAAAGCAATATACAGTGTTACCCAGCCTCACGAAGCAATATACAGTGTTACTCAGCATCATGACGCAATATTCAGTGTTACTCAGCCTCACGAAGCAATATACAGTGTTACTCAGCATCATGAAGCAATATACAGTGTTACTCAGCATCATGAAGCAATATACATTGTTACTCAGCATCATGACGCAATATACAGTGTTACTCAGCATCATGACGCAATAGACAGTGTTACTCAGCCTCACGAAGCAATATACAGTGTTACTCAGCCTCACGAAGCAATATACAGTGTTACTCAGCCTCACGAAGCAATATACAGTGTTACTCAGCCTCATGAAGCAATATACAGTGTTACTCAGCCTCACGAAGCAATATACAGTGTTACTCAGCATCACGAAGCAATATACAGTGTTACTCAGCATCATGACGCAATACACAGTGTTACTCAGCATCATGACGCAATATACAGTGTTACTCAGCCTCACGAAGCAATATACAGTGTTACTCAGTCTCACGAAGCAATATACAGTGTTACTCAGCCTCACGAAGCAATATACAGTGTTACTCAGCATCACGAAGCAATATACAGTGTTACTCAGCATCATGACGCAATACACAGTGTTACTCAGCATCATGAAGTAATATACAGTGTTACTCAGCATCACGAAGCAATATACAGTGTTACTCAGCATCATGACGCAATACACAGTGTTACTCAGCATCATGACGCAATACACAGTGTTACTCAGCATCACGAAGCAATATACAGTGTTACTCAGCATCACGAAGCAATATACAGTGTTACTCAGCATCATGACGCAATACACAGTGTTACTCAGCATCATGACGCAATACACAGTGTTACTCAGCATGATGAAGCAATATACAGTGTTACTCAGCCTCACGAAGCAATATACAGTGTTACTCAGCCTCACGAAGCAATATACAGTGTTACTCAGCATCATGACGCAATATACAGTGTTACTCAGCATCATGACGCAATATACATTGTTACTCAGCATCATGAAGCAATATACATTGTTACTCAGCCTCATGAAGCAATATACAGTGTTACTCAGCCTCACGAAGCAATATACAGTGTTACTCAGCCTCACGAAGCAATATACAGTGTTACTCAGCCTCACGAAGCAATATACAGTGTTACTCAGCCTCACGAAGCAATATACAGTGTTACTCAGCCTCACGAAGCAATATACATTGTAACTCAGCATCATGAAGCAATATACATTGTTACTCAGCATCATGAAGCAATGTACATTGTTACTCAGCATCACGAAGCAATATACAGTGTTACTCAGCATCACGAAGCAATATACAGTGTTACTCAGCATCATGAAGCAATATACAGTGTTACTCAGCCTCAGGAAGCAATATACAGTGTTACTCAGCATCATGAAGCAATATACATTGTTACTCAGCCTCACGAAGCAATGTACAGTGTTACTCAGCATCATGAAGCAATATCCAGTTTCAGAACTTTCTTTCTTCAAATATCTTTTCTTTGTTGATCGGGGCGGTAATTTAGGGAAATGTAATACACAAGAAACATATGGACTTGCTTCGGAAACATATAATCTTTCTTTAGGAAGGTATTATAGAGAACCTTAACGTAGATACGAGAAGAGTGTTGTATCTTTGATGGTTTTATCCCGATATCTATTGACAATCTCAACACTCCCAAATGAAGCAACTCTGCAACTGTTCGAATAATGTCACAAATCGATTTACTACCCTTCGAATGTGAAACACATATATCATTACCAATGTATTTTACAGACAGACAGATTGATAAACATAACCAATACTTAACATAGAAGCTAGAGACTGGATTAATAGGTTGACACAAAGATTCGAGGCACCGCGAAGTATACCTGAAACAGTTGTTCTTCAGACTGCTGTGCCCAGACATTGTGATGATGCACCCCATGCCAATACCCATTGTGTACAAGGAGAAGCTACAAGACTGAACCCACACCTAAAACGAAAAATGCTATCGTTTTATGTATCTACATGCTGTTAATGTGTATAAAATCATGATAAACTAAGCGGCAAAAGCAAGTATAGGTTGGCAATTTGTAATTTTCCTAAAAACAGCGATAACTAGTGGAAAGTGGGTATTTTGAATATGACTGCCCAGGAACAGGAAACAAAAGACACCTCACCCGAACGCGCAACCTTTGACGGCGCTCGTGCGGTGAAAAAAAAGAAGGTGAAACAGGTCTCCCGCCTATGGCATAAACTGCACGTGCATGTTAAATGTATAAATGCGTTCGTCTGCAGGGTATAACCACACGTGATGAAAGCACACAAAAGAAATGTCACGACTGTCACAGGAGCAGAGAGAGAGAGCCATCGGTATGGCCGAAATGGGGGCAACACAGGTCCAAATTGCCAGAGGGTTTGGTTGTACATCATTGACAGTAGCCAGGCTTATTCAACGGGACAGGCAGACAGGGAGGACACAGGACAGGCCTAGAACCGGACGACCCCGAGTGACAACACCACTGGAAGACGGTCAGATACGGCTCATTCACCCGCGAAACAGATTCGTAACGGCGACGGCGACGACTGCAACATCCCATTAGCCAACGTACAGTACTACGACGACTTCGTGTTGCTGGAATCGGAGCGTATCGTCCCTTTCCGAGGAATGGTACTGACTGCTCAACATCGACGCCTGAGACTGCGATGGGCAAGGCAGATTCGACGCTGGCAAGTGAGAAATTGGCGTCGAGTACTGTTTACTGATGAAAGTCGGTTTAACTTGTTTCGAAATGACGGTAGAGAACGAGTTTATCGACGCAGAGGGGAAAGTTTGGCTCCGGCGTGTATTCGAGAGGTCCATCCTTTCGGCGGGGGAGGTGTCATGGTGTGGGGCGGTATTTGGGGAGATCAGAAGATTTGGTGATTATTCAGGGAAACCTGAACGCTGTGCAGTACAGAGACCAAGTTTTGCAGCCAATTGTGCTTCCTTTCTTACAAAACCAACAACAGGGGACATTGTTTCAACACGACAATGCCAGGCCCCATACTGCAAGACTGACTCGGAACTTTCTAAACCACCAGAACGTTGACGTTTTGCCCTGGCCTGCCCACTCACCCGATATGTATTTTATTGAATATATGTGGGACCATCTTGACGGACAGATTAGAGCACGCCATCAGCCTCCCGTCAACAGACAAGAATTGCAGCAGGCCCTGAGAGACGAGTGGCAACGGATTCCAGTCCACGTCATCAGAAGACTGACGTCATCGATGAGGCGGCGTATCACGGCATGCGTTAAGGCAGCTGGAGGTCATACACGCTATTGAAGGCAACTGTGTCGACGATGAACTTGTAGTGTGTCTGACAATTATTTGGTGACATTTCAGACAACTTTTGAAAATGAAATTTCTTACCCCACCATAGTTTACCCTGAGCTGAAATTACCTGTGATTGCACAATTTCATATTGGATCTTGTTTCGACCATGTGACTATGACATGACACGATCCAACTGGCGGCAGTCATGATCATGAACCTTTTGTTTGTTTTCAAATCAGATAATTCAGACACGCATTCACCATCACCTGTCTTCACCAGCCGTCATTTATCCATGTACAGTGAGTCACTCAACACCACTACTCTTTTATTGCCTGATGTATTTAGTAGCGAGCAGAAGAAACCAAATGGACGCGAGTGTGCAAAAGCTGGTTTCTTGATTTATCTGGTCCAGATTATTTTTTCGAATGGTAAAGAATATGGCTAAAACAGGGAAATGGATGGGCGCGTCACATCTCAAATCTTACATTAGGGTCTGTAAGCTTCTCAAACTGGGGATAGATGTAGTAATACATTCCCTCTGCCGACCCCGGAAGTAGACATCCGCGGATTAGGAAGACGGTGAACAAGATGAAGGGAACAGCCACGGTGACGTACACCAGCTGCAACAAACATTTGAGTGAACGTATCCTCAGATGTTTCAGAAAGAAAAATGATGTGTTGAAGAAGTAAATGGAGAAATGATCATTTTCTAACATAAAAATCCCAGGTTTTCTACCCCACTAAAGTATTAAAATGTCTGACCCTTAAATTGTCTGACCCTAACTGAACGACCAATCAGTAAGATAATGCGCGTGTGATTTGTCTCTCCTGGCGTATTCTCTTACTTATCACTAAAATGGGAAATGAAATCCGTCTCTCTCAAATATGCAAATGGTAACAAACAAAAAAATACTTATGGACTTGTAATCAAAGAGTGGAGTCGCCATGCTGATGACCTGGGTGTGATTTCCAACACATGAATAATGTATGGAACCCATTGTTATTGTCCCTTGCCGAGATGTGCGGATGATTTCTAAGCAAAACCAACACAGCCACTTATACTTCAACTGTGACAAAATCAAACAACATGCAGTGGCCCGCACTGCATTATCCATTAACTCAACATCTCAGTGGACTAGGCCACAGCTATGATGTCTTTTATTCAATTACCTTCCCTGACACCTTGATGCCTTGGAATATCCACAGAAATATAATAGTATAGGTGACAACCATACACCCAGCAAGATGCCATCTGATGCTACCAAGATGTTCAAGACCATCCGTCACTCCAAGAACATGGATTCTGAAAAGGGAAAACCGTTTAGTGTCACGGCCAGTTGACGTTTCCATTCAAAAGAGCCCCCATGGAGATTCTGGTTTAGAACAAAACGAGGTGACAAACTGTGATTGGATGGGCGCGCCTTCAGTACTCAAGCGACGTGGGTGGAAGATTGACTTAGACGCCAAAAATTCTTGACAAAAATGATGATGCTTCAGAATTTTTTTTCTAAGAATAGCTCAAAGAATAGCTCTATATCATCTCGATACAAAATGCCATCTCTCTCTGTATACCTGTAGTTGGTTGGTTGTTGGTTGGTTTGTTGTTTAACGCCGCACTCAGCAATATTCCAGCTATATGACGGCGGTCTGTAAATAGTCAAGTCTGGACCAGCCAATCCAGTGATTAACATCATGAGCATCGATCCAAGCAATTGGGATCGATGACATGCATCAACCAAGTTAGCGAGCCTGATCACCCGATCCCGTTAGTCGCCTTTTACAACAAGCATAGTCACCTTTTATGGCAAGCATGGGTTGCTGAAGACCTATTCTACCCCGGACTGTATATCTGTAATTTGGTATAACTGCAACAGTTGAAATTGAGCATAATACAGAAATTTAAATACATTTGTTATGGGTACACCCGGTGGACAAGAGTCCGAGATATAAAATGGTTGGGGACATAAAGATTGAACCTGGTCTCCGGGCTAACGAACCCATGCTTTCTCCACTTGGCCACCCCACCGATCGGCTAAATGTGAAAGTAAGAATAAGAATCTATTCCATATTCATCCAGGCATGCAAGAAATATAGCGAGAAGGTGGCAATGCTGTGACTTACTTCCAGAATTCCTCGGCGGCTGTCAACCCTGACACATTGACCAAGTCCCCATGGTCAATACTATTGGAAATCGAACTTGTTTCATTATGTAAAAAAGTCCTGTTGGATATGCAAGTTGGGGTGTTCCATAAATTATCACAGTTGTCCCAGGGTAATTTGTTGGAGAACGAGTTGTAGAAGTAATACATAAACCATACAAAACCAATGTTGTAGTAACTACAAAAAATCCACCCGACAATTGCGCATCCAACGCCTATACCTGAAACAGTACAAGGTGACATATTACTAAGTTTGAAGGCTATTTGTACTTGTATCCTGGTCATATGACAGTCCTACATTATAGAAAGGAATTGAACATTCATTGGAACCTACCTTCATTTCATGACACAAGCACAAAGCAAAAAAAAATCCACCAAGCAAGACCCGCCCTATCGATGAGATCTGTCATAGTGAGTAAGTTAATATTTAAAGTCACATCGGCAATATTTCAGCCATATATCACTTGAACAAGTTATGTATTTATATTATATATAAAAAAAACTGTCATCGAAAGATGGTACAGCAACAAGCAATATATCACAGATTATAATTGTAAAACTAGTTTTAGAACAATAAAATGATCAGATTATGACAGAAGACATGTGATAAAAACAGGCTGTTCCAGTTAAAACCTTTTACCTCATTGCCATTCTTACCTTTAAAGAGAGGACACATGTTCCAGACGTTGATTGATCCGCTCTGACTGAACTGTCCAATAGTCATCTCCAAGAACACGATAGGAATGGCTCCGACGACCGTGAAGAATATATAAAGAATCAGGAACGCCCCTTATTAAAAGAAACAAAAATGCTATAGATCTGCTTTAAAATGATGCACATGGTATTACGCTTACTCTTTGCATTTTACAGGAAAAACGTTTAAGTCCTCCTGAAATATGCTGGCGTTTTATGTCACTTACCTCCACCATTGCGCATACAGTAGAAAGGGAACTTGATGAAGGCTCCTGCTCCAACACTGTATCCAAGTAGCGAGATGACGTAGTCAAACTGATTGTGCCAATGTTCGCGAGCCATCGTTGTCCCCACACTATTTAGGGATTGAAGTTGTTATATGACAGATACATAAATTATAAAACAATCCATTTAAACACAAAGCTTTAATCATTTAAAGCGAACTATATTAACGCGGATAGTTGTTTGCGTCATGACGTGATCCGTCCCACAAATACCTTTGGTAGTTACATTCCCGTGGTTTTACAATAGTCATGAAAAAGCGGCTACGGAAATGTCTTTCACTTGAAATAGAAGTTGCACCAGTAAAGTTGGAAATGGAAGGAATCCAGACATGGTTGCTGCTGAAAATGGTTTTATATGAACGTCCTGTGAACTTTGGGTGTGTGTCATACTCAAGCTAGATGAAGATGGGGATTACTGCTTGAGGCGGCGTGATTAGATTCCCAATACAATACACGACAGCATGGAACTTCGCGATTTACTTAAAGAAGAACATTCTCTGCTATAACTTCGAATCAACGCTTCATTTTGGTGAGCCGACATATACATGATCTGGGTCTGCCTTCAAAGTCCTTTATGAAGACATTGAGGAATTCCACTAAAGTAGTTCTGTATCTCTCCGGTCGATTGGTAAGGTAACCACGCGACATACTGACGTTCTTATAAATAAATAAATAAATAAACGATATGCAGCTTGGTCGTGTTCATCATGGTGAGGTTACAGTACAAGGTTTACTCGTGATAGAAGTATGTAGATAATGGCTATAGTGAGATAGGGGATTTCAGGTACTTTCTTTTGTGTTCATGCTGTTGTTCAAAAGGTTTATGGTAGACATGTGAGTGAGTGAGAGAGTTGGTTTCACGCGCTTTTAGCAATATTCCAGCAATATCCCGGCGGGGGACACAAGAAATGGGTTTCACACATTGTACCCATGTTGGGAATCGAACCCGGGTCTTGGTAGACATGTGAAGGGCGTTTCCATATTTAACGCATCAGTGACATTGACGTCTGATGCATTTGCCTTTTTTTATTTGTTTCATGTGTTCCTGTGTTTTCAGGTTACTTTCCTTTGAATGTGTTCTGGTGAGACAGGATCCGATGACCTTTTCACGAACACCTGATATCCCCGCAATTTGATAGTGATTCATAAACACATACGTGTGATATTGTCGAGATCATAAAATGGATTGTTGAAGTCAAACTTACGGCAATATTTTTGCCAGGTTTTATTATGTAGGGTTGTCGCTATTATTCACTGTAACGTTGTCATGTCATGGCACTAAATGTCATGTCTTGGTACAACATAATATCACATGTACATGTAGAACTTCTTTAAAGTCTTACACTTATTAGAAATTCGCGTTTCGATTCGTTATACCTAATTACTGAGTCTCAAAGCTCTTATCTGAACGTTAACTGATATAACAGTAATAGATCTATGGTTATTTTGTAGCCAAGTTTTTCATGAATAAGCTTGGTATTTAGTATCCACAAATCAGTATTAGTGGCAACTGTCAACCGCCACAATTTGTCAAACATTCACTCACACTTCTGGGCATAATGCGTATGGGTCTCCCAATGCCGATTCAATGGCATTTCTCCAATTAATCTTGCAGCGCCTGGCCAAGTTCAGCCTATGACGTTGACGCACACGTCTCTCTATCATGTCCCTGATGTGTTTGATGGGCTCATTGCTGGCCATGGCATTTTATGGATGCTGTGCTGCTCGAGTTAATTAACAACGCGTGTGGGTCTGGCGTTGATTAATGAACAATTTGCATACTCGTATATGCAAGGGACCGACGTATGGTTCTCAGTAGGAAGTGACAACTTGGAGACGATGGCTTGTGGTATATACAGTTCTACTTTATACATGTTGATATATACATACAGAAGACACTATGTGCCAGGTCGGCACATGGTGGTAGTGGTTGTTGTCTTGGTGCCCCGGAGCACCCAGCCTAACCCTAGCTAGGCTAAGGGTAAGACCTCTCTTTTTCTCTCCTCTGGACCAAGGCTTATATAGCCAAGGTCACCTGACATTTAGTAAGTAATAAATATAAATATAAACAGTAATTCATCAGCAGGATGGCAGACAGTCGATGCACACAAAGATGGGGATTAACAATTAGGATTAGCATCTTATAAATAACAGCAATTAAGTGTTTCAAGGCATATAGATGTCATGGCTCCAGGGTAATGAGCCTTTGCAATCAAATGTTCTTCAGACAATTGGTGTCGTAAATCAGTCACCATGACAACTTCCCTCCGTTACGTGAAGCTTGGACCCCAAGCTTATATGAGTCCAAATTGATAGAGTTTTTTCACCAAGGAAAACAACCATGCAAATGTGAACAAAATCAGTTACATGAAATCCTTATGCAACAAATATATCTATGCAATGGCGGTATGAAAGTGATCATCTAGCCAATTTGAATTAGTGCCAGTTTGAAAACTAACCATGTGATCTTTGTAACGTGCAATTTCACTACAAGGTAATTACTGCTTTGCACAGATTCAATAAATATATCACTGAAGGTTCTTTGAATTCAGGAGTCTGGCTTGGCGGTGCGACTCAGTACCGAAGAGTGATAATGAGTAATGTCATCAAAAGTACAAATTAAACATCTCAGCAAATATTTCGCATAAAGAAATTTGAAACCAGGAGTCTAGCTTTACCGCGTGACTCAAACGGTACTTGTGGGTACTATTGCCCTTTTAAGTACAATGGGTGCTCTTCCCGTGTCTTTGACGGAGCTTGCCCAGATATTGTGGGTGCGATGCCCAAGAAGAAAAAAAAATCCTTAATTCCGACATCAAAACTCTGAAATGCTGAATACTGCTGTGCTGTTAACTACTTAATACTGACATACAATAAACATACGTGTAGGGGTGGCTCACCCAAGAATATCCCTAATCTGAATTCAAAGTCCTAGACAATACATTCAATTTTGTACCAAACTGTGCACATTAATACCTTGTAACAAACAACAAATTTTGTCATATAGATTTTTGAAATTACGAGTCGAGCTTTAAGGTGTGACTCGATAACCCTACAGCTTAGGTTTGTCTGGGCCCTAGCTGCAACTATATGTCTGGCGTGGCCTGGAGACATTTCAAAGATTCCCTACACAATAACTTCAAAGATCTAGCTTGACTAAAGATGTAATTTGGAGTATATTGCACACATACAAAACTAAATTTTGGAAAGACACATTTTGGCATTAATATACTGGCTTTGATTAAACATACCTGGTTGCACTATTCAACAGTCACACAATATATATCCTTGATTGAGTCCATGTAAGTAAACACAAATTAGTAAGTCCCAATGAGATATCTTGTACACAGTGTCCATCTTGTAGGTGCCCGTGAGGCGGTTTCTGTATTGTGCAGGGTCTGCATGAAGATGGCTGTGGTCGGGTCTCTGTGGGATAGGCGTGTATACTTCTTTTCTTTGGTCATGTGCAGGAACGACATCTTGAAGGGGAAGTCTTAGCAATGTTGCTAAGATATTCGAGCAGGGAAGGTTTGGGATCGGAGAACTTGTTCTTGATTGGAGAGGTTCTTGTTCTTTCTTCAATCTTGTTAAAGGCCATTTCTTCGTTCTTGGTGATTGGCCCCCAGGAAGGTAGTATATCCTTTTAATAAGAGACTGTCACTTCCTACAGTTTTGTGAACCATATGCCATGCTGCAAAGAGGTACAGGAAAGGACAGACTAAGAAGTCTGTCATACCCGATAGCTCCACCAGATGTAGCATTAATTCCAAAAGAAAATTTAGGCCACAATAACAAAAGTTATCTTTCCAATTTGCTTGAGGAGCTTGAAATCACTAGAACAATCGCAGCTGAAAACACTGCTCGGGCTAAGGAGGTGTATTCAGAACAATATAATAGAAAAGCTAAAGAACCAGAATTCGCCCCAGGTCAAAGAGTTTGGCTTTACTGTCAAAAAGTTGAAAAAGGCCTTTCCAACAAATTAACCAAAAAGTGGTATGGTAGCTATTATATCGTCCATACAGGTCCAAATTATACCTACAAACTACGCCGAAGTTCTGACGACAAAATACACAAACCACTGGTCCATGCCAACCGTCTGAAGCCATATTTTGATCCTGCTGATCGTCCACAGTATCCTCCAGAACCATACCTCAATAACCCCAGTGACATAGATTCAGGAGTCATGGATGACAACGAGGAACCAGTCAATGATACTCAGTTTGACAGCAACAATTCCCCATCAACAAGTTCAACTTACCAGGCTACTGATCAATCACCTCCACAACAGAGAGGTAAGAAGGTCAATTCCAAAACAAAGGCAGGTACTTCCAGCAACAAGAGTCCGAAGCAAAAGACCCCAACAAAGAAGAAAAACCCTGCTTCAACTTCAAGTACAACAGAAAAACCTACCAGTCCCACGGCAACAATGAAGGAAAATCATGCCACACCAGGTCCTAGTGCTCCAACCAAGGTAAATGAAAAGGTAAACAAAGGGAAAAGAGGAGTGAATAGTAAGCATCACCAGCCCAAATCCAGAAAACAACCCGACGACAGCCAGGTACAACCTCCAAGTCCAACATCAGGTAATCAAACCAAGGATATCCCTCAAGTCTTCAATCCAGAGGACATCCACTCAATTGTTAGTTCCAAGAGAGCAAATGGCAAAATGTACTACAGAGTAAAATGGAAGGATCCAGAAAGAGGAAATACATGGGAGTATGGCAGCAGCATTCCAGACTCCATTCGGAGAGAATTTCACCTCAAAAGAAGTATGTCAGGAAAACGTCGAAAACGTCCACTGAAGAATCATAAGTTTTTCGACCAAAAGGAAACAGCAGAAGACAATAAATCAGTCAATGTTCTGTCAGGTAATTCAATGTCAAGGAATGTCCAGCAAGTCAACACCAAACCATGCATAGAATTAGATGTCAAACCATATCTGTTTTTTCCAAAACACCTACGAAAAATAGATCATAAAATAGAAAGAGTTCTGGGCATTGAAATTATTCAAGGAGACTGCTATGTCAAGGTCATATATAAAGGATTTCCTGATACTGACTTCACATGCTATTTTGAAAGTGTTCCTCCCCACCTCATACAGCGCTACCTTGATGATAGCTGGGAGGATCTCCGTAATTGGTCCTGTCTAGAAGATAATCCTCGATATGATCCAGAGGAAGCTCCAATTTATAAATCCAAAAGGGTTATTTTTCCACATGAAGACTTTGGAAACATCAACACCTTTTACTACCGTATTTCACTCACAGACATTAGTCCCCATGGACCATACCAGGATCAACTCGCCGTACATACCGAACAATGCCAATTGAACATATTCTTGATCAAAATACAAAATCTCCTGAATAAACGGTGCAAATCACGAAACAACTATTAGCTGTATCTTGTTATGTTTACTTGTGTCCAGTCTTTTCACTATGGGTTGCCAGTTGAGAACAAATGGCATCAGCCTGATCATCTGAGTTATTTGTATCACAGCAAATTTTGAGCATTGACCTGATCAACCAATCTCAAAAGCGAAGTGAAATGACACAAAGCAAACCATACTGCGAATCGAAACCCAAACCGCACCGAAGCGAAGCAAACCGTACTGCGAATCGAAACCCAAACCGCACCGAAGCGAAGCAAACCATACTGCGAATCGAACCCAAACCGTACCGAAGCGAAGCAAACCATACTGCGAATCGAACCCAAACCATACCGAAGCGAAGCAAACCGTACCGAAGCAAAATAAACCAAACCCTATCACATTGAACCGAACGAAAATCAAAGCGAAACAAACCAAATTGAAATAAAGCAAACTTAACAACCGAAATGAACCAAAACAAAGAAAA
The DNA here is from genome assembly GCF_022045235.1 of Haliotis cracherodii. NCBI lineage: Eukaryota > Metazoa > Mollusca > Gastropoda > Lepetellida > Haliotidae > Haliotis > Haliotis cracherodii. The sequence goes on from NW_027266276.1 coordinate 6,326,574, forward strand.
GGCAAACCAAATAGTTACGAAAACTAACAAAGAATTCTAAAAAGGATATACACCTTTCTAACACCTTTTGTATACCGTATTAGTGTAATAAATCGATGCACTTGTTATATGCACATGCACATATATGTATATATAATTCGTCTAATGATTGTATCCAAAAATAGAAGGATATTACTATTTTTCTCATGATATACTTTTGTAATTTGCCGCCAATACATTCTTCCTGGCCATGACACTGTTTAGTAATAATTATGTACTGATCTTTTACATCATAATTATCATATTTGTTTTATTTTCTAGTTAATACAGACAAACTGAGGAAGTATTTATATATGACATATTATTTGAACATGCTAACTCTCTTTTCTTTGTTTCCATGTAAAACCTCCATGGACACAGCCTACTATCTTACAACCCCAATCCAGGATGTGGAACTCAAGGCCTCCTACATCACCCATAAAACTACCAGTACAGAGTGCCAAGACAAGCCAGCTCCACATCCAGATTCCCTGATGACAGCATTTTTATATCATGTTTCCTTATATCAAAGAAACGCTATAATAATTGTTATTTACTATACTACCAGTTTAACTTAATACATTGTCCATCTAAGCCATAATTATTTTAATTTTTACACGTTTGGGGTCCAAACTTTTTCAGACGGAGGGGAAGTTATCATGGTTAACATTTATACTAAGTTATCTTATAATAATTAGATCTACATCAAGTGCTTTTATGAGTTATCATGGTGTAATATTTATTCATCATTTCATATAATTATAGTTTAGCAAGTAATAATTATCATTAGGTAAAATGCATATATAAAATATCAGTTGCTTCAGTTATAGCTTTTTAGATGGTTGCTGGCCTAAGGTAATGGGAGCGCATCTTCTAGAGTTACGTCTACATAGTTTAATTGATTTGAAGCTTTTAGATAAATGCTAGCCTAAGGTATCAAGATTCCATCTCCCAGACAAAGGATATTTATTTAAGTATATCTGTCATCACCTACCGGGGTATATTAGAATAACATTACTTCAATTAAGACTCATTAAGGATTAGCCCCCATACAAGCTTGTCTATAGTGCATTAAGGATTAGCCCCCATACAAGCTTGTCTATAGGGCATTAAGGATTAGCTCCCACACAAGCTCATCTATAGTGACACCCTAATCTCTTTCAAAGCATCCAGTAAATATGTCAACAAGATTAGTGCCAGTCCAACAGGATAAACAGGATTTAGTATTCCCCTCTGTCTAGCCATCCATTTAGCTTAGGACACAACCAATCGTGTATCAACCAATCACATTCCTTTCTATTGTTCAAACTTTCATTAAATACATACTGTAGCCAAGTTCTAGCAGAGAAGGGGTTTGACTCTCTTACCAAGCAGACCTCTCTCCCACAGCCCAGAGTGTGTACCGACTCTCTGTGGCACCCTCAGTTATTTCTAAGTATATTGTAAATTGTTAATTGTTCTTGTAAATAAAATTGTGATTAGTCTCCTGTGACTCTGGCTCTTTGCTGACTAATTCCCCAAGAAAACCAGCACGTCATTTGGAAGGTATTGTTCACCTAGAACAGTTCCATGATAATTTGGTCTACTGTATATATGTTGATATATACATACAGAAGACACTATGTGCCAGGTCGGCACATGGTGGTAGTGGTTGTTGTCTTGGTGCCCCGGAGCACCCAGCCTAACCCTAGCTAGGCTAAGGGTAAGACCTCTCTTTTTCTCTCCTCTGGACCAAGGCTTATATAGCCAAGGTCACCTGACATTTAGTAAGTAATAAATATAAATATAAACAGTAATTCATCAGCAGGATGGCAGACAGTCGATGCACACAAAGATGGGGATTAACAATTAGGATTAGCATCTTATAAATAACAGCAATTAAGTGTTTCAAGGCATATAGATGTCATGGCTCCAGGGTAATGAGCCTTTGCAATCAAATGTTCTTCAGACAATTGGTGTCGTAAATCAGTCACCATGACATAAGCACTGACGATTCGCGTTGAGCACGGGCGTTGTCGTCCCGAAAGACAAAAAGTCGACCCACATGCCTTGCAAACGGGACAACAAAGGGTGTCTGAATGTTGTCCCGATAGTACTGTCCAGAGACCCTTCCTTGCACAATATACACTGGGGTTCGGTCAGGCATAGTGATGCCACCCACATCATTCCCGATTCACTGCCCAATTTGTCATGAAGCGTTATATTGGCTTGACGTTCATTTCAACGGCGCCAGACACGACCAGGCCTATTCTGAAAGTGTAAAGTGAACAGGGTCTCATCTGAAATGATGACACCTGACCAGCAACGATTACCCGGGTTTCGACTTTCTGTACACGTCTGTTGGGGCGACACAAGACATGGCCGTCGAGCATGGAGATGAGTTGCATTGAGAGGTTTTCTAATCGTCTGACCCGTACCTCATACTCCGGGAGCCCGATGAGCGTGTGCAGCGATTTGTAGACGTGGTCTCTGATCAATAACTTATGTACTCTTGCCGTTGACCAGGGACGCACTGAACGGGGTCGATCGTCAACATTTAGGGTTTGTTGGTACCTGTTTCAGAGTCTGCTAATCACAGACTGTGAAAAATATAACCTATTGATTTCTGCCAGTTTTCTTATCGCTAGTTCATTTACTAACAATGAATGACATTATGTACATCACAACTGTATGATAAGCAGAATCAATAGTGAGTGAGTGAGTGAGTGAGTTGCGTTTAACACCGCTTTTAACAGTATTCCAGTTATATCGCGGCGTGTCAGCTTAATGTGGAAGGAAAGCCCGAAGTGATTCAGGTCTAAACCCAAGAGCACGGGTATGGTGCTGACAAACCTAGAAACATAATCGGGACGAACCGGGATTCGAACCAACAATCATAGGTTTCTGGCGTGCCCAAGGGACGCAACTCTGCACATCGAATCGCGGCGCCTTAGACGACTGGACCACTCGTGCCCCCGAAGTTGTAATGAATAATGTGTTATGGGAAATTCATACTCAACATACATGTATTAATTTGAATCATTACATTAAAGTAACATTCTTTGGAAATATTTGAAAAATAACTCATTTAACATATTGACACATGTGCATAAATATATATAGATGTGCTAATTTAGATATATTCATCTGTTATCATACGAACACGCCACTTTCAATACAGAAGTTTAAAGTTAATCACATTTTCATATTTGAATGGTGGTATGTCATAACTAATTTTAAAAATATTTTTATAAGTATATGGCTATATGGCAGCAATAATACCGACGCAATGTAAACTTTTAAATAAGGGCTAATTGATGCACATATAATTTTAATTTCATTTAACTCTTTAACTCATTTAACCGTTAATCTTGTCACTTTTTTGCAACATCAGAGAGTAGAATCATACGGTTTACAGCTCATGCCATTTTAATGCTGTCATTATCGGTATTGTCATATGCAAATTTCATGCAAATGTATTTCGATGGCAAATAATTAAACATTGATTAACATATATTATGTTTGTATGAAATTAAATAAATTCCCTGAAAACTGGTCAGACATAAGAAATGAATAAACGTTTTTTGAACGACTCAATTTATGCATAATTACTCACATCTGTTACGTTTTATCAGATATGACTTTCACTTTCAATACTCTAGAGTCGACGATTCGCAACAAAACATATGTACAAATTTATGCAAATATATACCTGTATATATTATTGTTCGAAAAATACAGTTACCGTCTAATGATCTTAAATAATTAGAACATCCTGTTTAAAGTGGCTTCGTATGCACTAGAAGCCCTTGTTGTATAATGGTGTTGATGCGCGATGCCTTCACCAAATTTTAGATGTAAAATAAACCTCTCACAAAGCATACCACAGCATGACAGGACTACATGAATTCGAATATGAAACATCCCGTAGAAGTGCTCACAGGAAAATTGTTCTTCACTGAGCACAATACTTGTGATAAGAACCTTCGATTTTGTTAAGTGCGGTCTTAATTATGTTTTGTATTACATAGTTTTGCATTAGTACCTTTTATAGGAACCAAACGTCTGATAAAATGATATACTTGGGCTGATATACTTCCATCATAGTGGTATAAAGCAAAGAATAAATAATTCTGTCAAAAAACAAATTAACCAATTACATAAAAAGCGACCCGTGAAGATCCGGGGACAGAAGATTGACGGACAATGACCACTTGTCATAATAATTTTCCAAAATATTGATTTGACGTTGCGGGCCTATTATGGAATCCGAGAAAAGTACAACATCGTCAGCTAAAAATAAAAGGAATATTTCTATTAGATCTGAATATAACTGTACGCCATTTTTAGGTTTTGAGTGAGTGAGTGTGAGTAAGTGAGTTGGGTTTAACGCCGCTTTTAACGCCGCTTTTAACAGTATTCCAGTTATATCGCGGCGTGTCAGCTTAATGTGGGAGGAAAGCCCGAAGTGATGCAGGTCTCAGACGTTTACCACTTCGGCGAAACCCACGAGCACGGGTATGGTGCTGACAAACCTAGAAACATAATCAGGGCGAACCGGGATTCGAACCCACAATCATAGGTTTCTTACGTGCCCAAGGGACGCAACTCTGCACAGCGAATCGCGGCGCCTTACACGATTGGGCCACCCGTGCCCCCGTTTATTCGTGAAAAACTGAGAGGCAATAGGCAAATAGTTCAACGTATTTACAACGTATGCATGTTTCTTCTAACTAACAATGCATGATGTATGAACAATGCAATATATTGTAATAATGTAATATTTGAGGTTGACATAAGTATGCAAAACAAATTGATATTTGGATAAGATGTAAACTTCTTTGGAATAAACTTGTTTCTTAATTGAAGAATATTGATTTGACGTTGCAGGCCTATAACTGAATCCGAGAAAAGTACATCATCGTCAGCTAAAAATAAAAGGAATATTTCTATTAGATCTGGATATAACTGTACGCCATTTTCAGATTTTGAGTCAACAAGTTTATTCATGAATTTTTTTGGAATGTTTCACTGAAAAACATGATGACACCAGGTGTTTGCGAAAAAGGTAAACATGTGATGCCCTACCGGTAGTACCCGCCACCAATACAATTTACATAAAAATGTAAGTGTTTGTGTTTTCAAGACATCTGACACTGAACTATTCTGGACATTTCGTGAGTACACTGATATCTGCTGCCACCACTTCTTTGACCCATTTGTATTGGCTTTTGTATGGTGGCCGAGAGGGGACATCGCTTTCTCGCTTTATCGCTTCCTCACTTTATAACTTTCTCGCTCTATCGTTTTCTCGTTCTATCGCTTTCTCGCTATATCGCTCTCTCGCGGTATAGCAAAATTTCCTCTTGGCCACAATATGGGTCGCATGCGTTATGTGTTTCTATACGATACAAAGTATATACGTAAAACAACATTAATGAATTGTCCTCAGTGTGCGTGTGCGTGTGCGTGTGCGTGTGCGTGTGCGCGTGCGCGTGTGTGTGACTCATTGCCTGTGTAAAAAGCTAGTAGATAACTACATAACACACATCAGAACGCACAATTGTTAACCATACAGTTTAAATGGATAGAGAATTGCTACATAAATATGTATATTCTTGTCTGAGCCTATACTATAATTGGATATATCTAGTCTCTCCTGGCGGGAAAGTTAACCTATATTTTACAAGCACAGTTTGATCGAAAGTCATTATAAGAAACGAGTTGTTTTAAAAAAAAATATTTACGACGCATTTCATTTCTTTTGTCCAAGGAATGGGGTTACGGGTTAATGACGCTCTCGAAAGTCGTATATGTGACTTAAGGTAGAGACATATATCTAATTCATCTGTATTATGTAAGGGAAACATAACTGTGTACATGTACATCTTTTGTTTGCATAATGTACATGCAACTTAATGAACATAATTGTGATCCCGAAATCGGACGAGCACATATTCGGCTTCAATTCCAAATCTAATGACCGAAAAAAATAATTCTTTGGACGTTATAAACAATACAAACTTGCTAATAAAACTGACAATTACTTGTCAATATATGATCTCCTTTTTATCAGTTTTAAGATTGATGGAGGAATGAGGGGAGGATACTATGAACAAAATGAAAATATGAACAGTGACTATCTGTATTCTGTGAATCTTGCTTATTTATTACACTACAAGAAAATATACAAGCTAAACGAGAAAAAAATACGTGTGTATTTTGTAACATATTTATCTACTATACAAGATGTTTAAACAATCTAATCATAAGAGGCAAAATAGCGGTGAGATTTCATATTGTTATCAACCTTAACTATGTGGCCACACTAATTATGTCGCCCCATATGTGTAGTACACATATCAACTGTGGTAACGCCACAGCAATGGGGGCGGTCGGGTAGCCTCGTGGTTAAAGCGTTCGATCGTCAAGCCGAAGACCCAGTTCGATTCCGCACATGGGTACAATGTGTGAAGCCCATTTCTGGTGTTCCCCGTGATATTACTGGATTATTGTTAAAGGCGACGTGAAACCGTTCTCACTCACTCACAGCGGGGTTTATCAAATTACTATATGCAAGTACATATATTTGTAGATTTGCACAAGACAAGAAACAAAATTCAAGTTAGACATACATCAAATGTTAAAAAGAACATTTACGGACAACCTTATGACACACTGTATCATTATATACTACCGAAAACTAGTTCTAGAACACTCACAATTATAAGTTTGTATTTTTGCAAAACAACCAACCACGACTAATTAACCATAGTCTACTTTACTTATATATATTGTATACACAGTAAAAAAAGTGTTGCACCCCCTATACTTTTTCATGGAGGGGTGTTCTGAAAGGGTGTAAAGATAACCGAATTAATATTATAACCAGGATTTCGTGTATACCAACAAACCAGTGTATTGTCTATACAATGAACTTAAATGGGGTATTCCATGACCTTATGGCATGTAATAATCTCATGCTGAACTTTTACGAAAAATGAACGAACAACGAAGACGCATTAAGTATGGTGACATCTCAATAATTTTTAGTGACCAAATTCATCCAATAGGGTAAGAATGTCATATGGAGATTTGACGAACACAGTAAGTCAATATCGAGAACTTCCACCAAGCATTTGGATCACAGCTTGAAGTCTTCGTCTCATACCCCTCACCAGACGTTGGAATCGCTCCATGGGCAGCTGCTGCCACTCCTCGTGTAATGCTGCTTCCAATTCACGCAAGTTCTGTGGAGGAGGGTCGCGACGATAAATCAGGCGTCCCACAATGTCCCATACATGTTCCAGAGGATTCAGATCTGGACTCATTGCTGGCCATGGAATCTGCGTCAGAGCATTGTTGTGGATAACCTGGGTCACAGCTCGTGAACGATGTGGTCTGGCATTGTCATCCATGAATATCGGTCTGGTGGCCAGTGGATGATTGTCAAAATGGGGCACCACAACTGGATTCAGCACCTCTTGGATGTAGCGCTCCCCTGTCAAGTTGCCTCGTATGGTCACTAAATCAAGCTTACAATCAAATGAGAAGCATCCCCAGACCATAACAGATCCACCTCCATATGGTACAGTTGGCATGATGTTTCTTGCAGTATAAGCTGTTCCAGGACGCCTCCATACTCTCACTCTGCCATCCACAACATGCAGAAGGAACCTGCTTTCGTCCGACCAGTGGACTCTTCTCCAGGACCTCAAGTTCCAGTTCTGTCTCAGTCTACACCAGGCTAGACGTAGTCGTTTGTGGTTGTCTGTGAGTTTAGGTCGCTTGATAACCCTTCTGGACTTCAACCCTGCAGCTTTAAGACGATTTCTCACGGTCTGGGTACTGAACTGTTGACGAGGAAGCCAAAGACGTTTCAAGGTTGTGCTTGTAGCAAATGGATGACGCCTTACCACCCTCAACAACGCTCTGTCATCTCTAACTGTGGTCTTACGTGGTCTGCCAGAGGGTCTGCGATTCCTTACATCATTAGTTTGTGCGTGTTTTCTGACCAAACGGCTTATTGTTGAGTAGTGATGTCCGGTTCTTCTGCCAATCTCCTTGAACGAAAGACCTGCTCCATGAAGGCCAATAATCTGCCACTTGACTGCTTCTGACAATCGTCTACCCGGCATTGTGGGTTACAATAAACTGGGCTGTCAGAGAACATCTTTTATAGGCGATGTTGAGCTTAAGAAGATACTGCAATCTGCAAATGTCATGCACCATGCAATTCACGTGCTGATTGCTACGTTTTGGTGATCATCTTCCCTCCGAAAACATTACACATTTCACATCAGATCCCCAAGGAATACCTACCATTAAAACCAGAGTCGGGCGTTTTAAATGTTGTGATGTATCAAACGTATTAATGTGGGGGTGCAACACTTTTTTTACTGTGTATATATTTAGATTTTAACCTGATTTATTTAGAACCTATTGCCATGATCTGCAACGCGCTTTCGGCGTGATGGTCACATACAATTGAATAGGGCCATAAATAAATCAATTACATTTTACGCAAAAATCGATGGATTGTTTTAAAATCACCTACGCCTCTACAGTCAAATTATGTTTTAAGTAAATAGTGAGAAAGGTTCAACATTACCTCCCAATTGTGAAAAATGTTGTCCTGAATATGATATCACTTATACAACACTTACTGTCCGTCTCACTCTCGTGCAGATGCTGATATTCGATGCTCCAGTGCTTTAACCACATGCCACGCGGAATATAACGAGGATTATTGCGAGGAAACACGGTACATGTACATTAGCGTGGAAACGATATCAGCATATCTTTTACCATGCCAAACAGGAGCTTCCCTGCTATTGCTCTCACATCATTTCCCCCAAAATATCCAGCCTCGTTCGGTGGCCCATAAGGGACATGGAGTCTGTTTTTCAATATTTTGATATTACTTACTGCAATCGTAACCTTTTTTACATTAACACGATTTGTCAGACAAATATGTGATAAATCATGTATAAAGTAGATACTGAAATATTATCACCGCAGTGGAAATTTTAGTTTTTGACATTTTCATTTCATTTCAGCGATTCAATAGCTACTTGAAAGTACATTTTCCATGTTTTCGGTTGTTTTTAAACATGAGTTATCACATATTTGTATGACAAAATTTAATAAAGCTACCCTGTTTTTTTCGACCATCCGGGCACGTGCCGGTTAAGTTGTTTCTGAGATTAAGGATTTGTATTGTCTTTATGAGATTACGATCAACGTGTTCGGACAGCAATGGTCATTTATACCCAATCATACAACTTTCCAGATGCACGGTACAGATCTGTGTTATTCACGAAGTTAAAATATTGAAATTTGCCATCATTATCTGAGTTTTCCTTGATCAAGGACCGCCTCCGTGGTCTAGTGGTTAGAGCGTCCACCCGGAGAGCGGAAGGTCCGGGGTTCGATCTCCGGCCGCGTCATACCAAAAGACGTTAAAAGATGGTACTTGTTGTTACCCTGTCTGGCGCTCGGCATTACGGGGCTAAAAGAAGGACTGGTCGCCTCGGAGTTAGTATACTGTGTCTATTCATGGGATATTCATGTTAAACTGCGGCATGGTATCTCAGTAAGCTAGCACTATAAATCGGCATCAGTCCGGACTAGTACAAGCAGCCACACAAACAGACACACGTACATGCACGTGACTATATGAGTGCAATAATCTTGGACGCGACGTTAAACCCCATTTCACCTCACCCCAGGTCCTTGATCAAGAGCCTCATCTGGCATCTATGTTTCCATCATATTTCTGACTGGATGCAAATGTCGTTGGAAATACACGGTAGAAAAAAAACGGGGTCTGCTTCATTAATTTAGAGGTGTATATATGTGTTCGAAATTCGAAAGTGCATAGCAGACTATGAGGCCGCCTCTGTCGTATAGTGGAAGAGCATCCACCTGATGCACCTGAAGCGGGGAAGGTCGTGGGTTCTATCCCCGGCCTCATCATACAAAATGACGTTAAAAGATTGTACCTATTGTTACCCTGTCTCTCGCTCGACATTAAAGGGCTCGTCGGCTCGGAGACAGTTACTGTAAACTGTGTCCGAGAGGGACATTCATGTTAAACTGCCGCATTTATAGTATGTCAGTGGGCTGTAACTATAAAATCGGCATTAGTCCGGACTAGTACAAGACACACACACACACACACACACACACACACACTCTCTCTCTCTCTCTCTCTCTCTCTCCTCTCTCTCTCTCTCTCTCTCTCTCTCTCTCTCTCTCTCTCTCTCTCTCTCTCTCTCTCTCTCCTCTCTCTCTCTCTCTCTCTCTCTCTCTCTCTCTCTCTCTCTCTCTCTCTCTCTCTCTCTGAATGGAATTAGAAGGACTAAAAAATCGTCAGAATGATAACAATATTGGCCATAAGTGAATTAATTCCAATCCAGTCACTCACCTTAACGCTTTCCCACGCTGCACTCGAGGTGGGTGCACAATCCTCTATCACTATGTGCCAGCACAAAACTCTGCTGAAACTAGGACCCTACGCGGGATAATGCACAGCATGTTAGCCTAACTACATTTACTTGAATACGATGACTGATATTATATGTCAAGTTGGCTCCCTGCTGTTGCATCGTGGTAACAGGCTGTGCATTATCCCGCGTAGGGTCCTAGTTTCAGCAGAGTTTTGTGCTGGCACATAGTGATAGAGGATTGTGCACCCACCTCGAGTGACTAAGAATGTCTTCAAGTACTTTTCCCTTGCCATTATGTGTAGATGAAACCCATAAGGGATTGTGACCATTTAAGTCACCCACAATAATGAACGGCTCAGGAAGCTGGTCAATGCGATTATCCAGATCCCTGATTTGAAGAGCGTATGATGGAGGTATATATAAAGAGCACAGAGTTATTGCAATACTAGTAAGTAAAGTTATACGTACTGCAACGACTTGTAGGTTAGTATTTAGGGCAATAGGGCTATGTAGTGTACCCTGTTTCACCAGTATACTGGCGCCCCCAGAGGCCTTACCATTTGTAATCCTTGCAAATGAACTGTAGGTATCATATTGGCGTAAGTTAAATGGATGATCATCTCTTAAAACCGTTTCCTTGAGGCTAAATGCCACGGGGTTATAATCTTTAGCTAAAAGTTTTGTCTCTTCAAAATTAGCTCTTATATCTCGACAATTCCATTGTATCAGTATATTAGACATTTAGGGAGTGTTATTGGAAAGCGCTCCCGACCTTTCTTCTGGCTCCAGGAGCGGGTGCTCTGATGGGGTGCCACTTTCATATCATCGTCCTTTTGGTATACGATCAGTTATATTTTGTTTCTTTCATTAGTCCACATTCACGTATTAGTCATTTAGGGAGTGTTATTGGAGAGCGCTACCGACCTTTCTTCTGGCTCCAGGAGCGGGTGCTCTGATGGGGTGACACTTCCATATCATCGTCCTTTTGATATACGATCAGTTATATTTTGTTTCTTTCAGAAGTCCACATTCACATTTTTCTTTTTCTCAAGTGTAGAAGAAGTAGTTAAAGTTTGTTGTGAAGAAGATTCAGTTGGAGAAAATGTAGAGGTGAGATCACAAACACTCACTGGTGTGTCTGTATTCACCCAAGTTAAGTCAGTTTGACAGTGAATTGATTTTTTTGACTGTTTCATTGCCTCAGTATAAGCTGACTTACCTCTCAAGGAATTGTTGATGGAGAGAGTTATTGGAGTAGCTAGCTTCCTTGCATCTGAAAAACTAATATTCTTTTCTGTTTTGGTGCGTTAAATGGTCATTTCAAACTGCCAAAATGGACACTCTTTAGATGATGACATGTGTGGACCAGAGTAATGAACACATTTTATTTCAGATGTACATGAGCTGCTATCATGATCTTTGTCTCCACAACGATAGCAAGCAGCATGATACGTACATGATTTCTGCCCATGCCCAAAGTTCAGGCAATTTTAGCACCTCAGAGGATTAGGGATATACATATCAAATCGCATGGAAAAGGATCCTACTTTAATTGATTGTGGCAACTGTGGAACGTCAAACGGTAAGGAGGTGAGTGTTAGAAGGTAAAAAACCTTCACCCTTCTTAAAGTTGAAACGCTTAGCCTCAACAACACCCTGCATACGTAGCCGAATTACAATATCGTCAGTGGAGAGATCAGCAAGACTCTTGTCTCTGTCCCGGATAATTCCTTTGCTAAAGTTCAAGGATTTGTGTGGATAGCATTTGATTGGGATATTTGCAAACAATTTTGCTTCCATGGATTAGCTGCCTGTTCTCTTGTCTTCCATTCTATTAAAACCGCACCAGATCAAATTTTGGTGACATTCTTAACAGTTCCAGCAATACCTTGAATTGCTTTTTCTTATGGAGAACAAGAAGTCAACTTTTTCTCACTTGACTCAGCAACAATGTGTTAGGCTATGTTTCACGTCCAGAATAACACAATCTGGCTATCATATCTTCCTCATCATCAGTATGATAACGTTTTTGTGTTTTTTGGATTTTGAGCAGCCATGGTGGTATAGTTTATGTTTCACCCTCCTGGCTCCCCACCCATCATGGAGTATAAAAAAAGGACGATGCCAAATGCCCGTAGGCCTCTAACAGGCGGCACCGAGGATACCAAGAGGGTATACTCAAGCGGAAACATTAGAAATAATGTACCACCAGATTGGCCCATGAACCACCGCCTTCCGGGCTATAAGACTCTAGGCAAATATTGCAACAAGCATAAATACACAAATGTTGTTTTTGAAGACAGTTTAAACAGAATGTATATAAGGTGAATCAGGTCAAGTCTGTGCTAAATAAGATAATGTATAGGGTTGATGGGACCGGGCCCATCTTACCACCCGTCTAGGCGAAGTAAGGGTCGAAGTGGTGTATTGGGCAAAGGAACGCTATTCCTGGAACCAGTGCCCTCAACCACCAGACTCCCGTCCTCCGCCGACACAGGGACGCAACCCACGGCAAACGGGCTGCCCACTTTGGTCGCCTCTTACGACCAGCAATGGGGTGCTGTGGAAATATTCTACCCCGGTTCCACACGGGGGAAGAGCTATTAGCGCTACCCAGCACTCACCACGAGGAGGTTGCTCTTCACGAGTGCCTGAAATATACGAGGGGCGTTCAATACGTTTCGCAACTTCAAAACCAAGTCGCAGAATATTTTTTGCACTTTTATTTTTTAATATAATCTCCATTCACCTCAAAATACTTATTCCATTTGTCCTTCAAGATTTTAATACCACTTTCATAGAAATCCGCAGATTGGCCCTCTAACCACGCCTCTGTGGCAGCCTTTATGTCCTCGTCATCCTGGAAGCGTCTTCCGCGTAGGGCAGATTTCATATGCCGGAACAGGAAATAGTCACTGGGGGCTAAGTCTGGGCTGCAGGGTGGGTGATTTAACTGTACAACCCAGACTAAGAAGTTTTCTGAAAACACCCTGAAATACCCTTTCACGTCAGATTTGAGGTAATTGTTTTCGTCAGAGTGCTTTCCACAAAGGTGTTCTTTCAGTTTAGGCAATAGGTTAAAAAAAAACACTTGGTGCCAAGTTTGTCGAGCATAGATGCTGGGGAAGCTCTTCGAATCCACATTGACGTGAAGCAGCTATTGCAAGTTGAGAGGTGTGAGAAGAGGTATTGTCATGAAATAGTAGAACTCCAGCAGTCAGCATTCTTTGCTGCTTTTCTTTGACAGAATCTCTCAGGCGATGAAACAAATCAGCAAAGTAGGCACCGGAAATTGTCTTTTTGATCAACAGGGATCACACCCTATGCATCCCTGAATACAGTGGCCATAACTTTCTTCACTGATCTTGAAGACTTGAATTTCTTTGGTGCCGTAGAAGTGGAATGATGCCATTCCATAGATTGATGTTTTAACTCGGGATCATAGTGGTAGTAGACCTAGGGTCATTATCAAGGCCTCTTCCCCCAGCGTTAAACGTTAGCTGCCCAACTTTACCTGCCCAACTTTAACAGCTGAATAGCTAGGGCACTTATCCCAATACACTTGTGACATGCGGTCATGAATTTCTTGATGAAAGCCCCGGTACCTATTCTTTTCCATCTCTGTGTCCATTTGGACCCCTAGCACGTTCAACAGACCAAATACACTTGAAAACTACTCAAACAGTGTACTAAATTTACTGGTTCACTTTGTTATGGCCCATAGTTGAAAGTTAGCCAGGCTTAGAACATTTGGACCAGCCCTCGTATTGTGAAAAGAACGAAAAATATGTTAAACCCAACTACTTACTATTAAAATACCAATCCATTTTGAGAAAAATACCTGGTAAAGTAATGGGCATCAATATTGGTGCCATATTATGTTGAAAATCAGGTTCGAACCCCTAGAATATACTGGATTATCGTCACTAGTGGGATTAACCATGTGAGGACTTTCGGTCAGGTGACTTTAAAACTAACGTAACAAATGTTATTTTTGGGATAACATATTCTTAGTAAAGTATAGATTCTCGTACTTTTTAGGGTTGTGTACCATCCGGGATTCGAAGCCCATACTGCTAGAGAGGGGCATCTAATCGCCAGCTCACAAAGTCAGCGATCTAACCCACTCATCCATTCCGGGGTAGAATAGGTCTTCATCAGCCCACACTTGCCGTAGAAGTCGACTATGCCTGTCGTAAAAGGCGACTAACGGGATCGGGTGGTCAAACTCGCTGACTTGGTTGATACATGTCATCAATCCCAATTGCATGGATCGATGCTCATGATGGCAATCACTGGATAGTCTGGTACATACTCGATTATGTTCCAGACCGCCGTCATATAACTGGAATATTGCTGAGTGCGGCGTTAAACAACAAACGAGCAAAACCGAAGCTTCCACAAAAAGGAAAGTCTAACAACTGGTAGTCTAGATCACGTACTTTGTGTACCCCTCTGGCATGTGTAAATTGGCATGGCTCCCATGACCGAAAGCTATGAATGCACAATGTTATTTAGAAAGTACGAGAATCTGTACTTGACGAGCAAAGTGTTATCCCAAATTTAACATTTTTACATTTGATCACTTTCTAAATGGCATTGTGTGTTTATAGCTTTTGCCATGGGAGCCGTGCATCAGATAATTGACTTGCCAGATGTTTCTACATTAACATTATTTTATCCTTGTTGGTTTAAGATTTCCCGTTATATATATATATATGAGCCCACTCCCATAATGTATGTGCTAAAGAGGTTCGAAAAACACAAAGCAACTAATCACTCGGTAATTGATTCCCCTCTATTGTAATACTAACTGATGGAGTGAGTGAGTTAAGATTTATAGTCACATCGGGAATATTTCAGCCATATCGTGACTAAATCAAGTTGTATATTAATAATACATAAATATAGACATTAAACTCTGCCGACAAAGGACAGTAACACTAGACTATCACAGATGTAGATTTAAAACTAGCATATCATCATAAAATTTGAACAATTCATTACAGTACACAATAAAAATGGGCTATAGATCACCAATAACCAAAGGTAGGTCACCATACTAGGTACCATGGGGACTTACGATACTTCTGCTACCTACATGGTACCTCAGCAGGATTTACACAATTCCTCTGGCCACTGTTGATTGTTTGTATGTTGTAACCAAATCATTAAAAAAACAACAAGAATTCTACGATTAAAAACATGGAAATGAAACATACTTTGAATGAAGCGGGACTTACGTACCCTCTCAGGGGGACAATTATTTAACGTTACGTCAACCCCCTTTAGATGCACAGCCACCAACAATCACAGTTATATCATCATTTTACCAAATTAAAATCACATACATTTTACAATACATCTGATCAGAATTTATATATTAACTCAATGTATTTTCAAAAACACAAGAACTAAACGAGTCCTTATCTGATTAAAAAGATCCTTCATGTATGAAACCTGGAAGACATTATCCCTTGTGATGGAAAAATCAATACAGTCAAGCAGGACATCCTTAACTGTGATTCTTTCATCACAAGGGACATTGAATGGAGGATCTTCACCTTATAAATAAAAGGTGTAAAACGCGAATGGCCAACACGACATCGTTGCATAATGACCTCATCAAATTTGGACTGACAACCCAAGTAGGTGTAACCAATAGTTGGTTTTATTGCATGTAATTTGTTAATATCTACTTGGGTGTCCCACTTCTGCATTAGGTCTTTGATATGAACCGTTTACAACTGGACTGTTTTTGGATATATTCCATAGCGGTTAATATTGCTTTGGCTTAAGCGGTGAAAATTGAGCTATGGTCTGGTAATCGGTATGATACAGTTTTGGATCCAATGACAACAGCACTGGAGACTGTGCTACCGTCCTTGGAAAATGGAATGGTGGGGTTCATATTTAGTTCTAACTTGTATATATGTGTTATATTAATTGATTTGTGTCTGATTTTTTTAAATTGTGTGAGAGTCAAGTCCACCTCCGGTCTGATAAGTTGCCAAGGAGGAGAAGACAGAAGCCTTAAAGGAGAAATATTATCTAACTCAATATTTGCAGCTGTAATGTGGGGTTTAATCCGAATGCCTAGTGGTGGGACCAGCTTAGGCTTACTGTGAAAAAGTTGTTCGTAAAGTGGTTGAAAAACACAGTTGTATGCGGGGTTTAATGGATTAGAATGTACGTGTAATTTAGTAATGTATTGTAGTGATAATTTGATACGGCGTTGCTTCAATGACCGTTCATCAGCTTCTACATATACATGTAGGCTGTCAACAGGGGATGTTCGAATTGCACCAAGACAGAGCCGTAGGCCCTGATGGTGAATCGAATCTAACTTTGGTAAATTGCTCTTACAGGTTCCACCATAAACGATGGAGCAAAAATCTAATTTAGAGCGGATCAGAGACCTATGCAAGTGTAGGAGGGTTGATCATTTCCCTATTTTGTATTAGCAACAACTTTCAACAAATCTAGGGCCTTCAGACTTTTGTTTTAAGATAATTAATATGTTGCTTAAAAGTCAAATGGTGATCGAAAATGAGACCCAGGAACTTGGCCTCTTTAACAACCTTAATAGGAGTGCCATGTAAAAATAGCTCTGGATCTTTAAGATGCTTGTATTTCCTACAGAAATGAATATAATTGGTCTTAGCTTTGGAAAGCTTAAAACCATTTTTGAGACACCATTTTTCGATTTTGTTGAGACAAAGCTGCAACTGTCTCTCGATGGTATGCATATATTTTCCACGACATGAAATATTAAAATCATCCACAAAAAGTGAACCATCAATGGAATCATTTAAAACCTTTGACAGGCTATCAATCTTTATACTTAACAGAGTTACAGACAAAATACTGCCTTGTGGGACTCCCTGATCCTGATTATAATGATCAGACAGGGTGGAACCAACACGAACCTGAAATTGTCGGTCTGTTAAAAATTGGGATATAAATTGAGGCAAACGGCCTATTAACCCCAAATTATGTAGAACTTTTAAAATACAATGCTTCCAAGAGGTATCATACACTTTTTCTAAATCACAAAAGATTGAAACTGCATGCTGATTATTTACAATTGCATTTTTGACAAAGGATTCTAAACGTACTAGATGGTCAATGGTACTTCTATTTTGACGGAAACCACATTGGATGTTACTTATAAGATTGTTAGTTTCCAAGTACCACACCAGTCGATTGTTTACCATTCGCTCCATGGTTTTGCACACACAGCTGGTCAGTGATATTGAATGCATCAGTTTGGTCCCTACCAGGTTTAGGTATGGGAACAACTATCGCATTAAACCACGAAGGCGGAAAATTTTCTGACGTTCAGATCTTATCAAATAAGATCGTCTCTAAACATGAATTTGGCAAATGCTTCAGGAGCTGATAATGAATATTATCAAAATTCTTTGGATATCATTGTTCCTATATGTGTGCATCTGTTTAACGAGATAATGAAATCAGGTGTTTATCCGGAATCATGGTGCAGAACAGTTATACGTCCGCTGTATGAGGATGGGGATACGAACAGTGTGAATAATTATAGAGGCATTTCTTTATTACCCGTTTTGGGGAAAATATTTACAAAAATTATCAACGAACGCCTGCAGCTGTGGTGTGATGACAATAATATAATATATGAAAACCAGTTTGTTTTAGAAAAGGACGCTCAACAGTCGACAGTATTTTCACATTGTATGGAATGATACACAAATATCAATCAAAATCAACCGGTGTGAGATTTTATTGTCACTTCATTGACTTCAGTAAAGCGTTTGACTGTGTTCACCATAACTTGCTTTGGCATCGGCTTATGAAATATGGTATCCATGGAAACGTTCTAAAAATTCTACGAGATATGTATTCGAAACTAAAAGCTTGTGTGAGAACTGATAACGGTTTAACTGCATATTTTAACTGTTTTATTGGAACTCGACAAGGATGCATGATCAGCCCGACACTCTTTTGCCTGTTTATAAATGAATTGGTCAACGAACTAAATCAATCTGACTGTCGTGGAATATTCATCTCAGAAGAAGCACCAAATATTTGTTCTTTATTATACGCCGATGATGTTGCCAACACTGCCGATACCACTGGAAGATAACAACAACAGATCAACTGTATAAGTGAATTTTGTAAAAAAATGGGGACTGTCTCTAAATATGAACAAATCAAAGATAATCGTTTTTAGAAATGGTGGACGTTTAAGGAACTATGAAAATTGGACTTACAGAGAAGAAAAGATAGAGACTGTTTCATCTTATAAATATTTGGGACTATATTTCACTCCTAAATTGCTATGGACAAAAGCAACGGCAACACTTGCACAACAAGCAGAAAAAGTATGTCATTATATCTATAAAATAAACTATCTATGTGGAGGATTACCAATCACTACTGCAACCAAGATGTTCGAATCCATGGTTTTACCAATATTAACATATGGCTCTGAAGGTTGGGGGTTCCAATACTACGAAACTAAAGAGATGGTACAGACTAAATATTACAAACGGATTCTTAACCTACCAAATAATGCAAGCAATGACGCTGTTCTTAGTGAAACTGGAAGACAACGATTATATGTGTATTATATTAGTAAATGTATTAAATACTGAACAAAAATAATCTCTATGAACACTGATCGTCTACCGAAGCAAACGTATTTAATGATGTACAAATTATATGAAGCTGCTCGTATATCCTGGGCAACATATATAAAAAAACATTCTTTTCAAGTATGGATTTGGCTACGCCTGGATAATTCAAGATGTTGGAGATCCGCACATATTCATTTCACAATTCAGGGGGCACTGGTGGCCCAGTCGTTTAAGGCGCCGCGATTCGCTGTGCAGAGTTGCGTCCCCTGGACACGCCAGAAACCTATGATTGTGGATTCGAATCCCGGTTCGCCCCGATTTTGTTTCTAGGTTTGTCAGCACCATACCCGTGCTCGTGGGTTTCACCGAAGTGGTAAACGTCTGAGACCTGCATCACTTCGGGCTTTCCTCCCACATTAAGCTCACACTCCGTGATACAACTGGAATACTGTTAAAAGCGGCGTTACACCCAACTCACTTACTCATTTCACAATTCAAACAACGTATCGTGGACTGTGGTCAACAACGTTGGATTGAAAACCTATCTCAAAAATCAAAACTTAAAACATATTTAACTTTCAAATCGGTATTAACAATAGAAATGTACCTTCAGGAAGTAAACAAGATCTATAAAGAAACCCTAACAAGATTCCGATGCAGCTGCCATAAGCTTATGATCGAAACTGGACGTCATACCAATATAGAAGAAAACAAAAGATTTTGCCCACAATGTCAAAAATTGGACTTCAACTACATTGAAAATGAATATCATTTCCTTCTTATTTGTACATCATATTCAACATTACGTTTTCATTTTATTGATACATATTTTCACACTAATCTATCATATAAAAATTTGCAAATCCTATGTCTTCTAAATGTAAATACACTATTACACAACTTGCTAAATATATCTACCACGCTTTTAGATTACGCGAGTCCTTTCAAGTATTTATGCATACACTATATTGATATAATGTATGTTCTATGGGCCTATGGCCTGAAACTCTGAGGAAATAAACTCTACTTGAATACTCTAGTCATGTTTTTAAACTTAAATGACTCAGTAAAAAAGTTGGTGTTATTTACTGAACTGATTTATTTATCTTTTGTCAGTTAATGAGCAAACACCTTTAAGAGGTACATTACAACGTAGACTATCTAAAACAAGGACATTCCTTGAGAAAACAATGAAAGATCCATGTTACAAACAACCACAACATTATTGCAACATTAACAATTTATTTATATTGAAAACGTTTCAATTCCTGACCCTTGAAAGTAATGTACATGTATGTACAAATAATTAATGTCACAACATATATCATTGAGGAGGGCTTGACAAGATAAAGCCAATGGAAAAAAAAATACACTTGCAAATTACACAATATAAAATATTCTTACCACTGACATCAGATTCAAGAATACATCCCAGCACTGTAGCTACTGAGCAGCTACTCAACAAATGTAAATAACATGTACTTACATCAGGAGATTCAAAATATCATACAGTAATGGTAAGTTTCTTGTCAAATATTTTAATGGTAATAATAGATGTATATTGTGAAGGATAAGCACTGGTATTAGGATCTTGATGAAAAAATCAGGTAAGGCTGCAGCTGGTACTTAGTTTAAAGCATATATACCCAAGTGTCTTTACATATCAACATTGTATTAGGTGAACCTTGATGCATATTGATGCAGGTTGTTTGAGTGGCTTTTGGAAGCTGGAATGATAACAATATTAAGATATAAGTTGTTAAACTTCTTAATTTCCTAAAAAGGGACATTTTGGAACATTTCCTTGCTTGACAACAGTACTGTAACAAAACATCACTGTTTAGCAAATTAAGAAGTTGTAATCCATTTATCTAAATATTGTTGTGTATGGATATTGTGTATGGATGATAGTCAAAGAGAGTCAAACAGAAAGTCACACAGATGTAAGGCACAGAACTAAAAGGATCTCCTCCTCTTCGACTTGTGAACTGGGGGAAGGTCGCAGAATAGTCTTGGTGTTGGTGTCGATAGGGGTGATGAAGATGAAGATGTTGAGGAAGGGGTTGACGGTGCATCTGGTTGGCAAAATGTGGCAAGATGTGTCAGAAGGAGTGGAGGAGAATGTGGCAGAGGATGCTGTGGCTCGAGAGGATGTGGATGGAGTGGATGGAGGTGATGACTCAGGGGTTGATGGGATTCTCCTCCTTGATATCAGGTTGTTGCCTGCAAATCAATGAAAAACGTTAATAAAAACAAAAAGAGCTTCAAACCAAACAGAAGAAAATATTACAGGAAGGAAATCTATACTCCCTTGAACTGATTCCAGACATGAATATTACTATGATTCACCTACAAGTATATCATGAATAAAACAAGGCAAAAAGTGAGCAGGACTCCTAACCCCTGACCTCGACTAAAATAGTGGCATTATCCAATATCCCTGCCCATTTAGGTCAAGTTTATAATTATAATCTACCACAATCCATTAAGGAATGAAATTCGCACCTCTTCAGTTGCACAGATAAGATCAGCAAAATATGTATTTTGTTTAAAATATATTGAAATAAAAATAGCATGGTACTGCAATTTTGCGCAAAGTATGAAACAATCTATGAAGACATTCTCAATGAAGCAGTTGCAGTAGGCTCCCCAGGGAGTACAGATAATAAAGTAAATATGGTATGAGGTGATTCTGTCTAGAGACCAAGGGAACACCAAAAAGCGCCTTGAGCATATAAATCATAAGGGTATGTGGATATGTGTCCTAATATAATATGTTTGTTTTTTTAAATCAACATTGTACCTGTCCGCATGGCATAAACATTGTTGGAAAAGAATCAATGAATTAATGAATTAGTTTTCGCAAAAATGGTCAAGTAAAAATAAGTCCCAAACATGAAAAAGGCAGTATTGTTTTCAGAAATTGTTCCCTGAATTTAAAAAAGAAGCCATGTAGTAGTTTTTGAGTTACAGGCCTCACAAAAGATGTCCTCTAAAGGACGGACAGAATACCCTGGTATAACTATATTACTCCCCAGCATGTGACAGTAATTGAATGTCAACCTAAAGACTGAATGATGCACATGTTTGTGAGACAGAAAAAGGAATGCAGATAATCCACATGCCATGTATAACGTCCAATAATGCAAGTACCTCTTTGTTCCTTGTATCTTCCTCGAATGGCCCATTCGGGCACCCGACAAGACGGACTGTCTCTGAGCATCTTGGATGGGTGGTCCTGACGCATGTCTTTTCCCCTGATGATGATGATGATGTCCAGCTGTAGCACAAGTTTGACTGTCTCATCGTCCTCTTCAGATATGTCTGGAGACGTACACTCCCTTGTCAGGATCCCCTTTGCCCTGCGCCCCTAATCGTCAGGTTTTTTACTCTTCTCTAGAGCCTTGACTCTGTCCTTAAGCTTCTGTATTGAAAATGAAACGTGTTTGAAATAGCTCTTACTCATACACACCATAGCTCACATCATCCTTGCAAAAAGTTAGCAAGGCATGACAGATAACATACATTAAAAGAAACTTTGGGTGCATAACTTTACTATAACAACACCTTACATATTCCATGAGACATTTAAGAATACAGTGGGTCAGACTCATTGCACTTACATTAATATATTATTCCTGAGCACTTCTAAATGTCTGAAACAAACACTGTATATTTGGAAAGACATGGCCATGATAATGTAAATACCTGATTCTGATATTTAAACTTGCACTTGATCTTCTCTTGTTTCTTCTGTTATATATCCTATGTTGTTCTTTCTTGCCATTGATCTGTCGGTTATTGTCATCCCTCTTATTTTTCCACACTTGTTTGAACGCCTCTGCAAAACAAACAGGTAATTTTCACATGGTCACAAGGGTCATAACATTTCATCCCATATGTGGGCCACTTATCAAATATCCCTTTCAAATTGAGTTCATCACATCATAGCACATGTCATTAATGCAAATATTTAATTTAACTTAGAATACGAATTAAGAACCCCCTAATCATCATTAGGTAGCTGATAACTTACCCTGATCATGCAAAGAGATAATATTTTATTTTTTGTTTTGTTTAGAATCAGTTTACTTTAATGCTAAGTTCTTCCAAGTATACCAAGTATTGCCTTGTTATGAAAAGGTTCTTCATATCAATTTGACAATAAAACTTTTGTCATGTAAATGGCATAAAGCTAAATGCAATATGAGAAATTGATAATGTAACTGAATCAAATGTTAAAAAATGAAAGTATGAAATGTAAACCACTGCAATCAGATAAATGACTTTCCATGATTGTCAATTAATCAGGAAAATATATACATTTTTCCTAAGTCACATCGATAAATTCAGAATTACAGGCAATATAGCAGATGTTATCTTTAAGAAACAGTTGCTTAATGAAACTACAAGTTATATATAGGATTTAGCTTTCTTACACAAATTCCTTTCAAATAAGTTAAATGCTGATAAGATTTAAATAATATGTATCTTAACTAGAAAGTTTCCTTGGAAAGGTGTATAAAGATTGTTAAAACATTCCTATAAATCATTATGATTTGGATGTTTGAAAGAAGGCAAAATCGGGTTAGTATTTTCCTATCACAAACACTTGTAACTTTGTCATTTCCCACAATGCATCATTCTATGATGTCACAACAGGGATCAAAGTATTATTTATAAGTTAAACCTCAGTAAGCTATGTCTACTTTTTATTTGTTCATGTGTTAGGCACTTAGGGGTAGTCGGGTCGCCTAGTGGTTAAAGCTATCGATCGTCAAGGCGAAATCCTTGGTTACATCACCTCCTTGGCAAATGGTAAGGCCAGAGGTAGACCTTTCATTAACAAAATTAAAGAAATCAGATACTAACCAATTAATTTACCAACAAGAATACCATCAATTAAAAGAAACACTTACGACACTTATAAATCTATATTTATAGATGGATCCAAGGATGGTTGCGCAGTTGCTAGTGCCACCGTCATTGGATCCAGAACAATATCTTCATGATTACCTGATAACAGTTCCATATTCACAGCAGAAGCAAACGCCATTTTTACAGCACTAACATATATCAGTAATCAATCTAACATAAACAATTCATTATATTCTCTGATTCTCCTTCGTGCCTTCAGGCGATTAAAAATATGTCTTCGAAACATCCACTTTTAATCGAAATTCTTGAATTAATTAATGATCTTGCTACTGGCCAATATGACATCGTCTTTTGTTGGTTACCAAGCCATGTTGGTATTACGGGTAACACAATGGCCGATGCTGCTGCTAGAGCAGCACTCAACAAATCTGTGACACCACTTCTCATCCCCTACACTGATTATAAACCTGCAATTAGAACTTACATTCGTGATCTGATGCAAAAGAAGTGGGACACCCAAGTAGGTATCAATAAGTTACATCAAATTAAACCAACTATCGGTTACACCTACTTGGGTTGTCAGTACAGATTTGAAGAGGTCATTTTACGACGATGTCGTATTGGCCATAGCAGGTATACACATGAGTATTTGTTAAAGGGTGAGGATCCTCCATTTTGTATCCCTTGTGATGAGAGAATCACGGTCAAGCATGTCCCGCTTGACTACATTGATTTTGCCTTCACAAGGGATAACTATTTCAAAGTTTCATTCTTCAAGGATGTTTTTAATCTTAGTTCTCATTTGATCATCGGTTTTTTAAAGGAAATTGAATTGTTTCATAAATTTTGAATAATATCTTCTGTATATAATTTGTGTTTTTTAAAATTGCTTGAATAAAATTAATAACTGAGATTGTTAGTGGCTGTATCCTCAAAGGGGGTTGAAGTAGTATAAAATGATTGTCCCCCTGAGAGGGTATGTAAGACCACGTCTTTCAAAGTAAATGTAACTGTACCACACTTTTAATCGTAGCATATGTGTTATTTTACTGTTAGCTAACTTTATCAATAATCGCCAACAGCTGAAGGGATGATGTAAATCCGGCTTGGGTCTGTCGTAACTGCTTTTGGGCGTCCAGTGCGACCCTGCTACAGTTACTAAATGTATTGCCGTTCCTGGTCCTTGTGGTCAATTAAGCCAGGACATTGCCCTCGCCTTGTCCACCACGGCTCGGCTCCGTCAAGGAGTGATTGGTCTAATGACCCTTACTCCAAGTTGTCTCTATCAGCATTCACACCCGCATAATAAAGAAACGCAACACCAGTTTATACTCACATAGTTTTACTTACTCTCAGCCCATCTATCAATACAGGACAGGATCAGACTGACCAGGCTCGTCACTAGCTGGTGGAAACTTTGAACGATCGGGATTCGACTCGATCGATTGCAAACCGCGCTCTCCTCTCCTAATGTTGAGGGTATCATTTTATCGTGTTCGAGCCTGGCCTGTCCTTGTCACATGTCTCAATACCTCCATTTGATTCGTTACAAGTTTAGATCTGACCATGAACTCATGTGTGTCGTAATCGGAAAATACCTACGTGACAGATTGCTCATCTCTCTATTGATTTTGTGACTCGCTCCCAAGCTTCCAAATGAATTATGCCTTGAAACTCCCCGTTTGTTTCATTAACTCCTGGACGATAAATGTGAAATGTCCAGGATACACTTGTGATAAATGTGAAATGTCTTTTCTCTATTGATTCCTTTCCAACTACAAGTTCTGTCACAAACTATATCTAATGCCACTCCTCATTGCAGCTATAATGGTTCTATTTATTATCATTAGTTTCTGAGATGCATTTTTAACCTTATAACAGGTCCATGCAGGTAGCAAAAGTACTGTAAGTCCCCATGGACCCTAGCATGGTGATCTCTCTTCAGTGGCTGGCGATCAATAGCTCATTTTTATCTTGTATTGTTTCGTATGATGTTATATTCTTATTGCTATCTACTAGGTTTAAATAAAATCTGTGATAAATCTAGTTATTTTACTGTGCATCGTTGACAGGTTTTTATTCAGTCTAAATATAGGTCTTACAAATGTACTTCTCGTCACGATATGGCTGTAATACTGCCGATGTGACAATAAATATTAACTCACTCACTCACTCAACCTGAATATATTACAAAATATAACCCGTTGAGTTAGAATAAGAAGAGGCCTTTATTCTGAAAAAGAAAAGACAACTTAATGTTTTGTACTAAAGTTGAATTTTGAGACAATGACTGCTCGCTTTCAATGGCCTCCTCATAAGAACAAGAACAGGAATGTGAGCCAGAAGCACTGTGTGAGCATACAATCTTTTTTCTGTTGGAAAACAGTTGCTAATATTTAACTCTACTTAACAGAGGAAAGTTTAAATGATCAAATACACATGTTCATATTTTTACCCTGTTCCCCTTTGTTGGAAAGTGTGTCGTCTGCTACCCCAGCTGGAGCCATCTGGTAACAATTAATCACAAGCTGTCAATATACAATACATTATAATACATCAAGATGGCAGTTTCCATGTAACGATTAAGTATTTCTTAGCAACTTAAAGATATGTACAATATCTAGATATAGATATATCTTTAATTTGCTAAGAAATACTTAATCTTTACATGAAAACTGTCATCTTGATGTATTATAATGTATTGTATATTGACAGCTTGTGACTGAGCCGTGATTGCTGCCAAGGGCGTTCACAGGAGTTACTTTTAATGACCGCAGCGTTCCATTATGAAAACAAATTGTTTTAACGCCGCTCTCAACAGTATTCCAGTGATACACGACAGCGGTTTTTTGTATATGAAATAAATGCAAATTGAATCTTGAATCTTGAATCTTGAAAGTTGTAGCTTTTTGGCAAATCAGTATCACGTGCAGCATACAGTATATAAACTGCAATATACTGTATACAACATGCAGTATACAGTGTGTCGCGAGGTCCGCGCTGGGCTTGAGCACACATTTTCTGCCCACACGGGATTGCCTAAAAGTTGTATTGACTAATTACTCCATTATCGGCGACCATACCTACATATTATTGATGCAACATACACACATGACATTAATGAACAATCATCAACAAGAACGTGTATCATAATTAAGTGATTCGGAGTAAATCGCTTGAAAACCAGAGAGTGGAGCTGTGTGTAAACGTCGCTGATCTAGGTAACCTGTAAAAGGGCAATCGTTAAACGAAATAGGATTTGAAACGTATCAAATACTTCTGGCTATCGTGATACAAATTTCCATCTGTCGGCATAGCGTTTACATTTATAGGACAGTATTATATCTGAGGACATACCACGTAATAATGTCACTGTTCATCGAATTAAAGCAGACACGTTGGTTAAAGTAGACCTCTTCTCCCCATAGTCTCACAAGTGTTCGGTCCGACTTGGCCCGGGCTGTCAAAATCAACTTTAAACACACAAATATAACATCAAATGTGTTTACATCTATAGAGTAGTATTATATCTACCTATATACAAATTCATAATGTCACATTACATCGCATTGAAAGAAAACTGATCCGTTAAATCAAACACTGTTACTGTATTTTCTTAAGAAAATCTTTGTCAGAAGTGTTCGTTCCGACTTGGCCCGAGCTGTCAAAATCAACTTTAAACACACAGATGTATTATCAAATGTGTTTACATCTGTAGATTAGTATTATATCTACCTATATACCACTTTCTAATTTCTCAGGTCGCGGTATTTAAAGGAAACAAGGTGCTCCAAGTGAAGCCCTTTTCCCTCTCCATTCTCAACATAGTCTCTATCAGAAGTGTTTTGCTTGTGTTGAGTCCGACTGTCAAAATCAACTTTAAACACACAAATGTATCTTCAAATGTGTTTACATCTATAGATTAGTATTATATCTACCTTTATACTACTTTATTATGTATTTAAAGAGAGTAAGGTGCTCAAAGTGAAGCCCTTTTCCCTCTACATTCTGAACATAGACTCTATCAGAAGTGTTTGGCTCAATTCTCATATTGTTTCCACATCATTATAATACACTTGTTTTTCAAATAAACTTGTCATAATGTGCCTTCTCTGTATGTTGAATGTACTTGTGTGTTTTGCACTTATTGTTCATATATTTTTTAGTTAGTGATAGTGTAATATTGCCACTGTCATCATGGAATGTTACGCAATACATATATCACTTCAACATCTTCGTTGTATGATAGTTTGTGACTGTTGTGTACGGGGGCACGGTTGGTCAAAGTCGCCTTATGCGCTGCAGTTCTCAGTTGTGTCCCTTGGGCACGCCAGAAACCAATGACAGTGTGTTCGAATCCCGGTTCGCCCCGATTATGTTGTCAGCACTATACCCGTGCTCATAGGTTTCATCAAAGTGGTGAACGTCCAAGACATGCATCACTTCGGGCTTTCCTCCCACATGAAGCGGAAACGCCGTGGTATAACTGGAATTATACTATTCAAAGCGGCGTTAAACCCAACTCACTCACTCACTACTCTTGTGTACGGTTCCGTTTGGTTAACTGGGTTTGTGTTGTGATTACTTCCGGTTTAAATTTGAAGTATGTTTAGAAGAATTATGTTTCAGGAAAATAATTGCAAACTAAGGGCCAACATGTTGATTTCCAATGTATCCAGAAGCAAAGAACTTATACGGGTTATAATCTCTGCAGGAAGTTAAAACAACTGTCAATACAAAAAAACATGCAGAACCATAAACCGCCGTATGAAACGGTATGAATCATATTGTACATACAGGGCACTACTTGAAACTGTGCTCAACTCTGCACAGCAAGCACCATACATGTCATTGTGAAGAAAACCTATAACAAATTTCTTATATCAAACCCCTTGTTTTACATGTGTTGTTTATTGAACAAAGTCATGCTTCAAAGAAGCTGGGTATTTAATCGTGTTGAACAATAAGTTGCAATAGCAGTGTGAAGGGAGAAAGACTGAGTGCGCGTTACATGCTTGACCTTAATTCCTCCTTGGAACCATTCTCGCTGGCTGCCTAAATAACATATGATACATTGCAAAGCTAGTGCGAAATAGAGCTATTCGGGTAGGGGAGATAATCACTCACTCTCAGTGATACAATTTGAATAATATACGATGTACATCATTGCAAGGTCACGGTGATAAAGTTCTATACTACACATAATCGCTCAATGTGCAATAGCTTATTCTTACAAAATGTAGACCAGTCAACTTTAGATATACACTCTTCGAAAAAAGAAACGCACAGGGAGATTTGCAGTAAATTTATTATACCTAGTAAAGTCGATATATTTAACTTATTATCATAGATACAAATATGAAATTTTGGAGTCCGATAGTCACATGTTGTCGTTGTACAAAGACATTGACAACTGTTCATTGTCATGTCACATAAGGCCACAAGGGTGCGCTGAACTCAGAATCTCGTGTGACCGCCCTTGGCAGCAATCACGGCTCCGCATGTCACCAGCTGTCAATATACAAAAAAGAATATTACATGAAATGGCAGTTTTCATGTAAAGATTAAGTATTTCTAAGCAAATTAAAGATACATATATCTAGATATTGTAGCAACCTCCTCGTGGTGAGTGCTGGGTAGCGCTAATAGCTCTTCCCCCGTGTGGAACCGGGGTAGAATATTTCCACAGCACCTCATTGCTGGTCGTAAGAGGCGACCAAAGTGGGCAGCCCGTTTGCCGTGGGTTGCGTCCCTGTGTCGGTGGAGGACGGGAGTCTGGTAGTTGAGGGCACTGGTTCCTGGAACTGTGTTCCTTTGTCCAACACACTACTTCGACCCTTACTTCGCCTAGACGGGTGGTAAGATGGGCCCGGTCTTATAATTATCAATCGGCTGGTCATGCCAGGCCCTGTGCGTAATATTGCATATGCACACCTGTGCTGTATTTTGATGTATATTTTGGTTTTGGCTGTACATAACTTGTGTGAATTATCAATTTTGGATTGAATAAATTGCCTAGAGTCTTACGCCGGAAGGCGGTGGCTCATGGGCAAATCTGGTGATGTTGACCTCTGTATTCTGTATGTCTCCAGTTTCTTGTCATGGAATGAACCTGCCCGGCACTACATCTGGTAGATAAATATAGCTATTCAAGTCATATTAACTGGAGTATAACATGCCTGTATCCCTGGTGTTTGCATGCTGGAAATCCGATGCGCTACAACACTGTCCTCGTTGACACTCCATGGGGGGTGGGGAGCAGGTATGCTGAAACACTTTTCTGTCGCCATGTCTACCAAACAACCTGGTTCACTTCGTAACGACAAAAAAAGACATCTTGAAGATGATGATTCTGGGAACAACAACTACGATTCATGGGCCTGATTCCTGGTAATTGAGGCTGCTGACAAACTACCTATAAAATTGAATCCGTTTGCTATTTCTAAAGCTATTAACGGACACTGTGGAGAAGTGAAAAATGTCACTCGTCTCCGTAGTAGTTCTATTCTTGTGGAGTGTCTGAAGAAACAGCAATCTCTAAATCTCTTGTCGATCAGTCAGTTTGCAAATGTTGAGGTTGCTGTTTCAGCACACAAGACTTTAAACTCTAGTAGAGGCATTGTTCGAGACAGCTCGATGCCTTTCGGACATGTCTTGAACAAGAAATTGTTACAGAGTTAAAGGATCAAGTGGTGACAGCTGTTAAACGTTTCACCAAAAAGGTCAATGTTGTTATCACTCCCCTTAACACCTATCTATTCACATTTGATAAACCAAGTATCCCTCGTTCAATTAAAGCTGGTTATGTTAATATCAGAGTGGACATGTATGTCCCCAATCCACTCCGGTGTTATACTTGCCAAAAGTTTGGTCATGGTTCCAAATCTTGTGACAATAATCTCTGCATATTTAATGACGATTCAAACACTTATTTACATCCTGCTACAGGAACATATTCAGCGCTGGATCTCTCCATCACAGATTCAGATCTTGATAACGAATTTAAATGGTCAGTTCATGATGACCTTTGTGGGAGTGACCATTTCCCTACCATCCTTAAAACTGTTACCCCTACTGATCCTCCACCAACAACACGGTGGAATTTTACAAAGGCTGATTGGTCATTATATGAATTATTATCTACTGAAAAATTAACACCTGACATTTTTCAACATGTTCAAGATCTGATACAGTTGTTTTCGGACTTGCTGAATGAAATTGCTGATGAAGCAATTCCAAAGTCCTCTGCAATTCCTCATATTCGTAAACCATGGTTTAACAACGAATGCAAACAGGCACGAAAATATAGGAAGAAAGCGGAAAAGTATTTCCGCTGCCATCCTACAGTCCATAATCTAGATAAGGTCAAAATTACAAATGCCAAGGCACGACGTGCTTTTAAACACAATAAGCGTCAGTCTTGGAGGAACTATGTCTCCAAAATAAATTCAAGGTGTGGAATATGGTGCAAAAAATAAAAGGCAAAGGTTCAAGATCATCTGTTCACCATCTTAAGGAGGGTGCCACGTTATTAACGGATAAAACAGATATTGCAAATAAACTTGGAGAAACGTTAGCGAAACATTCTTCAACATCTAATTATGTCCCGGAATTTCAAAAATTTAAGAAACAACAGGAAAAGATAAAAGTTAATTTCACTTCTGATAATGGTGAAGACTATAATGAAGTTTGAGCTACATACCGCCCTGGGGCAAGCTCATGACACAGCAACGGGAGCTGATAACATTCACTACCAGCTTTTAAAACATTTACCAGAATCTTGTCTGGAGACAGTTTTAGACATATTTGATCAAATATGGACATCAGGGAATTTTCCTACTTCATGGCATACTGCCATTGTAGTCCCAATACCAAAGCCTGGCCAGGATCATACAGATCCCTCTAACTATCGACCTATATCCTTAACAAGCTGCGTATGTAAAACCATGGAACGAATGGTTAATAATAGATTAATTTGGTATCTAGAAACCAATAATCTAATTACAAATATCCAATGCGGCTTTCGAAAAAATAGAATTACTATTGACCATTTAGTACAATTAGATTCCTTTGTGAAAAATGCTATTGTAAATAATCAGCATGCAATTTCAATCTTTTGTGATCTTGAGAAAGCCTATTATACTACTTGGAAGCATGGCATTCTAAAGGATTTACATGATTTTGGTTTGAGAGGCCGTTTGCCTCATTTTATATCACAATTTTGAACAGACAGACAATTTCAAGTCCGAGTGGGTTCCACCCTGTCTGACCATTATAATCAGGATCAGGGTGTCGCACAAGGCAGTATTTTGTCTGTCACCTTGTTTAGTATTAAAATAAATAGTCTGTCCAAGGTTTTAAGTGATTCAGTGGATGGATCACTGTTCGTGGATGATTTTGTTATATCTTGTCGTGGTAAAAATATGCATACCATAGAGAGGCAGTTACAAATCTGTCTCAATAAAATTCATAAGTGTTCTCTCGAAAACGGGTTCACATTTTCTAAGTCTAAAACTAACTGTATACACTTCTGCAGAAAATATAAGCCGCATAAAGAAAGACCCTGAAATATTTTTGAATGGAACCCCTATCAAAGTTGTAAAAGAGGCCAAATTCTTGGGACTCATCTTTGATAGCCATTTAACTTTCTTACCACACATTAAATCTCTTAAAGCTTAATGCCTGAAAGCACTCGATTTGTTGAAAGTTGTTTCTAATTCCAAGTGGGGAGGGGATCAGACAACCCTCCTACACTTATACAGGTCTCTGATCCGTTCCAAACTTGATTATGGCTCCATCGTCTATGGTGGAGCCTGTAAAAGTAATTTAAAAAAACTTGATACTATCCATCACCAAGGACTGAGGCTTTGCCTTGGAGCCTTTCGCACTTCTGCTATTCCAAGTCTGTCTGTTGAAGCGGATGAACCTTCTCTTAAACAACGCCGTCTGAAACTATCTTTACAGTACATCACTAAATTATATGCTAAACAGTCAAATCCAGCTTTTAATTGCGTATTTAATCCTCTTTACGAAGATATTTACAATAAGAAAACATCACTTGTTCCACCACTTGGAATAAGAATATAATCAGTCGTTCCTGCTGCGAAGATTAACTTTCAAGATATAGCTCCCACACAACTTTTTTCATCGCCTCCTTGGCAAATGGTCAGACCAACTGTTGATCTCACCTTAACTAGACTTAAGAAATCTGATACAAACCCACTAATTTATAAACAAGAATACAATCAATTACAAAACAATTATGACACTTAGAAATCTTTATTTACAGATGGATCCAAGGATGGTGGCGCAGTTGCTAGTGCCACTGTCATTGGATCCAGAACAGTATTTTCCCGATTACCCGAGAATAGTTATATCAAGAACAAATCCAAATATAAAGAATTCATTATTTTTTCAGATTCACTTTCGTGCCTTCAGGCTTTTAAAAATATGTCATGTAAACATCCATTTTTAATTGAAATTCTTGAGTTATTTAATGATCTTACGACTTGCCAATTTGACATTGTCTTTTGTTGGTTGTCAAGCCATGTTGGGATTGTTGGTAACACACTGGCTGATGCTGTCGCAAAAGCAGTGCTCAACAAATCTGTGACACCACTTCTTTTACCATACAGTGATTATAAACCTGTCATTAGATCTTACATCAGAGATCTAATGCAGAAGAAGTGGGACACCCAAGTGGGTATAAATAAATTACATGCAATAAAAGCAAATATCGGTTATACCTACTTGGGTTGTCAGTCCAGATTTGAAGAGGTCATTTTAAGACGTATTGGCCATTCACGTTATACTCATGAATATATTTTAAAAGGTGAGGATCCTCCATTCTGTATCCCTTGTGATGAAAGTGAGTGAGTGAGTGAGTATGGTTTTACGCCGCTTTTAGCAATATTCCAGCAATATCACGGCGGGGGACACCAGAAATGGGCTTCACACATTGTACCCATATCGGGAATCGAACCCGGGTCTTCGGCGTGATGAGCGAACGCTTTAACCACTAGGCTACCTGACCGCCCCCCTTGTGATGAAAGAATCACGGTCAAGCATGTCCTGCTTGACTGCATTGATTTTTCCATCACAAGGGATAAATATTTCAAAGTATCATGTATCAAGGATCTTTTTTATCAGGTAAGTAGTCATTTAATTATCGGTTTTTTAAAGGAAATTTAAAAGAATATATATAGCAAGTGGAGTATTAACAGTAGAGGATTAACAGTAACAACAAGGGCATACATGAGTGGGATAACATAGGTAGGTGTGACAACAAAGGATAATGCTATCACAACACGATGGACAGAAAACACATAGCTAGAAGCCAATGGGGCATGAAACCAATAACAGGTGATTATTGTTTGATGAGTTCATAGTAGGCGGATGGGATGAAATAGCCTTGATCTCTGTTGATTGATGGCTTGTGGCGGCGAATGTGGACTGCTTCTGTTAGTTTTCTTTTGGTGAAATCATGGAGGTTGTTAGCGAGGATTTGGACGTTGTCCAAGTTGATGATGTGATTAGGACAGTTGATGATATGGACCGAGATGGCTGATTTGCTGTCGGATTTGATGGTGGAGGTTTGATGCTCTTTCATTCTACGTAAGATTGCCCGCAGTTGCAGTCAATTTTGTAGACTACACCTTTAGCCTTGTTTGACTTTAACGGATCAGTTTTCTTTCAATGCGATGTGTTGTGACATTATATAGTAGTATCTATGTAGATATAATACTAGTCTATAGATGTAAACACATTTAATGATACACCTTTGTGTTTAAAGTTGATTTTGAGAGTCCGGGCCAAGTCGGACTCAACACAAGCAAAACACTTCTGATAGAGACTATGTTGAGAATGTAGAGGGAAACGGGTTTCACTTGGAGCACCTTGTTTTCTTTAAATACCGCAATCTGAGACACTATAAAGCGTTATATAGGTAGATATTATACTTGTTTATAGATGTGAATACAATTGATGTTAAATCTGTGGGGTTTAAGTTGATTTTGACAGCCTGGGCCAAGTCGAACTCAGCACAAACCAAATACTTCTGATGGACTATGTTGAGGATGTTGAGAATGTGGAATGAGAAGGGCTTCATTTTGAGCACCTTGTTTTTTTTAAATAACTGAGACACTATGAAGTGGTATATAGGTAGATATAATTCTAATCTATAGAAGTGAATCCATGGCATGATACATATATGAGGCTGAAGTTGATTTTGACAGCCCGGGCCGACTCTGGGTAAACACATGTGACAGATTGTCTTGAAAAAAACAGAATAATACATCAAGATGGCAGTTTTCATGTAAAGATTAAGTATTTCTAAGCAAATTAAAGATACATATATCTCGATATTAAACATATATTTAAGTTGCTTAGAAATACTTAATCGTTACATGGAAACTGCCATCTTGATGTATTATAATGTATTATATATTGACCGCTGGTGATTAATTGTTACCAGATGGCTCCAGGTGGGGTGGCAGAGGACACATTTTCCAACAAAAGGGAACAGGGTAAAAATATGAGCAGGCTGGTTATTATCGAACTTTAGCTGGGCTAGCAGACGACTCACCGGTCTAAGGTGTATTGTAAAAACACAATTAATTCTCAACCTTATCTAATGTTAAATTAAATTCAACAATTTATCATATACTTATCAGTGGGATAATCTTTTAATAATCTCTCATATTTCTATTGAATGGTTCTGTACATTCTATCAATGTTTATTTCTACAAAGCTGTTTTATGCATGTACAGAAGTGAGACGCTAATAAGTTATTGTCTGTCTGTCTACAATATATAGCGCACAATTAACCGATTACACACAGATGCTTCACTTTGAGCTATGTGTTTTCTTTAAATACCGCTATCTGAGACACTACAAAGTGATATATAGGTAGATATTATACTAGTTGATAGATGTGAAACCATTTCACGTTACATCTGTGTGTTTAAACTTGATTTTGACAGCCTGGGCCAAGCCGGACCCAACACAAGCCAAACACTTCTGATAGAGACTATGTTGAGAATGGAGAGGGAAAAGAGCTTCAATTTGAGCACCTTGTTTTCTTTATATACCGCGACCTGAGACACTACAAAGTAATATATAGGTAGATATTATACTAGTTTACAGATGTAAAACCATTTGATGTTACATCTGTGAAGTTTAGCTGATTTTGACAGCCCGGGCCAAGTCAGAACGAACACTTCTGACAAAGATTTTCTAAAGAAAATACAGTAAAAGTGTTTGACTTTAACAGATCAATTTTCTTTCAATGCGATGTACCGTGACATTGGAAGTGGTATATAGGTAGATATAATACTTATCTATAGATGTAAACACATTTGATGTTACATCTGTGATGTTTATGTTGATTTTGACAGCCCGGGCCAAGTCGGACCGAACACTATTGATGGAGACTATGTTGAGAATGTAGAAGGAAAAGGGCTTCACTTTGAGCACCTTGTTTTCTTTAAATACCGCTATCTGAGATACGATAAAGAGGTATATTTAGGTAAGTTATAAGTTATTGTCTGTCTGTCTACAATGTAAACCGCACAATTAACCGATTACACACAGATGCTTCACTTTGAGCTACTTGTTTTCTTTGAAAACCTCGATCTGAGACACTACAAAGTGATTTTTGGTAGATATTATACTTGTTGATCGAAGTGAACCATTTGATGTGATATCTGTAAGGTTTAGTTGATTTTGACAGCCCGGGCCAAGTCGGACCGAACACTTTTAATGGAGAGTATGTTGAGAATGTAGAAGGAAAAGGGCTTCACTTTGAGCACCTTGTTTTCTTTAAATACCGCGATCTGAGACTCTATAAAGAGGTATATATAGGTAGGTAGGTATAAAGGTTGATTTTGACAGCCCGGGCCAAGTTGGCCTCAACACTTCTGACAAAGATTTTCTAAAGAAAATACAGTAAAAGTGTTTGACTTTAACAGATCAATTTTCTTTCAATGCGATGTACCGTGACATTGGAAGTGGTATATAGGTAGATATAATACTTATCTATAGATGTAAACACATTTGATGTTACATCTGTGATGTTTATGTTGATTTTGACAGCCCGGGCCAAGTCGGACCGAACACTATTGATGGAGACTATGTTGAGAATGTAGAAGGAAAAGGGCTTCACTTTGAGCACCTTGTTTTCTTTAAATAC
The DNA here is from genome assembly GCF_022045235.1 of Haliotis cracherodii. Classification (NCBI taxonomy): domain Eukaryota; kingdom Metazoa; phylum Mollusca; class Gastropoda; order Lepetellida; family Haliotidae; genus Haliotis; species Haliotis cracherodii. The sequence continues at coordinate 6,363,704 of NW_027266276.1, forward strand.
CGCTATCTGAGATACGATAAAGAGGTATATTTAGGTAAGTTATAAGTTATTGTCTGTCTGTCTACAATGTAAACCGCACAATTAACCGATTACACACAGATGCTTCACTTTGAGCTACTTGTTTTCTTTGAAAACCTCGATCTGAGACACTACAAAGTGATTTTTGGTAGATATTATACTTGTTGATCGAAGTGAACCATTTGATGTGATATCTGTAAGGTTTAGTTGATTTTGACAGCCCGGGCCAAGTCGGACCGAACACTTTTAATGGAGAGTATGTTGAGAATGTAGAAGGAAAAGGGCTTCACTTTGAGCACCTTGTTTTCTTTAAATACCGCGATCTGAGACTCTATAAAGAGGTATATATAGGTAGGTAGGTATAAAGGTTGATTTTGACAGCCCGGGCCAAGTTGGCCTCAACACTTCTGACAAAGATTTTCTAAAGAAAATACAGTAAAAGTGTTTGACTTTAACAGATCAATTTTCTTTCAATGCGATGTACCGTGACATTGGAAGTGGTATATAGGTAGATATAATACTTATCTATAGATGTAAACACATTTGATGTTACATCTGTGATGTTTATGTTGATTTTGACAGCCCGGGCCAAGTCGGACCGAACACTATTGATGGAGACTATGTTGAGAATGTAGAAGGAAAAGGGCTTCACTTTGAGCACCTTGTTTTCTTTAAATACCGCTATCTGAGATACGATAAAGAGGTATATTTAGGTAAGTTATAAGTTATTGTCTGTCTGTCTACAATGTAAACCGCACAATTAACCGATTACACACAGATGCTTCACTTTGAGCTACTTGTTTTCTTTGAAAACCTCGATCTGAGACACTACAAAGTGATTTTTGGTAGATATTATACTTGTTGATCGAAGTGAACCATTTGATGTGATATCTGTAAGGTTTAGTTGATTTTGACAGCCCGGGCCAAGTCGGACCGAACACTTTTAATGGAGAGTATGTTGAGAATGTAGAAGGAAAAGGGCTTCACTTTGAGCACCTTGTTTTCTTTAAATACCGCGATCTGAGACTCTATAAAGAGGTATATATAGGTAGGTAGGTATAAAGGTTGATTTTGACAGCCCGGGCCAAGTTGGCCTCAACACTTCTGACAAAGATTTTCTAAAGAAAATACAGTAAAAGTGTTTGACTTTAACGGATCAGTTTTCTTTCAATGCGATGTGTTGTGACATTATATAGTAGTATCTATGTAGATATAATACTAGTCTATAGATGTAAACACATTTAATGATACACCTTTGTGTTTAAAGTTGATTTTGAGAGTCCGGGCCAAGTCGGACTCAACACAAGCAAAACACTTCTGATAGAGACTATGTTGAGAATGTAGAGGGAAACGGGTTTCACTTGGAGCACCTTGTTTTCTTTAAATACCGCAATCTGAGACACTATAAAGCGTTATATAGGTAGATATTATACTTGTTTATAGATGTGAATACAATTGATGTTAAATCTGTGGGGTTTAAGTTGATTTTGACAGCCCGGGCCAAGTCGGACCGACCACTTTTGATTGCTTTTCTAAAGAAAATACAGTGACAGTGCTTGACTTTTACGGGCCAGGTTTTTTTTAATGCGATGTACTGTGACATTATAAAGTTGTATATGGGTAGATATTATACTAGTCTATAGATGTAAACACATTTGATAATACATCTGTGTGTTTGAAATTGATTTTGACAGCCCGGGCCAAGTCGAACCCAGCACAAGCCAAATACTTCTGATGGACTATGTTGAGGATGTTGAGAATGTGGAATGAGAAGGGCTTCATTTTGAGCACCTTGTTTTTTTTAAATAACTGAGACACTATGAAGTGGTAAATAGGTAGATATAATACTAATCTATAGATGTGAATCCATGGCATGATACATACATGAGGCTGAAGTTGATTTTTGACAGCCCGGGCCGACTCTGGGTAAACACATGTGACAGATTGTCTTGAAAAAAAAAAAATAATACATCAAGATGGCAGTTTTCATGTAAAGATTAAGTATTTCTAAGCATATTAAAGATACATATATATAGATATTGAATATATTTTTAAGTTGCTTAGAAATACTTAATCGTATTAGGGGCAGAAGAAGGGGCATTCTACGAGAACGTGAACCTCATCCTCGACTGCGTGATTGTTACATAATTTGCAAATACGGTTCGCAAGGGGCGTAACGGGACTCGAGTACCGTCCGGTCTCTACTTCTAAAGCTAAGGTGCCACATCGTTATTTACTTAACACAGAACGCTGTGGTCTATTCGAAATTTTAGTAGGGTATGTTTCCGCGCTGAGTACGTCTTTGAATGGACGGTACATCCTCAGTTTGTTGCCGTTTATGTTATTTCTATCTTCCCACAATCAAGCTAACCAAGTCAATGAGCCAATCTTTTACGCACAAAAATTCAAAATCACTAATATTATTTACATTGGTATAATGAAAATGAAATCCTGTGAGCATATCGAGAATTCGGTTACCTAAAGATTTGCGGAAGCTTAAGTTGCGTGACCATCTGTGAATGGCGGAAACTAATCTGTTGTCACCTATAGATTGAAGCTTAAGCCAAAACCTAACAGTTTCGATTTAATGTTTGGTGGATGGTGAAGTCCAACCTATTTCATAACCAACGATACTGCAAACGCTTGGAATCAATTTCTTAATGATAAAACAGAAAATATTTTTACTAACCCAGGAGTTGTAAGAGTTAATGAATCAATAAGAACTTATGTATGGGCAATTCTCGGTGCACAATCGCAAACACGAACGGGAATAATCGGTTCTTGGACGGTGCTCGATGCGCAAAAACAGTTTGTCACAAACGTAGAGGATGCTATTAATTCACCAGTTGACATACCATCGTCTATAAAGTGTTATCAAGATGTATTACAGTACGCTCAATTGAAAGTAGACTACGTTTATGTGCCGGGACTATACATGTCTCTGAGTAATATGGTACTTAAGATCGGTCAAGTGATATTTTATAATAATAAAATTGTTATTGTTAACGGTCAGCAAAAAACAGGTATAAATTCAGATATTAACACCGAATTAATAACGCAAACAAACACAGGCGAAATGGGAATAGTAAAGCCACAGATATCCACTGACGCTCCTGCTAAAACTTCTACTGACGCACAACCACAAGTGCCACCACATATTGCAGCTAAAAATCAACAACATATTGATGAAAAAACAGCACTTATAGCAGGTGGAGTCGCAGCTGGTTTACTCATGATTTGGATAAATAGTCTTTAGCGGATACGTATAACAGCCCAGCAATTGCTATGATCAGTGACCACAAGTTTTGACTAAGCCAAGTGGTGGTCTTAGCTAATAAATTCAAGAGCCAGGAAACAATACTCCCTATCATACCAGGAATGCAGACATGGCTTTCCCAGTGAGCTTTCCCAGTGCTTCTCCTAATGCTTTTAAATGCTTTTACATCATTTTTATCACTAGGTGGTGTGCCACCTCCTGTACCACCAGTTAACGCGAGAGTCAAAGTCGATATAATAAATCCCGATGCCGTTAAATTACTGGCAATGGTTATCCCCTGTTCTCTGAACAATGTTTCAAATTTTATACGCCAGTGTAGTATCATCGTTGAGGACTTGATCGATAGTTTCTCGAATTCGACTGATTTGTGAATGAAGTGCCTTTCTATTACTCAAAGCCGCTTCGAGGCAGGCTGATCTTTCGTCTTCTATGTTATACACCGTCTACTGAATTCATCACCCGCCTGTTCAAGTTTGTTTTCTCATAAGCTATATGCTAGTCTATTTCGGATAGCTTGGCTATATTATTGATGAGTTCTCCCTGCATTGTTTGCCTAGCCTTGTCAAGGCCTTGTAATTCCCTGACACTGAACTCCGAGGATGGTACCTGTAATGTGGAATTATTGTAGTAGGTATCCAAGATTTCTCCGAGTCCGTCCGAGGCCAGCTTCATGCTTTCTTCCAAACTATCTTTATCTATGTTACCGAGTTCAGTACCCACAGTCTGAAGAACCTTAGTAGTCTTCACAGAATTTTTTTCTCGTGAGTAGTCTACAAAACCTAATTCATTACGAACAGTGTTGATGCCATGTTTAGCGGCTATAATAGACAAGGCTAGGGGCTTACGAGTACGAGAATTCATAAGATCAATATCTGGAGAGCCACACAGTCGCAATATTTCTTTACTATCTTTCGTAAACTTTGAATAGTCACGACCTATTGGGCTTTCATTTAAGGCATCATAATAATCATTAACGGCTGGTTTCAAAAGTTCCTCGTTAAGATTCATAAAGCTGGTTTCATCAGTACCCTCTTCGATTGAACTCGGATCATCAAAGTTATCTAGATTAAAATCAATTTCAATATAACAATGTCTTCGCAATACGGACATAAGTTAAACCCACAACGTAGACTTCGAGATCCATCAGGGGTCAAAGCAATTTGCCAATCTGTAACTATAACTAATAACCCGAGGACCATTGATCAGAATCAAACACTTATGGTTTGCTTTCCTAATCTCGGCGCACACGATGTGTTAGTTCCGGGAACTGCACAACTTAAAAAATTGTACGCACATTACAAATCTAGATTGGGAGCTACCATGACTAAAACACATTACCCGCATAATTGTGAATCTCTCGAGAAAGACCCATTCATCGAACTCGCTTTAACCGCAGTAAGCTGTGAGTTTTATCATAGATAAAGAATGTTCTTAGCGCCGGTGACCACCGCTTTAATAATGGCTAGGTATTGTCAATTTAAACATAAGTGCCCACTTACTAATAATGGAGACTCATGTGACACTGATTGTGGAGACGCAACAACAAGTACAAACCCCAACTGTATCACAGATTGTGGAAACACAAGTGAACGAGGAAATAACCCCGATTGTGAAATCACAACAAGTGAACGAGGAAATACCAGAGATTGCGAAATCACAAGCCAGAGTGACTAAGAATCCTTTGAAAATCACAGCTGGTAGGAAGGGTGCGCTAGCGAGGAAGGCAAACTAATACATAATTCAAATATTGAACATAGTCGTCCGATTAAAATTGGGCTCCATATGCACTAGGAGTTGTTGCTATAGCGGTGGTATGGTTGTTTTATAAGACCGGTGAAGAGAAAACGTCAGCCCCGATTAGACAAGAAGAAGTTCAATTAGAGGTAAGCCCTCATATAATGCTATAATGACTACTCCAGTTACAGATGGTAAAATGTTGGTAAACGCAACGTGTCATTCAGCAGTGGTCAGCGGCTTGGCCATTGCCTATGCCTGTATGGCTAAAATGATTACTAAAGCCACACCACCGCCCAAGCTAGATTTTAATGGTAATGATATCGGTATGGTGATTCTTCATATAGGATTGGCAATGGCAACAAAAGATATGCTAATCAAACAAGGGCTTATCCCAGAAGACATAATGAAGTAATTAAACATTTGAATATTTTATATTATTGAACATTTGAATGTTTTATATTCATATAATATGGCATCAATTGTGATGATGGTCCGTGGAGCTATTGTTAATGCTTTAGCTTTTTCGAGGAGTAATTTTTTATTTTCAAGTATGAGTGAGTGAGTTAATATTTAAAGTCACATCGGCAATATTTCAGCCATATAGTGACTAATTCTAGTATGAAAGGAGAGGAGCAGAAAAGACATAATAAAGCATTAGAACAACTAGAAGCAGCCCAGTCACAATGGGTCAGGCGCAGAATATTAAGATTAGATTTTATTAATGATGAACTGGAACGTTTAAGGATGTTGAATCTGCCATGCATGAATACTTCCTTGTTTATGGAAAGATACTTGACCCAATACAGAGACCAAAAATAAGTCAGTTTTATACACCTCCAGAGGCTCAGAAAAAAACAAGAGATAAAATTTATAGCTTTGGGATTGACCTGTGTGTCCATATTTAGGTGTGTCCTATTGTGTATCAACCATTAACCCTGGCTGCTACTCTTTTGTCAGAGAGTTGAACGCTTTGGCAAAGCAACGTGGTCTACATGGATATTCTTGAATGAGAAAAGCTGAATTGATTGATTTACTTGGTTTGGAATACAACAAACCCAAGACTGTTAGAGAACTCAAACAAAAAAAAGTGGGCTGAGAGGTTATTCTCGAATGAGAAAAGCTGAATTGATCGATTTACTAAATAATAATCAACCCTGATGATAAAAATAAACCCACTGTTTGATGATAATAATGAGTTAAAATTTGTACCCACAGCCGGTGTTGGTAAATATCTCAGAGGTTGGAAGATGGATATTAATTCCAACATGAATGTTAATGATGTTAATGATGTTAAGCTCATCGTATCAAGCAAAATTAATGAGGTGTTAGATGATTTAAATAGTATAAAATACCAGCTGACAATTAAAATGTCATTGAGTAAAAGTAACGCAGATGATATCTCCGTAGCAATCAAGAAGTTAAAACCGAGTCCAACACTATAGGCACATCATTAGATGCATCAATTCAGAGGATACAAGAAACTTTAGAACGCTGGACTAATTGAGGTTCGGGTTCTGCTGTGGATAAAATCGATAGTTTTTTATTTAGATATAGCAAATTATATTCCTTTCAAAGGTGGGTCTTATATAGATTTACCTCCGTAATTATAAAAAGAAAATAGCCATAATAAATGTAAAAAATAAAGCTGATGGCTGTTTCAGAATGATGATAAGATCTGCATTGTTCCCCGTAGAAAAAAACTCGGATAGGTCTTCTAGCTATCCCCAAAACGATGGACTAAACCTTGATGGTATAGATGAAACTCCACCAATCTCACAAAGGCGGAAAAGCAAAATAATTTAGCTATAAATGTTTTCGGACATTCTTCTGAAGGAATTGTTCTACACATGGTAAGCTCCGCTCCGGAACATATTCTCGGAATTAATTAATTTCTGATCGAAAAAGATGGTAAATATCATTATACGTGGATAAAGAGTTTAAGCAGGCTATTATGCGATCAAACAAAACATGCAGGAAAGAAATATTTCTGTGAAAGAGTGAGTGTGAGTTAGTTTGGTTTTACGCTGCTTTTAGCAATATTCCAGCAATATCATGGTGGGGGACACCAGAAATAGGCTTCACACATTGTACCCATGTCAGGAATCGAACCCGGGTTTTCGGCGTGACGAGTGAACGCTTTAACAACTAGGCTACCCGACCGCCCCTTTTCTGTGAAAGATGTCTGCATGGGTACATCAGACAAGATCTATTAGAAGCGCATAAAGAAGACTGCAGAAGTGTTGGACAGACTGCTATCAGCATTGATATGCCTAAAGAGGGGAAAAATATATTAAGATTTGAACATTATTGTATCAAATGCCAGTACCGTACGTAATTTACGCTGACTTCGAAGCTCTTATCAAACCTATAGAAAATACAGAACACAATACTGATAGTAGTTTTACGTACAAAACTCAAGAACATATTCCTTGTGGGTTTGGATCTATAGTTGTAAGGTATGATGGGAAAACAAACCCGCCCGTGATTTACAGATGTCCCGATGCAGCAGGAAAGTTCCTAGAATACCTACAAAATGAACAGAGAACAATCAGGGAAAATTTATCGCGTAAGAAACCCATGTGTATGATGAAGGATGATTGGAGGGCCTATAAGAAGTCAACTAGTTTTCATGTTTGTAATAAACCTCTGAATGGGATTCTGTAAGAGATCATTGCCACGTCACGGGTAATTATCGGGAGCCGCGCATAATGAGTGTAACTTGAAACTAAAAATGAATTCTCAAACAATACCCATCCCCATTGTGTTTCATAACCTTAGAGGATATGATTCTCATCTCATTAAGCAAACTATCTCAAAGACCGACGGCGTCTTAACGTGTATTCCTAACAATATGGAAAAATAAATATAATTCTCGATGACAAAAACTATACATTATATGGACAAGGATGGGAAAGCCAGAATAATGTAATGGGCTTAGATTCATAGACTCTGTACAGTTTCTGTTATCTTCCCTGGACAATTTAAAGGTGTATATCCTTACGAATATATGAATGATTGGTCTAGATTCGATGAAACTAAATTACCAGCCCTTGAATCATTCTATAGTAACTGAACAGAATCTAAAATAACCGATGCCGATTATGAACATGCTCTGACGGTGTGGGATAAATTAGGTTGGAATAATTTAGGCGATTATCACGATCTGTGTTTAAAAAACGATGCACTGTTACTCGCTGATATATTCGAGATATTTAGAAAGACATGTTTAGAACAATATGGCTTGGACCCGGCATGGTACTATTCCAGTCCCGGACTATCGTGGGATGCATTGTTGAAGAAGACCGGTGTAGACCTAAAATTACTCACCGATTACGATATGAACTTGTTTATTGAGAAAGGATTAAGAGGTGGTTTATCAATGGTAGCGAAAAAAGGTATTCTAATGCTAATAATATATTAGTGGAAGGATATGATCCGAGTAAACCTGACACGCATGTATTATTTCTCAACGCCAACAATTTGTACGGATGGGCTATGAGTCAACCTTTACCAAGGGTTGGTTTTGAGTGGTCAATGTGAATGATATCGAAGTGAATGATATCCCCTCAGATTCTGATAAAGGGTACATACTAGAAGTTGACTTGGAATATCCAAATTCATTACATAAAGAGCATAACAGTTATCCACTAGCTCCTGAAAGATTAATGGTGAATAAAGATTGGATGTCGGAATATCAACAATCCTTGATGGGTAATACTAGGTTAGCTAACATAGAAAAACTCGTACCAAATTTGATGGATAAGACAAAATATATAGTTCACTACAGACATCTCCAGTTATATCTATCGTTAGGTATGAAACTAAAGTAAATACACAGTGTTCTAAAGATTGATCGAAGCCCTTGGATGGAGCCCTATATAAGACTGAACACAGATTTAAGAAAGATGGCTACCAGCGATTTCGAAAAAGAATCTATATAAGCTCATGGCTAACTCAGTATTTTGTAAAACTATGGAGAATCTAAGGAAGCGTTTGTTGTTAAATTAGTCAGGTCTAATGGGGAAGAAAGCCAGTCCAGCTTTTAACAGAAGCAAGATATTTGATAATGACTTAGCCGCACTACATATGCAGAAGAGTAATATAAAATTCAACAACCAGTGTACGTTGGTATGAGTATTCTTGACTTGTCAAAACACTTAATGTATGACTTTTATTACAACGAACTTAAGAAGCAATATGGTGATAGATGCGAGGTGTTATATACCGATGGTGCTGAAGATTCCAAAGTAACAGATTTCATTTTAATCACATCGGATGGTTTCTTCCCGATTAATCTAGTTACTTTAGTATTCAGCGCTGATACAAAAGCTGATAATCGTGTCAACCATTTGGTTGATCTTAATTGTTCTGATTTCATTTGGATCCAATACTATTAGCCAAACAAACGTTCTGCTAATGTCCGGTTAAATCTTTCCACGATAGCTTGACTAAGGTGGGCCTCTTTTTCACCACACCTGATTTCGACATCATGCTTTGTTAACAGTTTAGATACTCATCCCATAAATTTGCGACCAGGATCTAGTTGAAATAGCTTAGGATATTTTAATGGTCCGCGTTTATATATGCGACTCAGTGCATTAGCTACTTGTGTTGAATCTTTCGAAGTTAATGGCTTAGCCTCTTTGTATGGACTAGCCACATCCACTACGGTTAAAGTGTATTTATACGTTTTGCGTCGTACCTTATCGTGGGGAAGAAACAAGAGGTCAGCCTGATGAACTTCATTCATTGTAAAAATATCAGACTTCTTCCTTGGGATATAATGCGGTGCCGGTAAGTATATTTGCCACATCGCTTGTTTCTTTAACCAATCCTTGGCCACATCTGGACAGGCGTTGTTATTAAAACATTAAAATATCAATTTAAAAAGAATGTCAATACAGTGTTTATTCTTAAGAGATTCAGCGGGTATCAAGTCGGGAACAACCGACTTGCCACTTTTAGCACGTGCGACTGTGGCTTCAATCTCTTGACGCGTTATCGGTGAATCTAGGTCAGTAGTGTCATACACGGGATTGTCTCTCGCGTTACGGTTGTTTATATCGTCGATGACATTTTCAAAGTGGGACTGGTCAAATTGTGGCAAGTCCTCCTCTACAAAAAGAGAACTGTAATCGGATAGCCATTTGTCAAGAACAACTTTTTTGTCAGTACACAACTTGTCATCTTTTAACACAACTCAGGGGACGCTGGAATACCTATCGTTACTCATGCCAATCTTACCTATGGCCTAACTATCATCAGGATCAGGGTGTCCCACAAGGCAGTATTTTGTCTGTCACTTTATTCAGTATAAAAATTAACAGTTTGTCAAAAGTTTTAAATGATTCAGTTGATGGATCACTTTTCGTGGATGATTTTAACATATCTTGTCGTGGTAAAAATATGCACACAATAGAAAGGCAATTACAATTATGTCTCAATAAAATTCACAAGTGGTGTCTAGAGAACGATTTTTAATTTTCCAAATCAAAAACTAACTGCATCCATTTTTGCAGGAAATATAAACCGCATAAAGACCCTGAGCTATTTCTAAACTCGCACCCCTATCAAAGTGGTGAAGGAGGCAAAGTTCTTGGGACTTATTTTTGATAACCATTTAACTTTCCTCCCACATATTAAATACCTAAAAGCTAAATGTCTGAAGGCACTCGACTTATTGAAAGTAGTTTCTAATTCAAAGTGGGGAGGGGATCAAACAACTCTTACACTTATACAGGTCACTAATCCGTTCAAAACTTGATTATGGCTCCATCGTCTATGGTGGAGCCTGCTAAAGTAATTTACAAAAACTCGATACCATCCATCATCAAGGCCTGAGGCTTTGCCTTGGAGCCTTTAGAACGTCTCCCATTCACAGTCTCTCTATTGAAGCAGATGAGCCTTCTCTTAAACAACGCCGTTTAAAATTATCTTTACAATACATCACTAAATTATATTCAATCCAGCTTTTGAATGCATCTTCAATCCTCTCTACGTGGATCTTTACAATAAGAAATCAACTCTCAATCCACCACTCGGAATCAGAATAAAATCTGCAATATCAGCTTCTGATATTAAACTCCAAGATATAGCTCCTACTACACTTTTCCCATCTCCTCCTTGGCAGATGGTAAAGCCAGAAGTAGACCTGGCATTAACAAAACTAAAGAAATCAGATACTAACCAATTAATTTACCAACAAGAATACCTTCAACTAAGAAACACTTACGACACTTATAAATCTATATTTACAGATGGAACCAAGGATGGTGGCGCAGTTGCTAGTGCCACTGTCATTGGATCCAGAACAATATCTTCACGATTACCTGCAACAGTTCCGTATTTACAGCAGAAGCACATGCCATTTTCACAGCACTAAAATATATCAGTCATCAATCTAAACAATTTTTTATTTTTTCTGATTCACTTTCATGCCTTCAGGCGATTAAAAATATGTCACCCAAACATCCACTTTTAATCCAGATTCTCGAATTCATAAATGATCTTGCTACTGGCCAATATGACATCATCTTTTGTTGGTTACCAAGCCATGTTGGTATCATTGGTAACACAATGGCTGCTGCTGCTGCAAAGGCAGCACTCAACAAATCTGTGACACCACTTCTTTTACCATACAGTGATTTTAAACCTGTCATTAGATCTTACATCCGTGATCTGATGCAAAAGAAGTGGGACACCCAAGTAGGTATCAATAAGTTACATCAAATTAAACCAACTATCGGTTACACCTACTTGGGCTGTCAGTCCAGATTTAAAGAGGTCATTATGCGACGATGCCGTATTGGCCATTCAAGATATACGCATATTTGTTAAAAAGTGAGGATCCTCCGTTTTGTATCCCTTGTGATGAAAGAATCACAGTCAAGCATGTCCTGCTTGACTGTGTTGATTTTTCCATCACAAGGGATAAATATTTCAATGTAAAAACAATTAAGGACCTTTTTAATGATGGTTATTCTCGTTTAATATTATGTTTTTTAAAGGAAATAGAACTTGTTCATAAATTTTGATGTACTAATTGTATTGTTTTACAAATTGGTAGTGCGAAATTCATAACTTAGATCGTTAGTGGCTGTACCCTTGAGGGGGGTTGAAGTAGCGTAAAATTATTGTCCCCTTAAGAGGGCATGTAAGTCCCATATCATTCGAAGTATTTTTCTGCACACTAGGCTTTTAAACGTAGTATTTTCGTTATTTTAATCAAAGGCTTAACCGGTACACTTTCGCCAGTGACTGAAGGGATAATATAAATCCTGCCGGGTTCCATGTAGGAAGCAAAAGTACTGTTAGTCCCCATGGTCCCCATTATGGTAATCTCCCTTCAGTTGCTGACGGTTTCTAGCCCATTTTTATATTGTGGTGTTCATTAATGCTTACTGCCTTTTACTATTCTCAACTAGTGTTAAATCAAGTCTGTGATATTCTAGTTATTCTACTGTCCTTCGTTGACAGCTTTTTATTCAGTCTAAATATATGTATCATAAATGTATCATAAATGTATCATAAATGTAACTTCTCGTCATGATATGGCTGAAATATTGCCCATGTGACGTTAAATAATAACTCACTCACTCACTATAGCCTTACAAAATCATCGAGAATCACCTTTAAATCTATCTAGCAGCTGCTGCTGTTCACGAAGTTGGTAGATTCGTTTATGTTTTCTCAAAAGTCTATCAAAAAATTTCCGTTTCGTCACGTAAATCTCTTTTAGTTTCCTACCGTTAACTGTGGACCTATCCCGCAGCCAAATACGTTCGGCCATGCACAGATCGTCCCATTTCTCCTGAAGCTCATAACACCAGTAAGGTTTGTATTTAGATTTAGCATTCGGGTTTCTCCTTACTGACTGTCGTGTTAAACACACGCTATCTAACTCATGATGCATAAAACTAACAAACTCGTCATACGCAGCTTCAACGTTTTTTGAAACAGTCAATTCACTCTCAGTTTTATGAATGACGGCTGTTACTTTACCAATGAAATCGTCTTGGGATAAAAACGAGTTGGTTATCTTACCAGCGTCGTATCGTTTGCGAGACAAGGACGGAGTTGGCTGCTGCGCGTACGTGTACATCTGCAGACACAGAGGTAGGTACGGTCACGTTCCAGGTAAGTATTGAGTGGTCAGGTAAAGTATCCGTCAGGTTACCTCCCGTAACTAACGACGATGAACGCGTGACGGCGAAATCTCTGAAAAAGCTAAGAAGTTCATGAGTTGAGACAACATAATCAACCACGGAAGATCCGTTTTTAAGCATGTATAATCATATTTACCTATGCGTCCATTCAGCATGCAGAGTTTACACTCGGTTAAAAAGTTAATGAATAAATCGCCATATCTGTTGTATTTAAGATCTATTACCTCCCTATCAGCTACATTATCAACACCTTCTATGAAATCACACTTGTTGCCCACTCTCGAGTTAAAATCACCACATAAACATACCAGTCCTTCATTTTGATAAAGGTACAACTGCTTAAGCAGGGTTTCAAAGAAGTGTTCAGCATCATTAGCTCGAGATGAGCTTTCTGGGGGCAAATAACAAACACATAAAATTAGACTCAAATCTGAATCCACATGGGAATTAAGTTTAAACCATATCATGTCTTCATGTTCATTATCTAACACACTCACGTCAAAAGTTTGAAGAAAAGAGTTCTTAAAGAATGCGCCGACTCCGCCGGAGCCCCGTTTCGCTCCCCTATGAATAACTTTCCTGTTGTTACCGTGCCACGTAAACCCATCTAAAATAAAGATTCGTCCTTTTGCGTCCGATCGCAATCTTTTTTTCTATATGGACCAACTGGCATGATTAGGTACAACGTGTTTGGAACTAGGAGTTGAACACTAAGCACTTATAGAGAAGAGTTCACCATAAAACGTTATGGACTCGCGGACGGACTTGTGTTTGCAATTCAAGACGTACATGTATCAGGTTGAACTTCTACGACAGATATAACTTGGTAACCGCTCCCTAACTGTAACATTAACTGAACTAAACGCCTTTAATACACATTTGTGATGGGGCGACAATGCGACAACCAGACATATTTTGACATTGAAAATGTCGCGTTACGGCATTGTCGCACGATTGTAAAATATAGAAAAAGATTATTCAGAGAGCGACAATGCGACAACGCGACAAATGGCCAAAATGTCGCGTTGTCGAATTGGCGTGCATTCGTTAATTTTGACACATTTTGCTTGTTTTTGTAAGGGCCTCAATGCGGCAATACGACAACGCGACAATGTCCCTTCCAAGATTCCATACTGATCCGTGCAAATAAAACTGAGTTATGAAATAGAAGTCTTACATGCCAATAAAAAGATAAAGTGTAAAAATGCGCTATAGCAGCTTCTGATTTCTGCATGCCGAGTCTATACGCTGTGATTAACAATAATTCTCTGAGTCAATACATTTTGTCAAATGTATGACATGTATTACTTGTTGGAACATATTGTTTATACTCGTCCATGTTTTTGACGGACAATATAATTTACATGCTCGGTAATAGTGAGGACGGGCATCATTGTGTGTTTCCGTGCTTTGATCATGTGAACAATTGACTTGTCCTTGCAAGTGTTTGTGACGGGTGCCACCTGTGTGGCAGGATACGCTTACCTTTTCGCGAACACCCTTTGGATGGCCTGAACCACCTCGGATTTTTATCCAACATCAGTCTGATACACCGTTAAAAACTGATATACTGTTCAAAGTGGTGTTTAATGCGATCACTGTAGCGTGTTACTTCAACTGTCCAAATTTTGTGTAGTGATGTTATGTAATATGTAAAATAAAGCATATTCAATTATTCAATTGATTTGATTAGAATATACTTGCGTCAGTGTATTTTATTAACGCCCCAAACCGTATTTGTTAAACACATATAACAACAGATCATATACACGCATGGCGCCTTGACTTACTGTTAGCTTTAATAGGCCATTCTGGAATAAAATAGTTCCCCGGATTCCTAGTTTGTTTACAAGAAATGTATTCCAAAAAATATCCTCCTTAGATGAGAAGGTCTGTTAAGAACTACCCCAGTAAGTCAATCACAATGACAGAGCGTCGTAATACATTTACATCAAGTACAAGACGTCAACACGGCCGACACGATAAACGTGGCGGGAGATATTTCCGAAATTGGTAATTAACCTGTGGCGATTTCAAGCCTTTGTCATAACTGATAAATTGGTCGATCATTGAAAGGTGATTGTGTCAAATAAATACTAAGGTAAATTCATAGATTGCTGTAGATTGTCACTACGATAGTTTGGATTTTTTGGTGTTTTTTTTCTCTAGGATGGGTTGTAGCGAGGGTATCCTTGAACGGGCATGCAACCAAACTCTATGACTTATTATCGGAGGGATATGTAATCTCAATAAACTTGGTAACATGGTTTGGTTTGACTTCTTGGCGCGTGTCTGAATTCCATTAACGCGTCACATATACTAAAACCGACTAATCAGCAAATCTCGCTGCACTACGCTCGACAGATACTAGAGCAAGGCATGCCAGAAATACGAAACCTAATGCTTCCGAAAGGAAGCCTTAGGCATCACGTGCGTCGGGGGACCAGCGCCATCTGATTGGCCGCTAACAGTTGTACAAGGCGGAGCAAAAAGCATCGTTTTTCCGCCCATTTTACGCTTGAAAAACTCGACGCTTTTCCGGACACTTTATAGACGCTAACCAATTAATCAAATTTAATGATTTTTCAGTCGTTTTTCAGTCCAATGACCATATACGAAAAAAAACCCGACGTTTTCATGTTTGCAGTGTGTATACGTACTCCACCACGTGACATGGCCAGTTGCTATATAATAGTTTCATAACTTCCTGGTCACATCACTCACAGATGTCGGACCGCAGGATGATACAAACAGCGGCTGTAGCATGCTTCATAGGCATTGTGCTCGTCTCGCCGAGTTTGTCTGAGACTTGCACGCAGATCAGTCCTTGTGCTTGCCAGACTTCTCAAGGACTTTTAGACCTTTCACCTCTCGCCAGCAGAAACGGAACACCCAGGTCAGTTATGGTTCGGAATCCACCAAAGCATCATTTATATTACTAAAACCAAAATGTAATTTTCCATACATTGCCAGTTCAAATGTTTAGCGGTCACTGTTAACTCTGACCTGAGCCAAATTACATATATATCTTTTATCTGCCAGCTCGTTCTCGTGGTTTTCACTGAATCAGTTCGAGCCTTCCTCCCACATTAAGCTGACCTGTGAAGATTCCGAGGTAGAATAGGTCTTCAGTAGTCCATGCTTGCCGTAAAAGGCGACTATGCTTGTCGTAAAAGGTGACTAACGGGATCCGGTGGTCAGGCTCGCTGACTTGGTTGAAGCATGTCATCGATCCCAATTGCATGGATCGATGCTCATGATATCAATCACTTTATTGTCTGGTCCAGCCTAGATTATTTACAGACCGCCGTCATATAGCTGCAATATTGCTGAGTGCGGCGTAAAACAACTAACCAACCAGCCACAATGAACTCAATTACTCAACATTCCACCCACACATTCACTCACTCAACCACTGACCCACTTACTCACTCACCCACCCACTCACTGTTATTGACTTTCGCTACAGGTTCCAAGACGTGCCAGGACCAGCTGGTGCCTTTTTTTACTCCTACAGCCCTTGTGATGGCTTCTCAAACGGGTCTGGCCCGTGTCAAGACGTTGCGGTAAATTTATATAATTCTTCGTCAAGTAGTGCTTTATGAGGGCACGGGTGGTCGTGGTCCAATCGCTTCAAGCGCTACATTTCACAGTGGAGAGTTGCGTCCCTATGGCGTACCAGAAACCTCTGATAGTGTTACCAATCCCTGTTTTGCCATGATTTATTTCTAGAATTGTCAGAATCTCTAATTACGTTAATTTGTTGTTGTGATTTGTGTTATAATTCAATTATTTTCCTTCCTGTGATACGTTTACACCACTTCACCAAGAACGGGATATAAATTAATTATTCCTGTACTTTCTCAGTGTATTATATATCCGCCATACTCTGATAAATACCCTCGACTGATTCTCCGATATAGCCTCGATTTGAGTCCGTTAGGAAATACACGCTAAAATAGCCATTCCATCAAAAAACATCCGTGAGCGAGAATTTTTTTTGTACGTTTCTTACCCATTAGGGAGAAGAGGTGGGGACGTCACGATGGTAGTGAAAGGGTCCATTGTACTTGACATAAAAATGGGAAAATAATGGTTTTTTTACTATGTATTATCGAGGATGTACTTTCCTCGGTGTATTGTTCAATACACCAACAATTTACTTCTGAGGTGGCTGTGTATTGGGCTATTGAAAACTTATTCATTCGCTGTGCAGAGTTGCGTCCCTTTGGTACGCCAGAAACCTACGATTTTGGCCTCGAACCCCGGGTCGCCCCGATTATGTTCGTAGGTCTGTCAGCTCTAAACCAGTGCTCGTGGGTTTCACCAAAGTGGTAAACGTCTGAGACCTGCATCACTTCGGCTTTCTTCCCACACTGGGGGCACGGGTGGCCCATTCGTCTAAGTCGTCGCGGATCACTGTGCAGACTTGCGTCCCTTGGGCACGCCAGAAACCTATGATTGTGGGTGCGAATCCCGGTTCGCCCCAATTATGTTTCTAGGTTTGTCAGCACCATACCCGTGATTGTGGGTTTCACCGAAGTGGTAAACGTCTGAGATCTGCATCACTTGGGGCTTTCCTCCCACATGCCGCGATACAACTGGAATATTGTTAAAAGCGGCGTTAAATCCAACTCACTAATACCCTCTTCCCACATTAAGCTGACACATAGTGATAAAACTAGAATGTTGCAAGAAGCGGCGTTAAACCCAACTCACTCACTCGTCAATGGTTAATGCAAGGAAATAATGTTTCCCTGTCATTATTGTATCTTACAGAAATGCTGGGATTCAAATATACAAGCGTGATAACCTCTTTATCATATAATGTCATTATTTAATTCTGTGCTGCAAAATCGCTTTCCCTCTCTCACAAACATTACCGAAACATTGCGAGTTTTCCTGGAATGCGCGCATTAATATTTATTACGTCGCAGGGTAAGTGATGTGTCAGTCGGACAGTGACAGTAGCCAACTGAAATCTGTTTTTTTTATACAGTGGCGAAGCAACATATACGCAAAACTGTACAACAATTGTTTTTAATTGCCTTTAGCGGCAATCCATCGGTCTGTCCGACTGAGTAACTGCCCTTTGCAAAGGGAAGCTACTCTTACCCTAGTCTATGAGACGTCACGACCACGGTCAGACGTTGTTGACAGTCGGTCTGTCCTGTCATAACGTTAAAAAGTGTAGTCAGATGCATTTTGATTTGTGGAGAAGTTTTCAAGCCGCAGAGGTCCAAAAGAACAGATATGGCTGCTGATCCCGCTTGGCTAGGCCTCGTGCCCTCCAAAAATTGTTTCGAAATTTATATCTCCAAAGTTGCCAAAAACTTATAAAATGCCTTAGCTACGTCCCAGTTAGACACTTATTTACAGTTTATTAGACTGTTCTTTTGATAATGATAGCAATTATCCCTGTATTTTATCCAGATGCCCGATGGTTAATTCTGACTCGATCGCCGAATGACGAGGGCGACGCCATGTTTGTTAATAAACAGTGAAAGTAGTCCCTACTTGACCTTTGATTTTTGCATCTCTATCGGCATATGACCCCAACGGATATCGTTTTTATCCGTTGGCTTTATCCTGCCGAGAAACCTACCCATTATATGATAAAAGTATATATACTGTGTGTGCAGAACATATTTCAGCGTTTCGGAGTGCCAACGTATGAGCATACTTTGCCCATAAGCTTACGACTGACATAAATTATATATTACATAGAATATGAGTACATAAGATTGGCAACGTGGTACATTTGTACGAATGTGCAAATAGATGAATTTTAACGCCGCTATGACCGGGGGCCATGAGACAGCGTTGTAGTTGAAGCGTTTGTTCGGTTACCCACGCGAATACAAAATTTAAAGCCGTAATATTTCTGAACTATTGCTGAATACGGTATAAAAACCGAACTCAAACACTCCGCGACCCGTGATGATCCGGGGTAGAATAGGTGTTCAGTAACCCATGCTTGCCGTAAAAGGCGACTATGCTTGTAAAAGGGGACTAACGGGATCGGGTGGTCAGGCTGGCTGACTTGGTTGAAGCATGTCATCGATATCAATTGCATTGATCGAGGGTCATGATATCAATCACTGGATTATCTGGTCCAGACTCGATTGTTTACAGACCGCCGTCATGTAGCTGGAATATGCGGCGTAAAACAACAAACAAACAAAACTAACAAAAACACACTCCGCAATAGTCACTGAAGCGTGCGTAAAATATATTGACAGGAAATGTGTTTTCCTCTCACAATTGGAGCAAAATGACTCACAGAATGCGAGCATTCAAGTCGTCTTTAAAAATATACTTGTTATGTTTCATACATCAACAACTTTCAACAGTATTTCAACTGTAAAATCACTGAGGTGTAGCATTTGGCCGGAGGAAAGCCCAAAGCGATGCAGGTTCTTGACTGTCACTCTTCACATATATGATAACAATCATTTTCGCTCCGTGGTTACCATTTGCTTTGGATCTGAAGCAATTCACTTCATCTGACGTTGTTGTTTGTAGGTATGTCAGACTGACAATTCGACGATGTCCTTCAGCCTAGGAGCTGCGAACTCGACAGTATTCAAGAACTCAACCAACGGATGGCAGGTGGTATATACATCACTTGGCAGTCCTACAAGGTAAACCTTTCACACATTCCGTCTTTGGGTAGAGCGAGTAAGTGAAAGCTGTTTTACGGCACACTCAGCTATATATCTGCTTCGAAGCCGTCAATAACCGAGTCGACCCGTGAGGGTCCGGAGTAGATTATGTATTTGGCAACCTTGCTTGCCGTAAAAGGCGACCATGCTTGTCGTAAGATGCGACTAATGGATCGAGTGGTCAGGCTGGCTGACTTGGTTGTTGCATGTCGCTGCTCATGATATCAATCACTGGATTGTCTGGTCCAGACTCGATTATTTACAGACCGCCGTCATATTGCTGGAATAGTTCCTAGTGCAGCGTTAAACCACAAACCAACCAAACACTAATCGAGTCTCAACCAGACACACCAGTGGCTGGTAGATGATAGTTCCACTCATCAGTATATCGTGGCGTTTGGGTAGCCTTGTGGTTAAAGCATTGGCTCGAACCCAGGTTCAGTTATGGTTTGTTCACGCCACAAGTTTATTTTTCCTATAGTGAGTGAGTGAGTTAAAATTTAATGTCGCATCGGCATTATTTCAGCCATATAGCGACGAGACCAAGCTAATATACACACAATTTTGTTATTTATGCTATGTCATATTTATAAACAATTTATGAATCATATTGGAGCATACTATATTTAAAAACAATTGATGAAACATATTTGAGCATAACAATATCATTAATACAGTTTAAAACACAGGCTATAGGCCACCAGTAACCAAAGCTAGACCACCTCGCTGGGTATCATGGGGACTTACAGTACCTCTGCTTCCTGCATGATACCTTAGCAGGATTTACGTCATCACTTTAGTCACTGATGGTTGTGCACAATACTAGCCAATGCTAAAAAATACTCATCAATGAGTTGGCTTAAAACACTGGTTGATGATAGTTACATTGATTATGATAGAATTACGTGTCACACAGGGGGGACAATATTTTTACGGTACTTTAACCTCCTGGACAGAGCCTTTAATAATGTCAGTTGCTAATAGCATCACACCAAATTTAAAAACAAGCATTTAATTATTTACATACATATTTAAAATTTATTATACAGACCAATTTCTTTCAAGTAATTTATGATGAGATGCCCGCTGACACGGGATAAGAGATCTTTTAGATTTACACTTTGATAATGTGAATCCCTTGCGATTGCTAAGTCCACACAGTCAAGCAATATATGCTTGACGGTGAACCTTTCATCACAAGGAATACACTTAGGAGGTTCGTCCTCATCTGTCTTAAGCAGATATTCGTGTGTGAACCGACTGTGGCCAATACGACACCGTGGTAAACGACCTCGTCATGTCTTGACTGACAACCCAAGTAGGTATGACCGATTGTTGGTTTCAATTCGTGTAGTTTATTGCTTCCTACTTGGGTGTCCCACCTCTTTAGCATGAGATCCCGAGTATAAGATTTGATGGTTGGTTTGAAATCACTGTACGGGATCAGAAGTGGAGATAACGGTTTGTCAAGAGCTGCTTTAGCTGCAGTATCGGCTTTTGAGTTACCTGTTATGCCTACATGACTTGGTAACCAGCAAAAGACGATGTCACATTGGCCAGTAGAAAGATCCTTGTAGAGTTCTAAAATGTCAAGGATTATAGGATGATTTGAGGAGACACTTTTAAGTGCCTGAAGGCATGACAATGAATCGGAGAAAATGATGAAATTTTAAGATTGGTTTTGATGATTGATATAGGTCAAAGCTGTAAAGATAGCTTTGGCCTCAGCAGTAAAAATTGAACTTGTATCTGGTATTCTTGAGGAGACATTTCTGGATCCAATGCTGGTGGCACTTGCAACTTTGCCACCATCCTTGGACCCGTCTGTAAAAATGGACCTGTGAGAATTATATTTTGAGCGTAATTGGTTATATGATTGTTTATATACCAAAGGATTGGTATCCGCCTTTTTTAGATTGGTTAGAGTGAGGTCTACTTCTGGCTTCACCATCTGCCAGGGAGGAGAAGACAGAAGACGGTGAGGTGATATAATATTTAAATCCAATTTAGCTGCAGTGATGTGTGGTTGAATTCTGTTTGAGTGGGTAGAGCCCACTCGTACTTGAAATTGTCTGTTGTTTAAAAATTGAGATATGAACTGAGGTAATCTGCCCCTCAATCCAAATTCATGCAAATCTTTTAAAATACCATGTTTCCATGTTGTATCATATGCTTTCTCTAGATCGAAAAAGATTGATACAGTATGTTGTTTGTTGACAATGGAATATTTAATAAACGATTCTAAACGTACCAAATGGTCAATGGTACTTCTGTTTTTTCGGAAACCACACTAGATGTCACTCAGGAGGTTATTGGTCTCCAGGTACCAGACTAATCGACTGTTGACCATGCGCTCCATGGTTTTACAAACACAGCTAGTTAATGATATTGGACGGTAGTTGGATGGATCTGTGTGATTCCGTCCAGCCTTTTGGTATAGGAATAATAATAGCATTGTGCCACGAAGGAGGGAAATTTCCACTTGTCCATATTTCATCAAATATATTAAGTAAAGTCAGAGCTCCAGATAAGCTTTTGGTGTTGTGGGTATTTTACCCATGCATTTTAAAATCATTGGGTATCAGTAATTCAATCTGCGTATTCAAATTTCTGTTACCCACTAGTTTTTACAGATGTGGGTATTTAAGTTAAATATTTATAAACACTATTCATCTAGTCCCTGCAAACTGGTGTCGTGTGGGTTCGAGAGCTTTATAGGACTCAAAAATACCACGATACTTCCACAAGAAAGTGTGATGGCAAATGATCATGATGTAACTGTCATCATGGAGTTTGGCAAGGTTGACGGAATACGCACAAGTTTTATTTTTGTAGCGTATCTGTAATGTTCGTTGCGTATTTGATACGCTTGGATTATATTTTACTGCGTATTTCTGCATTTCTGATGCGTATTTCACGCAGATACGCAGCTTATCTGGAGCTCTGTAAAGTTTCCAAACATGAATCGGGCAAGTGTTACAGGAGATGATAGTGGATGTTGTCGGCTCCTGCTGCAGTGTCATGAGATTGCCCTAGGGCAGTATATAATTAATGGAGTGAAAATGTTTCATTGTAGTCCTCACCATTATCAGAGTTAAAATTTACTGTTTTCCTTTCCTGCTGTTTTTGAAACCTCTGGAATTGAGGACTATAGTTTGATGATGAGGATTGATTTGCCAAAGTGTTACCATGTTTGTTGCCTATTTCAGTTTTAGTAGTTAAAAGTGTATTACCATCTTTGAGATGGTGAACTCCAGATTTTGACCCTTTTCCCTTAATCTTTTGTATCATGTTCCACACCTTGGACATAGGTGTGCGGGAATTAATTTTTGAAACATAGTTCCTCCAGGATTGACGTTTATTTTGTTTAAACGTACGTCTCGCTTTAGCGCCCGTGATTTATTCAAATTGTGGACAGTAGGATGTCGTCGGAAATATTTTTCAGCTTTCTTCCTATTTTTCCTAGCTTGTTTACAATTATTATCGAACCATGGTTTACGTATATGGGGGTTTGCAGAGGACTTAGGAATGCTTTCGACTCCAATAGCATTCAATATATCTGAAAAAAGTTGTATAGGATCAGGAACATTCCTGAAACTTTCGGGTTTTAGTTTTTCAGAACATAGTGTTTGGAATAAAGACCAATCGGCCTTTGTAAAGTTCCACCTTGTTGAAGGTGGTTGAAGATATGTGGTATTACCATCATTGAAGATACATAAATCATTGTTTGAGATAAAATCTTCAAGGACTTTTCCCTTATTATGTATGTCAGTACTCCCCCATAGGGGATTATGACCGTTTAAATCGCCCATGATGAGACAGGGCTTCGGGAGCTGATCGTACAAAGTCTGAAGATCTGATTGACGGATAGTTGAGGAAGGTGGAAGATACAGTGAACACAGTGTAAACACTATGTTCAAAGTAACACGGACAGCAACAGCTTGAAGAGTAGTTTTGAGTGGAACAGGGCTATGGATTATGCTCTGCTTCACCAGGACAGAAGAACCTCCTGTAGCTCTATCACCAGGAAGGGAAAACGAGTGGTAAGAACTGTACTGACGGATATCAAAAAGATCTGTGTCTTTCTTGGAGACAAAGAGCTGACGTTTTACAATCTTGGATCAAAAGTTGTATTTCATTAAAATTCTTCCTAAGACCTCTGCAATTCCATTGTACAATGTTTTGTGGATTCATGGTGGGGCTTCCACAGGAGAAATGTCACGCGAACGTGAGGAAGACTTTGTAGTACTCCTATCAGTATCATGTGGAGATGCAGTTACCTCCATGTCCAGAGGACCAAAGGAGTTATGGACCTCTACTGGAACCTCTAAAGGAGAGTTGAAAACATGTAATTAAGACAGTAACGGATAGAACGCGTGGCCTTAAATATAATCGAAATCGGAAATATTGCTCTACGAGAATTCCATGAAATGGCTGTGCTTATGACAAGTAAAATAAACAAACCAGGAGTCGCCAGGGAACACTACGGCCGAAGAATATATCAGTATCATAACATACGTTTTCAAAAATGTCAACGAAAATGTCAAATTGGAATTTTCACAGAAGTATTTGTTCCTTGTTTTGAAATTCACCATGAAGAAAACTTCATGAGCATACTTGGGGAAAGTAAATATATGTTATAAACAATCCAAACGCAATCAACATTCCTAAAATGTTTGGAAGACAGATCTGTAAAACCAATAAATGATATTTATTTAAAAAATGATCATAATCCAATTACATTTACACAGGTCCGTTGTGCTGGAGCAAGTTTTGTTAGTTTGCTTGTTGTTTATCGCCGCACTCGGCAATATTCCAGCTCTATGACGGCGGTCTGGAAATAACCGAGTCTGGACCAGACAGTCCAGTGATTGGCATCATGAGCATCGATCCACGCAATTGGGATACGATGACATGCATCAGCGAGTCTGACCACCCGATCCCGTTTGTCGCCTCTGAAGAGCTATTCTAACCCGGATCTTCACGGTTCTGAAGCAAGTTAACCGAACTAACTACATGCGTGTATTTCTTTCAGAACATCTACGGTAACACTTGTTTGTGACCCGAATGAACCGGGAAACTTCACGGCACAAGGAGAGAATCCTCAGGGCAGCGCGAATTATGTAAGAAGCTGATCATAATTCCTTCAAGTTTTAGTTAAAGTCAAATATTTACTCCGTTTTGCCTCTCTGAGTGTAGATCTGACAAACCGGCCAGATAACATATAACAACATCTTGTTTGTTTGTTGTTTAACGCCGCACTCAGCAATATTCCAGCTATATGACGGCGGTCTGTAAACAATCGAGTCTGGACCAGATGATCCAGTGATTGACATCATGAGCATCGATCCATGCAATTTGGATCGACGACATGCATCAATCAAGTAATCGAGCTTGACTACCTGATCCCGTTAGTCGCCTCTTACGACACGCATAGTCGACTTACACTATCTTATTATCTAACACACATCGCGATTTGCAACGCCTTAAATCACTGCGCCAACTCTCCTTGACGTGGGTTCGAATTCCCGATTCGGCCCCGTGATGATGCTTGGTCTGTCATTACCATACCTATGCTCGTGGTGCAAGCATCAACGACGTCCACCCCATTTGATCCTATTTCAATAAACTTACCGAACAAGTTAATTTCTTTTCAGTTTTTCACACTGACGTCAAGCAACGCTTGTTTCAATCCCAACGACACAACGCCCACGCCTACAACCACGTCTACAACCACGTCTACAACCGATGGGTCAGCCGCGCCCAGGTCACTGCCTCATTTCCTCTGCATTTTGTCCGTATACATCGTGGGTGTATCATGTAAGTCTATGTTCAGTTTCCGTTGTACTGACTTCAGCACAGGAGTAGGTTCGTCGGGTTGAACTCCACTTAAACAGTATGTCAGACGTTACAGCACCAATAACAATTGAATATGTTCATTCTGGCCTTTAATTCTCAAAGTCATTTTTTTTGCGAATCATGGAAATAACAAAATTCATCTAACAAAGTGCTTACTACCTGTGGTTGGAAAGGTTAGACAGCAACAACGAGAACAGGGCAAATTTTTGGAGGGAACATCAGGCCAAAGTAAGAGAGATATATTGCTTAAGTCCAGGGGAACACCAGTGAAACAATCTGTAACAATATGACAAAGGCTGAAAGATACCAACCTTCACAACTATTTGCGATCATTATAAATGATAATCTCTTTATTTATTTCAGTGCGTAGCTGATCGACAACTAATATATTCTACGAGGAAGTCGGATGAAGTGGCTCCATTCATGTCAAGGACCACAGAACAGACCCACGTGGAATAGTCCAAATTTCTGTTAATCTCATTAAAATCAGATCTAAGTTCTCGCTACCGCTAAACAAGGAAAACTGTATTACGGGGTATTCTGAACGATAGTTAAAGGCTTAACGACTGAATCCATACAATCTAGACCATCTATTAGCCATTCCAGAATGTTCCTGTGTTCAGGTTTCAAATTTTTAATCAAGAATTTGTTAAAATATGTCTCGAAGCGTAGTTGCCAGTTTGAAATTAGTGCCGTAAGCACGAGAAAGTTGCATCTGATGGGCTAATGTCGACTTCTTGTCAGTCATTTAATTGGTCGGTCAAAGTTCGCGAATAGTCAGTCTGACATGACCCGTAATGGGATGTCCTCAGATCTTTGTTTAGCGGTAGCAAGAACTAAGATCTGATTTTAATGAGATTGAAATTCTGTCTGCGATTTCTCATGACAAACAAAATGTAAATTTAAATGGCCTGTAACAGACCCGCTGGTGATACTGAAAACCGTCTGCACAACTTCTGTCTTGTCACCATGATATTATCGACGATGAGTTTGAGAATAGCTATTTTGTCTTTCACCATGTCCTTTGTTACGTCATCATCGATTGGAGCGGAAAAGACCTGAAGCAAATCATCCTACATATCCAACAGCACCTCTGATCAAATTCAAAGCAGAAAATCACCTACTTGGCTCTATCCATGTAACTTGGACCAATAAAATGGCTCAGGCTTTTGTTGGAATGTTTTGGTTATGTTTCTTTGGTCGTCTGGTTGCTGTTTAGAAAGCGGTTGAAGCAATGCAAATGATGTCACAAGTATTCGTGAATTCAGGACTCGTGATTTTCAAAATCATGCATGATAATCACACCGAAAATGTACGTGCATTCACTCACATGACACAATGTCGATTTCACAGTTGTAGACGTAGGGGTATGTGGGGTAGTGGGGGTTAGGGTGGGGCTAGTAGTGGTGAGGGGGGGGGGGGGGGGGGGGGGTAATGGAGGCGGTTGGGGTGGAGTTAGTGCTTGTTGTTGATTCAGTGTGAAATACTGAAATCAAATATGAGTTATTGTTGAGTTTGGAGTTTATTGAAATGAAGCCAAAGCAACAGGTGTTGTTGATGCTTGCAGCTTCGGTTAAAACCACGAGCATAGGTATGGTAATGATAGATATGGTAATGATAGGTATGGTAATGACAGGCCAAGCAACATTTTTGGTCCGAATCAGGAATTCGAACCCACGACAAGGAGAGGTGACCCAGTCTAAAGCCTTATAAACCTCCAACGATGTTCGACTTTTCTCGGGTAAATCCGTTAAGGAGTTATTCCCTCAGAATGCCCGGGTAAGGGCTTTCTAGCTAAAGTATGCCCAGGTAAGCGGGCATTCCGTGAAATTTAACGTTTTAAAAACTTTTCTCTTGATGATGTGAACACAATTGTGTGATTGGTTAAAAGTCAGAAACTGATTGAGACATATAAAATCCATGACGTGAATCGAACCTGCAACCTCACATATTTGTAACCCACTGTTTTCCCACTGAGCTTCTGGGGAGGCGATGAGAATTTGTTTAGATTATCAATCAAAACACATCTGTGACGTCATTCTATTGTTTGAACGCTCCATTATTTTTCAGGAATGGTGAGTTGCTTGTCAACTGTACATTATCTTGAAGCAGCATTTGAATTTTTCAAATATTTTCAACTACAGAACATTTTGTCAAAGTGTAAAAGTAGGGATGAGTTTTAAGTAGGGGAATATCCTCGTAACTCTCCATTCCTTCAAAATAATGGGCCTCGGCCCCTGCTCCATTATTTTTAAGGAATGGAGAATTACTCGCACATTCCCCTCTACGTCATGACTCCATGAAGACTACAGGCTGCACGTGTTTTTTTCTCTCGCACGCTTTGAGCGAATTACTTTGATACCGCGATATACTGTATTGTTTCACTATAAAGTATGTCGATGTTTTCTTATTTCTCCCGGTATTTTCTGGCATTTAGACGGTTCGTAAGTAGGATATAAACTTCCCCTTCGGCCGTCCCCTATTTCCCCCATCCCCGGGCTTACAGTCTCCGTTGAGACCTCATGGTGAGTTTATATCCATAACAAGTAACCGTCAACCATGCGAGGTAAGGTACAAGACCTCATGATATCAGGGCAAACAGGGCAATTGCCCTCGGAAAACCTCCCCCTTAACTGTCCTCGGGGGAACTGACCTTACATTATATATGACAATGATCTAGAATCGCTTGGTTACATTGGTCATGGGCTCGAATTCCCGATTCGCCCTCAGTGTGATCCTTTGTCTATCATGAAGCAAACAGACTCGTGAAGATTCCGGGGTAGAATAGGTCTTCAGCTACCCATACTTGCCGTACAAGGCCACTATGCTTGTCGTAAAAGGCGACTAACGGGATCGGGTGGTTAGGCTCGCTGACTTGGTTGAGACATGTCATTGATCCGAATTACAAGGATCGATGCTCATGATGTCAATCACTGGATCAAGTTGGTGTGGCAATCACTTTAAACGTAGATGCTGTACTCCGACGTGGCCAGTTTGTCAGATCTACACAAAGAGAGACATCGAAACAGTAAAAGATTGAACCTAAATGAAAGTGGACTGTTGGGTGATCAGCTACTTACATATTTCGCGGGGATGCTCTCCTTGCACCGTGAAGTTCACATCGACTCGAGGGTCACAAATAAGTGTTACAAAAGATGTTCAGAAAGAAATTTGTATATGAAAGTGTAGTTTGCTAACAATTCATTTTCTGTAACAAAATATAACACGTCCCATTTTAATTCTGAAAAACCAAAAGTCCAGAAACTCAAAGGTATTCACAAAAATAAGCATGCTGTTTTCATCGGAACATACTAAGGAAGAAAAAATGAAAAAAAGAGGTTAAAAAAATCAGTATTTACACCATCTCGACCATGGGCGAGAATATATTCCTTTACTCAAAACTCATGTTTTGGTTTCGCAAATACTTAACTTATATTCCATCAAGTATCATACACAAAATTTAACTCATTTTAACTTAATTCAACGATTTTATAGCGATATTGAAATATTTCGCCCATGGGCGAGAAAAAGGTTTGGCCCATGGGCGAGCATATTTTCCTTTGCTCAACAGTTTTAGTTTCGCAAATACATTAAGGCATTATAAGCATGACACATGATTCAACTCATTTTAACTTAATTCAACTAATTTTTGGCGTTATTAAAATATTTTGCCCAATGTTTTCGTCAGTCCCTTTAAAGAATTATCTAATTGTTTACAAAGTATATTATATCATGTGAAACACACTTTGTATTTACCATTACATTACTATTTTAAAAGGGCCTTTGGTTGGATGTTTCCTTTGCAGAAGTTTTACAAATTTCACCTTTTTTACATATTGCAATGATCTTTAATGAACCCGGCCTTATCTCTCAAAGCATTTTGACAGTTTATCATACAAATTCATGAGCGTGTGCACCAATTTATTGGCGTTATTTTTCAACGAATTAAAGTTTAGTTGGTTTCTTTTTCACTTCCCATTTTATGTCTCGTTAATACATCACACTGGGAAATTAAGTGACAATATAAATGCAATATACAAGTACACGTGCGCGTATTTAATGGTGAAAAAACTGATTCGTCTTTTATTGCATAACGACTAGCTGAATATCTCTCATTCTAACGAAATCTCGAAATAATTATTTCATTATATGCGGTGCGATGTTTACAGGCGATTGAGTGAATATTATGACACTAAAGCAACTTTAAAATGCATTGTCTCTTTTGGTATGAAAATGGTGACAGTTCAGAAAACAACAACAGCCTTTTTTAATTCTCATATTCTCATTAGTACGTTGTATCTATTTACAGTGTCGACATTATTTACAGGTGATTCTACAAAACCTGCTCTCGGTCAATTACGATCTACCACACCACGCGCGAATAAACAGTAATGCAGGTGTTGCTGTGGGCAAATACATAGCCTGTATATGTATATTTTTTTGTGGATACATGTATTACATATTTTCGTTGATATGAAAGTTTATGAAAGATGAATTAGTGCCTTGATATATTCAACGAGATGTGTATCGTCGTTTAATGGGTCATTCAATAAAGGTATGTTTGGAGGAGATATCAAAGGAGCCGCCCAATATACACAGTGTCGTCCGGTGAACTACTACCCCATCCTGTCCGTAAGAGTTATGTAATCGGTGCACAAATATATTTGATGCGGTGTCAGTGTTAAAGGAGTTTGAATTACGTCCGCCACTGTCCACAGAGATAATCCTCAAAGTATAGTAACAATCAACAAGGTCAATGCCGTACTAATTACCTAGTGACTCACGTAACAACGACTGTCAATCTGTCTGCTACAGCTAGCATACCATCATCCCTGTCACAACTGGCATATCAACGGCTTATTCAAAATATTAATTGTAGAAACGTCGTTGAGAGACTAACGTATGTCGTATACAGTCCTCATATTTGATTTTAGAAAAAGTAAATACGTCAACTGGGATTTCAACTGGATGTTACCTTCCTTAAATCAGCTAACAGCCCTGTTTGTGAAAATATGTACTAGACATAAGATTTATAGACTAATAAAATCAATTGTAAGACCGCATAGACCATAAAACCGAATTAAATATGTCTTGGTATCATCTCTTGTGTATTAAATGATGGTAATGACCTGAAATGTTTTAACGTTAGATTAGGAAGGAGAGACATTTAAGTGTTTTATAATACTTGGGAACATGAGCAATAAGATGGAATAGGGAAAATGGTGAAAATTGAAAAGGATTTTAATACAAAATTATTGAATTATATAACTTGCCTGAGCACAAGGGGTACCCAAACTTGTTTGACAGTGATTCGGGTATTGTAGACTGTCGAATGGGACTCATGTGTGTACGTAGGGTACATCTATTGCAAGTTTTAGTACTCATACACATTCTCTTTTTGTGTTGATATGATTTCTATTTTCGTACATGATATGATTTCATTTTTATCTTTGGCTGCTCTGTTTATATATGTTGGAGTAGTTGTCTGTCCCTCCTAAATTGACATTGCTGCCTCGGTATTGCATCTCTTGACTACAGGAGATCTACAACATGTAGCGGATCTAACTGCAATTCTTGTTTTAACCAAGCCCAGGTTTCACATTCCAGTAACTGGATTCAGGTTGATTGCAAGATATGCATACCTCGTCATTGTGATTGTTGTGAATTAGTTGTTTAACGCCGCACTTAGCAATATTTCAGCTATATGACGGTGGTCTGTAAATAATCGAGTCTGGACCAGACAATCCAGTGATTGACATCACGTGCATCGATCCACGCAATTGGGATACGGTGACATGCATCAACCAGGTCAGCGAACCTGACCACCCGATCCCGTTAGTCGCCTCTTACGACAAGCGACGTCCTTTTACGCCAAGAATGGGTTGTTGAAGATCTGTTCTACCCCGGACCTTCACGGGTCCATTAACGCAGGGATTTGCGTAAAGTCATTCCGACAGCATCCAATGCCTACTCAATGTCTCCTCAAAGTAATATAGTATGGTACTTAGTTAGAGTACATGTGAGATTATACTCAGGTTAGGGAGATGTTTAATCTATATAACGTGTTATTATTCTACCTAACAATGTATTTAATGACATGAATGCAAAGCAAACTCAACGGTTGAAAGGTTTCATTGAAAAAACTACCCCTGGTCTTGCCTAATAAAACAACTGCAACACAACACAGATCAAACGCAACTTACAAACACAATCATAATCTGGTTAATCTCTATCACTCAGTGTGACAGTATTGTGCAGCTCAGTAATTAGGAGGTAAGGCCAGGCAGGTACACTCTCAAATAGCCAAATCAAAAGAGTGCTCAGCAAACCACTAACCAAACCAAAAATTCTCCATCCATCAAAAAAAATCGACAGTGTAATCACTAAACTCCAAACAGGACACACCAACCTAAATAACCACCTAAAATTTTTTAAAAAACACACTACAGGTAACTGCCCACACTGCAAACAACCAGAAACCCCAGAACACGCACTCATCCACTGCACACACTACCTAACACATCGAACCGCATTACAAACCACCCTCAATCTAAACAAGGCTCTCACTCTAGAAGCAATACTAAACCCACAAAATAAACTAGAAAACTTCAAGGCCTTAGGCGTATTCTTAATAAAAACGGAACTAATAAAACGCATCTAAAACCATAATAACCTACCAAATCAAAATCACATAAACAAACAATCATCCACCATACCCAGCTCCCTTAGTTCTCCTCCCCAACCCCATCGGCATCTATTCCAAATCTCAAAATTCCCAAATTCTATATTAGCAACCCCTAAAGCCCCCTCTTGGGTTGCACAGACCACCCTCGCCCCTTTCGGAAACACATTAAATGGCCTGGCCGGGCCCGTGTGCGAAATACGCATCAGTCGGAAAGCGCACGTTAATTCTCCAAAGTAAGTAAGTAAGGCAGGTACACTGGTCACACTTGACTGGTCTGTCCTATGATTAGGTCGTCTGACAATTGGGAGTGAACCATAGCAAGTACAGCGGGATTGTTGCTCCTTTTATGGGACCGATTAGTTTTATGACCACGGGCCTCGGCACAAGCGTGGTGCTGGAAGACAAGTTATACATGTACATGCCATATGGTGACTGTTTTTCGCTATTGATATTCTAAATTCATTCATAATACCACAACATTTAAGTACTCCTTAAATGAAACTTTACAATCACTTCAACGTGTATAATAGATTAAACGAGAACAAATAATATATTGCAGATTATTAAGTCATTGGCTCTTTTATCAGCCGCTACGTTTGTATCGTTTGCATTGTACAAAGAAATATTTTGTCTGTCCTTTTTGCAGATTTAGCCCCAGAATGTGCTCATTCGAATTAGGAACGAAAATAATTGCTTATCATGAGTATATATGATTCAGTTAAAAGTTACTTGTACACTGTAGATGTATTCACTTTAAAGTCGTATACGACCTTCGCGAGCGAGTTATATGATCCAGGTTAATTGGAACGAAGTCTAGAAAGGATTATAAAGTTTTGTATTTGGTAATGTGTAGGTTTGTTAAATATGATTTTTTTAATTCCTTTTATTCAAAATGTAAAAAAAATAATTATGCGCTGAAAAATAGAGCTGACTTGATGGGAGATATGGCGTTAGCCACCTGAGATTGTCTGGTGGACACGGTTTAACCTTACTGTGCCCTCACCCTGGTTGTTGTTGTCTTTGTTATAAGGGATTTGGAGCTACAGCTCATTGCATTTTTTGTTACAGTCTGTCTCACTAAAGTGGACATATGCAGGTGAACTCTGTTCAATTAGTAGATGAAATGCCCCAATATGTGAACTCAAGACAATAATAACCTGAGAGTAAATCCACGTGCGTCCGCCTTTCCCCTCGTTCACCTGAAATTCAGCGACAATGTTGCTGAACAGTTGAATCTGATGGACGTATTGTGCAGAACATGTTTGACACTATTGGTTCCAGGACCACTAATGACACTTGGATGAGTGGCACTCTGAGCTGAAAAAGTTTGGTCCTAACCGCCCCAACACCTACAAGTTTGTAAGATTTTTGACATCTTTAAGAAGAAATTAACAGTCCCATGCTGAGACCTTTCTCAAAATTCAGGCCAGTGGCAGGCTGCCAACAAAGAGAAGAAAATATCGCAACGTCGACACAAGTGTGCTGAGTCAAACGATGAACTTACGACCGGCAGAAAACAACTCCAGTTGAGTATGCCGATGCTGTATCTCAACCGTGTTGGCCTGAAAAATTTAAACATGCTAATTAAACCCATAATCGTATAAATCTTTTTTTTATAGAAACCGTATCTTAGTTTGTTCTTGCACTGTATCATATCGTGCATTTCATCTGTATATGTACAATGTGTGAAGCCCATTTCTGGTGTGATATTGCTGGAATATTGCTAAAAGCGGCGTAAAACCTCACTCACTCACTCACTCATCTGTATATGTGTAGTGTGTATATGTATAAATGGCTACAATTTTACCGCATATTCTGCAACAGACAATAATTAATCACCTTATTATTGTCTCTCCATTTACCGTGGCTGACTGCACTAATACACTTTTAACAGTGGACGCCGATTTCAGTATACATGTAGGCTTTTTGTGTAAAAAGGAATATGCAGGAAATTATCTGTAACAATTAACTGTGTACTAATTACATGTTTGAATGTTATCAGTTTTGCGTTACGAGATACAGTGATGGAAGCATTTTCTAAAATTAAAAATACATGTATATAATAAAATACAGAACTCTCTGCCGGAATTTTTCATGGAAATCATTCGATCAAGTATGAATGACTGTGTGACAAGACAAAAAAACTATTTATACCCGATAAAAGAAACTGGCTTATTTTAGGAACAGTGCTATATCAGGACATTTGAAATTTCTAACCAAGCAGATACATTAGAGACAGTGACGAGACTACATTTACGTAATCCTTATCAGTCAAAGGTGTAAAATAACTGAAAATCATATCTGTCGGAGACCTACCAAATTTACCAAGATTTATTATTACTATATCTGATACAATTCAAATACTTTAGTGATACATTTTTCAGAGGAGAGGGCATACATACAAGTATTTTGCTTCCCTGTGTGAATTCAGGTTATACTTGGCATCTCAGTTCTCAGTTTTATACCGGTTGTATATCTGAATTTGTATATGGAACCATGCGAACAGCATGACAATTACTTGCTAGTCGTCAGTCTACAACGCACATAACACGATCAAACAATTTTGGGCACCGCTTTTGGAAGTTATTTATTACAATAATGTTTTATTAAAATCCTTTTCAATTTGTTTTCACCATTTTCCCTATTCCATTCCACGCATGTTTATGTTGCTACATCTTATTGTTCATGTTCCCAAGTATTATACAACACTTTAATGTCTCTCCTTCCTAATCTAACGTTAATACATTTCAGGTTATTACCATCATCTAATACACAAGAGATGATACCAAGACATATTTAATTCGGTTTTATGGTCTATGCGGTCTTACAATTGATTTTATTAGTCTATAAATCTTATGTCTAGTACATATTTTCACAAACAGGGCTGTTAGCTGATTTAAGGAAGGTAACATCCAGTTGAATTCCCAGTTGACGTATTTACTTTTTCTAAAATCAAATATGAGGACTGTATACGACATACGTTAGTCTCTCAACGACGTTTCTACAATTAATATGTTGAATAAGCCGTTGTTATGCCAGTTGTGACAGGGATGATGGTATGGTAGCTGTAGCAGACAGATTGACAGTCGTTGTTACGTGAGTCACTAGGTAATTAGTACGGCATTGACCTTGTTGATTGTTACTATACTTTGAGGATTACCTCTGTGGCCAGTGGCGGACGTAATTCAAACTGCATCAAATATATTTGTGTACCGATTACATAACTCTTACTGACAGGATGGGGTGGTAGTTCACCGGACGACACTGTGTATATTGGGCGGCTCCTTTGATATCTCCCCCAAACATACTTTTATTGAATGACCCATTAAACGACGATACACATCTCGTTGAATATATCAAGGCACTAATTCATCTTTCATAAACTTTTTGTTACTCTTTGTGCTTAATATATCCACATATCAACGAAAATATGTAATACATGTATCCACAAAAAAATTATACATATACAGGCTATGTATTTGCCCACAGCAACACCTGCATAACTGTTTATTCGCGCGTGGCGTGGTAGGTCGTAATTGACCGAGAGCAGGTATTGTAGAATCACCTGTAAATAATGCCGACACTGTAATTAGATACAACGTACTAATGAGAATATGAGAATTATCATAAGAAGGCTGTTTTTTTTCTGAACTGTTACCATTTTCATACCAAAAGAGACAATGCATTTAAAAGTTGCTTTAGTGTCATAATATTCACTCAATCGCCTGTAAACATCGCACCGCATATAATGAAATAATTATTTCGAGATTTCGTTAGAATGTGAGATATTCAGCTAGAGTTTATGCAATAAAAGACGAATCGTTTCTTTTCTCAATTAAATACGCGCACGTGTACTTGTATATTGCATATCTATTGTCACTTAATTTCCCAGTGTGATGTATTAACGAGACATAAAATGGGAAGTGAAAAAGAAACCAACTAAACTTTAATTCGTTGAAAAATAACGCCAATAAATTGGTGTACACGCTCATGAATTTGTATGATAAACTGTCAAAATGCTTTGAGAGATAAGGCCGGGTTCATTAAAGATCGTTGCAATATGTAAAAAAGGTGAAATTTGTAAAACTTCTGCAAAGGAAACATCCAACCAATGGCCCTTTTAAAATAGTAATGTAATGGTAAATACAAAGTGTGTTTCACATGATATAATATACTTTGTAAACAATTAGATAATTCTTTAAAGGGACTGACGAAAACATTGGGCAAAATATTTTAATAACGCCAAAAATTAGTTGAATTAAGTTAAAATGAGTTGAATCATGTGTCATGCTTATAATGCCTTAATGTATTTGCGAAACTAAAACTGTTGAGCAAAGGAAAATATGGGCGAAATATTTCAATATCGCTATAAAATCGTTGAATTAAGTTAAAATGAGTTAAATTGTGTGTCATGATACGTGAAGGAATGCATTAAAATATATTTGCGAAACAAACACATAATTTTTGTGTAATGGAAAATATTCTCGCCCATGGGCCAAACCTTTTTCTCGCACGTGCTACACGGTGACCGTGTTCATTCAATGACAAGATGCGCTACTCAGCAGATGTTAAACAGTTGATGTTGAATGTGTATGATTTCTTTAGAAGTGAAGCTGAAAGAGCAAAGCCTTTTTATGCAATTAATACATTCTTGAAACGAGCTTCAAAAGCTCTTGGTATGTCCCCTCAGAAACTTAAAAATGTTGTTAGTCGACGAGATACAAATAGTCAGGCCAAGGAGGTAGGGAACATGTCAAAACCACGCAAGGTGGATAAATTAGACAGTTTTCAGAGGGATCAAGTCAGACGTGCAATTGTTAAACTGCACTCAGGAAAAAAAGTACCTTTCCCTAAGAATTTTGAAGAAACACCTTGAAACTGACCATGATTTACGTGTTACAAAGTACAAACTATGGCAGCTGTTGCATACATTTGGTTACAAATACAAAAAGATAACTGGAGAAAAGAGGGCTGTGTTGTGTGAACGGTCTGACATTGTTCGTCTCCGAAATCATTACCTTCGTACCATCAAGCAGAAACGTGAAGAAGGATATGAGCCCGTCTTCTTAGATGAGACATGGGTAAATGCGTCACACACAGCCAGCAGTCAGTGGGTACCCAGTGGTGACTGTAAGGAGTCTGGTAGAAAGTTACCAATGGGAAAGGGTAAAAAACTCATAGTTCTCCATGCTGGTTCTGCTAGTCAGGGTTTTCTCCCAGACTGTGACCTCGTCTTTAGAGCTAAGGCCAAAGACAGCAGGGACTACCACACAGAAATGAACGGCAATGTATTTTTGGAGTGGGTGAAAGATAAATTAGTCCCTGCTTTGCCTACCAAGTCTCTCATTGTCATGGACACCGTATCATAGTGTGCAGGATCCAGAAAGCAAGACTCCAACCTCTAATAACCGTAAAGCAGACATGGTTACTTGGCTGCAACGGAGAAACATTACCTTTCCTTCTCGAGCGACGAAACCACAGCTCTATGAAATCATCAAATCTATGAAACCTGACCCCGTGTATAAAGTTGACAGTTACATCAAGGGTCAGGGTCACGCTGTCTTACGACTGCCACCTTATCACTGCGACCTGAATCCAATCGAGTTGGTATGGGGCATCGTCAAGGGTGACGTTGGACGATCGAACACAACGTTCAAATTACGAGACGTTGAACAACTCGTAAAGGAACCCCTTGGTCGGGTAACAGTAGAAACATGGAGGCGTTGTGTGGCCACAGTCGTTGACGAGATAGAGCCACGTTATTGGTCACGAGATGGACTCCGGCCAGCAACAGTCCAGCCTATAATAGTGGCAGTCGGTTCAGGCACCAGCAGTTCCGACGACGAGATCTATGGCATGAGCCTTCCACGGTTTGTCCCCACCTACGTGTCATGTACACATTTCTATACAAAATTACATGATATTTTCTTAAAGAACTTCATCCGTCGTGGATCTTAAACTAAACAAAATTCAGATTTTGTTCTGGATTTCGAGTTATTTTGCAATTCATCGTGCTCATTTGGAGTCAAACGGACTGTAAATTGAGTTAAATTTTGTGTATGATACTTAATCGAATACAAGCTAAGTATTTGCGAAACAAAAACATGAGTTTTGAGTAAAGGAAAATATTCTCGCCCATGGGCGAAATTTTTCAATATCGCTATGAATTCGTTGAATTAAGTTAAAATGAGTGAAATTTTGTGTAATTTTTCGTGAAGGAATGCATTAAAATATATTTGCGAAACAAACACATAAGTTTTGAGTAAAGGAAAATATTCTCGCCCATGGGCGAACTATTTCAATATCGCTATAAAATCGTTGAATTAAGTTAAAATGAGTTTTGTGTATGATACTTGATGGAATGCAAGTTTAATATTTGCGAAACCAAAACATGAGTTTTGAGTACAGGAAAATATTCTCGCCCATGGGCCAATCTACACTGATTACCTCATTCAGAACATCAGGCTCCTGACCTGTTCACGCTTACCCTATTAGCAAACACCTGGTGTTATCACTAATTAGTGATCCATTCACATAATTTTCACCGTCATTCTTACGCCCAACGGAATCTGTTTCTTCGGACAAATCGAGACTGGTGATTCTTACGCGAGAAATATTAATTAAAAAAAATATGCATTGAACTTCGATTATTTAAGAACTGACTAAATCAATTTTGAAAACGTTTGCTTCCGTCAATTCTTTTAAATAAAAAGTCAGCGCAAGATAGTGCAACACAACCCTCGACCAAACAATTATCAGTCAATCAGGAATAAACAGTGGGTGTGACACATTATTAGGTTTATGGAAACCTAAACGCAAAATAAATGTGCTTAATAAGCACTTCAAATACCGTTTGCAATTCATATTTTCTAAGAATGACAATACACGACAATCCGTGTGTTTCCATCCCCTTAACAACACAAGGCTTGCATTATACATTTTGATTTCAGATATAATTATATTTAATTTACATGCATACATACTAGCCTACTAATCTCTGCTTATCTTTTATATCAATATTTACTTAAGTTGCTTGACTAAGTTCGAAAAGCAACTATTAACATACTTTCCTGCATGTAAAACGCTAAGGTGAGGTGAGGTGAAATGGGGTTTAACGTTTATTGCACTTTTATAGCGACGTGTGTGTGTGTGTGTGTGTGTGTGTGTGTGTGTGTGTGTGTGTGTGTGTGTGTGTCTGTGTGTGTGTGTGTGGCTGCTTGTACTAGTCCGGACTGATGCCGATTTATAGTGCTAGCACACTGAGATACCATGCCGCAGTTTAACATGAATACCCCACTCAGACACAGTATACTGACTCCGAGCCGACCAGTCCTTGTTTCAGCCCCTTAATGCCGAGCGCCAGACAGGGTAACAACAAGTACCATCTTTTAACGTCTTTTGGTATGACGCGGCCGGGGTGAAACGCCAAGAATAATGACAAAATATAAACTGACGGCCAAAAGAAACTTTACTATTTTAAAAAAAAATTGCAAAAAAAAGAATAAAAACACAAATTTAAACTCAATCAATGCAAAACGCAACAATGCTCTATGCAGAAAATGACACGTCCACGCAGAATGCGAAAAAAACAACAACAAAAAACATGTGATGCTTTTGCAGCTGAAAAAAACCCTTGCAATATGGGTAAATAAATGATACGGACGGCATGTTGGACACTGACACTGACAAAGAACACACCACAGAAATGCCAAGACTGACACCCGAACAAAGGGAGCGGCCCTGGTTATGATACAGATGGGAGTCACCCATGGACACATTGCTAGCACTTTATGTTGATACCGTGTTGCTGTAACTAACCTGATGCAACGTTACAGACAATCCGGGCAGACATGAGACAGGCAAAGAACAGTCAGACCCAGGATAACTACGCCCAATGAAGACCGGTACTTTGCACCTTCGGAATGGATTTTTGACAATGACGTCATCACGGCGAATGCCTTAGGACATATGGTTAGTCGACAGACAGTGGCCAGGCGACTCAGGCCTTACAGAGGACAGTTATTGACAGCTCAACATCGTCGTCAGAGATTGAGAAGGGTCCGGACTGTACGTCGTTGGCAGCGACGTGACTGGCAGAGGGTCGTCTTCAATGATGAAAGACCTTTCAGAGCTGATGTTGCGTTCAGGAGGTCGTAACGAATGGTTAAGGGGGTGTAATGGTGTGGGGAGAAACTACTGTTCGTCGCCATCGTTCTTCGTCCGATTGGCCAACCATTTCTACAACAGCTGTAACGTGGTGTCTTTTATCAGCAGGACAACGCCAGGACCCATTCAGCCCAAGGTTGAAGTAAATCGTCGATTTGTCAGTCTGACACACCTACAAACAACGATGTCAGATGAAGCGAACAGTTTCACCTAGAAACCAGTTGACATAGCAATCTGTAATTGAAGAAAACGAACAGAAAATGGCTGTCAATTGTTTTGATGTTTGTGAGAATATCCAAGAAACTCAGCCACCCTGTTCATAAAATTGTCTTGTCCGGCATTGCCGAGTTCGGATTGTATTCACGGAGTCTTCATTATTTGAATAGGGGTAATTATTTTTAAAGTTCGTAAATTTTATTAACATCCTTAAGGAGGAAGTAAATAATTATAATATCTCAAATAAGAAATAAACGACTCGTGGCCGTTGTTAATCGTAAGTAAAACACTACAGGGACAATTAACCATACGGGGCTGCGCCCCAAGTCGATTATACACGAGGACGAAGATATTATGTGATCAATTCTTTTACTCCGAATGGTTTGTCATCTACATTTACCTTTTCCACTTAAAGTGATGTTTCCGTATTACAGTCAGCGAAAGTAAGTAAAATTAACAATGTGACACTAAAATAACAAAAACACTACACAGCCATAAACAGTTAGAAACCCATGTAAATGACCAGGGTTTGGAGTTCGTTCGTGTATAAATAGGGTACTCTACTTCAATTTTCATTCACTTTAACCATAGCAACATAAACATGTGAAAGATATATCGGTCACTGACCCTATAGTTACAGCATGAGTAGCGAGACCTGGGAATAAATGTTTATAACACGTTTATAGGTACTTTATCATAATGATTAGTCATTGTATCGATCGTCAATAGGCCTTTGAACTCCGTACACACATGCGATAAAAATAGTCCCTTCGCTGTATATCGCACCATACTCGAATAAGTGAGTGAGTGAATTGAACGCCGCTTTGAACAATATTTCACTTATATGACGGCTTGTCAAGATTGATGTGGGAGGAAAGCCCTCAGTGATGCATATTTTAGACGTTTACCACTTGACTGTAACACACGAACATAAGAATATAAGAAACAAAATTAGGGCCAAGGTGGGATTCGAACCCACGATTTCTGCAGCGCCAGCAGGAGGTGAACCATCCGTGACCTAATAAAGTGCTACAAAGAATACTATAAACTTTTTACCGCAACGCTGTTACACGGCCCAGATCCCTCTGAGAAACCATCACAAGGGTTATAGGAGTAGAACCACCCGCCATTTGTATCAGGTACGTCTTGGAACCTGAAGCGAAATGATAACGTACGTGTACGTGAGTTGATGAGTGAGAAGCACACATACGTCTTCCCTTCAGTGATTTCACGCCGGATTCAGCAATATTCCAGCAATATGACGACGCTAGACACTAAGTACAAGTCGCTAGTCGCTGTAGCCGTCACTAGTCATTGTTACCGCCAGACTCACAAACTCTTGATCCTCGCCAGAATCCACGTCATATGCGACGTGCTTCTTGCCTGTTACTGTAGTGAGGCTAGCAGTATTTATTCAGTGTTTCTCATGTCCAACATATAACACAATACCGTCCCGCTCAATAGAAAAACAAAAACCTTGTCCTATTCACACTCAGTCAACCGCTTCAAGATACAAACAACAAATTTCTCGTTTCGAAAATCCGACCTGAAAGTCATCGAAAAGGGAAATAACTCTGACTTTGTTTTGCCTTCCCTTTATGCTTTAAGGTCTCAAAATCAACCCTTACACCTAAACGACACAATCCCTATGGAATTACAATTGGAAACCACTCTTGCATTTATCATAAACAGATGTCATCTTATTTGTATTCTCAATAAAAAAAACAACTGTTTCTTATTTTCATAATTTCTACCGTCCGCCCGCTCATTCTTGAGCTGAGCATTAAGATGGGAAACAGAAAATGAAAATGACGGCCTAACTAGTGTGTTTTGAAAGTGGATACACAGAGTGTGTTTATGTACATGTATTTGTTTTTAACTATATGACGGTGTTCTGTAAATACTTGAGTTTGAAAGAGGTAATCATTGTAGATATCTGCAACCCCTTACACCTACAGTTTGGAATGACACGCATTTACCGAGTCTGATCGTTGGGTCCATTCAGCCAAGACCAGTATTTCTTCAGTGATCGACCCCCCCCCCCCCCCCCACCCCATCCCCCTCCCTCGGGGACTTTTGATTCGGCTGGTCCATTAACAGTGACTGTTAACCTTTGTCATCACATTTGAACTGAGCATGTACTGGTTGGTTGGTCGGTTGGTTTGTTGTTTTACGCCGCACTCAGCAATATTCCATCTATATGACGGCGGTCAGTAAATTATCGAGGCTGGCCCAGACAATCCAGTGATTGATATCATGAGCATCGATCCACCCAATTGGGATGCTTCAATCAGGTTAGCGAGCCTTCCGTCAGTCGCCTTTTACGACAAGCATAATCGCCTTTGAGCCTGAATTGAAAACGTTATCCTTCTAAGTTTGAAGCTTGTAACACCAATCA
The DNA here is from genome assembly GCF_022045235.1 of Haliotis cracherodii. Taxonomy (NCBI): domain Eukaryota; kingdom Metazoa; phylum Mollusca; class Gastropoda; order Lepetellida; family Haliotidae; genus Haliotis; species Haliotis cracherodii. Next base: position 6,406,890 of record NW_027266276.1, read on the forward strand.
TACGTTTCGATGATGTATACCATAACTTACCTGGCGGTTCCGTTGACGTAGGCAAGAGGTGAAAGGTCTAATGTCCCTTGAGAGTTCTAATCTGGTGCAAGCCTCAGACAAACACGACGAGACGAGCACAATGTATATGATACATGCTACAAACGGTGATGTTATCTATCCTCCTGTGATCCCGCACCAGTGAGTGATGTGACCAGACGACAATGACACTATCGAAAAGTAACTGGCTATGTCACATTATACACGGCTTATTTATATGTACATGTACATGTTTCTTCTGTAAACTTGAATTTTATTGTGGTACTCACGTTGATATCTACAATATGTGAAACTCATGTTGATATAATGATGCTCCCGTTGATATTTACAATATGTGAAACTCATGTTGATATAATGATGCTCCCGTTGATATTTACAATATGCGAAACTCATGTTGATATAATGATGCTCCCGTTGATATCTACAATATGTGAAACTCATGTTGATATAATGATGCTCCCGTTGATATTTACAATATGCGAAACTCATGTTGATATAATGATGCTCCCGTTGATATCTACAATATGTGAAACTCATGTTGATATAATGATGCTCCCGTTGATATTTACAATATGCGAAACTCATGTTGATATAATGATGCTCCCGTTGATATCTACAATATGTGAAACTCATTTTGATATAAAGATGCTCCCGTTGATATCTACAATATGTGAAACTCGTTTTGATATAATGATGCTCCCGTTGATATTTACAATATGCGAAACTCATGTTGATATAATGATGCTCCCGTTGATATCTACAATATGTGAAACTCATTTTGATATAAAGATGCTCCCGTTGATATCTACAATATGTGAAACTCGTTTTGATATAATGATGCTCCCGTTGATATTTACAATATTCGAAACTCATGTTGATATAATGATGCTCCCGTTGATATCTACAATATGTGAAACTCATTTTGATATAAAGATGCTCCCGTTGATATCTACAATATGTGAAACTCGTTTTGATATAATGATGCTCCCGTTGATATTTACAATATGCGAAACTCATGTTGATATAATGATGCTCCCGTTGATATCTACAATATGTGAAACTCATTTTGATATAAAGATGCTCCCGTTGATATCTACAATATGTGAAACTCGTTTTGATATAATGATGCTCCCGTTGATATTTACAATATGCGAAACTCATGTTGATATAATGATGCTCCCGTTGATATCTACAATATGTGAAACTCATTTTGATATAAAGATGCTCCCGTTGATATCTACAATATGTGAAACTCGTTTTGATATAATGATGCTACAGGTGATATCTACTATATGTGAAGCTCATTTTGATATAATGATGCGCCCGTTGATATCTACAATATGTGAAACTCATACTGATACAATGATGCTCCCGTTGATATCTACAATATGTGAAACTCATATTGATATAATGATGCTCCCGTTGATATCTACAATATGTGAAACTCATTTTGATACAATGATGCTAGTTGATATCTACAATATGTGAAACTCACTTTGATATAATGATGCTCCCGTTGATACGTACAGTATGTGAAGCTCATTACACGTACCATGTGTGAATCTTCTCTACACCCTCTGTCAAGATGAGGAGAAGAGAAGCGAAGAGGAGAGGAGAGGAGAGATGTCAAGATTTTTGTCCTGAAATATCGAGCCCACTGACGTACCATGCCGCACTTTAACAAAGATATCACACTTAACAAGGACACAGTACACTGACAATCCTATTTATGCCAGGCGGGGTGAAACACAGACAGTCAGATTTGATGTCCGTGATATTTCGAAAGACAACAAGTTTGTTGGTCATCATATTGCGCAAACTTTGACTTACTCAAACCACACTGGGGCTACATCATATGAAGCGAACCCGGGTCTTCGACTTGACGAGCGAACTCTTTAACCACTAGGCTACCCGACCGTTCCCATAAAAATGGAGATTATGATGGTTTGTCGCGATCAGCACAGTACCCGTACTCGTGGGTTTCATCATAATCAAGTAATCAGGAGTAGATAAGTGAATGTTGTTTAACGCCGTTGTTTAATATTTCAACTATATCACGGCGACCTGTAAATGAACGCACTAGCAACGATCCACAGGAAGTCAGAGCCTGACCACCATATCCACTTCTTTGACTCTTACGACCAGCATGGAATACTAGGGACCCTTTTATAACCCTTTTGCCATGGAGATATCATGTGGCACTAATACAGTAATCGTGGTCGTGGTCCTCGCCGTAATCGCAGTCGTAATCGTAGTGATCGCAGTCGCAGTGGTCATTGTGGTGGTCGTGGTCGTTGTGCAGGCCATAGTCGTAGTCGAAATCGCAGTGGTCGTAGTCGTAGTTGCAATCGCAGTAGCAGTAGCATCAGTAGTTGTCGTAGCAGGGTATATAGTAGAAGTAGTAGCAGTAGCAGTAGAAGTTGTAGTAGCAGTATTTGGTGAGTGAGTTGGGTTTATCGACGTTTTTAGCAGTATTCCAGTTATATCACGGCGTGTCAGCTTCATGTTGGAGGAAAGTCCGAAGTAATGCTGGAATCAGAAGTTTACCGCTTCGGTGAAACCGACCAGCACGAGTATGGTGCTGACAAACCTAGAAACATAACCGGAACGACCAGGATTCGAACCCGCAATCGTAGGTTTCTGGTGTGCAAGGGACGCAGCTGTGCCTCCAGTAGCAGTAGTAGCGGTCGTGGTAGTAACATAATAGAATAATATGTATTGACAGTACTGATGAGTGAGTGAGTTAAACTTTAACGTCGCATCTGCATTTTTTCAAGCATATAGTGATGTGAATAATTGTAGTTGTCACTTTGTCAGGGATATTTTTCTTATTTCGTACAGATTGTTAAGTAAAGATATTACATATCACTGATGTTATGTGTCAAATCACGTTATCTGTCAGTTAAACACGACGTAGCTCATACCTATGTCAACATCGACAGCATACCTGGTAATCCGATATATCACCACGATACAGTAGAGAAAAAAGTAGAAGAATGGGTGAAAGAAGAAGAAAAACGAAAAAGAGGAAGAGTAAGAAGAGGAAGAGGAGGTCGACTGTACAGATGGCGTCTGTTGTTTCTGGTCCATGTATATCAGTCCCGACATCTTCTGTCGGCCACATATCCCACCCCACACCATCACACCGCAAGACGGTATGGAGTACAGTCTCCTGAATACAACAAGAAGCCATGGCATCGTATCCTAATTGCGTTGATGGATGCTCACTGTGTCGTTTCAATCACTGGGTTGTCTGGTCCAGACCGATTATTTACAAACAGCTTGAATATTGCTGAGAACAGCGTTAAACAAACAAACTAACAAACATTCTTAGGTCTATCTTTAAGTCGTGATTTGCCTTTTTTATTATTCGACGTCGTTCCGTAATCGTTATTAGTTCAGCACCGTGACACAGCGAAACCAGAGATTGATGTTATGAGCATCGTCTTACGCCGTTGGGGTATGCTGTCGCGTAATCAACCTAGTCAAACCATTGGGTTGCCCCTAACGACAAGCATAGGTTGATATCAACACATACAAAAGCACCACGGTTGGTAACGCAAATTTATTGCGGAAAATAAAAATTCATAATTCTGCTCCACGTGTTACGTGGGAAACTGACGATGTGTCGATCTCCTTCATTTTTTCCGACCAACTACGAACAACAATGGTTACTTAGAGGGGAGTGCCGTATAAGAGGACCCGTGAAGATCCGGTGTAGAATAGGTCTTCAGCAACCAATGCTTCCCGTAAAAGGCGACTTTACTTGTCTTAAAAGGCGACTAACGGGATCGGGTGGTCAGGCTCGCTGACTTGGATGATACATGTATCATGTAATCGGTCCCAATAGCGTGGATCGATGCTCATGATATTAATCACTAGATTGTCTGGTCGAGACTCGATTATTTTACAGACCGCCGTCATATAGCTGGAATTTTGCTGAGTGCGGCGTTAAACAACAAACCAACCAACCGTATAAGAGACTAATCAGACTAAACTCTCTTTGTATGCAATGATATGTCGTATTGATAGAAAAATAGCAAGTAACAAAATACGAAATGTAAACGAACAATTTTAAAGTGAGTTCAATGGAAACTATAAAAAAATATTAAAAGTTCTATAATGAATCCGCGTCTTTCGGGTGCATTCCTCAAATCCATAGTAACCAAAACTGTGAAACGCCTGCATCTCAGGTACATGTAAAAACAAAAAAAGTAATAAGTTAACAATGGTGGAAATGTAAGAAGGGAAGCCAACTGTTATTTAGCTGTGATTGGTAATTACCAAATTGGAAAATGAAAGCCAAGAATCTAATAACCACTGATTGGTAATTAGCAATTGGAAAATGAAAGCCAAGAATCTAATTAGCACTGATTGGTAATAAGCAATGGAAAGTGAGGGAAAGAATCTAATAAGCACTGATTGGTAATAAGCAAACGACAAGTGGAAGGCAAGAATCTAATTAGCACTGATTGGTAATAAGCTATGGACAAGTGGAAGGCAAGAATCTAATTAGCACTGATTGGTAATAAGCTATGGACAAGTGGAAGGCAAGAATATAATTAGCACTGATTGGTAATAAGCAATGGAAAGTGGAAGGCAAGAATATAATTAGCATTGATTGGTAATAAGCAATGGGCAATTGGAAGGAAAGAATTTAATTAGCACTGATTGGTAATAAGCAATGGCCAAATGGAACCCAAAATTATAATTAGCACTGATTAGTAATAAGCTATGGACAAATGGAACCCAAAATTATAATTAGCACTGATTGGTAATAAGCTATGGCCAAATGGAACCCAAAATTATAATTAGCACTGATTGGTAATAAGCTATGGACAAATGGAACCCAAAATTATAATTAGCACTGATTCGTAATAAGCTATGGACAAATGGAAGCCAAGACTCTAATTACCCCTTGTTGGTTTATAAGCAATGGACAAGTGGAAGGCATGACGGATTAACTGACATAGGTAACCAGACCATCATATTAACGTGCAGCGTTTGTACTTTAAGAACATGTTTTATATACAATAACGGCCAATGTGATTACTTTGTTAACGCCTAAGAGGTAACTAAAAGCCCGAGGGAAACATTCAACATACTATAGCCATACGAAATGCAAGTGACGGTTCCTCAATCTAAACATCGTAATAAAATCTTGTGGTCAAACTGATGGTGGAGCTTGACCATGGAAGCTTTGACATAACGGATCCTGACTTTTCAAAAAGAATTGTCCAAATTCAAAAGGAACAAGCGCCTTACAAAAGTTATATTTAGGATTGATGATCGTACACAAAGTACGCCTTCATCAGCCAACAACTTAATAAATAATACCTTCATGTCTTAAAACGAAACGGGTTTAATCCGACGACTAGCAATGAATGGGGTTGTTAAAACGTTTTTCTTTACATGTAATTATACGCAATTATATAGCAATTGATAGGCTGGTTGGTGTACATGCTGACATCGCATGGATGGACTACTGTTGGGCGATGCTATACAAGAAATACAACTGTTTCATGAAAATCGCATGAGTGGCGGATGACATCGGTAGTACAGGACATGCTAAGCCATTTCGCGAACACTTGGTATCATATCATGTCGTGGGATTATCGAGACTGGTTCTTTGGCGTTCACGTCGTGTATTACAAAACTTAAAATTTAAGATGATGGTCCGTAAACTGCTTATGTTCTAAACTGTTAAAGTTAGACATATTAATATGTTCAAAGTTATTTCAAGTTGTGACGTTATTACTTCAGTGATCAATCCTAGTTATGTTTGAAGCGTATTTGAAAAGTAATCAGTCATGTTTAATATGTTTGTAGTGAGCCCGAGTTTATTTGTCGCAGTACGGAAAATATGGTTTTCAGTCGGTAAATATTGAGCTTTTCGCCTGTTTTCATAACAGTAATACTTACAAATGAAAATAGGAGACAGTGTCTTGATTTTGTTTCTAGATTTGTCAGCTCATTACGTGTACCTGCACACCGAAGTGGTAAAGGTCTGAGACCTGCATCTCTTCGGGCTTTCCTTCCATATCAAGCTGATAAGCCGTGATGTAACTGGAAAACTGTTCAAAGCGGCGTTACATTCAACTCACTCACTAACTTACTCAAGTCATATTCTGGTATCATTGTCTTACAAGTCCCTATTTATCTATATATTCAGGCAAGAAAGAAATTTAATCCATATTTTGTGATATTGCTGTTAAAGTAATGATATAAAGACACTATCACCCGAGTGTGTTTGGGGATGGGAGATATCCTGTATTAGGAATAAACATTGTATACATAATCTTTATTCCTAATTCAGGATATGTGAATCCAAGGGTCGAGACAGCGCGATATATTTTTATCTCGAATTCGAGATAATTGGTAACATTTTCATGTACATTGAATTTACATAGTGAGGTGGTCGGAACTGGAGAATATGTTCGATACTTTCGAGAAAACGAATGTGGAAATAAGAGGGTCCGATGGTATGGGTAACTGACACATTATACCCTGGTGCGACTGCAACAAAAGCCAAGCTTATTCATTGAACCAGGCGATTCATGGAACATACACTTTTGAAACAAATGATATTTCATCTTTACTTGGTTTACCTGGACCCTTCAACAAATTTATTTGTGCTGTTAATATCAAAGTTAAAAGTGTTGGTATCTTCCACGTTTTAGGGTATCCATGCTATGCAAAGGTGGAGGGGGGGGGGGGGGAAGGTTGGGGGCATACACTGTTAATTACCTTTCCATGGTGTTTCTGCAGACGAAAGTGTAATCGTATTACAGGTTTAATTCTTTGTTCATTATGTGCCTCTGTTCACCCAGCAGTGAATAGGGTATCGGGTAGGATGAATAGGTAATGCTACTGTTAACCTTCTAGCGCGTTGTACGTTGACGTTGCTAAATCCTTGTACTAAAATTGCTCTAAAACGTATTAGATATAGAGAATCTCACCCTCGTGTCTTTTGATATAAAATATATCAACACGAGTTGATAAAAGTGGAAACACTCCGAGGCGAGTTTTGATGTATTTGATATCAAAAGACACGAAGGTGAGATTTGATTTATCATCCAACATCATTCTTCCACCTTTTTTCTGTTTAAAGATAGTAATAAGCAGTGTCTTAAGTGTAAAATTTTTGCTAACAGCTTTAGTGGTAACCAATGACGTCACAATGCTCTGCAAAGCATTGTGATGCAATTTCATTGCAGCGATACCTGCAATGTAGATATCGCTTGATCTCCACCACGCGATATCTCCGGGGGAGCCAGTTTGGGATGATAAATTACACTCTCCAACGGATGATAGAAAAACGAACCTCTGTGCCCCTGAGCTTAACCCAGTGTAGACAAAACTCATGAATTCGGCATAACAAAGAAAAAGCTTCTTCATGCAAAGAGTGGGATGTGCCCACATATAACAGAACAATCTCGCATGAATTGGAAACATATGTTTGTAAAAATTCTTGCACATAATTTTAGATGTAATCAATTTCACCATGACGTCACAGACGATATTTCTGTGCTCATGCATTGCAAAAGGCCTTAGCTACGACCCTGATTTTCGATATCTCAGACTATTATTTTGACATGTACATTTATCGTATATTTGGTTATTGCATTTATTTATTTACTTATCGTGTGTGTGTGTGTGTGTGTGTGTGTGTGTGTGTGTGTGTGTGTGTGTGTGTGTGTGTGTGTGTGTGTGTGTGTGTGTGTGTGTTCATTTACATCAACAGAATGTCTCAGATCATGAAAGCAGGAATGTTTACGTACAATAGGGGCAACACATTAATTACTTGGTTTCATGGATTAGCTTAAAGTGCCATAAAATGAAGAAGCAGATCGAAATATGCATGGATGCTATTTATGAAGGAACTAAAGAAACAAAATACAACAATAAATGTTGTCTGTTCTTTGTGCTGATTGAAAATTGTTGTCATGAATGCCTGTGTTATTAGAGTTAAGAACGTGTTGTGTATTGTAAACGTCAGAGGCCTTCATCACTTCGCGCTTTCCTTCCGCATTAGACATACCCACCGTGATATACTGGTATCGGGTATATTGTTAAAAGCGGCTGAAACTCAATTACTCACTCCTGAGATAATTTTGAAAGTCACTGGCCAGAGAAAAAAATCAGAAGAGATCATCTGTATTTTTTCATACCTTGCAGGTATTTCTCTATCACTCTTAGAGTCTATCACGGAAACATGATTAAATGTAGCAATATTCCTCATGTCAACAAATATAAAAGACCGCCTCCGTGGTTCAATGCCCGTCCAAAACAGCAAAAGTCGATAAAAGAAGGGACTTGTTGTTTCCCTGCCTGGCGATCGGCAGTGAGGGGCTAAAACAAGGGCTGGTCGATTAGCTCCAGTGTCATTACAAACAAAGAAATAGATCGAAATAAGTATGAGTGTTATTCATGAAGACACTAAATAAACACAATAAAAAAACCTTGTATATATATCTACAAAAAGGTGAAATAGGGCGTGATGCGTGTTGGCTGTGGCAAACGTAAATGTGAATAGGTATAGCCCCTCCCCAACCCAGAGTGAATCGGCGTAATGTGAGTAGGTATAGCCGCTCCCCAACCCAGAGTGAATCGGCGTAATGTGAGTAGGTATAGCCGCTCCCCAACCCAGAGTGAATAAGCGTTATGTGAATAGGTATAGCCACTCCCCAACCCAGAGTGAATCGGCGTAATGTGAGTAGGTGTAGCCACTCCCCTACCCAGAGTGAATAAGCGTAATGTGAATAGGTATAGCCACTCCCCAACCCAGAGTGAATCGGCGTAATGTGAGTAGGTATAGCCACTCCCCAACCCAGAGTGAATCGGCGTAATGTGAGTAGGTATAGTCGCTCCCCAACCCAGAGTGAATAAGCGTAATGTGAATAGGTATAGCCACTCCCCAACCCAGAGTGAATCGGCGTAATGTGAGTAGGTATAGCCACTCCCCAACCCAGAGTGAATAAGCGTAATGTGAATAGGTATAGCCTCTCCCCAACCCAGAGTGAATCGGCGTAATGTGAGTAGGTGTAGCCACTCCCCAACCCAGAGTGAATAAGCTTAATGTGAGTAGGTATAGCCGCTCCCCAACCCAGAGTGAATCGGCGTAATTTGAGTAGGAATAGCCGCTCCCCAACCCAGAGTGAATCGGCGTAATGCGAATAGGTATAGCCACTCCCCAACCCAGAGTGAATCGGCGTAATGTGAGTTGGTATAGCCGCTCCCCAACCCAGAGTGAATCGGCGTAATGTGAGTAGGTATAGCCACTCCCCAACCCAGAGTGAATCGGCGTAATGTGAGTAGGTATAGCCGCTCCCCAACCCAGACTGAATCGGCGTAATGTGAGTAGGTATAGCCGCTCCCCAACCCAGAGTGAATCGGCGTAATGTGAATAGGTATAGCCGCTCCCCAACCCAGAGTGAATCGGGGTAATGTGAGTAGGTATAGCCACTCCCCAACCCAGACTGAATCGGCGTAATGGGAGTAGGTATAGCCTCTCCCCAACCCAGAGTGAATCGGCGTAATGTGAGTAGGTATAGCCACTCCCCAACCCAGAGTGAATCGGCGTAATGTGAGTAGGTATAGCCACTCCCCAACCCAGAGTGAATCGGCGTAATATGAATAGGTATAGCCACTCCCCAACCCAGAGTGAATCGGGGTCATTGATTGTCTAAAATGCAAATTGATCTGGGTTTCGCGTCAGGATACTGTCAATAAAACGTTGACACCGTTTGTTGTTAATGTATCAAAACAATAAAACACGTTGTTTATTTTACTGACGACACCTTTAGTGTTTTGGAAGCGGGTAAAACAATGAGTGCTGTTAAGCGCCGCACTCAGCAAAAGTTCACATTCAAGCTGTGTGACCGCGGCCTAACAGAGTTCAAGCAATCTGTAACGCTCGGCTACCTTATCGGATGACCAGGATTGCTGGCTATGTTGACATAGATATGGTCTATGTGTTTAGTAACGTGACATGGCACAAAGTATCACTGACGTATAGTGTACGGTATATACGAAATACGAGACGAGGAATGATTGTGACTGAGACTACTAAAACTAGTGTCGTCTCCATATGACTAGAAAAATGCTGATGCGATATTAAACTTTAACTTACTGCAACTGTTTGTTTTTTGCTTGTTGTTAAAACAATCCACAGATTTTTGCGTTAAATGTAATTGATTGATTTATGGCCCTATTCAGTTGTATGAATGTGGCAGATCATGGCAATACGCTCTAAATAAATCAGGTTAAAATCTAAATATATACTTTTCAAAAGAAGTTAAGAAGACTATGGTTAATTAGTCATGGCTAATTATTTTGCAAAAATACAATCTTATAATTGTGGGTGTTCTATAACTAGTTTTCGGTAGTATATGATGTAATAGTGTGTCATACTGTTGTCCGTACACATTTTTTTGACATTATCCTATCTGATGTATGTTTAACTTGTCTTGTGCAAATCTACAAATATATGAACTTGCATATAGTAATTTGATGAACACCGCTGTGAGCGTGTGAGTGAGAATGGTTTCACGTCGCTTTTAATAATAATCCAGTAATATCACGGGGAACACCAGAAATGGGCTTCACACATTGTACCCATGTGGGGAATCGAAATGGAACTTCGGCTTGACGCGCGAACGCTTTAACCACAAGGCTATCCCACTGCCCCCATCGCCATGGCGTTACCACAGTTGATTTGTGTACTTTTGTAAACTACACATATGGAGAGACAAAATAATTAGTGTGGCCACATATTTGGTTGATAACAATATGAAATGCATTACTATGATTATCTATAACATATATTAGATCAGCTATCATTGTAATAGTTTATGTATGTCTTAAGTATAGTTTTGTCAAAATTATGTATGTATGCGTGTGTGTTTGTGTGTGTGTCCGACTCATTGTCTGTATTATGAACAAAATGAAAATATGAACAGCGACTATCTTTATTCTGTGAATCTTGCGTATTTACTACACTACAAGAAAATGTACAAGCTAAACGAGAAAACATTATGTGTGCATTTGTAACATATTTATCTACTACAAGATTTGTTTAAAAAATCTAATCATAAGAGGCAAAATAGCGGTGAGAATTACAGGAATGGATCACTAAATATCAGCAAAAACCGTTTTAAGGTACGGCATTATTGGAAATATCACTTTCTCGCTCTGTCGCTTTCTCGCTTTCCCTCTCTATCGCTTTCTCTAATGACTAACCATAGTCATATGAAAGAATCGGGTTTCTTTAATTTCTTTTGAATAGTATGTACTGTAAATCTTGAATATTAACGTTAGAGTTGATTATAAATGCAAAATATGAGAATAGACTTAATTAATTATACTTTGCATTTATGTCTCAGAAATGACTGTTGATAAGACGGCCTCACTGCACACTTTGGATAGCGGAAATCCCAACTTGAATATAAAACCAATCAACTATCTATTTCCACATTACGATTACTGAGAACACAAAATTCATCCAAAAACTAGAAATTACATATGGACATCCGGAAGTATTACCATTGTTTGGGTGAGGACTTCCACTTTGATGACATCTACTCCGCAAACAGAATAAACATTGATATAAGCGTGTTTTTTAGGAAAAAAACTATTGTTTTTTCAGGAAGTACGTACTACTCAGCGCTAATGAGCGGTGTTATTTGCTTTTTGTTTTGATAACTTGGCCTGGGGACGGGGATGTTTTGATAACTTGGCCTGGGGGCGGGAAATCCAATAAAACTCCTAAATAGGGCCATAAATCAATCAAATTCCTTTTCACGCAGAAATAATTGGATTGGTTTAAAAGCACGCATGTCTGTACTGTTAAATTATGTTTAAGTAGATAGTGAGAAATTTCAACATTCTGTCCATATGTATAATTTGTAATGTGACTGGATTAATCTCAGCTCTGTTTTATGATTAAAACCCCTCCCCCCATGAGGTCAGGTTTAACTATTCATTAATGTTGTTTCACGTATATACTTTTTATCGTAAAGAAACCTATCTAGTGGCCAAGAGGGAATATTGCTATACCGCGAGAAAGCGACTGAGCGAGAAAGCGAGAGAGCGATAGAGCGATAGAGCGAGAAAGCGAGAAAGCGAGAAAGCGATGACCCCTCTCGGCCACCATAGATAATACTTTTCGATATATAAATTATTGCTGATCACGTAGGCCTTTATGAAGCAAGTATCCAACAACATTATGAATCTATGTGTTCATCACGTGGCTTGTTGCGAAAGAATCACTTCATGTGTATCATATAGCCCCAGTGTGCTAATTCTGATGACCAGCTATTGTTGTCTTTCGCAATATCAAGATTGGACTTTAGATACCGTAGAACGTCTTGTACTTGCTCACTGAACAACGTAAGTCGTTTAACGTTCGCATTATTCACTGCCTTACCTGGCTGTCTGTCAGGCCGTGGACGGCGCATAAAGTGAATGATTATTTATTAGAAGAAATGCGGCACATGTATAAGTACACCATCATATGACATGGCCAGTTGCTATATAATAGTTTCATAATTTTCTGGTCACATCACTCACAGATGTCGGATCGCAGGATGATACCACAAGCGGCTGTTGCATGCTTCATAGGCATTTTGCTCGTCTCGCCGTGTTTGTCTGAGACTTGCATGAAGATCAGTTCTTGTTCTTGCCAGACTTCTCAAGGAAAATTTGACCTTTCACCTCTCGCCTACGGAGACGGAACACCCAGGTAAGTTAAGGTTCGGTATCCATCAAAGCATCATTTATATTACAAAAATCCAAATGTAATTTTCCATACATTGCCAGTTCAAATGTTTAGCGGTCACTGTTAACTCTGACCTAAACCAAATTACACCCCCCACCCCCCCCACGGGGACCTGGGGTTATTTCGGCAACGGTGGAAACTGAACTGAACTGGACACGATTATTTACAGACCGCCGTCATATAGCTGGAATATTGCTGAGTGCGGCGTTAAACAGCGAATTGTGCTTTATCCACCTTCCAAAACAGACTCAACCATTCACTCATTATCATTCACCTATCACTCACAATTAATCTCGACCCGTGAAGATTCGAGGTAGAATAGGTCTTCAGCAACCCAGGCTTGCCGTAAAAGGCGACTAACGGGATCCGGTGGTCAAGATCGCTGACTTGGTTGATGCATGTCATCGATCCCAATGGCGTGGATCGATGCTCATGATATCAATCACTTTATTGTCTGGTCCATCCTCGATTATTTACAGACCGCCGTCATATAACTGAAATATTGCTGAGTGCGGCGTAAAACAACCAACCAACCAACCACAATGAACTCAATTACTCAACATCCCACCCACACATTCACTCACTCAACCACTGACCCACTTACTCACTCACCCACCCACTCACTGTTATTGACTTTCGCTACAGGTTCCGAGACGCGCCAGGTCCAGCTGGCGGCTGGTTTTACTCCTACAACCCTTGTGTTGGCTTCTCTGAGGGGTCTGGCCCGTGCGAACTCGTTGCGGTAAATTTATATAATTCTTCGTCAAGTAGTGCTTTATGAGGGCACGGGTGGTCGTGGTCCAATCGCTTCAAGCGCTACATTTCACTGTGAGGAGTTGCGTCCCTTGGGCGTACCAGAAACCTTTGATAGTGGTACCAATCCCTGTTTCGCCCTGATTTTTTTCTAGTAATGTCTACTTATGTTAATTTGTTGTTGTGATTTGTGTTATAATTCAATTATTTTCCTTCCTGTGATACGTTTACATCACTTCACCAAGAACGGGGTATAAATTAATTATTCCTGTACTTTCTCAGTGTATTATATATCCGCCATACTCTGATAAATACCCTCGACTCATTCTCCGATATAGCCTCGATTTGAGTCCGTTAGGAAATAAACGCTAAAATAGCTATTCCATCAAAAAACATCCGTGAGCGAGAATTTTTTTTGTACGTTTCTTACCCATTAGGGAGAAGAGGTGGGGACGTCACTATGGTAGTGAAAGGGTCCATTGTATTTGACATAAAAATGGGAAAATAATACTCTGTATTATCGAGGATGTACTTTCCTCGGTGTATTGTTCAATACATCAACAATTTACTTCTGAGGTGGTTGTGTATTGGGCTATTGGAAACTATGAATATTTCGCTTATTCTTTCGCTGTGCCGAGTTGCGTCCTTGGGCGCGCCAGAAACCTACGATTTTGGCCTCGAAACCCGGTTCACCCCGATTATGTTCGTGGGCCTGTCAGCTCTAAACCAGTGCTCGTGGGTTTCACCAAAGTGGTAAACGTCTGAGACCTGCATCACTTCGGCTTTCTTCCCACATCGGGGGCACGGATGGCCCATTCGTCTAAGTCGCCGCGATTCACTGTGCAGACTTGCGTCCCTTGGGCACGCCAGAAACCAATGATTGTGGGTTCGAATCCCCTTTCGCCTTAATTATGTTTCTAGGTTGGTTTGTCAGCAACATACCCTTGCTCGTGGTTTTCACCGAAGTGGTAAACGTCTGAGACCTGCATCACTTGGGGCTTTCCTCCCACATGCCGCGATACAACTGGAATGTTGTAAGAAGTGGCGTTAAACCCAACTCACTCACTCACTCGTCAATGGTTAATGCAATGAAATAATGTTTCCCTGTCATTATTGTATCTGACAGAAATGCTGGGATTCAAATATACTTGTTAATGTACATACAAGTATATTTAGTGTGTGTGCAGAACATATTTCAGCGTTTCGGAGTGCCAGCGTATGAGCATACTTTGCCCATAAGCTTACGACTGACATAAATTATATATTACATAGAATATGAGTACATAAGATTGGCAACGTGGTACATTTGTACGAATGAGCAAATGGATGGATTTTAACGCCGCTATGACCGGGGGCCATTGGGCAGCGTGGTAGTTGATCCGTTTGTTCGGTTACCCACGCGAATACAAAATTTGAAGCCGTAATATTTCTGAACTATTGCTGAATACGGTGTAAAACCGACCTCACACACTCCGCGACCCAGGAAAATCAGGGGTAGAATAGGTCCTCAGCAACCCATTCTTGCCGTAAAAGGCGACTATGCTTGTCGTAAGAGGCGACTAACGGGATCGGGTGGTCAGGCTGGCTGACTTGGTTGAAGCATGTCATCGATCCCAATTGCATGGGTCGATGGTCATGATATCAATCACTGGATTGTCTGGTCCAGACTCGATGATTTATAGACCGCAGTCATGTAGCTGGAATATTGCTGAGTGCGGCGTAAAACGAACAAAACACACACTCCGCAATAGTCACTGAAGCGTGCGTAAAATATAATTGACAGTACGGAAATGTGTTCTCCTCTCACAATTGTAGCAAATGCCTTACAGAATGTTAGGATTCAAGTCGTCTTTAGAAATATACCTTTTATGTTTCATACATCAACAAATTTCAACAGTATTTCAACCGTAAAGTCACTGTCCCTCTTCACATGCATTATAACATTCAATTTCGCCCCGTGGTTACCATTTGGTTTGGATCTGAAGCAATTCACTTCATCTGACGTTGTTGTTTATAGGTGTGTCAGACTGACAAATCGACGATGTCCTTCAGCCTAGGAGCTGCGAACTCGACAGTATTCAAGAACTCAACCAACGGATGGCAGGTGGTATATACATCACTTGGCAGTCCTACAAGGTAAACCTTTCACAGATTCCGTCTTTGGGTAGAGCGAGTAAGTGAAAGCTGTTTTACGGCACACACAGCTATATATCTGCTTTGAAGCTGTCAATAATCGTCCCATGAGTCGACCCGTGAAGATCCGGGGTAGAATATGTCTTCAGCAACCAATGCTTGCCGTAAAAGGCGACTAACGGGTTCGGGTGGTCAGGCTCGCTGACTTGGTTGATGTATGTCATCGATCCGAATTGCGTGGATCGATGGTCATGCTATCAATCACTGGATTGTCTGGCCCAGCCTCGATTATTTACAGACCGCCGTCATATTGCTGGAATCTTGCTGAGTGCGGCGTTAAACAACTAAACAACCAAACAATAATCGAGTCTCAACCAGACACACCAGTGGCTGGTAGATGATAGTTCCACTCATCAGTATATCGTGGCGTTTGGGTAGCCTAGTGGTTAAAGCATTGGCTCGAACCCAGGTTCAGTTATGGTTTGTTCACACCACAAGTTTGTTTTTTGCTATAGAGTAAAAATGATACTCATTGACTTATTCGAAAACGTATCGAAGGTACATGATACGTTCCAATACAATGAAAACACATGCATGAGACACATCCACATTACTTTATCAACAAGTCGACCGCCTCCGTGGTCTAGTGGTAGAGCATCCGCCCGGAGAGCGGAAGGTCCGGGATTTGATCCCCAGCTGCGTCATACTAAAAGACGTTAAAAGAAGGTACTTGTTGTTACCCTGTCTGGCTCTCGGCATTAAGAGGCTAAGACAAGGACTGGCCGGCTCGGAGTCAGTATACTGTGTCTGAGTGGGGTATTCATGTTAAACTGCAGCATGTATCTCAGCATCTTCCCGAGGCAAGAGAGTTAACTGACAATAAAAGTCCAGTTCTACCCTTGCCGAACTCGGCTGGTATTATGGAGTTAGAATCTGGCTGGACTAACATGTCTTTGCATTGTCCAATCAAAATCGTTAACCGAAATCGAAATCAGGTTCGTAAACTGTCATGCAGAGTTCGGTGGATTGCAGGATTTGCAAAGCATGTGCAATTTGTTGTCAACATATATTTCCAAATCTTTTTAAGTTTTCAATCAAGGTGCTCACATGATTTGATGCACTTCGCGATGTAAGTCCCGTTTTATAACAATATAGATCTTGATTGTCGATCAGATCGTCTTGTCTTGGCGCCACCCATTTTGTTTGTAACAAATGCAAGTGATACGAGAGCTGTAATCTGATTGGTCCATAGGAGAGACAAAGAAGGGACATAACTCGTAACAGCCACTGGTGGCACTACAATCGAGCACAGGAATTTCAACCTTGTTCGGCAAGGGTGGAAACTGGACTTTTATAGTCAGTTAACTCTCTTGCCTCGGGAAGATGGTATCTCATTGAGCTAGCACTAAAAAATCGGCTTTTATCCGGACTAGTGCAAGCAGCCACACGCACACACACATGTGCATGCGCTACGTTATATACATGAAATACTTGTATTCTTGGACGCGACGTTAAAACCCATTTACCTCACCACACCTCATCAACAAGTCAGTTGAATGGATGCATTTTGTAGACTTGTACGTAACCGCACTTTGTGTTCTGACTATGGTATGTTTTTTACCTGACGTATTATAGGTTTGTTAGTTTGTAGTTTAACGCGGCACTCAGTAATATTCCAGCTATATTCAGCGAATCTGACCACCCAATCCCGTTAGTCGTCTCTTACGACAAGCATAGTCGCCTTTTAGGACAAGCATGGGTTGATGAAGACCTATTCTACCCCGGATCTTCACGGGTCGACATATATAACAACTATAATTATATTGTGGAAGTTTTTCAGTTCAAAAGACCATGTTTTTGTAAGCATGTTTTTAATCCTCCCAAATTGAAAAAAAATATGGATTAAATACAAAAAATTGCAGTGAAAATGTTCCGACCCTGTTTAGTGAAAATTTCTGATGGACAGGAACGATGTTTTGATGTGTTTATTGGCGTTTCTCCTATACAATGTTAATGTGCAATTTGAATAAAAATGAAAACGAGATAAATATATTCGCAAGAAATGAAATAAAAATAATGTAAAAAAACCCCAAAAGAATATAATGAAAATGGAAAGAATGAAACAAATAATTGTAGTTAATTTAGGATAAAGAAAATGTGAAAACATGTAATTAAGACAGTAACGGATAGAACGCATGGCCTAAAATATAATCGAAATTGGAAGTATTGCTCCACGACAATTCCATGAAATGGCTGTGTTTATAGTAAGTAAAATAAACAAACCAGGAGTCGCCAGGGAACACTACGGCCGAAGAATATATCAGTATCATAACATACGTTTTCAAAAATGTCAACGAAAATGTCAAATAGGAATTTTCACCGAAGTATTTGTTCCTTGTTTTGAAATTCACCATGAAGAAAACTTAACGAGGATACTTGCTGGAAGTAAATATATCTGTTATAAACAATCCAAACGCAATCAACATTTCTAAAATGTTTGGAAGGCAGATCTGTAAAACCAATAAAAAGAGAATCTCATCCAAGTGTCTTTTGTTATCAAATATATCAACACGAGTTGATAAAAGTGGAACAATTCCGAGGCTTGCCGAGGATTTTTGTCACTTTTATCAACGAGTGTTGATATATTTGATATCAAAAGACACGAGGGTGAGATTTTATTTATCACCCAACATCATTCTTCCAACTTTTTCAATTTGTAGACAGTAATTAGCAGTGTTTTCATTTTCAGTGTCAAAAGTACTGCTAACAGCTTCAGTAGCAGAGCCATTAGTGATGTCATTTGATTGTGACGTCATGGTAACCGATGTCGTCACAATGGTCTGCAAAGCATTGTGATGTAATTTCATTGCAACGATATCTACAGTGTAGATATCGCTTGATCTAATCCAAGCGATATCTCCTGTGGGAGCTAGTTTGGATGATAAATGATATTTATTTTAAAAAGGATCATAAGCCAATTACATTTCCACAGGTCCGTTGTGCTGGAGCAAGTTTTGTTTGTTTGCTTGTTGTTTATCGCCGCACTCGGCAATATCCAGCTCTATGACGGCGGTCTGGTTGGTTGTTTTTTGTTAAACGCCGCACTCAGCAATATTCCAGCTCTATGACGGCGGTCTGGAAATAACCGAGTCTGGACCAGACAATCCAGTGATTGACATCATGAGCATCGATTCACGCCATTGGGATACGATGACATGCATCAAACAAGCCTGCGAGCCTGACCACCGGATCCCGTTAGTCGCCTTTTACGGCAAGCCTGGGTTGCTGAAGAGCTATACTAACACGGATCTTCATGGGTCTGCAGCAAGTTAACCGAACTAACTACATGCGTGTATTTCTTTCAGAACATCTACGGTAACACTTGTTTGTGACCCGAATGAACCGGGAAACTTCACGGCACAAGGAGAGAATCCCCAGGGCAGCGCGAATTATGTAAGAAGCTGATAATCATTCCTTCAAGTTAAGTTAAATATTTACTCCGTTTTGCCTCTTTGAGTGTGCATCTAACAAACCGGCCATATCAGATAACAACATTTTGTTTGTTTGTTTGTTGTTTAACGCCGCACTCAGCAGTATTCCAGCTATATGACGGCAGTCTGTAAACAATCGAGTCTGGACCATATAATCCATTGATTGACATCATGAGCATCGATCCACGCAATTTGGATCGATGACATGCATCAACCAAGTCATCGAGCTTGACTACCTGATCCCGTTAGTCACCTCTTACGACAGGCATAGTCGACTTTTAGGGTAAGCCTGGGTTGCTGATGACCTATTCTGTCTCTAATTAACTTACACTATCTTATTATCTAACACACGTCGCGAATTGCAATGCCTTAAATCACTGCGCCAACTCTCCTTGACGTGGGTTCGAATTCCTGATTCGGCCCCGTGATGATGCTTGGTCTGTCATTACCATACCTATGCTCGTGGTGCAAGCATCAACGACGTCCGTCCCCTTTGGCTTTGCTCCTATTTCAATAAACTTACTGAACAAGTTATTTTCTTTCCAGTATTTCACACTGACGTCAAGCAAGGCTTGTTTCATACCCAACCCCACAACACCCCTTATACCCCTTATACCCACGTCTACAACTACGAAACCGCAATCGACGACGTCAGCCGCGCCCGGGTCACGGCCTCATTTCCTCTACATGTTGTCCGTATACATCGTGGGTGTATCATGTAAGTCAATGTTCAGTTTCCGTTGTACTGACTTCAGCGGCACAGGAGTAGGTTCGTCGGGTTGAACTCCACTTAAACAGTATGTCAGACGTTACAGCACCAATAACAATTTACATAAGAGGAATGGAATATGTTCATCCTGGCCTTTAATTATCAAAGTCAATTTTTTTTGGCAAATCATGGAAATAACAAAATGTATCTAACAAAGTGCTTAATACATGTGGTTGGAAAGGTTAGACAGCAACAACGAGAACAGGAGGGAACATCAGGCCAGAGTAGGAGTGAAATATTGCTTAAGTCCAAAGGAACACTAGTGAAACAATCTGTAACAATATGACAAAGGCTGAAAGATACCAACCTTCACAACTATTTGCGATCATTATAAATGATAATCTCTTTACTTATTTCAGTGCGTAGCTGTGACCACTGATCAAAAACTAATGTATTCTACGAGGAAGTCGAATGAAGTGGCTCCTTTTATGTCAAGGACCACAGAACAGACCCATGTGGAATAGTTCAAATTTATGATAATCTCATTAAAATCAGAACTTAGTTCTCGCTACCGCCAAACAAATATCTGAGGACATCCCATTAGAGAACACGTCAGAACGACCTTTCATCCGACTAATTAGAGCGTCGCTTACCAGATCATGAAAGTGAGAGTCGGAATGTGATTTCTAATCATGCAACCTCGAACACTTTAACACGGGGTATTCCGAACAATAGTTACAGGTTTAACAACTGAATCCATACAATCTAGACTATCTATTAGCCATTCCAGAATGTTCTCTTGTTCAGGTTTCAAATATTTAATCGAAAGTTTGTCAAAATATGTTTCAAAGCGTAGTCGCCATTTTGAAATTAGTGTCGCACGCACGAGAAAGCTGCCTTCTGATTAGCTAATGTCGACTTCTTGTTAGTCATTCGATTGGTCGGTCAAAGTTCGCGATTGTTGGTGAAAGTTCGCGTCTGACATGACCCGTAATGGTATGTCCTCAGATCTTTGTTTAACGGTAGCGAGAACTAAGATCTGATTTTAATGAGATTGAATTTCTGTCTGTGATATCTCATGACACACAAAATGTAAATGTAAATGGCCTATAACAGTCGGGACAGACCCGCTGGTGATACCGGAACCCGTCTGCACAACTACTGTCTTGTCACCATGTGATCATCGACGATGAATTTGACAAGAGCCATTTTGTCCTTTACCTTGTCCGTTGTCACGCCATCATCGATTGGAACGGAGTCCTGAAGCAAATCATCCTACATATCCACCAGCACCTCTGATCCTGTTTCAAGCAGAAAATCACCTTCTTGGCTCCATGTATGTGACTTGGACCAATAAAATGGCTCAGACTTTTGTTGGAATGTTTTGGTTATGTTTTTTTGGTCATCTGGTAGCTGTTTAGAAAGGTCGTCGCGATATAGATGTTGAAAAGGTGTCACAAGTATTCGTGAATTCAGAAGAGTATATTATCAGTATCAAAACATCTGCCTTGATCGTATCACTAGATTAAAGAACGAAGGGCCATGGAAAGATCGGGTAAGGTATAACTGTTATTTTATCAGGTATTATGATGTTAACCTAATGCTATTTAATCTGTCTCTGTCTACTGGAAGTAGGCATACATCGGTGTAAAACTCCTGTTGTGTTTATAAAGAACCAATTAAACAACCAGATTGATTTATTCTCTCTTGAACATGCCTTCTTTCATCATGGCTCACAATCACTCTGGTTCGAAAATAAGACATTTAGACTCAAGTTCATCTAATGAGGCTGAAACAAATCTTGATTCCTGGGCTTGATTCCTTGTAATCAAAGTTTCAAATCACCTACCCATCAAATTAAATCCCTTTGCTATCTCCAAAGCAATACAAGGGCATTGTGGAGAAGTTAAAAATGTCACCCGACTCCGTACTTGATCTCTTCTGGTTGAATGTGCTCGGAGACCACAATCGCTCAATCTCTCATCAATCAATCAATTTGCCAATATTGACGTTGTTGTTTATGAGTACAGAACACTAAACTCTGATCGTGGCATTGTCCTTGACTGAACTCGTTCCTTGGCGGATATGTCAGAGGAGGAAATTTTCTCTGTACTAAAGAATCAAGGTCTCCAATCTATTGAACGTTTAACTTGCAAAGATGACAATTCAGACATTATTCACACAAATATTTATCTATTTACTTTGCCCGTACGTCAATTCCACAATCAATTAAAACTGGTTATGTTAACATCAGGGTGGATGTGTATGTCCCAATCCACTCCGGTGCTATAGATGCCAAAAGTTTGGACATGGTTCAAAAACCTGTACTCGCCCTGTGGTTTGTCCGCGCTGAGAGCATTGTCATGAAGATCTGAAATGTTGCAACTGTGATGGCCTCTTCTAAATCCTGCCCTATTTGGCAAACAGAAACCAAAATCATGAAAAAAATTGCGAAAAAAACATTTCATTTGCAGCCGCTAAACAACTTGTTGCCAGTTAGTCCACAACTCCTTCAAATATGAATTACTCTGCTGCACTCGTCCGTCCTGTTAAAACTTCATCTGTCCTGTGTCAGACAGATTTGACATGGGTCAGATCTGATCAATCAGTCTAAACTTCATCTGTACTTCAACCAACAATTTCAGAAGCATCACCTCAGTCTCAGTCTCTCCCTAAGTCTCCACAAAAACCTGACCGAAACTTAAAGAAAAAAGAAAAGAAACGAAAAGGTTGAACAGAAGTCAAATGCCAAATCCTCAAATTTCGTCGGAGGTATCACCCCACAACTCCTTCACTACCATTGACATAGAGATTACTCTATCGTCTCACAGTAGTAGTAGGAGTTCTTCCTCCTCACATTCACGGGAAAGATCACCAATTGAGCCACCATGACTCAATCATCAAATCTTATACAATGGAACTGTAGAGGACTTAGGGATAATTATAATGATTTACAACTTTTAATTCAAGATTTCAAACCATGAGCGATATGTTTACAAGAAACATACTGTAAAGACACTGACAAATTCGATATAAGAGGTTATACATCCTACAATGTCTTTTCACTTCCTGGTGCTGAGGCCACTCGGGGTTCTTCAATCTTAACAAAAACAAGGTGTTATCCATAGCCCCGTCCATCTTGTAACCCCCCTTCAAGCTGTTGCAGTCCGTGTGACTTTGCACATTGTGTTTACATTGTGCTCACTCTATATCCCACCATCTTCTTCTCTCCGTCAGTCTGAACTTCAAGCTCTCTATGATCAACTCCCAAAGCCCTGTATTATTACGGGCGATTCAAATGGACACAATCAACTTTGGGGCAATGTTCAGACAAATAATAAGGGTAAACTTTTAGAAGATTTCATTTCAAACAACGAATTGTGTATCCACAATGATGGTTCAAATACATATCTGCATCCCGGTACAGGTACTCTGCTCCTGATTTGCCAGTAACAGATTCTGATTTATTAAACGAATTTGAATGGTCCGTCCACGAAGACCTCTGTGGAAGTGATCATTTCCCAACCGTTTTAAAACCTGTCTTACCTTCAGATGTTCCTCCTTCAACAAGATAAATAAATTGAAAACCTGATCTGTTTCTTGACGCTACTGACCCTGTACAATTATTTTCTGATGAATTAAACAAAATCGCTGATGAAAGTCCTCTACAAATCCACACATCCGTAAACCATGGTTTAACGATGAGTGCAAACAAGCTAGGAAGGCACGGGAAAAGGCTGAGCACTATTTCCGTCGCCACCCCATGTAGATAATTTGAATAAATTAAATAAATTAAATGCTGAAGCCAGGCGTACGTTTAAACAAAACAAACGCCAAACTTGGTAAAATTTTGTTTCCAAGATAAATTCTCGTACGCCCATGCAAAAAGTATGGAACATGATACAGAAAATAAAAGGTAAAGGTTCTAAATCTAGCATACATCATCTTAAAAATGGGGACGAA
Source organism: Haliotis cracherodii (assembly GCF_022045235.1). Lineage (NCBI taxonomy): Eukaryota > Metazoa > Mollusca > Gastropoda > Lepetellida > Haliotidae > Haliotis > Haliotis cracherodii. The sequence goes on from NW_027266276.1 coordinate 6,430,765, forward strand.
CTAATGACTGATAAATCAGATATTGCAAATAAACTTGGTGAAACATTAGCAAAACATTCTTCTTACTCTAACTATATACCTCAATTTTCAAAAATACCAAAAACAGCAAGAAAAGAAAATCATAAATTTCAAATCAGATAATGGGGAAGATTATGACGAAATATTTTCAATACATGAGATAATATACATTATCACCTCCTGAAACATTTACCAGACTCATGTTTAGAAACCCTTCTACTAAATCATATCAGGACATCAGGTGAATTTCCATCCTCTTGACGAGATGCTTTAGTTGTTCCATTACCTAAACCAGGACGTGATCATACTGATCTTTCAAATTATCGTCCAATTTCATTGACTAGCGGTGTTTGCAAAACCATGGAACGCATGATCAATAATCGACTTGTTTGGTACTTAGAAACCAATAACCTAATTAAAAATATCCAATGTGGTTCCGTAAAAACAGAAGTACAATTGATCATTTAGTCCGTCTTGAATCATTTGTGAAAAATGCTATAATAAATAAACAACATGCAGTGTCTTATTTTTTTTCGATCTAGAAAAAGCTTATGACACTCCATGGAAACATGGTATTTTAAAAGATTTACATGATTTTGGATTGTGAGGCTGTTTGCCCAATTCATATCCAAGCTTTTAACAGACAGACAATTTCAGGTCCGCGTGGGTTCTACCCTGTCTGATCATTATCATCAGGATCAGATGGTCCCACAAGGCAGTATTTAATCTGTCACATTCTGTAGCATAAAGATCAATAGTTTATCAAAAGTTTAATGATTCAATTGATGGATCGCTTTTTGTGGATGATTTTAATATATCTTGTCGTGGTAAAAACATGCATACTATAGAAAGGCAACTCCAATTATGTTTAAATAAAATTCTTAAATGATCTCTTGAAAATGGGTTTAGGTTTTCCAAATCTAAAACCAACTGCATTCATTTTTGTAGGAAATATAAGACACATAATGACCCTTATTTAGTTTTAGATGGAACTCAGATCAAAGTTGTCAAGGAGGCCAAGTTTCTTGGTATGATTTTTGACCATCACTTGACCTTTCTACCGCACATTAACTATTTAAAGACTAAATGCCTGAAGGCTCTTGATTTATTACAAATAGTTTCAAATTTCAAATTTCAAATCGGGAAGGAATCAGCTGTACAGCGCGCTCAACTTGATTACGGCTCCATTATCTATGGAGTAATTTAAAAACACTAGATTCAATTCATCATCAAGGCCTTAGACTTTGCCTTGGAGACTTTAGAACGTCTCCTGTTCAAAGTGTGTATGCAGAGGCTGATGAACCATCACTAAAGCAACGTCGTATTAAATTGCCTTTACAGTGCATTTCTAAATTACAGTCTAATAACTCCAACCCAGCTTTTGGTATAAGAATAAAACCTCATATTTCTGCTGCTAAAATAACACTTGAATATAGCCCCAACCCATCTTTTGTGTTCTCCACCATAGCAGTTAGTTAAGCCAGAGGTGGATCTAACATTAACTAAATTGAAGAAATCTGAAACAAATCAACTTATTTATCAACAAGTGAGTGAGTGAGTGAGTATGGTTTTACGCCGCTTTTAGCAATATTCCAGCAATATCACGGCGGGGGACACCAGAAATGGGCTTCACACATTGTACCCATGACGGGATTCGAACCCGGGTCTTCGGCGTGACGAGCGAACGCTTTAACCACTGGGCTACCCGAGCGCCCCTTTATCAACAAGAGCATAATCAGTTAAGAAACAAATATAATGCTTATAAATCTTTATTTACCGATGGATCTAAGGATAGTGACGCAGTTGCCAGCGCCGCCATCATTGGATCCAGGACTATATCTTCAAGACTTCCAGATAACTGTTCCATTTTTACGGCTGAATCCAAAGCCATATTAACGGCATTAGAGTAGATAAGTAAACAATCCAAACATAAGCAATATATCAAATTTTCAGATTCTCTTTCTTGTCTTCAGGCAATAAAAAACAGTCTTGTAAACATCAACTTTTAATTGAAATTATTGAATTATTAAATGTTCTTGCTACTGGCCAATGCAACATCGTTTTTTGTTGGTTACCCAGCTATGTTGGTATAACTGGGAACACAATGACGGATGCTGCTACCACTTCTTATACCCTATAGTGATTATAAACCGGTTATTAGATGTTACATCAGAAATTTAATGCAGAGAAAGTGGGACACCCAAGTGGGTGTAAATAAATTACATGCAATAAAAGCAAATATCGGTTATACCTACTTGGGTTGTCAGTCCAGATTTGGAGAGGTTGTATTAAGACGATGTCGTATTGGCAATTCTCGATACACGAATGAATACTTGTTGAAAGGTGAGGATCCTCCATTCTGCATCCCTTGTGATGAAAGAATCACGGTTAAACATGCCCTGCTTGACTGTGCTACTTTTTCCATCACAAGGGAAAAATAATATTTCAAGGTTACATGTATGAAGGATCTTTTTAATATCATTTCTCATTTAGTTATTGGTTCTTTAAAAGCAATTGTATTGTTCCATAAATTTTTACTAAAATTGTAGTGTATATTATCAAGTGTTTTTTAAAATTGGCAGAATAAATGTGATAACTGAGATTGTTAGTAGCTGTATCCTCAAAGGGGGTTGAAGTAGTGTAAAATTATTGTCCCCTGGAGAGGGTATGTAAGACCACGTCATTCAAAGTAGATTTATTCTTACCACATCCTTTAACCGTAGAATATATGTTGTTTTACTAATGCTAATTGTGTTAATAATCGCCAACACCTGAAGGGATGATGTAAATCCAGCTGGGGTCCATGCAGGTAGCAAAAGGACAACTTTAAAGTGAGTTCAATGGAAACAATAAAAAATATTAAAAGTTCCATAAAGAATCCGCGTCCTACGCATGCATTCCTCAAATTCACAGCAACCAAAATTGTAACTCGCCTACATCTCATTCGCGACAAGTGACATTCCAAAACAAGTAGGTTACGGAAAGGTCCGAGTAGTGACGAATGACCTTCATCCCTTTTCAACCTGTCATCCCAACTAACACACGAGACTGAAACGGACATAAAAGATACACTAAAATGCTTCCTCAAAGCAAACATGTTTTCTAAATGCTTATTGATCTTTTCCACCTCAGTAGTAAAGCGGTATTGTCAATAACCTAAAATTGTGTGAGAAGAATGAGAGTGGACGTTTAGCTATCATTCACTACTTTTAACCTTTTACTTTGTGGACTTGACCGAGCCACAATCATGAAGTAAAATAACAAATCTCAAAGCAGCGTTAATCTCAACTCACTGTTATCATTTTCTTAAATTCACTATTTATGTATATATTCAGACAATACATAATTTAATCTATATTTTGTAACATTTCTGTTAAATTCAAGTTTATATATTTAAGAATGAAGTACTCCTATATCTAGTTGTCAGAATGATTCCCAGAATAAAAAATCATCCTTCAGTGTTCTGTTGGTTTCAACTGCAAAATGAGCTAGAATCTGTCTGACGAACAAGGGACTCATTCGACTGACTGTTTTGTTTGTTCAGAGGACACATGAATGCAGTTATATTTCCAGCCAGTGTGTGTGATTTTAATACTTTATCAATTCTTTATTGTGTGAGGTACCTACTCTATGTTGTGAGGAAACGTAACAGCAACGTAAAATTCAAAGACATGGTTATTAATTGAACAAACTGATATTAATTCATTATTCGTATATATATGTCCGATATAAACCGATAAACTGTTGGGCGGATAAACTGTGAACGGTGGCATCACCTGGATGAGGTGTGAAATACGACAAGATACACTTCCAAAACTATTTTTAACTTCTTTATTTTTGGCTATCTGAATAACTCTATTTGTTTCAACTTACATAATTCGAAAAAAAAGAAAGCAGAAACATCTCTTGAACCACAAGAGGAGAAAGCTAAAACGATAATGGCCCTACGTACGATAAGGCTGTTCAAAGTACTCGACTTACCAAAAGGCCACCAAACAATGTCCCCATACACTTCCAGTCTGATGTTAAAAACATTCGACTTCCCAAAGGCCATCCAAACAATACTGATAAAAATATAGTTCATACCTACTGAATTAGTTATATCTGTTTGAGATATTTCATCTAACTTTAAAAAGACGCATAAAAATATCGAATTTTAACCAAAAAACATGGCGCCGAAAATAAACATGAATGTCTCATGATACTTTAAAAAGAAAGATGAATGCCCTACGGAAATGTGTTCATGCGGATGTATGCATGTCTAGTTTCTTTATATATCCTTTCGGTGCTTTATCATTTGCTCAGAGTGATTATCTATCTGTTTATGGTGTTGAAAGTTACTTTCATTTCAGGACTCGGAGCATGACTGCCATGACATCTGCATTGTGGATGCTTTTCATACTTGGCAGGATTCTGGGAACGATCCTCACTCTGTATATAAGACAGTAGGTATTAATCTACATCTGTCTCATTGGGGTGTTTGAGGCGTCGGTGGCGGTACTGTTTCTAAAACTGCCGGTGAAGTGGAATGGATCAATGGCAATAACTCTTTTTACTAGTCCCCTTTTGACAGCCCATTGGACTGTGTTTTTTCAGGTGAACAATTGACTTGCCTTCGCCGTCACAAGGTACCTTAGCTTGGGCAGGATACACTCACGTTTTCGCGAAAATCTGGTCGCGATTTCTCGAGATAAACTTTTTACTCAAATCTCAAATTGAGTTTGCCAAAACAACTCAGCTGGGTTCTTAACTCAGGAGTGTTTCTCGAATCCAACTCAGCAAAAACTCAGCTCTGAGATCGATCTCAGTTTTTTTACGCGATGTAAGCGACCTTGGCGCGAGATTTGACTTCCGTTTCCGATGTGGACTAACTTAAGTTGTATGTGATTTCGAACTCAGTTGGAGTAAAACATTGAACTCACGTTTGTTTGAGAAACAGTTTTTAACTTAACATTCTTTCGAGAAGCCGGGGCCTGGTATCTTCCCTATTTGATAATGATTAGTCGGAATCGTACAATCTATTCTGATTTTGGAAGATATCTCGTATGAATCAGGAAAGGGTTTTGTCCCTTATATTAATTTTGACACCAGCAGTAATACGGATACGTACGTTTGGAGACGTAACGAGGATATACTTTCTTAGCAATACAGTTCAGGTCATAGGTTATTGTGTGTTATATTGGTTCTTGTATTTCATTATATTCCAGTCTCTCTTTGAACTCATGATATTTGTAACTCTCACAATGCTCAGCTGTTGAATACAATAAATCAGAAGCTAAGTAAATAAAGAATATCTGCCGAGCGGGTTTGTGTATCCTAAATAACCTTTATTATACATTAGACATACGCTGCATTAGAGAGCTTGTTACTTGTTATTCTTAAAATAATCAATGTTCAAGACGTAATTTCAAAAAATGACGGAGTTCACCTTTCTGTTTTTTCCTATTGTATTGTCATCATACTATCCATCTGCAGGTGTTATGATCTAAAGACCTTTCAGGTGACCATGGTAACATGTCATGCTCATTGTCATATTTGTCTATCCATATAAATGAGCAAACCCTTCTACAATCATAAATAGATCTCTGCTATTCCGACTATATCATAAGTATGTGTTTATGAACAACTATCAATTAGTGATTGTGCCATGTGTTCGCCGTTCTCAGTTGAAACAGATAGGAAACATTAAACGGCATTATTATTATCTAAATTACAAATGATTCCTGATAATGTTAGTATTTGTGTGGTGAATATCAATGTTGAAAGTGTTGGTATCTCCCAAGTATTGGGGTATCTGTGCCATTAAAAAGTTTAGGTAGGGTAAACCTTTATTATATGGGTATACTGTATTTAGAGAGAGAGAGAGAGAGAGAGAGAGAGAGAGAGAGAGAGAGAGAGAGAGAGAGAGAGAGAGAGAGCTACTAAATATTTGTCTAACAATCGCTTTTGTAGATAAATTCATTACTCCGACATAACAAAATTAATGTACAACTGCTTCATGCAAAGAGAAAGGTGAAACCAGATATTACGGAACACTCTGGCGTGAATTAGTAATATATTTTAATAGAAATATATTATAACATCACGTGTGGGCCTTTTAAAAAATATCCATAAATATATTTACATATTAAGAGTATTGCATACAGTTTTAGAGAGTAAGTGAATTCACCGTAAACATTGAAAGCCTCATCATTAACGCAATATATGATTTATGTTGTATCTATTTTGACAATTTCGGTGAGTATATCTTATTATTAGCTTTTTGCTGATTGACTAGCACAAGCCAATTGTTCCATTGCTTTGAGGAGGCATATTGCCATCGTCTAAATGCATTGTATGGTATAATTTAATCAGGCCTCATTCAAACAATACAAGACCCGTGAAGATTCCGGGGTAGAATAGGTCTTCAGCAACCCATACTTGCCGTAAAGGCGACTATGTTTGTCGTAAAAGGCGACTAACGGGATCGGGTGGTCAGGCTCGCTGACTTGGTTGATACATGTCATCGGTCCCAATTGCGTAGATCGATGCTCATGATGTCAATCACTGGATTGTCTGGTCCAGACTCGATTATTTTTCAGACCGCCGTCATATAGCTGGAATACTGCTGAGTGCGGCGTTAAACAACAAACAAACAATCAAACAAACATTACAATGTTTTGTTTCTTTATATAACGCCGCACTCAGCAATATTCTAGCTTTATGACGGCGGTGTGTAAATAATGGAGTCTGGACCAGACAATCCAGTGATTAATATCATGACCATCGATCCACGCCATTTGGATCGATGACATGCATCAACCATCGTGAGATAATGTTGAGAATCACTGGCCAGAAAGAAAACTTCATGACAGAACTCTTGTAATTCCTCTGTCATTGCAGGTAATTTTCTAAGACACTTTGAGTCTACCCAGGAAAGCAATTAAAATGTAGCAGTATTCCTCACATTAACAAACATAAAAGAGAACCTCAGTTGTCCAGTGGTAGAGCGTCTGCCCGGAGAGCAGAAGGCCGCGTCATTTATATTTCCAATGTTATTCTAGCATGTACATATATTTGTATAGCGTTTATATATATATATTTGTGTGTGTGTGTGTGTGTGTGTGTTTGGTGTGTGTGTGTATATTTACATCAGCAGAATATCTTTGGCAGGAATGTTTACCTACAACATTAGGGCCAACACATTATATCCTTGGTTTCATGAATTACCTTAAAGTGTCAGAAATACGAATGAAAAAGATTGAAATTTTCACGAATGCTGTTAATGAAGGAACTAAAGAAAATTGCACCTGTTTCTAACGAGCTTTAGTCTCACCTGCATTGAGATATGTGTGGTGACTTCATCACGGCATGATCCAATCATGAAACAACTCTGTGGAAACAGATATGCCCGTGGTCGTTGTCGATTTACACAAGGCTTAGGTCATTCCCAGCGTCGGATAATCGTACCAACTGTCCTGGCTGATGTTTCACAAGGAACGGAAAGGTCTGATCATTTATTCGACACAGCATCCGTGATTATTGCTCGGATTGGCAAACACAAAACAAGGTAATCTGGCAAAGAAGTTTAACTTACGTATATATCGATGATATCATATCTTTCAACAACCATCATATAGCCAGTTCCCTTCCACTGATTTACCAACCTGAACTAGAAATATAGGAGACCAGTGAGACCGCCTTACCTGTTTCATATTTTGATCTATGCATAAAGATTCAGAGTGACAAAACACTCTCCACAAGACTGTATGCCAAAATGGATGACTTATGTCGAGCAATAGTTCAGCTGCTCCAGCCTTTGGTGTTTACAACTTTTGAGATACAATCGAGCAAGCTCTTTCGACCAACATTTCAAAAAGCGTTATACGACTCTTGTTCAGAAGTTGTTTTATCAATTCATGGCTACAGCCTTCAAGGCCTTAGTATTGCTTGCAATAACATTTATGGTAGACATATGCATCTGGAGATCATTTCAGGTGTTTTTTCATGTGCCACCGGTGGGGCGAACACCTGGTATCATCACTATTTGTGGTGATTCATAAACACATGCTTATGATATAGTCGTAATCGTACAAGCTGTTTTCTTATAAGTATGGAAAGTTCAAATTCGGTGATCTGGAGGGCCAGGGGAGAACATCAACGTTGTTGTTGTGTGGACAGGCTCTTGTGATTCGCGCTGTATGCCGTCGAGCGTTGCCCTGCTTGAATACATCGTTGCCCTTGGCTGCATTTGGGAGGACGTGTGGTAGGAGAATTTTGTTGATGTATCGTTGACGCTACCCCAACCAAATTTCCTCTACGCAGTTTCCGGCGTAATGTTCTCCCTGACGTCTGTATAGACCCGTGCTCTTCCATCCCAAAGACGCAGGAGAAATCTTGATTCTTCCCTGAACCAGACATCTCTCCATCGCAGTTGAGGCCATACCCTGTCTTGAGGACACCAATGCAGTCGTTGTTGACATTGTTTTCGACTCAATATGACGAGTCGAACAGGACGTCTTGCTCCTAGACCTACTGCTCTTATACGGTTTCGTACGGTCTGGTCGGAGATTCTGCGCTGTCCGGGTATTTGGGATGCGGTTGAGGTGGCTGTGGTCGTCCTTTCACGTAGGTAGCTCAGTCGGATGTAGCAATCTTGGGCGGGGGTGGTTACTCTTGGACATCCCGACCTTGGTCGATCACGTGTTGAAAACGACCCCATAGCCTTGTGATAGTGCTGGGCGCTACATTGAAAACCCTGGCTACAGCTGATCGGGATTCCCCTGCCTGCAAGCGGCCTATGACGTTGTTTCTTTGCACTTCTTTTAATCTTGACATGTTGTTGAACTGTCACTGTTCGATTGACTCAGGTGCCAGGCAATCAAAAACCCTGCACTTTAATACCGTTCATAGTGCTACTTCTCTTGCAGCTCCATGGCTCTTTTGTTAATGCACTGGGTGCGTTTTTCCGAATCGTACGTGTTTCCCGACTAATGGTTTGCATGTCCTTGTGATCATTTTGATCCGTAAAATTTGTCACTGACACTACAACTCAATAAGCCTCTTCATCTTGCACCGCTTGGTCCGCTAATTTTGCTTTTATGGCCAAAAATATCCGTTTTGCGTTTCTCTTTTGAAGAGTATATATACACCAACACAGAGTCCTTTTAAAGGAATCACAAAGAAAGAGTAGTGTAGGTGTGCATAAAGGTGTTTTGACAGGCACAAATATCTTGACTCTAATTTTGTGTAATGCACTCTGCGACATGTGATTAGAAAAACGAATCTGTTTGTCTCTGAACCTAACCATGTGCAGACAAAACTTATTATTCCGACATAACAAATGAAGAACTGCAACATGCAAAGAGACGGGTATAATTAACGGAACGATCTCGCATGAATAAGTAACACCTTGATTGTAAAAACAATATTGATTACACCATCATGTGTGGGCCTTTTTGAAAATATCTATCAAACAAAATATTGTATACAACTAAACCGAGTAAGCGAAGTCACCGTCCTCATTGAAAGCCTCATCATTTACGCAACATATGATTCAATATTTATCTAAAGCTCGACACGAGGGTCTCGATTTCGATGTGTATACTGCAGCTTGATGTTGATTGGCTAGCACAAGCCAATAGTTCCACTGCTTTGAAGGACACAGCCATCGGCGAAAGCTCATTATCAGTGGTTCATATTGGGAAAGGGAGGTCACTCTAATTTCAAACGGGAGCTATTGCCGTTGTTTTCGTATTTGCGAGAAATGACGCCACCCACGCTCTACGTTGTTGGTCCAGCTATTAACTGCCCAGCTTATCCCTAAGGTAAAACGTATTCTTAATTAAATATTTTGACTGCATTATATATTTATGTTTCCATCCGTACATCTTCTAAGATTGATTTAGTGATGATAACCATTTTCTAAAATATGGGCCCACATTTTTCCCCGTCATCTATGGTGATCGAAACAAGTGGGCACCCTTTTGTATTTCGCCTAGCTTCGTTAGGTTGTTTCGTTAGTTCTGATTATCAATTCCTAAATGTGGGCAGACGTTCTTCCGTCATATTGATTGCAACAGGAGGGACCACTTTTGTTAATCGCGAAATTCTACTTAAATATTGATAATCATTTTCTCAAATGTGGGCCCACATTGTTCCCGTCATATATGGTGATCGAAACAAGTGGGCCCGCATTTGTATATCGCCTAGTGCGTAGACGTTCTTCCGTCACAGTGATTGCAACAGGAGGGACCACATTTATTAATCACTAAGCTTCATTAGCTTGGCTTACTTATAACCATTTTCTAAAACGTGGGCCCACATTGATCCCATCTTATAGTGATCGAAACAGGTGGGCCCACATTTGTAAATCGCTGGATTTCATTGGGTTGACGAAGTCATTTAGGCTAGTGGCCTCACATTTGTCATTACTTTGCATGGGTATGTGACATTATATATTATTCTTATTTTGTAATATTGATGGGAAATATCTTTATAAATCATTTCGTGTGACGTTATTTCCACGAAAGGCACAAAAGTCTTTGAAGTTTGAATAACGTCATCATAGCTGACCACACTAGTTTGACAAAAATAGGTACAAAGCAAGAAACTTAGATCTACTTCAAATTAAATTTACGGAGGCAATACTACTCATTCTACTTTTTCCAGTATAACACATCAGTCTAATAAGTGTTGGTGACGATAAAAACCTGAACATATGTCTACACTTGAATTGATCTCGGACATGATACAAGCCTCAAACATTTCCGAGAACTTGTTCCATAAAAAGAATAACTCATGAATATTAATGACCCCACGACCTAGTTTGGCGATGTTCGTAGAAGTGAGTTCTGCTGTATTGTCATCGCATTTGTACATTTTAATCCAATTATAAGTCATAATATTTATTTTAAATACACAGAATAGCAGTTCGTAATGCGGGTTTGTTTAAGTAGTACATATTCTCAACAACAAGTGCGTTTAGTTTCGAATGTGGGCTACCTCGAACTTTCGATTAGGCAACCGGAGTTAGCTCCCTTCTCGAACCACCGATAATGCGGTTTAGCATTGTTGCGAATGATTTTGATTTGACGTCATCAATTTGATCAAGATGTCACAGACGATTTTAAGAGACGTCATTGAAACAATAGAATGATCAGCCCCACATGTGATCAGGAAGCAACTCGCTCGTTTTCTCGGAAAGAATGACAATTGGTAAAATTATAAGTAACGTACTTGGTGATTTTTGATTTTATGTGTCCATCGTGGGAGGATGAGGTTGGGTACGGGTGTCCCTGTAGTCTAAGGCGCCGCAATTCCCTGTGCAGAGTTGCACCCCTTGGGTACGCCAGATGCCTATGATTGGGGGTTGAAATCCTGGTTCGCCCAGATTATGTTTCTAGGTTTGTCAGCACCCGTGGTCGTGGGTTTCACCATAGTGGTAAACGTCAGAGATTCACGAGAGATCATCTGTATTTTGTCATACCTTGCAGGTCATTCTCTAACACTCTTTGAGTCTACCACGGAAACATGATTAAATGTAGCAATATTCCTCATGTCAACAAATATAAAAGACCGCCTCCGTGGTTCAATGTCCGACCAAGTCATAGCAAAAGTCGTCAAAAGAAGGTACTTGTTGTACCATTTAGCTGCAGTATTGTTGAGTGCTGCTTTATACATAAAAACACAAAAACAAAACACACCTGCTTCTAATGAACTTTAGTCTCACCTGCATTTGGACATGTGTAGTGACTTGAACTGATGTTCATCAGCAGTTCATCACGGCATGATCCAATCATGAAACCACTCCGTGCAAACAGCTGTAACCGTGAATGTGAATTGTAATTCGTTGTCAATTTATACAAGGCTTAGATCATTCCCCGGGTCGGATAAGCTTACAAAGTGTCGTGGCGGATGTTCCACAAAGGACAGAAAGGTGTGATCGTTTATTCAACACAACATTCGTAAGTACCGCTTATACTTCCGTGCGGATTCTGGGTTAAAACAGGTCCTTTGCCTAAATGAAAAATAACATTATATCATGTGGGGTAGGGGGTAGTTTAAAACACAAATTAACATGGAAGCAAGAAACCTTAAATTGTTCACTAGATTTGATTTAGAATCCAATTTACCAAATAGAAGTCAAATTGGATGATGACACAACTCGAAAATACCCCTGGAAATGTCGAAATATCCTTTACTACCAACAACGGGTCATAGATAAAACGTAGCATAGAGATACCTGGATGAAACCAAATGCACAGTTAAAATAACAAACAGCACACATGTAATGAAGCATACAGGTAATGAAGGATAAGGATTAAAATGAATAAACAGTAGTGACAAACTGATTGGATCCTAATTAAAATAATCTATTGCTTGATTGGATCTTCAAGGGCAGACTAGATGTAATACCCATGATCTCTGTTGATCATAGTTTTGTGACGGCGTATTTCTATGGCTTCTGTGAGTTTTCTTTTGGTGAAGTCCTGATGTTTGGTTGAGAGGATTTTGACTTTGTCAAAATGAAATTGTTGGCTAGGGATGTTTTGCTCTTCGCTTAAAGCTTGAGAGGGCTGATTTGCAGTCTGATTTGGCTGTTTATATGTTATGTTCTTTGATAAGAGACATTTCACCTATGTAGGAGTCGCCACAGTTACAATTTATCGTATAGATTAATCTTGTGTGGGGTCCCTGTTGGAGGTGTGTATTCGGTAGTGATTTAGTGATTGTGTGTGTGTGTGTGTGTGTGTGTGTGTGTGTGTGTGTGAGAGAGAGAGAGTGTGTGTGTGTGTCTGTCTGTCAGGGTGGAGGGTGGGGAGGGGGGTGTGTGTGTCGGGGGGTTGTGGCCACTGTGGTTGAAAATGGTATTTATGCCTGCTTGGTGCTTAAATAATGTGCTGATTTGATTTGATGAGAGGTCTTGTCGATGTTGGGTAGGGTGATTGTGATTGGGCCACATTCTGGTCTGGTTGGTTTGGGTTTGTACTGTGGTGGAGAAGATCCTCTTGGCTAGCTTGGTAGGGTACTGGTTGAGATTGGTGAAGACATGCTGCAGATGTTTAAGTTCATGGTCAAGGTTGCTGGAGCAGATGTTCTTGGCTCTCTTGGTCAGTATGGAGATGATGCCAGACTTTTTTTGGGCGGTCGGGGATACCATCGGGAGGCAACTGTCCAGAATTCGTCGGGCCGTTTTAAGGGTCGGTTGGCTACTGAGTAATAAACTCAGGTTTTGTTAGTAAGTGAATACGTAACGTACTGACTTACTCTGGTTGTATTGAAACAAACTTAGTAACTAGGGTTTGCAATACTTGTTACTTTGTGTTTCTCGTAGTCTGTGAATTAAAGTATTTCCTTTTTCAGTCAAATTGGCTGAATCGTTAAACGATTAGACTAGTTGGATATTCAAACGTTCTCGTCTATTTATAGTCCAAGTGACTTATGTTATGGAACGTCCCTCTGTGTTTATTTCCCGGCTTATTTGATCCTTTTATTGCCATCTCTTGGTACAATTAGTTGTTAGTAATAAACCTGTGAACCTATAACCACGTTTTCATTATTACTTTATTTTTTTAATTACACCCCCTGGTCATTGGAGCACAGTTCAGTGACACTGCTATATAGGATTTAGCTGTCTTACGGAGAGGTGAGCGTATTCTTGTGAGGTATTAAGCAGTGTTGTAATAAACAGTGTATCTGTAACATACACATTACCTAGATTTGACGGGTTTTTCAATGGATCTTGATAGTTGCATGATCATAGGGAGGTTGTAGGTGTGAGACGGAAAGTTTGTAGTACTGCTGGGTAGTGAGCTCAAAGGTGTCTTTCAGGCGTTTCAGGATTGGCTTGTGTTGGCGTTCTAGTCTGCCTGTTGGATCTTTAATTTTGATAGTGTTGGATAGCATTTTGTTAACCAGGGAGTGGAAAAAAAACTGTCGACTGTACAATTTTGACTGTATCATGAGCATGTGTGTATGAATCACTATCCAATAGTGCTGATGCCAGGTGTAAACAAACTTTTCCTTCGATATGAAATGTAGCATCAGCATCAAGATTACATAAGCTTAGACGCTGTTATGAAGACCAACATAACAAATGTGGTACATACTTATATGTACGAATAGCAAGTCCAGACTCAAGAAGACATGAAGTCTTTCTGTCAAATAAAAACTGTTTACTTTGTCTTAAATGTCTTAGTTAGGCATCTGACTCGCAATTTGTATTAAACTTGTTCAATTAAAAAATACGTTTCATTACATTAAAAATGCAACTGCACTGAAGCTCACATGGATATGTAGTCGACAATTAATACTTGATAAAATAAGTTGACTGACATAAAAAACCGTAAATGCCGAAGTCTCCATTATTTGACAAAATGGATTTCATTGGGCGTAAAAGTCAAAATTGCATGCTTCCTAATCTACCATAATGAATAAAATATGTAAATATGTTGACTTCATTTTAAAAAAAAATGGTAATTCATTTGATTGAATTTATCAACATCTTCAAACATTTTGAATGAAAACATAAGAACAAAATTATCAGTTATTCCTGTGTAAATTTCAAATTTTGTTATTATTATCTTATTATAGCAAGAATCATACACGCCACATTTCAGCGTTATCAATACGGCAGTTCCTGCTAAGAATATATTTACAGAATGTACCAAGTATCATTTTTTGTCTTATATTTGTGACTATCTTTGCACATGCATGATTACCACTTCTGCCATACCTTGATAATCTAGTGTTGCAAATAAAAGGTGAACTACAGCAGCACTTTGAGTGATCCATTCGTCTATGCTATTGCTTGTAACTTTCCATGTGTAAGAGCAAACTCATGATTTCATGTTTTGTTACATCATGTTCAAACAAAGATAAACTATGCTGCGTATCTGGAACATATCCTTGTTTTTCGTTTCAACAGGTTACAACACAGAGAACTGTTGCAACTATGATACTAACGAGGAATGCGATCAAGTTATCTTTATGGATGTATGTTCTCTTTCTTGTGGTAAGTAACTAAATATTGTAGCTACACGTACAGGTATCACAAAAGTTAGTGACTAGAAGTTGCCAGTTAAAAAACATTTCAGCTTTATCAAGGCTACCTCTAACTTATTAGGTCAAGACTATCTAGACAATGGACTGAGGTGTCGTCAATAGGTGAAAAGGATTCGAATTGGAAAATCAGAATTTAGAAAAAAAACCTTGCTCCAGAAAATAATGTTTCACTAAATCCCTCAAATATCCTTGGAGAATACAAAGATAACTTCATGAAGCTGTGACTGAAAACATATTCTTTCTCTTATACAAAAAACCCAATCCTCCACCAAACGTTATTCCTTCGCAATATTAAATGGTCATAATAAGACCAGATATCCAAACGGGCGTTAACGAAATGTATTTGTTTTACTTCAGTTGAACATATTTTTTGTTTCCCTCAGGGGATCTTTGGTGGTGCCTTAGGACCAACCTTACTCGATCTCAAGCATCTCTTCCAAGTTAGCCTGTTAGAAACGTCAAACCTCTTCCTTGTGCATGGTATTGCTGAAGGGGCTGGATGTCTTGGCTCAGTGTTTCTATTGAAGTTTCTGGATTCAAACCTGGTACTCACGGTCTGCATGCTACTCCAGGGGGCAAGTGTTTTGCTGTTTGCCATGACGCCCCATCTCAATATAGCTTGTGTGGCTGTTGGAGTTACAGGGGTAGCAACAGCATGTGCCTTGAATTGTAAGTATATCATTTTAAAGTCAACTGTTTTTTGTACACATCGTACCAGAGTTATATAACTAGACGCTAATTAAGAACCATGAAATACTCCAATATCTAGTTATGAGAAGGATTCCTAGAATCAGAAAACATTCTTCAGTGTTCTGTTATTGTCAACTGTTAAATGAGCAAGAATCTGTTCGACAGACAAGGGAATCATTCGGCTGACTGATTTGTTTGTTTGGAGGACACATGAATGCAGTTATATTTCCAGCCATCATAATATAAAAGTGGATGATTCTAAAACTTGACTAAATGTGCCTGTTCCATGATGTGAGGAAACGTAGCAGCAACGCAATATTCAAAGACATGTTTTAGGTAAATATGTTTAGCCAACACACCTATAATTATATTCGCCATACATGGATGCAATAGGTTCTGAGAAGAATTAACTGATATTAACACTGCATGAAATATAACATTTCCATGTGTTCCCTAGTGTTTGGAATATGGTGGGCATTGTTGGAATCTTGGCCCATAGGCAATGTCACCTATAGAAACTGTTTTCATTGGGTTTGAGAGTGACAGGATTCTTTACATATACTCAAAACATGATGAAATGGTAGTTGGAATGGTTTTTTTATACAACATATCGCTAGAGTTCCAGTCATTTTAAATATATTGTCCATACTGTTATCGAAATTATTTGTGTACTTTGTAACCTGACCTCAAATCATAGTGCCGGGTTAATCGCTCAATATGCAAGTGCCATGACGTGGAGAGGGTGTAATGGTAGAGGTTGTCCGGGTATTGAGGCTTTTAATGAACAGCTATTTGGATTCCTTTGCTGTGAATTTGATGCATGAGCCTATTACTGTTTGTTTGTTTGTTTGTTGTTTGACGCTGCACTCAGCGATATGCCAGTTATATGATGGCGGCCTCTTTATAATCGAGTCTGGGAGAGACAATCGAGTTGTCCGGGTATCGAGGCTTTTAATAACCAGCTATTTGGATTCCTTTGCTGTGAATTTGATGCATGAGCCTATTACTGTTTGTTTGTTTGTTTGTTGTTTGACGCTGCACTCAGCGATATGCCAGTTATATGATGGCGGCCTCTTTATAATCGAGTCTGGAAGAGACTATCGAGTCATATCAATAAATATCATTAGATGCCAAATGTTTCACTGATATCGAAAACACCAATATTTAAGATTCAGTTAACTGACAAAGACAGAAGTGGATGGTAACCTAAATGTTCCTCTAAAGATTTACCTGTAAACATATTTCGAGGTTATTTCTAAAAATTGAAAGAATGCCATTGACGTAATCGTCTCGAATGGAGATGCCATATGTCATTTGAAGGAGGTTGATGGCAATGCATCTTACAAATAATGTGCACATTATGTGGTTTAAAAGTCACCGGTTATTTGTTATTATGCCCTATATTTTATCAAACAAGATGTAGATTTCTTCACGGATATTTTCAGAAAATCAAAGTTCTGTTCTGTTGGAGCATCTCACTTACAACTCATGTATTGGTCATACATAATGAATGCATTGGACGCAATGGAAAACGCATATTAATTACATTGTAATATTTATTACAATGTAAATTACAATGTCTTGCAAATGATTCTCATGTGAAAGTTCTCATGCTCCCAATAAGTGCCTGGGTGGTTGCCAAGGGAAGAAAGAATGTCCCACGATTCACCAAGAATATGGTCGCGTGCCTTGTCCTCTATGGGGATGAACTTCGGTCCGATTGCACCAACATATTATCTCACGTACACATCCAGAACCTCATCTCTGTACACATATAACCCGTGAGGATTCCGGTGTAGAATAGGTCTTCAGCAACCCATGCTTGCCGTAAAAGGCGACTAATGGGTTCGGGTGGTCAGGCTCGCTGACTTGGTTGATACATGTCATCGATCCCAATTGCGTGGGTCGATTATTTACAGACTGACTTGGATGATACAGGGCATCGATTCCAATTGCGTGGATCGATGCTCACGATATTAATCACTGGATTGTCTGGTCCAGACGCGATTATTTACAGACCGCCGTCATATAGCTTGAATATTGCTGAGTGCACAGTTAAACAACAAACCAACCAACCAACCGTACACATATACCACTGATGCAGTCGGATTCGTACAATAGACTCTGTTTCGAGCTGAGAATTCTCATGATAACTGCCATTTGTATTCATACTATTGTTCTTTTTCAGGTGTTGTTTACCAGTGTAACCTCATATTCCCTGGAACCACAGCCATCATGCATGGAGTTTTCATATCCTCATCTGTTGGAGGCATCGTTGGCCCTCTCATCGCAGGCCCTTTCCTTGAAGGTGGAGAAATGGCATATCTGCATTTGCCTGAAAATGATACCTTGCACGAAAGCATCTTTTCAAACCAAAGCATAAATAGCTCTATTGCTGGCATACCTTTAATAACTAACATCTCTACTCCAATGACAATGGATAACGCATCGCATCAGCATGACTCAACGACTGCTTCCAAATATATCTCAACAAATTCCACCAGGAACACTAAAAAATCACAAGTGTACATTGTCTACATCATAATAGGCTCGGTGCATCTGCCAGCATTTCTGGGATTTATAATGTTATTTATTTGTGAGAGAAATAGTGATTTGTATCAAAGTAATGAAGTAACAAGTAGCGATTATAAGCACATAGAAGCGGGACAGGAACCTAGTGGTGGACTGAAAACGATTATATTTTACATATGTCTAGTTTTTGCATATATTCCTTTCGGTGGCTTACCGTTTGCATATAGTGGCTATCTATCTGTTTATGGCGTTGAAAGTAACCTTCATCTCAGTATCTGGAGCATGGCTGCCATGACATCTGCATTTTGGATGCTTTTCACACTTGGCAGGATTCTGGGAACGATCCTCAGCCTGCATCTAAGACAGTCAGTATTAATCTACATATGTCTGACTGGGGTGTTGGTGGGGTCGGTGGCGCTGTTGTCTTTGAACCAGCTTGGTGAAGTTTGGCTGTGGATCGGATCAATGGCAATAGGTATCTTTACCGGTCCCCTTTTGGCGGCCTCATTGGCTTGGTGCAGGACCTGCGTTACTTTGACGCCAGCAGTGATAGGGATATGTACGTTTGGAGACTTAACAGGTGTATATCTTTTGCAGTACTTTACAGGTCAGGTCATGGGTCATTTGGGGTTATATTGGTACTTGTATTTCATTACATCCCTGGCTCTCTTTGAACTCATGATATTTGTAATTCTCACGGTGATGAGCTATTACGTAGAATAAATCAGAAGGTATGTTAACACAGAATATTAGCCGATTGTGTTTGTGTATCCTAAATATCATATATACGACATACGTCGTTTTTGGACGAATCTTTGCATTACCTGATACATTACAATAGCAGTTTCGGGGCGGTCGGGTAGCCTAGTGGTTAAATCGTTCGCTCGTCACGCCGAAGACCCGGGTTCGATTCCCGACATGGGTACAATGTGTAAAGCCCATTTCTGGTGACCCCCGTGATATTGCTGGAATATTGCGGCGTAAAATCAGACTCACTCACTCAGTAGCAGTTTCCGACATGAAACAACCTGGATATGCTTTTTGAAATGCCGGCAGCTGTGACGTCGTAATATTTTTGTGAGCTGCATGAGAGTATTTGTGGGAGAAAGAGCTTGGCAACTCTGTCAAACAGGAATCAACGTTTTGGCTCTATCTTACTGAACCGGCCTTAATAGAATACATATGAGGTACGAGGCAAAGTCTAAATTCTCCTCCCAAAGCATCAGGACTTACAAAAAGAAAACAATAGAAATTCGCTGTCACAAACCTTTGACCAACAGAGATCAAGGGTATTACATCCCGTCTGCCTTTGAAGATCCAATCAGATTGTGCGACTATTTTATTTAGTATCCCATCAGCTTGTCCAACTTTATAATCCTTACTGTATATCCGACTTCATTAACTGTGTGCTGTGTTTGTTTGTTGTTCAACGCCGCACTCAGCAATATTCCAGCTATATGACGGCGGTCTGTAAATAATCGAGTCTGGACCAGACAATCCAGTGTTTGATGTTATGAACATCGATCCACGTAATTTGGATACGATGCCATGTATAAACCAAGTCAGCGAGCCTGACCAACCGTTAGTCGGCTCTTACGACAAGCATAGTCGCTTTTTACGGTAAGCATGGGTTGCTGCAGACCTATTCCACCCCGGATCTTCACGGGTCCTGTGTGCTAGGTGTTATTCTTACTGTATAATGGCTTCCTCCAGTTATAAGTGAACTACTTGTTATCCATCGTTGTCTATGTGAATCTGCTGCTTATCACAAAATGTCATGTATATATACTTTTCACTTGGTAGTTGTCACTCCAGCTTGATAACAGGGTAAGAATCGACATCAATAAACAAGAAGTTGTTATTCATAAAGTTGCATGTTTTCTTATTTACTCACATACTTCCAGAATGCCAATCAAACAGTTACACTGAATTAAGTTTCAAATCATACAAGGCAGTAATCAATAGGTCACAATACGTGTCAGCAGCAATAAATATATATCAGGCCCTATTACACAAGCAAGTGCAAACACGAATGTCAAGAATTTGTCACAGTCTTGAGTGAGGCACGTGCTCCATTTCTGGTGACCCCCACCGTGATATTGCTGGAATATTGCTAAAAGCGGCGTAAAACCATACTCACTCACCCATCACTCCAATGCGATTGACAAGAGGTTGATAAATATTCGACTTTTAGATAATAATGTTCACTCTTTATGGCAACAAACATTGTACCGTTTCTGTTTGATCAATAGTTTAAAAGTAGCATTACATTTGTAGCAGTACAGACTCAATTTTATTCTTATATTTGGAATCATCAATTTGGAAGTTGCAATTTCTTCCTCGTGAAGGAGGAATCAACTATAATAAAGAATATGTAAAAAATGCATGATCAATTTTATGTGCTTTCTGAGTGCAAAAAGATTTAATTTTTACGCATGGGCAGTAATTATCATGAAATTTGTCCATTAAACCCTTTAAAATTGAAATTGGTTGGCGGTATCATAAAGGTACCACATGGTCGGACGCACTTTCATGCAGCATAAAGTGTGAACAGATGCAGAACACGCAGGGAAAGCAATATTTTACGTTCGCTTCTTTGGGCACCCTTCATCATTCCTAAAAGCGTAACTGTGACCGCGATCTGTTTCTTTCTGCCCCACGTATGCTCTGACCAGGCTTCCGGTGGAGGTTCATTGGACGCAACTTTTGAACATGAATAATACGATATGTTGACGGCAATGCGACCAGTATTTTTGTGTTTGTTTGTTAAAACAGGGAATGAATGACAACTCAATTATTGTCCAAAATAATGACAATTATGTTTTTTTTATAATAAAAGTTCAGCTGGATATCACGTGCGTAATACAACCAACCGGTCCTTTTAAATTAAAAGATGTAAAACATTATTTTACATTAAGGGTTGCGGGTAGTTACTCCTAATGTAAAATTGTTTACATTAAGAGTTAACACGTAACCCTTAATGTATTTTTTTACATTAAGAGTAATTTTCACATTTAAGGTTGTAACCAAGCATGCTTCAGCTGCATCTTTTCAAATGTCCAGTTGCAATGTAACGGTAAACAATTACTTCCGAGAATAGGTCAAGGTCATGGGGTCGGGTTCATTATTCAGGAAACTCAAAACGTAAACGAAGATGTTTGAAAGTGGGTGTATCTCCTGACTAGCAAATATAAACAAACGAAATGTGAAGGGAAATACTTTAAAATGAGTTTTGTGGAAACAGGAAAACGTATAGAAAATTATAAAAAGAACCCGCGTCTACCGCATGCATTCCTCATTTCCCCCCCGAAACTTTACGGAAACATGTGAGCAGTTACAAAATTACCTTAATCTTGTCGACCTCTCATCCCTGCTGACACAAGAAACTGAAACGGAAAAAAAATATACACGCAAATACTTCCTCAAAACGAAAATAAGTCTTCCAGATGCTTATTGATCTGTTCCACATCAGTGTTATAGTCCGGTCAAAATAACGATAGACCAACCACAAATTGCAACAGAAATGTTTTTAGTTGATTCGTATTTAACAAGCCCTCCTTAACATCATTTCGGAAATCTAGAAAAAATCTAAATAGGGGAACATTTCTAAATTCAGTCATCCTTACTATGGCGATTAGCATTTTCATAGAAAAAATAAACATATTCAATTTTTTTAATTTATTTAAAGTTAACAATGATACATATCAAATGAAAGCTACTAATACAGGCTTAATTATGTCACATCTTTCAATATTCTGTCTTGTCTTGTTTTGGTTCAGAGAAATCAGCAAAAATCTCTTTTCAGCTTTCAATAATTGTAATCTATCTTGTTCCAAACAGCATTAAACGGAAACAACCTATTTAGTTGTCAAAACAGCACACACACACACACACACACACACACACACATGCCAGACAGTGAAGAACACTGCAGTCTGTGACGCCTACAGCTGCATCTGTTTGAACCACACGTGCTCGTATTATAGTAGCATTGCATTATTGCGAGTATTTATTTAAGAGCTGCTGGCATACCTGTCAACTGTGGAATCATTCGTTCATCAATAACTATCCAACCCTATTCTTCAGCTGCAACTTCATCCACCGTTTTCCATGCAGCAGCTGATGTTACTGGTAAGCTTTGTGGGGTGGCGTAAGTCACAATTGATGTGACCTTCTCACGTTTTGTTGATTGGTTTGGTGTTTAACGCCGCACTCAGCAATATTCCAGCTATATGACGGCGGTCTGTAAATAATCGACCCACGCAATTGGGATCGATGACATGCATCAATCAAGTCAGGGAGCCTGACCACCCGATCCCGTTAGTTGCCTTTTACGACAAGCATAGCCACCTTATACGGCAAGCATGGGTTGCTGAAGACCTACTCTAACCCGGAATCTTCACGCACTCAGCAATAGTACAGCTTTATGACTGCGGTCTGTAAAATAATCGAGTCTGGACCAGACAATCCAGTTATTGACATCATGAGTATCGACCCACGCAATCGGGATCGATGACATGTATCAACCAAGTCAGCGAGCCTGACCACCCGATCCCGTTAGTCGCCTTTTACGACAAGCATAGTCGCCTATTACGGCAAGCATGGGTTGCTGATGACCTATTCTACCCCGGAAATTGCGTTTCAAGTGATAGTGGAATTGTTTCTGTGGCTTGAAAAGAAATATTTCCCCACGCACTCTTTCTAATATTCGTTTCATGAGAGCAAATCATGCTTAAATCCAACCACCTTGCAAACAAAAGTGTTTAAAAGTGCACTCTGTTATGTCGGATGTTAAGTCGTTCAAATAGATATTACCCGTGAAGATCCGGGATTGAATAGGTCTTCAGCAACCCACGCATGCCGTAAAAGGTGACTATGCTTGTCGTCAAAAGCGACTAACGGGATCAGGTGGTCAGGCTCGCTGACTTGGTTGCTGCATGTCATCAATCACACATTGCGAAGATCGATGCTCATGATATCAATCACTGGAATGTCTGGTCCATACTCGATTATTTACGGACCGCTGTCATATAGCTGAAATATTGCTGAGAGCGGCGTTAAACAACAAACCAACCAAACCTTCAAAAATAGACTCAGTTGTAGGTTTACTACTCCCTGCGACATCTTGGTGAGATGGACCTTTCCGATATACTCCGATGAATCTATTCTTTAAGTCAGCTGATGAGCATGTTTGATTTTCAGTGATCTCTTCATATAATTTCCTTTCCTTTCTTGCTTTTTGGGGGCGGTCGGGTAGCCCAGTGGTTAAAGCGTTCGCTCGTCACGCCGAAGACCCGGGTTCGATTCCCGACATGGGTACAATGTGTGAAGCCCATTTGTGGTGTCTCCCGCCGTGATATTGCTGGAACATTGCTAAAAGCGGCGTAAAACCATACTCACTCACTCACTCTTGCTTTTTAGACTGATTCGTGTGGGTGGATAGTACTACCGGTGGGGAGGAAATGCAGTGTTCGGAATAGACATCGACCCTCAGGCCCGTGGCTGACAAACTAGTTCTCGGACTGATGGTTTTAAATTTCAGCATGAACCCCACGGGCTGCAGTTTATTTTAAGCTGTAAACATGGTAAATGAATCATAACATGTACACTGAGACTACTCTGTGAAACAAGGTCCAGCTTCAAAGTACTCCGCTCGTGAACTCGTTTCAGCCTGTGTTCCTGCCACACCGTAGCCACGACAAAATAATATAATAGTTCCATGAACCTATCTGTCATATGATTTAATTATTAAATCTATCACTTTTCACAAAGACAGAAAATACGATTTTTATTTCAATTTGTCATATTTTACTAATAGACTTAAAATGAATCTGTCACTTTTCACAAAGTCAGAAAATACTTTTTTTTATTTCAATTTGTCCTATTTTACTGATAGACTTAAAACAATGAATTATCTCCTGCAGTGTTATTGAAAAACGAAAATCTTGGACGCATCCTTCGACATCGTGGCCATATGTCAAAGAGAAATATAAAGTCGTTTCAAGCAAATCGTAAATAAATTATACAAAGTAATAAATAAAATCAACAAACCTATTTCTTAAAAATGTCAAACGAAATCTCGGCATTTGTCGCCTCGATTTTTAGGCTCGGACACCATGTTTAATGTCAAAACATGCATGAGAAGTCTTTGTCACGGGTCGTAACCTACCGGGATATGTCCACGGAGTTCAGTATTTTAAACATAACTCGCGATTTCTTGCCTAAAACGTTGAAAATAACACGATTTAACCAGAGACTTTCGCCTTAATGTGAAATATCATACACGGTACCTATTGCTGTAATTGATTGGCTGCCTTAGGTCATGTGCATGATTTTGACCAATCACGATCCCTGTAGTAAATTACGACAAACCAATTTCTATCCAATAAATTCGTATGTTACAACTACGAATATATTCCTGGTGTAGTTACTGCAATATTGAAAGCTTACGAAAACGGAGGTAATTCCCGTTATTTTCTCACTGAGCGGAAAGCCATTATTATCGGAAAATATTTGAGGATAGATCGTATTTGAAATTATTTTTGTCATCATTTTCCGATACTTTAACAATGAAATAAAAGCGAAATAAGTTAGAGGATAGCTCTATCATAAAATGTTAAAATTGCCGAAAATCGCCATAAATTTTCACTTTCCTTGGTGTTTAATCTGGACGTTATGAATGTGTTAGCTAAATTGTTAATAAAAACGAACTTGTTTATGTGATAACCATAACTTTCATATTTATAAACAGTAGGATTATACTTTTCAAATGGTGCATGACATGTAGTAGCAACGATGTGTTACAAACTGATAATTTCCTTGATAAATGTAGGCTTCGTCTATCACCATTAAGTCACGGGGAACTCGGTTTAAGAGCAGTAAAGCTTCTGATTGACCGTTTGTGTTTTGTAATCTATATTGCAAGAGCCTGTCTCCCTGCTTCAGCTGAAATGTTTGGCCCAACAGTTTCAGGATATAAAAGTACTGCTATCTCAGTTATACGCAGCTCCGGTTAGTTTATTAATAGCGCTCATAAAATATTTCGTACCTTACACGAATGGCTGCAGAAATGTTGGAACAGGAGCGATTGGCTTCGATAGCATATTTGTCAGTAGCAATCCCTTCTGTTTTAAAGTGGCTATGTTAAAAATTGAGGCAACATATTTTAGTCAGCAGTCTTCACATTACGAGTATGGTTAAATATAATTCAACTGCAGAACACTGCAGCATTTTGATTTAATAATATATTTTATTTAAATATTTCAGGAGTATATTTTTATGGAGTCAGTATGACGAAAAAATACTTCAAATTTTACGTCTTCCGTCACGGTTTTCTGAAATGTGACAGAAATGGTAACAATATTATGCCAAATATTGTTTGTTGTTGTTTGTTGTTTAACGCCGCACTCAGCTATAATCCAGCTATATAACGGTGGTATGTTAATAATCAAGTCTGGACCAGACGATCCAGTGATTGACATCATGAGCATCGATCCACACAATTGAGATCGATGACATGCATCAACCAAGTCATCGAACCTGACCACCCGATCCCGTTTGTCGCCTCTACGACAAGCACAGTCGCCTTTTAAAGGTAAGCATCGGTTGTTGAAGACCCATTCTACCCTGGATCCTCACGGGTCTTGGAATACTGGTGAAACTACAGCCACAGTTACCTTTTGTCTCAGTGCTCAAGGGAAACAAGTTTATATTAGGCTTTAACAAATACAAAAAACAACTTTCGCTGGAATCTTTTTCCACATTCCCGTGTGTAAATAGGCTGTTCCGTAAACCAAGTAATACAATAAAACGCCTTAATGGATGGAAAATAAACCGTTATCACCTTAGTGACACATTCAGTCATTGGATAATTGTATTTGTTTTGTTTTGTTTGTTTGTTGTTTAATCCGCACTCAGCAATATTCCAGCTATATGACGGCGGTCTGTAAAATAATCGAGTCTGGACCTGACAATCCAGTGATTGACATCATGAGCATCGATCCACGCAATTGGAATCGATACCCTGTATCATCCAAGTCAGTCTGTAAATAATCGACCCACGCTATTGGGATCGATGACATGCATCACTCAAGTCAGGGAGCCTGACCACCCGATCCCGTTAGTCGCCTTTTACGACAAGCATAGTCACCTGTTACGGCATGCATGTGTTGCTGAAGACCTTTTCTAACCCGGAATCCTCACGGGTCTGGATAATTGTAAATAACAATTCTTCAGACATGCCCGGAGTCTCTCATGCACAAGCTCACGTAATTCCTCACTGAAGGACCGTTTTCGTTTATCTCAATAACCCTCAGTGAAATTAACCTCACCTGCTGCCACTGTTATTGGACGTATTTACACGCCATTTACAGAAATGAACACCAGTAAAGATCCAGGTTAGAATTGGCCATCAGCAACCCATGCTTGTCGTAAGAGGCGACTAACGGGATCGGTTGGTCAGGCTCACTGACTTGGTTGATACATGGCATCGTATCCCATATGCGTAGATCGGTGCTTATGATGTCAATAACTGGATTGTCTGGTCCAGACTCGATTATTTACAGACCGCCGTAATATCACTGGACTGTGCCTGTCGTAAGAGGCGACAAACGGGATCGGGTGGTCAGGCTCACTGACTTGGTTGATGAATGTCATCGTTTGCGTAGATCGATGTTCATGATGGATTGTCTGGTCCAGACTTGATTATTTAAGACCGGCTTCATATAGCTTAGATATTGCTGAGTGCGACATTAAACAACGAACAAACAAAAAACATTCATACCGCTGGAATATCGCTTGGTGCGGCGTTAAACAACACACAAACAAACAAATAGAGATGAAAATTGCAGACTCATTAGCACTAAATATGCAGGAATAAAACATGGGTACTATTAATGGTTTTGTCAATCCGGATCAGGTTCAGCGGATTAATTGTTTTCAAATTCTCTAAGGATTTCACTTTCATCTTCTAAGTGTTCAAACCAGCTGTTTCTGATTCGGCATTTTTCTATACAGAAATCCCTAAAGTAGACACTTTGGCGGTTTATCACAAGATCCCCATAACATTGTCAAAAACAGTTATACCTTTGAAGCTGACAAAAAGAAACATGATGGTTTGGGGTGACCTCAGGTTTCTAGTGGTTACAAAATGATCACATGAAGGTTGCATTCATCAAATATTCTCCACACATGACAAACTAGCCAAAAGAAATGTGCATTTAACCAGGAACGCAGTAACCTTGTTGGGAATCGATGAAACACACACACACACACACACACACACACACACACACACACTGTGCATATAGGCCCCAAATTCTCCCTAATGTTCCCCTCTAGGTAAAGAAAAGATTCCAAACATTGCAACATTTGCATTGTACTGACAGCAGAAAGGCCGTCGTCCTTCGAACCAAAACCAAACATCCTTATCAGGAATCTGTCCCAAAGCACCAGCAAATAATGTAGAGTCGGACATCGCCGCACTGGGCACACAGGCATTTCAGCTGAAAGAGAGTTCTGCGTAATTTGAATATTTCTCTTCGATCTTGGCCACCACTTGGTTGTCAAACGGGACAGAAAATTCAATAACATAAAGGACGCAGTTGATTTATCAAACAACACAAGATCAGTTTTTTGCACTGATGTGGGGGGCTCCACACGAGTTTCTCTTCAACATTTCCGTGACGCCTTCTACACAGTCAGGGCCTTACAGGGAAGACTACCATTGTCAGAACATATAACTGCCGGAGAAAGTACAATGGCCTTGCCATCGTGTCTTGTTTGTTATATGTTTGGTGCAAATTTCCAAATGGGCTGTCACGGATGGATGGCGATTGATAGAGCTGGAAAATCTATGACCTATGTGTGAAAAAAGATGCACAGTAAATATATTTACAAAGAAACTGGTAATAAATTGTCTTGTTAACTCATCAGATTCATCATTACGTCAGTGCTTATTTTTGGCTAACAGTTATGATGAAAATGTCAAGCGTCACGAGAATTAAACTGGTCAGAAATATCCATGGGGGTTTCATCACGGCGTCACCGTTATTCTGTTTAACGACATTATGCATTATGTTTTCTTGTTTCAGTCCAATTTGTTTTGTCAGCTAAATTATAAAAGACATCAAAACGCCTACTGATTAACAACTGCTTTTTGCAGGGTCCCCGAATTGTCTCATTTCCTACTGTTTCAAGTTACAAATATAGTCATTTTGTCCACTGTTGAAACTGTTTGCTGATGCTGTATTTTGGCCTGTAATTTTATGCAACCGCTGCGAATGATTGATGAATTCGATATATTTGGGATATGTACGTCAGTCCATATACGCATTTACGTGGATACAGACAAAGAAATTCAGAAGGGACATACACAGGAGTCCTCACATGCCAGAAAAAAGACTATGTTTACGTTTCAATGCTACAATTCTGCACCGAGGAACGGGAAAGTGTGTTCTATTGTTGAACGAAACTGGCAGCACAAACTGCCAAAAGGAATATATCACAGACCCCTGCTACATCCACCAAGGACAAACACCACATCCTTGAACACAAGACAGACCGCTACTATATTTACCCAGGACAGACACCACACCCTTGAACACAAGACAGACCGCTACTACATTTACCAAGGACAGACACCACACCCTAGAACACAAGACAGACCGCTACTATATTTACCCAGGACAGACACCACACCCTTGAACACAAGACAGACCGCTACTACATTTACCAAGGACAGACACCACACCCTAGAACACAAGACAGACCGCTACTACATTTACCAAGGACACAACACACCCTTGAACACAAGACAGACCGCTACTACATTTACCAAGGACACACATCACACCCTTAAGCACAAGACAGACTGCTACTATATTTACCAAGGACACATCACACACTTGAACACAAGACAGACCGCTACGAGATTTACCAAGGACACAACACACCCCTGTACGCAAGACAGATTGCTACTACGTTTACACATAACAAATCCCTGAACACAAGACAGACCGCTACTACATTTACCAATGACACATAACACACCCCTGAACACAAGACAGGCCCCTGCTACATCTACCAAGGACACGTAACACCACACCCCTGAACACAAGACAGACCGCTACCTTATCTACCATGGACACACAACACGCCCCTAAACACAAGACAGACCGCTACTACATTTACCAATGACACATAACACACCCAAGAAAACAAGACAGGCCCCTGCTACATCTACCGAGGACACATTGCACCACACCCCTGAACACAAGACAGACCGCTACCTTATCTACCCAGGACAAACACCACACCTCTGAACACAAGACAGACCGTTGCTACATCTACCTTGGACACACAACACACCTCTGAACACAAGACAGACCGCCACCTCATCTACCAAGGACACACAACACATCTCTGAACACAAGACAGACCGCTACCTTATCTACCAAGGACACACAACACACCTCTGAACACAAGACAGACCGCTACCTCATCTACCAAGGACACACAACACACCTCTGAACACAAGACAGACCGCTACCTTATCTACCCAGGACAAACACCACACCTCTGAACACAAGACAGACCGTTGCTACATCTACAATGGACATACAACACAACCCTGAACACCAGGCAGACCGCCACCTTATCTATCATGGACACACAACACACCTCTGAACACAAGACAGACCGCTACCTTATCTACCAAGGACAAACACCACACCCCTGAACACAAGACAGACCTTTGCTACATCTACCATGGACACACAACACAACCCTGAACACAAGACAGACCGCTACCTTATCTACCCAGGACAAACACCACACCTCTGAACACAAGACAGACCGTTGCTACATCTACAATGGACATACAACACAACCCTGAACACCAGGCAGACCGCCACCTTATCTATCATGGACACACAACACACCTCTGAACACAAGACAGACCGCTACCTTATCTACCAAGGACAAACACCACACCTCTGAACACAAGGCAGACCGCTACCTTATCTACCAAGGACACACAACACAACCCTGTACACAAGGCAGACCGCCACCTTATCTACCATGGACACACAACACTACCCTGAACACAAGGCAGACCGCCACCTTATCTACCAAGGACACACAACACACCCTGAACACAAGACAGACCGCTCCTACATCTACCAAGGACACACAACACACCCCTGTACACAAGACAGACCGCTACCCTTATCTACCAAGGACAAACAACACACCCCTGAACACAAGACAGACCGTTGCTTCATCTACCAAAGACGCACCACACACCCATGAGCATAGACTGCTGATAAATTTTTAATCTGTAGTGAAAAAAATAAAACAAAGATGAAATAAGAAACAAAGATCAATTAAACTTCTTTCCTGTTGGTTTCCAATGATCTCTGTAGGGGCGTTGTTCGTGAAAATTAGAAAAAGTAAAAAAACCAAATAAAAAAACCACAGTTTCTGCAACGCAAAAGAAGTTCAATATCAGTCTCGGTTCCACTGTAAATAATGATTGCTAATACTCGACAGTCATCATCTGCAGAGGACATTTTATTACATTTGATAACATCCGGGACGAATAAAGTAAAAGCAAGAACCGATAGACAACAATTTATATTGTAGTTTTAGTTCATTTGGCAGTCCGAGCAAGTTCGATTTGTCTTTCAAACACTTTTCATTTGTAACTCCAATTTATATCAGTTTCAAACACTTTTCATTTATAACTCCAATTTATATCAGTATGTATCTTGGTGCCGCCACCGTGGTCTAGTGGATAGAACGTTTGCCTGGAGAGCGAAATGTTGGTGGTTTGTACCCCTGGCCGCGTCATACCAAAACACGTTAAAATGTGTACTTTTTGTTACCTTGGTTGGTTGATCGGTTGGTTTGTTGTTTAACGCCGCACCTAGCAATATTCAAGCTATTTGACAGCGGTCTGTAAATAATCGAGTCTGGACCAGACAATCCAGTGATTGATATCATGAGCATCGATTCACGC
The DNA here is from genome assembly GCF_022045235.1 of Haliotis cracherodii. NCBI lineage: Eukaryota > Metazoa > Mollusca > Gastropoda > Lepetellida > Haliotidae > Haliotis > Haliotis cracherodii. The sequence goes on from NW_027266276.1 coordinate 6,462,068, forward strand.
AATTGGGATGACGACCGTGCATCAACCAAGTCAGCGAGCCTGACCACCCGATCCCGTTAGTCGCCTTTTACGACAGGCATAATCGCCCTTTACGGCAAGCATGGGTTGCTAAAGACCTATTCTACCCCGCATCTTCACGGGTCTGTTTTTACCTAGCCTGGAGATCAATACCCCGGATCTTCACGGGTCTGTTGTTACCTAGCCTTGAGATCAAAATTATAGGGACAAGGACTGGTCGGCTTTCAGTCAGTATATTTTGTCTAAATGGGGTATCCGTGTTAAACTGCAGCCCAAACTAATACAAGCGCACACGCCCACACCCACACCCACGTCGCTTTTTAAGAGCATTAACCCTGTTTCACGCACGTGTATCTAGCTGGTAGTAGGTATCCAAATTACTCCGAGAAATTCCGTGTTAAATATGATATTCATTACAGTGAGTGAGTTGTGTTTAACGCCGCTTTTAACAGTATTCGAGTTATATCGCTTAATGTGGGAGGAACGTCCGAAGTGATGCAGGTCTTAGACGTTTACCACTTCCGTGAAACCCACGAGCACGGGTATGGTGCTGACAAACCTAGAAACGTAATCGGGGCAAACCGGGATTCAAACCCACAATCATAGGTTTCTGGCGTGCCCAAGGAACGCAACTCTGCACAGAGAATTGCGGCGCCTTAGACGACTGGGCCACACGTGCCCCCGATATCCATTACAACGTCTTAGCCTTGATTGTGAACGAGTACCAGACCATGGAGAAAAATTCCTTTAACGTGTAATCGAGTAGTCTTTTGCACAGGTTCATGTAATCTGGTGGCTCACCTATACGGACTAGGTAACAGCAAATATATGAGTGCTTTCGCATGCGAGAGCACTTGAGATATTTAACTCAGCCAGATGAAGCAACATGAGTCTTCGAAGATGAAGACGATGTCTTAATGACCTTATCCGTATCTCAGTAAAAAAAAGCCACTGAATAAAAAAAATGGAAACTAATAACCATAATTAAGAACCTCTTTTCACGACATTACGAGATTCTAACGAATCGTTGAAAGTTAATTATGAGTGTGAAGTTCAATTTACAGATGCTGAAGCGCTATATCCTTGCTCGTGACTTGTGTGAGTGGCGGCCCTGCTTATGGAGCAGTACACGTTTACTCCTATCGCGAACACCTGGTGCCATCACTGATTGTCAGTGACCCATCCATCTTGCAACCACTATTTTGACTTTTACCCCTTAACGGAATCGGTGTCGGCAGAAAATGGAGACTGATTAGTTTGTACCGTTAAAGTTTCCTATTTGCAGCAAAGGGAAATGATCTGAGTGTTGGGTCATTTTTAACTTTCTTCCCAGCTGCCACGCCGTCATACAATTGAAACTTTTCAAACTGCGTTAAACTTAAAATACACACTCCATCTCCAAATCCCCACCACCCACCCTCTCTGCATCCCCATCTCCTACCACTCATCTTTTCATTATTGTCATCTTAAGATTTCCCTCACCCACGTCACCAACGTCTCCCTCCTCCAACGCCCCCTTCTTCCACATTATCCCTAGTCCTCCACTACCCTTCCCTACCCTAAGCGTGTCATTGAGAAGTGCCTGTTCCCTTGATCTGTTCTTTTACCTGATTCGTGATATCTTTGATGTGCACCCTTCTTCCATCAGACTAATGCCATGAATCCACATTCCTGAATCTTTATGTTTTACAAACTAATCTCCTTGGTACAATACCTTGACCCTTATCAATCGGAGCAAACAAACACAAAAAGGAACCACCGATAAACGCAATAATCGTCATTAATTTTACCAATGATCACAATGCAAAACCAATGTAAAATCCGCGCTCTTTGATTTTCTCTTAAAATGGAACATCGTTATTTTTGCATGAAGACACCAGTCGATTGCTTCTGTATTGGTCATCTGTCTCGAAGCTTTCTATTGGTGGCGTAATGGCTTTCCAGAATGCCAATTCGGCGCTTCACTTGCCTTGAGCGTAAATCATTTTTATCGTGCCCAATGTGAATATGTCTGCCAAGGAAGCGAGGTTTTATCACATCATAACTCGGGGAATCTGTAGGACTTTTAGCCTAGAGAATTGTGTCGTTATTATATATATATTTGAGTCAGAGCTGAAATTAACACAGCTAAATTGGCATGTGTTCACTGAGAACACAATGTATATTGGTTGTGGCAACGCCTTAAATATTGTTTAATTATGTCATCCATTATATAACTGTCATCAAATACAACCATTACACATATATAACTATCATCAAATACAGCTGTCACCCATATATATATAGAACCGTTATCAAATACAGCCGTAAACCATATATAACTGTCATCGAATACAGCCGTCACCCATATATAACTATCATCAAATACAGCCGTCACCCATATATAACTATCATCAAATACAGACGTCACCCATATATAACTGTCATCCAATACAGCCGTCACCCTATATATAACCACCATCAAAAACAGCCGTCACCCCATATATAACCATCATCAAAAACAGCCGTCACCCAATATAAAACGTTATAAACAAACAGTTGTCTCACATATAACTGTTATCAAAAACAACGGTAATTCATTATATAACTCACAAAGTCCATAACATTTATGAATAAAAGCACGGTCCTGCTTGACAACGGTATACGGATCAACACCAAAAAGCCGCTATCTAGTATATAAGAGAACTCGTTATACATATACCGTATTCGACGTAATAAGCGCCCAGGGCGCTCTCAAAATTAGAAATAGGAGGCTCTTGTTAGAATATAATTTTGGTGAGAGAAAGAATAGAGTTGAAATTTCGTGGTTTATGCTAATAGTCAGAAATGATGTAAAAGAAAAGTCTGTGCGTATTATACACGACAGATATATTTTCCAGAATTTAATTGCCCATAATTAAAGGTGCATGTAACACACGAGTGCGTATTATATAGTGTACTCAGAGCTCCAGATAAGTTGCGTATCTGCGTGAAATACGCATCAGAAATGCAGAAATACACAGTAAAATATAATCCAAGCGTATCAAATACGCAACGAACATTACAGATACGCTACAAAAATAAAACTTGTGCGTATCATCAAAATATTGCGAAGTAACCCTGCGTATTCGATTAGCAAATCAGCTACTTATTTTGAAATTATAAAGGGGCATTCCGTCAACCTTGCCAAACTCCATGATGACAGTTACATCATGATCATTTGCCATCACACTTTCTTGTGGAAGTATCGTTATATTTTTCAGTCCTATAAAGCTCTCGAACTCACACGACACCAGTTTGCAGGGACTAGATGAATAGTGTTTTTTAAATATTTAACTTAAATACCCACATGTGTAAAAACTAGTGGGTAACAGAAATTTGAATACGCAGGTAGAATTACTGATACCCAATGATTTTAAAATGCATGGGTAAAATACCCACAACACCAAAAGCTTATCTGGAGCTCTGAGTGTACATTGATCAATCGAATTGCTTCTTAACAAATATTGCCGTGGACGCTTATTACGTCGAATACGGCATTTTGTCCGCTTTGTCGTCCGTCCACTTCCAAGAAATGTCCATCAAATATCATCCCATATATAACTGTCATCAAATAAAACAGCCGTCCATTATCTTAATGTCATCAAATACAGCAATCATCCTTAAATAATTGTCATATTTTATACAACAGTAATCACACATCAAAACACCCATCACACTACATGCATAACTAGTAGGTTTCAGACATATATGGGTCGTTTGATTTTCGTATCATTAAGACGATGAGGAATGTGAATGTCATTTGAATCAATTTCATGTTAGAATGACATTCTTTGGGGACAAGTGTTAACTCTCTTATTAAATATGTAGCGTTTCTTTACCATATAATTACATCAATGAATTGTACGACAGTAAAAAGTATAGTTCCTTGAGAAATTCCAGGCCTTTATGAGTCAGAGAATTATTTGGAGGCCTTGACATTTTTAAAAACCTTATGGCGTAGGGATAAATTTAATTTCCCCCAATCAGGCAATATTTGCCCTATATTCCACACGACTAGCCAACAAGAACTGTTAGTTAGAGGCTCTCTCGCGCGGGCAGGCTATTTTATCAAGTGTCAACTTGTGGGTTTAAAGTGACTGAACGTCATGGGAATAGATCGTTTCTAATTTAAATACTCTGTCCATGCATTGCAAAGATCGACTGACCAAGAATTCTTGTCATCTTGAAATGAATGACTTTTCTGACAAGATGAAATTCTAATTGATTCCCCTATTTGATTTATGATTTTTTTTCTTCTTAGCTGTTGCCAGGGAAAATGAAGATTGTCATAGCAATAGTCAAGAAGCTTATTATTCTCTTATATCATGATTGATATTATAGTACTTAACTGGAGCGGATTGTGTAGGTCAATATACAACTATATTCGTCCATTAAATTCAAGTAATTACAAACAATCGATCTTCCATAGGGTAGGGAAACCTTTAAAATATCTAGAACTTCTTTTTTTGATGATCAAACTCATTAAGGAATCGACCTTACATAGTTTTTCAGCTACCTCTACAAACCCGATACTTTTTTATATATTTCTAACTAACTATTCGCATTAATATATTTTTAAAGTATTCAATGTAATTTTTGGGTAGGCAATTTCATTTTGTTTAAACACTCTGAAGCACAATTATCTTTTTCATGAATTTTAGGGAACCATTAATCGAATATTTGTTTCGATAAAATCCACCCCCAACCTCTCCTGAATATCAAATGGTCGGTTTAATTATTAATCTTAAGACCTATACTATACTGAACCGCAAAAGAAACGTCACCCCAGGTAACATTGCATGAAAAGTTAAAATATCTGGGTAACGCCGTGGGGAACGTTATTCGGAGGCTTGTGTTGTTGAGAGACTCGTGGGGTGGTCTGAGCATCATGGCGTGGGGTGGAATTGGTCTTGCACAGAGGGTCGTCCCTGTGGTCTTCCAGAACATCGGTCCAGGGAGAGGCAAAGGTGTCACAGCAGCTCAGTACATCGATCATGTCTTGAGACAACACGCCATACCTAATTTGGCACGTCGCCGTAACCACGAGTTTATAAAGCCCGTGTCCACACTGCGAGAGCAACAAGAGACTTCCTCCAGTAGAATAGTATCAGAACCATGCAGTGGCCTGCCCTCAGTCCCGATTTAAATCCCTTTGAGCACATGTGGGACGAGATTCAAAGACGGCTGAATTGACGTCCGACCAAGGCCGACAACTGCAGCTGAACTGCGTTAGGCGTTCCTCAGAGTGTGGGCTCAAGTGACTATGGCCTTCATCAACCGCCTCATCCATTCCATGTACCGACGTTGCACGGCAGTCATCAATGCACATGGCGAACACACGAGATACTGACTTGTGATGCGATTTTCTCAGAGACTAGTGTTGTGTTTCACTTTAAGAACATTTGACACTTTAATTGTAACCTTGATGATCAGTTTTGCCAAGTTTCATCTTTTTGATATGTCTCAAAGTATGTTTACAGTGTTTAGACAAATAAGGTTTCTCATATACCTATCCATGGTGACGTTTCTTTTGCGGGTCAGTATATAATTGCTTAAATAGATAAATCTCTCAAGATAAGAAAACACTTATATCTATCTATGTAGAAGAATCTCAGGCAAGATGTTAATAAGAAAACAAAATGAAGAGTATTCTCATCAATGACAAAAATGTCACACCGGTGAGATTAATGTTTTATAACGCATGTATAATTGAACACTGCCGTTCACTTATACCATCGGTTTATCAGACATCCTAAAAGGTGCATGTTGTGGAAGACGAGCAAACATCAGCCAGTACACAGATTATTTCCGAGAGAAAATCAATTGTTTTACAAATATCAGAGTTCAAACGCCAGCACCGACTACGATCGTATCTTGAGAAAAGGTAATTGCCGATTCTGGCCAATAATGATAACAGTGGTATGGAAAATATTAGCAATTTCCACAAAGTCTCAGTGCTGCTTGCTCATCACGAACCGCCATTGTTATGAAGAAGATACGCTCGGGAGTGATGGATTAATATAATCCGTTGGCATGTTGAATATATTTGCTTTTATAAACCCAGTATGCCTGACGTTTTATTAAATACGGTTTGATGAACGAACTCATTTGGACCGAAAAGCAGCAAGAAGTTGTCTCTCTTGCCACTTCGTCCCGGTCAAATGTCTATTTGAACGGTTCCACCTAGACCTTTTACTACTTGGAAAGTTTAATTGGTGTCCCTATTGATGATTACAGGAATTTGAAATTCTGTAGGCAAATACCAGTTCGGTGCATCTGAACATAACAGGCCAACGGACCCTAACATTAATCAACTTTACCCATTACAATGCATGGCAGATTGTTCAATGTGGAGGCCAGATTCGCCAAGCTGTTCCACATGCGATCACTGATGGTATTAAGAATAAAAACGTGATACACATTGGTGCATTTCATCCATATTGACGTGTTATGACACGAGGCCTTTAAATATATGTCTTTGATGTCACTACAAAGCGATTACCTCTAAATCAGCATCTCTATTGTATGGATCCTTTTCTACTCCGGTTTGTCGTTGGCTACAAAAGAAACGGTCACGCATTATAAACAGAAATAATCTTTGATGAGCAATTCAGTTAACAGCAAATCAGGAATACAATATGGCAAGGTACCACAACGTTAACATGCTGTTATGCGTATTCAATACTTCACGGCTATGTATCCTCTACGTCCCTTCGTTGTGTGTACATATATGTGTTTATCATCCAAAACTGGCTCTCACAGGAGATATCGCTTGGATTAGATCAAGCGATATCTACATTGTAGATATCGCTGCAATGAAATTACATCACAATGCTTTGCAGACTATTGTGACGACATTGGTTACCATGACGTCACACTTAAATGACATCACTAATGGCGCTGCTACTGAAGCTGTTAGCAAGCCTCGGAATTTTTACACTTTTATCAACTCGTGTTGATATATTTGACACACGGGTGAGATTCTCTATATAGTTCACGACTGATATTTAGTGTACTAGTGACTCAAATCTAATTTTAACAGATTAATTAAATGAGGCGTTGTGTAATTCTTGGAGGTCGAATTAGCCTAACTCTGAGCAACGATCGTGGGTTCGTATCCCGGTTCGTCTCTAGTGTGTTTCTAGTTCTTCGGCACCCTATGTTCTGTATTTAAATAACAGGTACAGGAACAGATATATATGGGTTGGGTAGTTTTTGGGTCGGATTGTCGTGAATTGCCACTGTGTGATGGTGAAGTCATTGAAAGTGACCATGAGAATGATGCTTGAATGGGGCAGACACTGTTGGTTTCTGTATTTAGGAAATATACGAGTGAGGCTTGTTTATCGTACAATAAAACACTGCAGGAAGAATAAACCACGAGTTACGCAGTAGTTTATTGTCCCTGTTGTGTTTTAGTGTACGATAAACATCCCCCCACTCGTCGTTTATCTCTTACATGGGATATCAACATGATGTATAGCCTCTTTCAGGATGTTAATATCCTTTACGAGCTTTAGAAATATTTACCCGTATTTAAATATTATTGTATTTTTTATTTATTGCCACATTTGCTTTTAATTTGACAGCACCATACCCGTGCTCGTGGGTTTCACCAAAGTGGCAAACGTCTGAGACCTGCATCACTTAGGTTTTCCTCCCATCATCATCTGACACGCCGTAAAAACATTAAAATACTTTTAAAAGCGGCGTTAACGCAACTCACTCACTCATATATCTTTCTGTGTCTATGTGTGTGTGCGTATGTCTGTGTGCATGTGTGTGTCTGTTTGTAGATGTGTGTTTATATGTGTGTGCGTCTGTGTGTGTGTGTCTATGTGTATATATGTGTGCGTATGTGTGTGTCTGTGTGTATATGTGTGTGTCTATGTGTGTGCGTATGTGTGTGTATGTGTGTATATGTGTATGTATATGAATGTGTGTGTATATGTGTATTTCTCTGTGTGTATTTGTGTGTGTATATGTGTATTTCTGTGTGTATTTGTGTGTGTATATGTGTATTTCTCTGTGTGTATTTGTGTGTGTATGTGTGTATTTCTCTGTGTGTATTTGTGTGTGTATATATGTATTTCTTTGTGTGTATTTGTGTGTGTATATGAATGTGTGTGTATATGTGTATTTCTCTGTGTGTATTTGTGTGTGTATATGTGTATTTCTGTGTGTGTATTTGTGTGTGTATATGTGTATTTCTTTGTGTGTATTTGTGTGTGTATATGTGTATTTCTCTGTGTGTATTTGTGTGTGTATATGTGTATTTCTTTGTGTGTATTTGTGTGTGTACATGTGTATGTCTGTCTGTGTTCCTTTGAGTGTATGTGAATATGTGTGTGTGTGTTTGTGTGTGTGTGTGTTAGGAATGGGTAGTGTGCAGAACAACGCCGCGTCATAACACATCAAAGCATCCAGCATACAAAAGAAAAACCCACAATATTTTTATTAAAATGTATTTTGAAAACACCTACATGCTTATCTTCCTGTTGTCCTGACGTTGGGTTAAATGCGTTCTTCAACTACATGCATATGCATTCACAATATAATTCTACCAATGACGAAATCCACTGAGTTCAACAGAACAGCCATTTGTCCGACGAAGGATCCTCTTGAATTTCAATTCAAAGATTTCAATTGGATCGTTTTGACGAATAAGCACTTTTTTGTCTTCTCCATCGCCATGATCGCGACAGTGCACAGTAAATGGGAAGTGTACTGTGAGTGTTCGTCAACTCAAACACCTAGACAGATAAGAAAGAATCCAAGACTGACTGAACTTGAAGGCTATTTACACTTACGAGACAGAACAATAACTCCGAAGAGCTGACGCTTTCCGACCTTCATGACTCAGATTAACAAAGAATACAAAATACTACCCCAGCTAATCTCCAGCAAGAGATTGTCGTAAAGAAAATAAAAGCAATGTTTTTATTCATCAGATATTATATAATGCATATAATGTAAATAAAAGCGACAAAAAACATGTCCATAATCACACGAAATGTCTTGTGTTGATGCCTGGTGTTCGCAAAAAAAAAAGTTGCGTATCCTGCCCGATCATCACAAACACATGCAATGGTCTCAAAAGCCATTTCAACGTTGGTAAATCGTCTTGGGGAAACTTGAAGGATTATTAACGGTCAGACTTGATGTGTTGCGCGGATACTATGCGGTTACAGATGATGTCCTTGACGACTGAGATGATCTATGATGATCTAATGACGAACTGATGAACACCATTATTACGTGAAGGCCATCTGCACCCGAAACATTTCTACCCCACAACACTCCCCATCCCCACCCACTAACACACTGTGTTGCAAACGAACAGATTTCTTGAAAATAATTCAGAACCTATGCCCTTGTACACAGAGAATATGTAATTCAAACTTAACATTTCGTCTTTCGCTCCAATAAAATCAGTAAATGTGCTATCAAATGATATGGTCATCACTTGATTGTCGGGATTGTTTCCAAATTGCAGGAGCACTGGTGTGCGGTGTTATGTGACACACAAACACTTGTTTCAGTAGCGGGAGCTACCGGAAGGCAAGAAAAAGGTCCATTTCGCGATAACCTGTTCCCATCACCGATTTTCAGTGATCCATTCATATATTTTCCACCGCTTTTCTGCCAATGAACCCCAATGTAATCTGTTTCGGCGGATAATCGAGACTGCTTATTCTCTGACGTGAATGTACATGTGAATATGGAGGAATGGGACCGTAATATGAAGATGACGATGATATAATAATAATGACAACGATTAGTAAGTGAAATGAATTAACGCCTCTGTGAAAAGTATTCCAGTTATATCACGGCGTGTCACCTTGATGTGGGAGGAAAGCAGGTCTCAGATGTTTGGGTGAAACACACGAGCACTGGTATCATGGTGCTGACAAACATAGAAACATAATCGGGTCGAACCGGGATTCAAACCCACGATCATAGTTTTCTAGTATGCCTAAGGGACGCAACTCTGCACAGCAAATTGCAGCGCCTTAGACGACTGGGCCACTTGTGTTCCCCGACAATAATCAAGCATAAAGAGGGTATCATTGGAACTTCCTAACAATCAAGCTAAATCCAAGGAACAGTGGTCTGGGAATGATCGCTATTTACTTCAGTAATGGAAGTGGTGGTTCCAAAATAAGAATCGTGAAGTTTTTAGCTCGGAAACCACCATAGGCTGCGGTCTGTGAGCAGAGGCCCTTACATCACTTCAAGACCTTTAAAGCAGTGTCCGTCTAGCTGTCAGTTCAGTACAAAATGCTCACAGTTTCAATTATTGAAGTCGTACTGTAATCCCGTGGAAACTTACGAGATGCGTGACATCAGGATGCCGTAAAGCGCGCAGATATTTCGTCTCGAGTCTAGAACGTAATCGCCAGCTAACAAGGGCTAACAGCCATTGTCAGGAGAAACGAATGGCAAAGATTGTTTCATGTGTTAATCCCCGTCGCATGTGGAACGATTTTGTTGAAATACTGGTATTGGAGGGATGTCACAATATGCGTGATGCATGATAATGAGAGAGCAAGAGGTGCGTGTTTGGTGAGTCTGGTGGACGTGTGTGCTGCTGGTAAACTGCGTGGTTCATATTCCCTACCTTTTCTGTAACACTTGGCTTCACGGCGGTAAATGAGAGACTGGTAGGTGATTGGTTGATGAGGATCGCTGAGCAAAGGGATATGGCCCGCTAGTTCGAGGAAGATAATCGTTGGGTTTTTAGCTAAAACAAACGTTTACAAACATTTCCAATTTTAGCTCTAGTAAGCTTATGTCCTGCCATGCTTTGCTCGTCTGTAAAAGTGATCTCCTCAGAAACCAATGGACCATTGAAGTTGAAACTTCACATGCTTGTTCCCTGCAGTAATGACACCTGAATGTGTTCAAGCGATTTGAATCTGATTCTCTCTATGGTCCTTACAGCTTGATAATCTGTCCATAGCCATTACACAGCCAATTGTGTTCACGATATATGGACATTTGGTACATGTTTAGCTCGTAGACCGGCTCAACGTATTTGTTTTTAACATTAAAAAGCTGACCTTGATTTGACTTTTGCTCATCAAAATACTCTCTCGACTCTGTAAACATCTCCTCAGAAACCAGTTGAGAAATGATGCTAAAATTGTGTGTGTATGTTCCCACCAATGGCATTTTACACATATGTTCCTTTTCTGCGATTTTTTTTTATGTCTTTGGTGTGACCATACTCTTAAATGTTCTTAAATTCATGTTTGGTTTAGTAAACGTATCCTCCCCTGAAATGAACAGCCCAAAGCAGCTGAATTTCGGCATTTGTGTTTCAGCTGTGTCATATCTTTTTTTCAAATCAGAAGTAATCAAGTGTGTTTTAAGTCCTTTTAGAATTTATGCAGAAAATATTGAATATCTATGCAGACAGGAACTTTTGTTAAGTTTCTGTCTTTGTGTAACTGTTGAATACAAATACAGGTGAGCTACAGTGTCATGACAAAAGGTTTCTAGATTCCCGGGGAACAATAGATCACATGAGGCTCAGAAGCAACCGAAGTGACTAACTTCTAATTGTGTTGCTACAAGTGATAACGGCTACAATCTTTACTATTACTTTGGGAATTGAGTGACCGTAATGACAAAAGAATTGTTTCATGTTGTGCTGGTATTCTGATATCAGATCAGTATCCAAGAATACATCCGAGCATATAATTTCATCTTTAATACGATGTGGGAGTACAACTCGAAGTGACACAGGTAGAAGCATGTAACCACTTGGTGAAACTCTCAAGTACAATGTTGACAAAACAAGAAAATATCCAAGGCAGCCCTGGAACGACAAGGGTCGCAACGTTTACTCTGCGCTGATTTTCTTGGGGGTTGCAGGTTTAAACAATTCAAACGTGAGGGGAAGAATTAATGTTTGGCCATGGTATTGCTCATAGTCATATTTTTCGTATTGAAGTCCGAACAACCGTCGTCATTTTCACTTATTTCAGCTAGTGCAAGTGATAGAAACAAATAAGGCTTGTTGGCAGTCAGCTGGGCATCTCTGATAGTTTTCACTTGGAATTTGAAAGCTTAATGGTCTAACAATTGCCCCAATCCAACCTTGGGTTTTTCTAGTCTATCTTCTGCAGAATAATATCAATATATCTAACGCTCAAATGCATATCAATATCTTGACCTTGATCCCGTTTCAATGTTGTGTAATGATCACACAAATCATTGCAAAGAAGGAGTTTCCTCAGCAAGACAGAATATATGCACTTTCTGAACCACATCAACTCGTTTTGGAAGGATGGAACAGTCATACACACATTTCCCCAAATCTAAACTAAAAAGCCCCGAAATTATCAGTGAAATGGAAAGACGACTGACGTCAAAGGCCATTTTAGAAGCTCAGATGATAGCTTGTTGTCTTCTTGCAACCAATTTACCACGAAAGATTGTGTTTAAAGATGAAATGACGTCATGGCAATTTTATAAAAGACGTTTGTCAATATTGACAATTTTGGCGGCGTTGTGCAATCACCGTCCCATTTCGACAGCTTTCTCAGACAGGATTCTATTGAATGGTATCACAGATGTACCCACCCACCTTCAACTATGCTTGACGACCCTGTTACGATCCTTTGGTTTTCAACAGTATGTCCGTGCTCATGGGTTTCACCAAATTTGAAGACAACTACGATAGGTTCAGTGTGGCGTTGTAAGACATGTATTTTGTCCTCCTATCTAAAAGTAAATAAAATCGACAACATCATTTCTAGAAATCTAGAAGTAGTGTTAATTGTACATGTGTTTATGAATCACTATCAGATAGTGATGATACCAGACTGACAAGTATTTGTGCCTCATAATATGCTTCCCTGATCGCTGCTGCTACTATTTCACTTGGTATCATTCCCATCGAGGAGATCAGAATCATGCCACAGAAAGGAGTAAACATGTGTATGTAGACTATAGCTACTCATTACAACTACTTACCGCGGTAGACTACCGAAACGTACTGTGGTCCTTACGGACAGCCCTTGCGATATGTTTGCGGATTTAATGCTGTAGGTTCGTGTAATTTAAGCGATCACAATTCCGCAATAAGAAGTTAGTATTGTAAACAGTAGTGTAGGTCAAACATAATGCAGGTTCCAATTGGTTTGACACATCCTAGGCTTTTTCTAATCCATTTATTCACCTGAAAACCACAACAATACATTCCTTTGAATTGAATTAACATGCACGCGTTGAGGGAAGAAAATGCAGCTTGTTACATTATATTTCTGCGAAGAAGGTAAACCCAATAATCTGAAGAGAAATTGGCTATTTTGGTTGCTAAATCTTCGTAATGGATGATGCAGCCATTTTCTGAACATCGATCCAGCAACCAAATTTCCTCTAATTGGACCTCTCGATTCACCTTTGGCTATCTTGTAGCAAGGATTATGACATTGATTTGACGGTATCCACGGTGTTAAAACCATGTGGCTCCATATCTTTATCTTTTTAGGATTATGACAGTATCTCTTCTGTGAGCCCTATGGGGCATGGGAAGTGGCATTCTTCTATTCGACTTGTAACAGGTGTACACGTCTTCTGTCGATTCAGTTTGAAGTTAAACAATAGAAATAGAAGAAATAGAGAAACATAAGATGAGAAAATCGTAAGCCAAATGTGTGCTTCAAGATAGCGTTGATTGAGGACTGAAAGTTTCAAAGAATCACATTTCTTCTCTAAGTTCAATATTATGTTCTACTAGAACTCCCAAAAGTTTCTGAACTATGAATAAAGCCACTCAAAGGATTTGCTTGATGTGAAATATCAGATAAGTTGATTGGTGTCAAAACCTTGTCAGAGGCTATTTTTGTACAGTTTGTCATTTAAGATGCATGTTGATTATATGTTAAAAGCATAGAAAGGCTTACTTGATCCAAGTAATTGTCAAGATGTCAACCCAGAACAAATCTCGGAACAAATTTGATGTGTTGGTGCAGGTCAAAGACAGCCTCTCTCGTTAAAGACACTATTTCAAAGGACATTGTAAACTCACACTCTTGAATGTACGACAGATGACCTTTATTGCCGGTACATTTAAGGAACCAAGTTGTTTTATAAGACAATATCACAACCTCGGAGACATCTTTACAGATGTTTTCTTTAATCTAACCAAGCTAAGACTAAATATCAGGAAAGTATCAGTTTCATACTCTCCTTTTCATGTCATGGTGTCATTGTTGACTAAACACAGGATTGGTATTTTAGGAATGTAATAATAATTGTCACATCGAAGAATATTTTGTTGTTGTAAAAGAATGCAATACCATTTTTCTGCAGAAGAGAGTTATGTGAGCTTTCATATGGACCACCTAGTGTTATCGCTAAATTACCATGTGCCGTGAATGTATGTGTGTGTGTCTATGTGTGTGGCTGTGCATGTGTGATTATGTGTGTATGTATTCGTGTGTGTTTATATGAGTGTCTGTCTTGTTGTATGTGTTTCTGTGTAGGTATATGAATGTATATCTGTGTGTATATATATGTCTGTGTTTGTCTCTACGTGTCTGTTTTTGTGTGTAAGTATGCGTGTATGTGTGCCTCTGTGTGTGTGTTTGTGGGTGTTTCTGTGTGTGTGTTTATATATATATAATATAAATATATATAAAACCGCAATCAAATACAACCATTACCCATATATAACTCTGTGTGTGTCTGTGTGTATGTGTATATATGTGTGTCTGTGTGTGTCCCTGTGTGTGCGTTATTGTGTGTCTCTGTGTGTATGTATGCGTGTGTTTGTCAAAACACATCAGTTTTGAGATCAACCAAAATATCCAAAAACAGCAAAGAAAAAGGAAACAGAGCTAAATGAATTTTGAAAACACCTACATTAAATCAGCTTCATGCTTATCTTCCTGTTGTCCTGAAGTTGGGCTGAATGCCTTCATAAATCATATGCATTCACAATATAATTCTACAAATGACGAAATCCACTTCGGCGGGAGTTCAACAGAACAGACACTTGTTCGACGAAGGATCTTTTTGACGTGTTGAAAAAGATTTCAATTGGATCGTTTTGACGGATAAGCACATTTTGTTCTTTTTGTTTTTTCCATCGCCATAATGGCGACAGTGCACACTAAATGGGAAGTGTACTGATTGGTGAGTCTTCGTCAACTCTAACACCTAGACAGATAAGAAAAAATCCAAGACTGACTGAACTAGAAGGCTATTTACACTTACGAGACAGAACAATTACTCTGAAGAGCTGACGCTTTCCGACCTTCCTGACTCAGATTAACAAAAAAAGAATACAAAATACTATCCCAGCTAATCTCCAGCAAGAGATTGTCGTAAAGAAAATAGAAGCGGCGACAATGTTTTCATTTATCAATTATTATATAATATAAAAAAGCGACAAAAACATGTGCATAAGGAAACGAAATCTCTTGTGTTAATGCCAAGTGTTCACAACAAGAAAATGTGCGTATCCAGCCCGATCGTCACAAACACATGCAATGGTCTCAAAAGCTATTTCAATGTTGGTAAGTCGTCGTAGGAAAACTTGAAGGATTAACGGTCAGCTTTAATGTGTTGCGCGGTTACTATAAGGTTACAGATGATGTCTTTGACTCAGTGGGAGATTATGTGCTGTGGTTATAGAACAGACATCGGTACACGGGGATTTAGTGGATGTTGTGTTGGATTGTCGTCAGTGGGAATTACGTGATGATACGTGTGTGTGTGTGTGTGTTTGTTTGTGTGTGAGTCTGTGTGTGAGAGTATGTGTGTGTGTATGTCTGTGTGTGTCTCTGAGTGTGTATGTGTGTGAGCCTGTGTTTGTGTGTGGGTGTGAGTATGTGTCTGTGTGAGTGTCTGTGTGTCCACGTGTGTGTGTGCGTGCATGCATGTGCACGCGCGTGTGTGTGTGAGAGAGATGAAGGAGATAAATGTGATGATCTATGATGAACACCACTATTACGTGAAGAGTCATTGTTAGAATTTTGAATTTATCAGAATAATCTGTTGTTATCACTGATTTTCAGTTATCATATATAATTTCCACCGCTTTTCTGCCAATGAACCCTAATGTAATCTGTTTCGGCGGATAATCGAGACTGGTTATTCTCTGACGTTCATTGTATATGTTTACATGTGAATGTACATGTGAATATGGTGACTCTGATACGGAATGTGACCGTAATAATGACAACGTCTAATACGATGATATACGACAATAATGATGACAACAATCACTCAGTGAGTTGAATTAACGTTGCTGTGAACAGTATTCCAGTTATAGCACGGCGTTTCACCTTGATGTGGGAGGAAAGCAGGTCTCAGATGTTTACCGCGTTAACATTTGGGTGAAACACACGAGCACGGGTATCATGGTGCTGACAAACATAGAAACATAATCGGGTCGAACCGGGATTCGAACCCACGATCACAGTTTTCTGGGGTACCTATGGGTTGCAACTCTGCACAGCAAATTGCAGCGCCTTAGACGACTGGGCCACTTGTGTCCCCGACAATAATTAAGCATAAAGACGGTATTATTGGAATTTCCTAACAATCAAGCTAAAACCAAGGAACAGTGGTCTGGGTATGATAACTATTTACTTCAGTAATGGAAGTGGTAGTTCTAAAATAAGAATCGTGAAGCGTATAGCCCGGAAACCACCATAGTCTGCGGTTTGTAAACAGAGCCCGTATATCCCTTCAAGACCTTTAAACAGTGTCCGTCTAGCTGTCAATTTAGTACAAAATGCCCACAGTTTCAATAATTGAAGTCGTATTGTAATCTCGTGGAAACTTACGAGATGCGTGACACCAGGATGCCGTAAAGCGGTCTAATCCTTCAAGAATTCAGCGCGCAGATATTTCGTCTCGAGTCCAGGACGTAATCGCCAGCTAACAAGGTCTAATAGCCATTGTCAGGAGAAACGAATGGCAAAGATTGTTTCATTTGTTAACCCGTCGCATGTGGAACGATTTTGTTGAAATATTGTTCTGGGAGGGATGTCGCAATATGCGTGATGCATTATTATGAGAGAGCAAAAGGGGCGTGTTTGGTGAGTCTGGTGGACGTGTGTGCTGCTGGTAAACTGCGTGGTTCTTATTCACTACCTTTTCTGTAACACCTGGCTTCACAGCGGGAAATGAGAGTCTGGTAGGTGATTGGTTGATGAGGATCGCCGAGGAAAGCGATATGGCGTGCTAGTTCGAGGGAGATAATTGTTTGGTTTTTAGCTGAAAAAAACGTTTACTTTGCAGCACAATTTAATATATCATTTCCAATTTTAGGACACCTGACTGAAAGTCTAGTAAGCTTATGTCATGCCGTATATGCCCGGCACCTTTGCTCGTCTGTAAAAGTGATCTCCTCAGAAACCAATGGACCATTGAAGCTGAAACTTCACATGCTTGTTCCCTGCAGTAATGACACCTGAATGTGTTCAAGCGATTTCAACCCGATTCTCAATACGGACTGCTTGATAATCTGTCCAAAGCCATTACACAGCCAATTTTGTTCACTATATATGGACATTTGGTACATGTTTAGCTCGTAGACCGGCTCAACGTATTTGTTTTTAACATTAAAAAGCTGACCTTGATTTGACTTTTGCTCATCAAAATACATTCTCGACTCAGTAAACGTCATCTCCTCAGAAACCAGTTGAGAAATGATGCTAAAATTTCGTATGTATGTTCAAACCAATGTCATTTTACACATATGTTCCTTTTCTGCGATATTTTTTATGTCTTTGCTCTGATCATACTCTTAAATACTCTTAAATTCATGTTTGGTTTAGTAAACGCATCCTACCCTGAAATGAACAGACCAAAGCAGCTGAATTTCGGCATTTGTGTGTCAGCTGTGTCATATCTTCTTCAAATCAGAAGTAATCAAGTGTGTTTTAAGTCCTTTTAGAATTTATGCAGAAAATATTGAATATCAACTTTTGTTAAGTTTCTGTCTTTGTGTAACTGTTGACTACAAATCCAGGTGAGCTACAGTGTCATAACATAAGGTTAGTAGATTCCTGGGGAACAATAGATCACATGAAGCTGAAAAGCAAATGAAGTGACTAATTTCTATTACTTTGAGAAATGAGTGCCCGTAATGACAAAAGAATTGTTTTATGATGTGTTACCATTTCAATATCAGATCAGTACCCAAGAATACATCCGGGCACAGAATTTCATCTATAATACGATGTGGGAGTACAACCCGAAGTGACACAGGTAGAAGCATGTAACCACTTGGTGAAACTCTCAAGAACAATGCTGACAAGACAAGAAAATACCGAAGGCAGCCCTGGAACGACAAGGGTCGCAACGTTTACTCTGCGCTGATTTTCTTGGGGGTTGCAGGTTTAAACAATGCAAACGTGGGGTGAAGAATAAATGTTTGGTCATGGTATTGCTCATAGTCATATTTCGTCTTGAAGTCGAAACAACCGTCGTCATTTTCACTTATTTCAGCTAGTGCAAGTTATAGAAAAAAATAAGGCTTGCTGGCAGTCAGCGGAGCATGTCTGGTAGTTTTTACTTGGAATTGGAAAGCTCAGTGGTCTAACAATTGCCCCAACCCTACCTTGCGCTTTTCTAGTTTATCTTCTGAAGAATAATATCAATATATCTAACGCTCAATTGCATATCAATCTCTTGACCTTGATCCCGTTTCAATGTTGTGTAATGATCACACAAATCATTGCAAAAAGGAGTTTCCTCAGCAAAACAGAATATATGCACTTTCTGAACCAGATCAACTCGTTTTGGAAGGATGGAACAGTCATCACTTATGCATACACACATTTCCTCAAATCTAAAAAGCCCCGAAATTATCAGTACAATGGAAAGACGACTGACGTCAAAGGCCATTTTAGAAGCTCAGATGATAGCTTGTTGTCTTCTTGCAACCAATTTACCACGAAAGATTGTGTTTGAAGATGAAGTGACGTCATGGTAATATCATAAAAGACGTTTGTCAATATTGACCATTTTGGCGGCGTTGTGCAATCACCATCCCATTTCGACAGCCTTCTCAGACAGGATTCTATTGAATGGTATCACAAATGTACCCACCCACCTTCAACAATGCCACTCGACCCTGTTACGATCCTTTGGTTTTCAACAGTATGTCCGTGCTCGTGGGTTTCACCAAATTTGAAGATAACTACGATGTGCCTGTATGCTTCCCACCCACCTTTCTCTGACACGCTGTGATAGAGCCAAAATACTTCTCAAGGCTGTGTTTTAATAAAAGCAACGAAACCTTTTTCATATTCATATCTGCCAAAAGCAGCGTCGATAAACTTCCGACCACAAACCAAACTCTCAGATACCACTCGTGAAAAAAACATTTAGTTGCTGGAAAAGGTTTCCTCTTCTAACACATCCATACCATCACCTGAAGCTAAACTTTAAACAAGGTCAATGAAGACTATTGTTAGAGTAAAGGAAGTTACATAATCTTTCTCCAAAGGTCAACCGCAGGTACTTTAAAAGGTAACTATTGAAATAACCATGTCATTCTAAGATCGTTGTAAGACATATGTATTTTGTCCTCCGATCTAAAAGCAAATAAAATCGAAAACATAATTTCTAGAAATCTAGAAGGAGAGTTGATTGTACATGTGTTTATGAATGACTATCAAATAGTGATGATACCAGACTGACAAGTATTGGTGCCTCCTTATACGCTTCCCAGATCGCTGCTGCTACTATTTCACCTGGCATCATTCCCAACAAGGAGAGCAGAATCATGCCACAGAAAGGAGTAAACATGTGTATGTAGACTATAGCTACTCCTTACAACTACTTACCTCTTTCGTGCGGTAGACTACCGAAATGTACTGTGGTCCTTACGGACATCCTTTGTGATATGTTTGCGGATTTAACGTTGTAGGTACATGTAATTTAATCAATCACAATTCCGCAATAAGAAGTTAGTATTGTAAAAAGTAGTGTAGGTCAAACATAATGGAGGTTCCAATTGGTTTGACACATTCCAGGCTTTTTCTAATCCATTTATTCACCTTAAAACCACAACAATACATTCCTTTGAATTGAATTAACATGCACGCGTTGAGGGAAGAAAATGCAGCTTGTTACATTATATTTCTGCGAAGAAGGTAAATCCAATAATCTGAAGAGAAATTGGCTATTTTGGTTGCTAAATCTTCGTAATGGATGATGCAGCCATTTTCTGAACATCGATCCAGCAACCAAATTTCCTCTAATTGGACCTCTCGATTCACCTTTGGCTATCTTGTAGCAAGGATTATGACATTGATTTGACGGTATCCACGGTGTTAAAACAAAGTGGCTCCATATCTTTATCTGTTTAGGATTATGACAGTATCTCTTCTGTGAGTCCTATGTGGCATGGGAAGTGGCATTCTACCATTCGACTTCAAAAAGCCCTTGTAACAAGTGTACACATCTCCTAGCGATTCAGTTGGAAGTTAAACAATAGACATGGAAGAAATAGAGAAACATAAGATGAGAAAATCGTAAGCCAAATGTTTGCTTGGAATCAAGATAGCGTTGATTGAGGACTGAAAGTTTCAAAGAATCACATTTCTTCTCTAAGTTCAATATTATGTTCTACTAGAACTTCCAAAAGTTTCTGAACTATGAATAACGCCACTCAAAGGATTTGCTTGATGTGAAATATCAGATTGGTGATTGGTGTCAAAACATTGTCGGAGGCTATTTTTATACAGTTTGTCATTTAAGATGCATGTTGATTATATGTTAAAAGCATAGAAAGGCTCACTTGATCCAAGTAATTGTCAAGATGTCAACCCAGAACAAATCTCGGAACAAATTTGATGTGTTGGTGCAGGTCAAAGACAGCCTCTCTCGTTAAAGACACTATTTCAAAGGACATTGTAAACTCACACTCTTGAATGTACGACAGATGACCTTTATTAGCGGTACATTTAAGGAACCAAGTTGTTTTATAAGACAATATCACAACCTCGGAGATATCTTTACAGATATTTTCTTTCATCTAACCAGGCTGAGACTAAATATCAGGAAAGTATCAGTTTCATACTCTCCTTTTCATGTCATGGTGTCATTGTTGACTGAACACAGGATTGGTATTTTAGGAATGTAATAATAATTGTCATTTCGAAGAATATTTTGCTGTTGTAAAAGAATGCAATACAATCATTTTTCTGCAGAAGAGAGTTAAGTGAGCTTTCATATGGACCACCTAGTGTTATTGTTAAATCACCAACTGTCGTGTAATAGTGAGTCTGTGTGTGTGTGTCTATTTGTGTGTGTACGTGTGTGTCTGTGTGTATGCCTTTGTATATGTGTGTCTGTGTGTGTATGTGTGTTTGTTTGTCTGTGTCTGTGTGTGTATGTATGTGTATCTGTGTGTGTGTGTGTGTTTCTATGTGTGTGTATTTGCGCGTGTACTTTTGTATCTCTCTGTGTGTATGTGTTTGTATATGTATGTGTATCTGTGTGTCTCTATGTGTTTGTGTGTGTATGTGAGTGTTTATCTGTGTATGTCTGTGTGTAAGTATGTGTTTATGTGTTTATGTGTGTCTGTGCATATGTGTTTATGTGTGTATGTATTCGTGAGTGTGTCTGTGTGTATAAGTGTGTCTGTCTTGCTGTATGTGTGTCTTTGTAGGTATAGGTAAGTGTATCTGTGTGTATGTGTGTGTGTGGGGGCCTGTACGTATCTGTTTTTGTTTGTATGTATGCCTGTATGTGTGTCTCTGTGTGTGTCTGTTTACATATTTGTGTCTCTGTGTGTGCGTCATTGTGTGTTTCTGTGTGTGTATGTATGCGTGTGTGTGTCTGTATGCGTGTGTGTGTCTGTGTATATATGTGGCTGTGTGTTTCTGTGTGTGTCATTGTGTATGTATGTCCGTGTGTATGTGTGTGTGTCTGTTTGTGTATCCATGTGTTTATGTGTGTGTGTGTGTGTGTGTGTGTGTGTGTGCGTTTGGGGTTGGTGGAATGCAGAACAACGTTGCTTCATAACACATCATTTTTCAGAGCATCCAAAATATCTAAAAAACAACAATCTTTTTATTAAAAAAACTGAGCTAAATGAATTTTGAAAACACCTACATTAAATCAGCTTCATGCTTATCTTCCTGTTGTCCTGACATTGGGCTGAATGCCTTCTTTATCCATATGCATTTACAATAAAATTCTACAAATGACGACATCCACTTCGGCGGGAGTTCCACAGAGCAGACACTTGTTCGACGAAGGATCTTATTGATCAATTGGATCGTTTTGACGGATAAGCACATTTCGTTCTTTTTGTTTTTTCCATCGCCATGATGGCGACAGTGCCCACTAGATTGGAAGTGTACTGATTTGTGAGTGTTCGTCAACTCTAACACTAAGACAGATGAGAAAAAAAATCCAAGACTGACTGAACTTGAAGACTATTTACACATACGAGACAGAACAATTACTCTGAAGAGCTGACGCTTTCCGACCTTCGTGACTCAGAACAGATATACTTGGAATAAAAAATACTATCCTCGCTAATCACCAGCAAGAGATTGTCGTAAAGAAAATAGAAGCGGTGACAATGTTTTAATTCATCAGTTATTATATAATATAAATAAAAGCGACAAAAACGTGTGCATAATCAAACGAAATCTCTTGTGTTAATGCCAGGTGTTCGCAAAAACAAAAATGTGCGTATCCAGCCCGATCGTCACAAACACATGCAATGCTCTCAAAAGCCATTTCAAGGTTGGTAGACCGCCTCCGGGGTCTAGTGGTTGAGCGTCCGCCCGGAGAGAGGAAGGTCCGGGGTTCGATCCCCGGCCGCTTCATACCAAAAGACGTTAAAATATGGTACTTTTTGTTACCCTGTCTGGCGCTCGGCATTAAGGGGCTAAACAAGGACTGGTCGGCTCGGAGTCATTATACTGTGTCTGATTGGGGTATTCATGTTAAACTGCGGCATGGTATCTCGGTGAGCACTAAACATCGGCATCAGTCCGGACTAGTACAAGCAGCCACACAAACACACACACGTACATGTACGTCGCTATATAAGTGCAATAACCTTGGACGCGACGTTTAAACCCCATTTCACCTCACTTCAAAGTTGGTAAATCGTCGTAGAGAAAGTTGAAGGATTAACGGTCAGACTTGATGTGTTGCGGGGTTACTTTACGGTTACAGATGATGTCCTTGACTCAGTAGGACATTATGTGCTGTGATTATAGAACATACATTGGTACACGGGGATTTAGTAGATGTTGTGTCGGATTGTCGTGAGTCGGAATTACGTGAAGATACGTTTCTCTGTGTGTGTGTGTGTGTGTGTGTGTGTGTGTGTGTGTGTGTGTGTGTGTGTGTGTGTGTGTGTGTGTGTGTGTGTTTGTGTGTCGTTGTGAGTATGTGTCTGTGTGTCCACGTCGGTGTGTGTGCATGCATGTGCGCGCGCGCGTGTGTATGTGTGTGTGTGAGAGAGATGAAGGAGATGACTGTGATGATCTATGATGAACACCATTATTACGTGAAGGGTCATTGATAGAATTTTGACCTGGTCAAGGGGCGTACGGTGAATAACGTTACCTTAAGACCAGTGTCCCATCCGCCTCCGAAATAGTTCTATCAAAACACGTCTTCCCCACAACACTCGCCACCCCGACCCACTAACCCACTCTGTTGCAAACGAACATATTTCTCGAACGTTTTTCAGAACCTACCCCCTTGAACACAGAGAAGACGTAATTCAAACTTAACATTTCGGCTTTAGCTTCCACAAAATGCGCTATCAAATGATCATCACTTGATTGTTTTCGAAGGGCAGGCGCACTGGTGTGCGGTGTTAGGCGACACACAAACACTTGTTTCAGTAGCGGGAGCTACCGGTAGGCAAGGAAAAAGTCATGCATACCCGTTTCGCAATAATCTGTTGTTATCACTGATTTTCAGTAATCCATTCATATAATTTCCGCCGAGTTTCTGCCAATGAACCTTAATGTAATCTTTTTCGGCGGATAATCGAGACTGGTTATTCTCTGACGTTCATTGCATATGTTTACATGTGAATGTACATGTGAATATGGTGACTCTGATACGGAATGTGACCGTAATATGGTGCCAACGTCTAATACGATGATATACGACAATAATGATGACAACAATCACTCAGTGAGTTGAATTAACGCTGCTGTGAACAGTATTCCAGTAATAGCACGGCGTGTCACCGTGATGTGGGAGGAGAGCAGGTCTCAGATGTTTACCGCGTTAACATTTAGGTGAAACACACGAGCACGGGTATCATGGTGCTAACAAACATAGAAACACAATCGGGATTCGAACCCACGATCACAGCTTTTTGGCGTACCTATGGGTTGCAGTGCCTTAGACGACAGGGCCACTTGTGTCCCCGACAATAATTAAGCATAAAGACGGTATTATTGGAATGTCCTAACAATCAAGCTAAAACCTAGGAAGAGTGGTCTTGGAACGTTCGCTATTTACTTCAGTAATGGAAGTGAGCGTTCTAAAATAAGAATCGTGAAGCTTATAGCCCGGAAACCACCATAGGCTGCGGTTTGTAAACAGAGCCCGTATATCCCTTCAAGACCTTTAAACAGTGGCCGTCTAGCTGTCAATTTAGTGCAAAATGCTCACAGTTTCAATTATTGAAGTCGTACTGTAATCTCGTGGGAACGTACGAGATGCGTGACACCAGGATACCATAAAGCGGTACGGTCTAATCCTCCAAGAATTCAGCGCGCAGATATTTCCTCTCGAGTCCAGGACGTAATCGCTAGCTAACAAGGTCTAACAGCCATTGTCAGGAGAAACGAATGGCAAAGATTGTTTCATTTGTTAATCCCCGTCGCTTGTGGAACAATTCTGTTGAAATATTGGTCTGGGAGGGATGTCACAATATGCGTGATGCATTATTATGAGAGAGCAAAAGGGGCGTGTTTGGTGAGTCTGGTGGACGTGTGTGCTGCTGGTAAACTGCGTGGTTCATATTCCCTACCTCGTCTGTAACACTTGGCTTCACAGCGGGAAATGAGAGTCTGGTAGGTGATTGGTTGATGAGGATCGCCAAGGCAAAGGGATATGGCGTGCTAGTTCGAGGGAGATAATCGTTCGGTTTTTAGCTGAAACAAACGTTTACTTTGCAGTACAATTTAATATATCATTTCCAATTTTAGGACACCTGACTGAAAGTCTAGTAAGCTTATGTCATGCCGTGCATGCCCGGCACCTTTGCTCGTCTGTAAAAGTGATCTGACTTTTGGGCATGATTTGATCAAAATGCTCTCTAGACTCTGTTAACATCATCTCCTCAGAAACCACTGGACGAATTTCGCGTGTTTGTTCCCATGATTACACACCAATGACATTTTACACAAATGTTCCCTTTTGAAAGACATTCTAAATTTTGTCTATGTTCTGACTATGCACTTAAATTCTTTCAAAATTCATGTTTTGGTTCAGTAGTCGTATTCTCCCCTCAAATGACCAGACAGAATTGTGTTGCTACAAGTGATAACGACTACAATTGTCACTATTACCTTGAGAAATGAGTGACCGTAATGACAAAAGAATTGTTTCATGTTGTGTTGGTATTCCGATATAAGATCAGTACCCAAGAATACATCCGAGCACAGAATTTCATCTATAATACGATGTGGGAGTACAACCCGAAGTGACACAGGTAGAAGCATGTAACCGATTGGTGAAACTCTCAAGTACAATGTTGACAAAACAAGAAAATACCGAAGGCAGTCCTGGAATGACAAGGGTGGCAACGTTTACTCTGCGCTGCGCAGGACCCGCAGTAGCAGATGGGTATGGCAAAAAATGGAAATCAATGTGTTCTTTGAATGAGAAACATAAAACCTGATACCTAATCAGCAAATATTCGTAATAAAACCAAACCATCAGTGTAGCTGCTGTCTTATATTATGGTTTTGCTCAATGGAAATTAGAAACGGGCAACCATGTGATATTTATAGAACATATGAATTGATATGTAAGGACGATGACCAGTTCATTGAATAAGGAACGATGTGTCCTATTTGAACTTGCGCAGGTCCTTTGCCCAAGCTGATTTTCTTGGAGGTTGTGGGTTTAAACAATCAAAAGGTGAGGTGAAGAAATAAAGTTTGGTCATGGTATTGCTCATAGTCATGTTTCGTCTTGAAGTCCGAACAATCGTCGT
This sequence comes from Haliotis cracherodii, assembly GCF_022045235.1. Classification (NCBI taxonomy): domain Eukaryota; kingdom Metazoa; phylum Mollusca; class Gastropoda; order Lepetellida; family Haliotidae; genus Haliotis; species Haliotis cracherodii. The sequence goes on from NW_027266276.1 coordinate 6,488,298, forward strand.
CATTTGCACTTATTTCAGCTTGTGCAAATAATAGAAAGAAATAAGGCTTGTTGGCAGTCAGTGGGGCATGTCTGTTAGTTTTCACTTGTAATTGGAAAGCTTAATGGTCTAACAATTGCCCCAATCCAACCTCGAACTCTTCTAGTCTGTCTTCTGCAGAATAATATCAATATATCTAACGCTCAATTGCATATCAAGCCCTTGACCATGATCCCGTTTTATTGTTGTGTAATGATCACACAAATCATTGCAAGAAAGAAGTTTATAGAAGTTTCCTTAGCAAGACAGAATATATGCACTTTTTGAACCACATGAAAATCATTTTGGAAGGATGTAACAGTCATCACTTATGCATACACACATTTACTCAAATCTAAAAAGACCCCAAATTATCAGTACAACGGAAAGACTGACGTCATTGGCAATTTTAGGAAGCTCAGATGATAGCTTGTTGTCTTCTTGCAACCAATTTACCAGGAAATGTTATGTTTGAATATGAAATGACGTCATGGTAATATTATGAAAGACGTTTGTCAATATTGACCATTTTGGTTGCGTTGTGCAATCACCATCCCATTTCGACAGCCTTCTTTGCAAGTCAGGACCTGATGTTTAAGCCCTGTTGCTCAGACATGATTCTATTGAATGGTGTCACAGATGTACCCACCCAACTTCATCTATGCCACTCGACCCTGTTACGATCCTTTGGTTTTCAACAGTATGTCCGTGCACGTGGGTTTCACCAAATTGGAAGATAAATACGATGTGCCCGTGGACTTCCCACCCACCTTCCTCTCACACGCCGTGATAGAGCCAAAATACTTCTCAAGGCTGTGTTTTAATAAAAGCAATGAAACTTTTTCCATATTCATATCTGCCTAAAGCTGAGTCGATTGTAAACTTCCGACCACAAACCCAACTCTCTCAGATACTACTCATGAAAAGGAACATTCAGTTGCTGGAAAAGGAGTCCATATAAAAAAACCTCTTCTAACACGTCCATACCATCACCTGAAGATAAACTAGCTCTATGAAAACCAATATTAGAGTAAACATAGTCACATAATCTTTATCCAAAGGTCACCCGCAGGTACTTTATAAGGTAACTATTGAAATAACCACGTCATTCTAAGATCGGGAAATGCTTTTCTTCAAGAAAGGTCCAGTATGATATTGCAAGACATATGTATTTTGTCCTCCGATCAAAAAGTGGATAAAATCGACAACATTATTTCTAGAAATCTAGAAGTAGAGTTCATTTTACGATTCCGACTTACATCATGAACATGTGTTTATGAATCACTATCAAATAGTGATGATACCAGACTGACAAGTATTGGTGCCTCTTCCTGTGTTTCCCCGATCGCTGCTGCTACTATTTCCCCTTGTATCATTCTCATCAAGGAGAGCAGAATCATGTCACTGAAAGGATTCAACATGTGTATGTACATGTACACTACTCCTTACAATTACTTAACCCTTTCTTTTCGGTAGACCACCGAAATGTACTGTGGTCCTTACGGACAACCTTTGTGGTATATTTGCGGACTTAACACTGTAGGTACATGTACGTGTAATTTAAGCGATCACAATTCAGCAGTAAGAAGTTAGTTTTGTAAACAGTAGTGTAGGTCAAACATAATGGAGGTTCCAATTGGTTTGACACATCCCAGGATTTTTCTAATCCATTTATTCATCCTAAAACCACAACAATACATTCCTTTGAATTGAATTAACATGCACACGTTGGGGGAAGAAAAGGCAGCTTGTTACATTATATTTCTGCGTTGAAGGTAAACCCAATAATCTGAAGAGAAATTGGCTATTTTGGTTGCTAAATCTTCGTAATGGATGACGTAGCCATTGTCTGAACATCGATCCAATAACCAAATGTCCTCTAATTGGACTTTGGCTATCTTGCAGTAAGGATTATGACATTGATTTGACAGTATCCAGGGTGATAAAACAAAGTGGCTCCATATCTTTATCTTTTTAGGATTATGACATTATCTCTTCTGTGAGCCCTATGTGTCATGGGAGGTGGCATTTTACTATTCGACTTCAAAAGCCCCTTGTTACAGGTGTACACATCTCCTATCAATTCAGTTGGAAGTTAAACAATAGAAATAGAAGAAAAAGAGAAACATAAGATAAGAAAATCGAAAGCCAAATGTGTGTTTTGAAACAAGATAGCGTTGATTAAGAACTGAAAGTTTCAAAGAATCACATTTCTTCTCTAAGTTCAATATTATGTTCTACGCGAACTCCCTGAAGTTGCTGAACTATTAATAACGCCACTCAAAGGATTTGCTTGATGTGAAATATCAGATAAGTTTATTGGTATCAAAACCTTGACGGAGGCTATTTTTATACATTTTTTCATTTAAAATGCATGTTGATTAGATGTTAAAGGCTTACTTGATCCAAGTAATTGTCGAGATGTCAACCCAGAACAAATTTGATGTGTCGGTGCAGGTGAAAGACAGTCTTTCTCTTTAAAGACATTATTTCAAAGGACACACGCTCTTGAATGTACGACAGATGACATTTAATGTGTGTACACTTAAGAAAAGCAAGTTGTTTTATAATTATATCACAACCTCGGAGACATCTTTAGAGATGTTTTCTTTAATCTAACCAAGCTGAGACTAAATATCAGGAAAGTATCAGTTTCATACATTCCTTTTCATGTCATGGTGTCATCGATTACATGCTGGGAGTGCAGCGTTAAACAACAAACAGACAAAACATATTCTGTTATAAATTGACTAAACACAACATTGTCATGTTAGGAATATAACAATTTTAATTAAATGTAATAATATGGACCACCTAGTGTCATCGCCATAACATCATCTGTCGTTCGAACGAGTTTTTAATGACGGGTGTTTGAGAATACATTTCAAAGATATGTGATGGGGTGATCATGAAATGGAATTTAACGTCACGTTCAAAGATATTTCACTCATATAGCGAGGTGCATGCACGTGTGTGTTTGGAGGCTAGTCCAGAATTATGATGGTTTATATTGCAAGCGCACCGGGATTCTCTGCCGCAGTGTTAACATGGATAACTAAGTCAGACACAACATACTTGCCAGTCATCGTATTAGTCTCTCTATCCCAAGCACCAGACAGGGTAACAAACAAGTACCATCCTTTAATGAAGGCGAACAGGGAATCGAACCACCAGCCTTTTGCTGTCTTGGCAGACGCTCTGTCCTCAAGGCCACAGAGGAGACGACATGAACTGTAACTCTGGTGACAGTAATAACAACACTTGAAGGAACCTGAGTGAGTAAGTTGGTTTACCGCCGCTTTGAACAGTATTTGAGTTATATCATGAAATGTCAGCTTGGAGTGGGAGGAAAGCCCAAAGTAATGCAGGTGTTTAGTCGTTAAAGAGGAGCTTTGCTGACAAATTCCGATTTAGAATCAAGGAGAATCTACGAATCAAACCAAACCAACGACCACAGAATGTTTGCACTCATAAGGGACGTAACTCTGTACAACGATCTGAGGCGACTTTGACAATGTGGCCACTCGAATAAACCAATAGCGTTAGTAGTCATGTCAGTAGTAGTAGTTGTAGTAGTAATAATGATGGTGAGAGTGGTTTGTTTGTTGTTTAACGCCACACACAGCAATTTCTCAGTATATGACGGTGGTCTGTAATTAATCCAGTCCAGTGGTAGACATCATGATCATCGATCTACGCAACTGGGATACAATGATATGAATCGACTAAGTCACCGAGCCTGATCACCCGATCCCCTTAGTCGCCTCTTATGACAAACATGAGATGCTGAAGACCAATGGTAACCCGGAATCTTCACGGTACGGTGATAGTGGTAGCATCGGTGGTAGTAGTAGCAGTGGGAAGAAAGTAGTAGTAGTAATAGTGGTAGAAGGGGTAGAAGTTGTGGTAGTGGTAGTAGTCTAATCTGTGGTCTAAACTGTCCAGCATTAAGAATCTCTCTGCTTAAAAATTCAACAAAAGCAAAAACATGAATACAATATATCACGGTATCACAACGTCAAAATAATCATCGTCAACATTTCATGACTCTGTATTCGCAACGCTCCTTCATCACATGTGAATAGTTTACATACATCCCATATGCGGAGTTGGTGTGACTCATGTCTATTTTCAGACAATTAATGAAATGAGGCCGTGCGTAACTCACAGATGCCAAATGAGCCTAACTCCGGGTATGAATTGGTTGTATTATGTGAAGTAGATTGACACAAGGTTGTGGCACATGTTGCGGGAGACATTTTGCCGTTTGCCTGATATAATCGAAGCTCTGATTGTCTGTCTCGCTGGATCCAACTATGGTTTGATGAGTTTGTTGAAAAGCGACTCACAGCATCCGTATTTATTCACGGGTGATGGAAGAACGTTGTGTTTATAAACCTGTGAGGTTCGAGCAATGAATATCAATGCACTAGGATCATACTAATAAAACAGACCAAATACGTCGGATGCTATTAAGTGTTTGAAAACTGGTTGCTAACAGTTTGCAGAAGAATGTTTCATCACAAAAGTGTTATTGGCCACAAATGCCACAAATGATTATGATCTTAAGCATATGCTAGACTGATTACATAGCTATTGTATAAATTGGAGGCTTAAGATAAATACTAATCAAACCTACAATATTTATATTGAGTGAATCAATATATGATAATAAACATAATTTCAAAATTGGTCATTATGTTTTGGAGAAAGTTGAATCCTATATCTACCTTGGTGTTACCCTTCAAAAATATTCAAACTTCACTTTATCAAAGAAACAGTTAATAGGAAAAGCAACGAAAGCCATGTTCTATGTTTTTTGCCAAGGACGGAAATTAATTTTATCACTTTAAAGTCAACTGCGGCTTTTTTTTAATAGTTATACCAATTCTTCTCTACGGATGCAACGAATGGGAATGTGAAAACATCTCAACTCTAGAAGTGTCCATTTACATTTTCTAAAATATCTTTTATCATTAAGAAAAAGTACTCCAAATTTCATCTTTTTCGGCAGATAATTTTCTGTCGTTTGCGTGTTTTGTTATCATAAGCAACACGCATCCATTATCAACACAAACACCGGTTACATGAAACACAGTTTAATGATATGTATATGAAATATGAAATATTGAGATTCTGATGCGGAATGTCACTGTAAAGATGGTATGAGGATATCGATGAATACGGTGATATACGACAATAATAATGACACTTATTAGGAAAAAGTCAGTGTTATTAAAACTTCCAAACAATCAAGCCAACACCAGTGGACCAACACTATGGAACAGTGGTCTGAGAATGATCACTATTTACTCCAGTAATAAAGGTGGTGGTTCTAAAATAAGAATCGTGAAGCTTATAGCCGGGAAACCACCAGAACAGAACCCGTATATCCCTTCAGTACATTTAAAACAGAGTCCGTCTCGCTGTCAATTTAGTGCAAAATGGTCCTAGTTTCAGATATTGAAGTAGCGCTGTAATCTCGTGGGAACTTTCGAGATGCGTGACACCAGGATGCCATAAAGCAGTCTAATCCTCCAAGAATTTAGCGCGCAGATATTTCCTCTCGAGTCCAGGACGTAATAGCCAGCGAACAAGGTCTAACAGCCATTGTCAGGAGAAACGAATGGCAAAGATTGTTTCATTTGTTAATCCCCGTCGCATGTGGAACGATTTTGTTGAAATATTGGTCTGTGAAGGATGTCGCAATATGCGTGATGCATTATAATGAGAGAGCAAGAGGTGCGTGTTTGGTGAGTCTGGTGGACGTGTGTGCTGCTGGTAAACTGCGCGGTTCATATTCCCTACCTCTTCTGTAACACTTGGCATCACAGCTGGAAATGAAAGATTGGTTGATGATGATCGTCAAGGAAAGAGATATGGCGTGTTCTGCTCGAGGGAGAGGGTTGTTTTTTTATATATCTAAACAAACATTTACTTTGCAGCACAATTCAAATATATCATTTCCAATTTTAGCTCACCATACCAAACGTCTAGTAAACTTATGCCATGCCGTGCATGCCCGACACCATGCTCGTCTGTAAAAGTGATCTCCTCAGAAACCAGTGGACCATTAAAGCTGAAGCTTTACATGCTTTTACCCAGCAAAACATAAGGTAAGATCCTGACAGGCAATTTCTGACGCAAAATGTTGTAGAACCGTATGTTTTAAATGTAAAATATAGGGACCACCGTCGAATTTTAGCTTTGTTCTTTGGATGAGTATCTTTACCTCTTGCCATAAAAACTGGACGTTTTAATGAATCAGCAACCTCTCTTTTCGATAGCATTTGACCACACTGTATAAAATGTATAAACGTAAACAATTACTTAATTCATGAACATTATGTTAACTTTGAATATTACCTTGTATAAAACTGTTTTGAGGGTTGGTGGTTTCTTAAAACGAGGTAGGGAATATGAACCACCTTGTTAGCTGGCGATTACGTCCTGGACTCGAGACGAAATATCTGAGCGCTTTATGACATCCTGGTGTCACCCATCTCGTAAGTTCCCACGAGATTACAGTACGACTTCAATAACTGAAACTATGAGCATTTTGTACTGAATTGACAGCTAGACGGACATCGCTTTAAAGGTCTTGAAGGGGTGTAAGTGCCTCTGCTCACAGACCGCAGCCTATGGTGGTTTCCGGGCTATCAGGTCCGCGAATCTTATTTTAGAACTACCACTTTCATTACTAAAGTAAATAGCGATCATTCCCAGACCACTGTCCCTTGGTATTGGCTTGATTGTTAGGAAGTTCCAATAATACCGTCTTTATGCTTAATTATTGTCGGGGACACAAGTGGCCCAGTTGTCTGAGACGCCGCAGTTTGTAGTGCAGAGTTGCGTGGCTTTGGCACGCTAGAAAGCGACGATCGTGAGTTCGAATCCAGTTTCGCCCCGATTGTGTTTCTATGTTTGTTAGCACCATGATACCCGTGCTCGTGTGTTTCACGAAAATGTTAATGTGGTAAACATCTGATACCTGCTTTCCTCGTACATCAAGGTGACACGCCGTGATATAACTAGAATATTTTTCACAGCAGCGTTAATTTCAACTCACTTTCTAAGTGTTATTATTAGTATTCATCGTAGTATATTATCGTATTAATCGTTGTCATCATGTTACGGTCAGATTCCGTATCAGAGTCACCATATTCACATATCCATTCATATTATTAGATACTATCATATAAATATATAATTTACACAATTTACCGGTGTTTGTGATGTGCATTGCATATAATAAATACAAAACGCGACAACAGTCTCGATTATCTGACGAAACAGGCTACATCGGGGTTGATTGGCAGAAAAGCGGTGGAAATTATATGAATGGATCACTGAAAATCAGTGATGACACCAGGTTATCGCAAAATGAGTCAACATGACTTTTTCCTTGCCTTCCGGTAGCTCCCGCCATTCGACGGTGACCTGGAAACAAATGACACGATAGCGCATTCACTGATTTTGTTGGAACCAAAGACGATATGTTAAGTTTGAATTACGTCTTCTCTGTGTACAAGGGCATAGGTTCTGCAAAATGTTCGAGAAATACGTTTCTTTGTTTGTGGGAGTGGTGAGTTTGGGGTAGAAATGTTTTAATAGAAATACTTCGGAGGCGGATGGGACATTGGTTTTGAGGCATCGTTATTCACCGTATGCCCCTTGACCAGGCCAAAATTCTGGCAATGATCCTTCACGTGATAATAATCTCTCTCTCTCTCTCTCTCTCTCTCTCTCTCTCTCTCTCTCTCTCTCTCTCTCTTTCTCTCTCTCACACACACACAAACACACACGAGGACACACTTAGAGACAAAGACTTACACACACACACTGACGCGCACACACATGCACACACACAGACACAGACTCACACAGACACACACACTCAGACCCGAACACACACAAACACACACACGGACTCACACAGACACACACACAGACACGTATCATCACGTAATGCCTACTCACGACGATCCGACCCAACAGGCAATAAATCCCCGTGTATCAATGTCTATTCTATAACCACAGCACATAATGTTCCAATGAGTCAAGGACATCATCTGTAACCGCATGGTAACCGCGTAACACAGCAAGTCTGACTGTTAATCCTTCAAGTTTCCCTACGACGATTTAACAACGTTGACGATTTACCAACGATCGGGCAGGATACGCACATTTTTGTTTTTGTGTACACCTTGCATTAACACCAGAGATTTCATGTGTTTTGTCGCTTTCATTTATATGATATATTAACTGATGAATTAAAACATTGTCACCTGCTTCTATTTTCTTTACGACAATCTCTTGCTGGTGATTAGCTAGGATAGTATTTTTTATTCCAAGTATATCTGTTCTGAGTCAGGAAGGTCGGAAAGCGTCAGCTCTTCGGAGTAATTGTTCTGTCTCGTAAGTGTCAATGACCTTCTGGTTCAGTTAGTCTTGGATTCTTTCTTATCTGTCTTGGTGTTTGAGTTGACGAACACTCACAAATCAGTACACTTCCAATCTAGTGTGCACTGTCGCCATTATGGCGATGGAGAAAACAAAAAGAACAAAATGTGCTTATTCGTCAAAACGACCCAATTGAAATCTTTTTCAACACGTCAAAAAGATCCTTCGTCGAACAAGTGTCTGTTCTGTTGAACTCCCACCAATGTTGATTTCGTCATTGGTAGAATTATATCGTGAATGGATATGGATGAAGAAGGCATTTAGCCCAACGTCAGGACAACATGAAGATAAGCATGAAGCTGATTTAATGTAGGTGTTTTCAAAATTCATTTAGCTCAGTTTCTCTTAAACAAAAAGATTGCTGTTTTTGTGTGGATATTTTGGATGCTCTGAAAAAAATGAGTTATGAAGCAATGTTGTTCTGCACTCCACCAACCCCAAACACACACACACACACACGCGCGCGCATACACACACACTGACACACACAGATACACACAGACACATATACATGTATACGCAGAGACACACACACGCATACATACACACACGAGACACACACAATGACGCACACACAAAGACACACACAGACACACATGTACACACGCAGAGACACACACATATATACACAGAGACACAGACAAACACAGGCACACACATATACACATACACATACCTACACAGACACACAAAACAGACACATACGGACACAAATACACACACACGAATACATACACACATAAACAGACACTTACACACAGAGACAAACACACACATATACAAACAAATACACACAGAGACACACACATGCACGCACGTGTACACACACATAGAAACACACACAGACACACATACACATACATACACACACATAAAGACACAGACAAACATACACATACACACAGGGACACATATACAAAGGCATACACACAGACACACACGTACACGAACACATAGCCACACACACAGACTCACACATACACGACAGATGGTGATTTAACGATAACACTAGGTGGTCCATATGAAAGCTCACATAACTCTCTTCTGCAGAAAAATGGTATCGCATTCTTTCACAACAACAAAATATTCTCCGATGTGACAATTATTATTACATTCCTAAAATACCAATCCTGGGTTTAGTCAACAATGACACCATGACATGAAAAGGAGAGTATGAAACTGATACTTTCCTGATATTTAGTCTCAGCTTGGTTAGATTAAAGAAAGCATGTTTTAAGATGTCTCCGAGGTTGTGATATTGTGTTATAAAACAACTTGGTTTGCTTAAGTGTACTAGCATAAAAGGTCATCTGTCGCACATTCAAGAGTGTGTGTTTACAACGTCCTTTGAAATAGTGTCGTTAAAGAAAAAGTCTTTCTTTCACCTGCACCGACACATCAAATTTGTTCCGGGATTTGTTCTGGGTTGACACCTAGACAATTACATGGATCAAGTAAGCCTTGCTATGCTTTTAACATCTAATCAACATGCATTTTAAATGACAAACTGTATAAAAATAGCCTCTGACAAGGTTTTGACACCAATAAACTTATCTGATATTTCACATCAAGCAAATGCTTTGAGTGGCGTTATTCATAGTTCAGAAACTTTTGGGAGTTCGAGTAGAACATAATATTGAACTGAGAGAAGAAATGTGATTCTTTGAAACTTTCAGTCCTCAATCAATGCCATCTTGATTCCAAGCACACATTTGGCTTTCGATTTTCTCATCTTATGTTTCTCTATTTCTTCTATTTCTATTGTTTAACTTCCAAATGAATCGATAGGAGATGTGTACACCTGTAACAAAGGGCTTTGAAGTCGAATGGTAAAATGCCACTTCCCATGACACATGGGGCTCACAGAAGAGATAATGTCATAATCCTAAAAAGATAATGATATGGAGCCACTTTGTTTTAACACCGTGGATACCGTCAAATCAATGTCATAATCCTTGCTGCAAGATAGCTAAAGGTGAATCGAGAAGTCCAATTAGAGGACGTTTGGTTTCTGAATCGATGTTCAGACAATGGCTTCGTCATCCATTACGAAGATTCAGCAACCAAAATAACCAATTTTTCTATTCAGGTCATTTGGTTTACCTTCTACGCAGAAATATAATGTTACAAGCTGCATTTTCTTCCCCCAACGTTTGCATGTTAATTTAATTCAAAGAAATGTTTTTTTGTGATTTTAGGGTGAATAAATGGATTAGAAAAAGCCTCTGATGTGTCAAACCAATTGGAACCACCTTTATGTTTGACCTACACACTACTGTTTACAAAACTAACTTCTTACTGAGGAATTGTGATCACTTAACTTAAATTACACGTACATGTACCTACAGCGTTAAATCCGCAAATATACCACAAAGGCTGTCCATAAGTACCACGGTACATTTCGGTAGTGTCCCGCAAGAAAGAGGTAAGTAGTTACACATGTGGAATCCTTTCAGTGGCATGATGCGATGGAAATGATACCAGGTGAAATAGTAGCAGCAGCGGTCGGTAAAGCATATTAGGAGGCTAATACTTGTCAGTCTGGTATCATCACTATTTGATAGTGATTCATAAACACATGTTCATGATGTAAGTCGGAATCGTAAAATGAACTCTACTTCTAGATTTCTAGAAATAATGTTGTCGATTTTATCCACTTTTTGATCGGAGGACAAAATACATATGTCTTACAACATCATACTGAACCTATCTTGAAGAAAAGCATTTCCCGATCTTAGAATGACGTGGCTATTTCAATAGTTACCATATAAAGTACCTGCGGGTGACCTTAGAAAATATTGAATATCAATGCAGACAGGAACTTTTGTTAAGTGCCTGTCTTTGTTGACATTTTAACTGTTGACTACAAGTCCAGGTGAGCTACAGTGTCACGACATAGGGGTTAGTAGATTTCTGGGGAACAATAGATCACATGAAGCTCAGTAGCAAATGAGGTGACTAATTTGTAATTGTGTTGCTACAAGTGATAACGACTACAATCGTCACTATTACCTGAAAGAAATAAGGCTTGTTGGCAGTCAGTGGGGCATGTCTGTTAGTTATCACTTGTAATTGGAAAGCTTAATGGTCTAACAATTGCCCCAATCCAACCTCGAACTCTTCTAGTCTGTCTTCTGCAGAATAATATCAATATATCTAACGCTCAATTGCATATCAAGCCCTTGACCTTGATCCCGTTTTATTGTTGTGTAATGATCACACAAATCATTGCAAGAAAGAAGTTTATAGAAGTTTCCTTAGCAAGACAGAATATATGCACTTTTTGAACCACATGAAAATCATTTTGGAAGGATGTAAGAGTCATCACTTATGCATACACACATTTACTCAAATCTAAAAAGACCCCAAATTATCAGTACAACGGAAAGACGACTGACGTCATTGGCAATTTTAGGAAGCTCAGATGATAGCTTGTTGTCTTCTTGCAACCAATTTACCAGGAAATATTATGTTTGAATATGAAATGACGTCATGGTAATATTATAAAAGACGTTTGTCAATATTGACCATTTTGGTGGCGTTGTGCAATCACCGTCCCATTTCGACAGCCTTCTTTGCAAGTCAGGACCTGATGTTTAAGCCCTGTTGCTCAGACAGGATTCTATTGAATGGTGTCACAGATGTACCCACCCAACTTCATCTATGCCACTCGATCCTGTTACGATCCTTTGGTTTTCAACAGTATGTCCGTGCTCGTGGGTTTCACCAAATTGGAAGATAAATACGATGTGTCAGTGGACTTCCCACCCACCTTCCTCTCACACGCTGTGATAGAGCCAAAATACTTCTCAAGGCTGTGTTTTAATAAAAGCAATGAAACCCTTTCCATATTCATATCTGCCTAAAGCTGAGTCGATTGTAAACTTCCGACCACAAACCCAACTCTCTCAGATACTACTCATGAAAAGGAACATTCAGTTGCTGGAAAAGGAGTCCATATAAAAAAACCTCTTTTAACACGTCCATACCATCACCTGAAGATAAACTAGCTCTATGAAAACCAATATTAGAGTAAACATAGTCACATAATCTTTATCCAAAGGTCACCCGCAGGTACTTTATAAGGTAACTATTGAAATAACCACGTCATTCTAAGATCGGGAAATGCTTTTCTTCAAGAAAGGTCCAGTATGATATTGCAAGACATATGTATTTTGTCCTCCGATCAAAAAGTGGATAAAATCGACAACATTATTTCTAGAAATCTAGAAGTAGAGTTCATTTTACGATTCCGACTTACATCATGAACATGTGTTTATGAATCACTATCAAATAGTGATGATACCAGACTGACAAGTATTGGTGCCTCTTCCTGTGTTTCCCCGATCGCTGCTGCTACTATTTCCCCTTGTATCATTCTCATCAAGGAGAGCAGAATCATGTCACTGAAAGGATTCAACATGTGTATGTACATGTACACTACTCCTTACAATTACTTACCCCTTTCTTTCGGTAGACCACCGAAATGTACTGTGGTCCTTACGGACAACCTTTGTGGTATATTTGCGGACTTAACGCTGTAGGTACATGTACGTGTAAATTAAGCGATCACAATTCAGCAGTAAGAAGTTAGTTTTGTAAACAGTAGTGTAGGTCAAACATAATGGAGGTTCCAATTGGTTTGACACATCCCAGGATTTTTCTAATCCATTTATTCATCCTAAAACCACAACAATACATTCCTTTGAATTGAATTAACATGCACACGTTGGGGGAAGAAAAGGCAGCTTGTTACATTATATTTCTGCGTTGAAGGTAAACTCAATAATCTGAAGAGAAATTGGCTATTTTGGTTGCTAAATCTTCGTAATGGATGACGTAGCCATTGTCTGAACATCGATCCAACAACCAAATGTCCTCTAATTGGACTTTGGCTATCTTGCAGCAAGGATTATGACATTGATTTGACAGTATCCAGGGTGATAAAACAAAGTGGCTCCATATCTTTATCTTTTTAGGATTATGACATCTCTTCTGTGAGCCCTATGTGTCATGGGAAGTGGCATTTTACTATTCGACTTCAAAAGCCCCTTGTTACAGGTGTACACATCTCCTATCGATTCAGTTGGAAGTTAAACAATAGAAATAGAAGAAATAGAGAAACATAAGATGAGAAAATCGTAAGCCAAATGTGTGCTTCAAGATAGCGTTGATTGAGGACTGAAAGTTTCAAAGAATCAGTTTCTTCTCTAAGTTCAATATTATGTTCTACTAGAACTCCCAAAAGTTTCTGAACTATGAATAAAGCCACTCAAAGGATTTGCTTGATGTGAAATATCAGATAAGTTGATTGGTGTCAAAACCTTGTCAGAGGCTATTTTTATACAGTTTGTCATTTAAGATGCATGTTGATTATATGTTAAAAGCATAGAAAGGCTTACTTGATCCAAGTAATTGTCAAGATGTCAACCCAGAACAAATCTCGGAACAAATTTGATGTGTTGGTGCAGGTCAAAGACAGCCTTTCTCGTTAAAGACACTATTTCAAAGGACATTGTAAACTCACACTCTTGAATGTACGACAGATGACCTTTATTGCCAGTACATTTAAGGAACCAAGACAATATCACAACCTCGGAGACATCTTTACAGATGTTTTCTTTAATCTAACCAAGCTAAGACTAAATATCAGGAAAGTATCAGTTTCATACTCTCCTTTTCATATCATGATGTCATTGTTGACTGAACACAGGATTGGTATTTTAGGAATGTAATACTAATTGTCACCTCGAAGAATATTTTGTTGTTGTAAAAGAATGCAATACAATCATTTTTCTGCAGAAGAGAGTTATGTGAGCTTTCATATGGACCACGTAGTGTTATCGTTAAATTACCATCTGTCGTGTATGTGTGAGTCTGTGTGTGTGTCTATGTGTGTGGCTGTGCATGTGTGATTATGTGTGTTATGTCGTGTGTGTTTATATGAGTGTCTGTCTTGTTGTATGTGTTTCTGTGTAGGTATATGAATATATATCTGTGTGTATATATATGTCTGTGTTTGTCTCTACGTGTCTGTTTTTGTGTGTAAGTATGTGTGTATGTGTGCCTCTGTGTGTGTGTTTGTGGGTGTTTCTGTGTGTGTGTATATATATATAATATAAATATATATAAAACCGCCATCAAATACAACCATTACCCATATATAACTCTGTGTGTGTCTGTGTGTGTATATGTGTATATGTGTGTCTGTGTGTGTCCCTGTGTGTGCGTTATTGTGTGTCTCTGTGTGTATGTATGCGTGTGTTTGTCTCTGTGTATTTATGTGTCTGTGTGTCTCTTTATGTGTATGTGGGTGTGTATGTGTGTGTCTGTATGTGTATCCGTGTGTGTGTTTGGGGTTGGTGGAGTGCAGAACAACGTTGCTTCATAACACATCAGTTTTGAGATCATCCAAAATATCCAAAAACAGCAAAGAAAAAGGAAACAGAGCTAAATGAATTTTGAAAACACCTACATTAAATCAGCTTCATGCTTATCTTCCTGTTGTCCTGACGTTGGGCTGAATGCCTTCATACATCATATGCATTCACAATATAATTCTACAAATGACGAAATCCACTTCGGCGGGAGTTCAACAGAACAGGCACTTGTTCGACGAAGGATCTTTTTGACGTGTTGAAAAAGATTTAAATTGGATCGTTTTGACGGATAAGCACATTTTGTTCTTTTTGTTTTTTTCCATCGCCATGATGGCGACAGTGCACACTAAATGGGAAGTGTACTGATTGGTGAGTGTTCGTCAACTCCAACACCTAGACAGATAAGAAAAAATCCAAGACTGACTGAACTAGAAGGCTATTTACACTTACGAGACAGAACAATTACTCTGAAGAGCTGACGCTTTCCGACCTTCCTGACTCAGATTAACAAAAAAAGAATACAAAATACTATCCCAGCTAATCTCCAGCAAGAGATTGTCGTAAAGAAAATAGAAGCGGTGACAATGTTTTCATTTATCAATTATTATATAATATAAAAAAGCGACAAAAACATGTGCACAAGGAAACGAAATCTCTTGTGTTAATGCCAAGTGTTCGCAACAAGAAAATGTGCGTATCCTGCCCGATCGTCACAAACACATGCAATGGTCTCAAAAGCTATTTCAATGTTGGTAAGTCGTCGTAGGAAAACTTGAAGGATTAACGGTCAGCTTTAATGTGTTGCGCGGTTACTATAAGGTTACAGATGATGTCCTTGACTCAGTGGGAGATTATGTGCTGTGGTTATAGAACAGACATTGGTACACGGGGATTTAGTGGATGTTGTGTTGGATTGTCGTCAGTGGGAATTACGTGATGATACGTGTGTGTGTGTGTGTGTGTGTGTGTTTGTTTGTGTGTGAGTCTGTGTGTGTGAGTATGTGTGTGTGTATGTCTGTGTGTGTCTCTGAGTGTGTATGTGTGTGAGCCTGTGTTTGTGTGTGGGTGTGAGTATGTGTCTGTGTGAGTGTCTGTGTGTCCACGTGTGTGTGCATGCATGTGCACGCGCGTGTGTGTGTGAGAGAGATAAAGGAGATAAATGTGATGATCTATGATGAAAACACCACTATTACGTGAAGAGTCATTGTTAGAATTTTGAATTTATTAGAATAATCTTTTGTTATCACTGATTTTCAGTTATCATATAATTTCCACCGCTTTTCTGCCAATGAACCCTAATGTAATCTGTTTTGGCGGATAATCGAGACTGGTTATTCTCTGACGTTCATTGTATATGTTTACATGTGAATGTACATGTGAATATGGTGACTCTGATACGGAATGTGACCGTAATAATGACAACGATTAATACGATGATATACGACAATAATGATGACAACAATCACTCAGTGAGTTGAATTAACGTTGCTGTGAACAGTATTTCAGTAATAGCACGGCGTGTCACCTTGATGTGTGAGGAAAGCAGGTCTCAGATGTTTACCGCGTTAACATTTAGGTGAAACACACGAGCACGGGTATCATGGTGCTAACAAACATAGAAACACAATCGGGATTCGAACCCACGATCACAGCTTTTTGGCGTACCTATGGGTTGCAGTGCGTTAGACGACAGGGCCACTTGTGTCCCCGACAATAATTAAGCATAAAGACGGTATTATTGGAATGTCCTAACAATCAAGCTAAAACCTAGGAACAGTGGTCTTGGAACGTTCGCTATTTACTTCAGTAATGGAAGTGAGCGTTCTAAAATAAGAATCGTGAAGCGTATAGCCCGGAAACCACCATAGGCTGCGGTTTGTAAACAGAGCCCGTATATCCCTTCAAGACCTTTAAACAGTGTCCGTCTAGCTGTCAATTTAGTGCAAAATGCTCACAGTTTCAATTATTGAAGTCGTACTGTAATCTCGTGGGAACTTACGAGATGCGTGACACCAGGATACCATAAAGCGGTCTAATCCTCCAAGAATTCAGCGCGCAGATATTTCCTCTCGAGTCCAGGACGTAATCGCCAGCTAACAAGGTCTAACAGCCATTGTCAGGAGAAACGAATGGCAAAGATTGTTTCATTTGTTAATCCCCGTCGCATGTGGAACAATTCTGTTGAAATATTGGTCTGGGAGGGATGTCACAATATGCGTGATGCATTATTATGAGAGAGCAAAAGGGGCGTGTTTGGTGAGTCTGGTGGACGTGTGTGCTGCTGGTAAACTGCGCGGTTCATATTCCCTACCTCTTCTGTAACACTTGGCTTCACAGCGGGAAATGAGAGTCTGGTAGGTGATTGGTTGATGAGGATCGCCAAGGCAAAGGGATATGGCGTGCTAGTTCGAGGGAGATAATTGTTCGGTTTTTAGCTGAAACAAACGTTTACTTTGCAGTACAATTTAATATATCATTTCCAATTTTAGGACACCTGACTGAAAGTCTAGTAAGCTTATGTCATGCCGTGCATGCCCGGCACCTTTGCTCGTCTGTAAAAGTGATCTGACTTTTGGGCATGATTTGATCAAAATGCTCTCTAGACTCTGTTAACATCATCTCCTCAGAAACCACTGGACGAATTTCGCGTGTTTGTTCCCATGATTACACACCAATGACATTTTACACAAATGTTCCCTTTTGAAAGACATTCTAAATTTTGTCTATGTTCTGACTATGCACTTAAATTCTTTCAAAATTCATGTTTTGGTTCAGTAGTCGTATTCTCCCCTCAAATGACCAGACAGAATTGTGTTGCTACAAGTGATAACGACTACAATTGTCACTATTACCTTGAGAAATGAGTGACCGTAATGACAAAAGAATTGTTTCATGTTGTGTTGGTATTCCGATATAAGATCAGTACCCAAGAATACATCCGAACACAGAATTTCATATATAATACGATGTGGGAGTACAACCCGAAGTGACACAGGTAGAAGCATGTAACCGATTGGTGAAACTCTCAAGTACAATGTTGACAAAACAAGAAAATACCGAAGGCAGTCATGGAATGACAAGGGTGGCAACGTTTACTCTGCGCTGCGCAGGACCTGCAGTAGCAGATGGGTATCGCAGAAAATGGAAATCAATGTGTTCTTTGAATGAGAAACATAAAACCTGATACCTAATCAGCAAATATTCGTAATAAAACAAAACCATCAGTGTAGCTGCTGTCTTATATTATGGTTTTGCTCAATGGAAATTAGAAACGGGCAATCATGTGATATTTATAGAACATCTGAATTGATATGTAAGGACGATGACCAGTTCATTGAATAAGGAACGATGTGTCCTATTTGAACATGCGCAGGTCCTTTGCCCAAGCTGATTTTCTTGGAGGTTGTGGGTTTAAACAATCAAAAGGTGAGGTGAAGAAATAATGTTTGGTCATGGTATTGCTCATAGTCATATTTCGTCTTGAAGTCCGAACAATCGTCGTCATTTGCACTTATTTCAGCTTGTGCAAATAATAGAAAGAAATAAGGCTTGTTGGCAGTCAGTGGGGCATGTCTGTTAGTTATCACTTGTAATTGGAAAACTTAATGGTCTAACAATTGCCCCAATCCAACCTCGAACTTTTCTAGTCTGTCTTCTGCAGAATAATATCAATATATCTAACGCTCAATTGCATATCAAGCTCTTGACCTTGATCCCGTTTTATTGTTGTGTAATGATCACACAAATCATTGCAAGAAAGAAGTTTATAGAATTTTCCTTAGCAAGACAGAATATATGCACTTTTTGAACCACATGAAAATCATTTTGGAAGGATGTAAGAGTCATCACTTATGCATACACACATTTACTCAAATCTAAAAAGACCCCAAATTATCAGTACAACGGAAAGACGACTGACGTCATTGGCAATTTTAGGAAGCTCAGATGATAGCTTGTTGTCTTCTTGCAACCAATTTACCAGGAAATATTATGTTTGAATATGAAATGACGTCATGGTAATATTATAAAAGACGTTTGTCAATATTGACAATTTTGGTTGCGTTGTGCAATCACCGTCCCATTTCGACAGCCTTCTTTGCAAGTCAGGACCTGATGTTTAAGCCCTGTTGCTCAGACATGTTTCTATTGAATGGTGTCACAGATGTACCCACCCGACTTCATCTATGCCACTCGACCCTGTTACGATCCTTTGGTTTTCAACAGTATGTCCGTGCACGTGGGTTTCACCAAATTGGAAGATAAATACGATGTGCCCGTGGACTTCCCACCCACCTTTCTCTCACACGCCGTGATAGAGCCAAAATACTTCTCAAGGCTGTGTTTTAATAAAAGCAATGAAACCTTTTCCATATTCATATCTGCCTAAAGCTGAGTCGATTGTAAACTTCCGACCACAAACCCAACTCTCTCAGATACTACTCATGAAAAGGAACATTCAGTTTCTGGAAAAGGAGTCCATATCAAAAAACCTCTTCTAACACGTCCATACCATCACCTGAAGATAAACTAGCTCTATGAAAACCAATATTAGAGTAAACATAGTCACATAATCTTTATCCAAAGGTCACCCGCAGGTACTTTATAAGGTAACTATTGAAATAACCACGTCATTCTAAGATCGGGAAATGCTTTTCTTCAAGAAAGGTCCAGTATGATATTGCAAGACATATGTATTTTGTCCTCCGATCAAAAAGTGGATAAAATCGACAACATTATTTCTCGAAATCTAGAAGTAGAGTTCATTTTACGATTCCGACTTACATCATGAACATGTGTTTATGAATCACTATCAAATAGTGATGATACCAGACTGACAAGTATTGGTGCCTCTTCCTGTGTTTCCCCGATCGCTGCTGCTACTATTTCACCTTGTATCATTCTCATCAAGGAGAGCAGAATCATGCCACTGAAAGGATTCAACATGTGTATGTACATGTACACTACTCCTTACAATTACTTACCCCTTTCTTTCGGTAGACCACCGAAATGTACTGTGGACCTTACGGACAACCTTTGTGGTATATTTGCGGACTTAACGCTGTAGGTACATGTACGTGTAAATTAAGCGATCACAATTCAGCAGTAAGAAGTTAGTTTTGTAAACAGTAGTGTAGGTCAAACATAATGGAGGTTCCAATTGGTTTGACACATCCCAGGATTTTTCTAATCCATTTATTCATCGTAAAACCACAACAATACATTCCTTTGAATTGAATTAACATGCACACGTTGGGGGAAGAAAAGGCAGCTTGTTACATTATATTTCTGCGTTGAAGGTAAACCCAATAATCTGAAGAGAAATTGGCTATTTTGGTTGCTAAATCTTCGTAATGGATGACGTAGCCATTGTCTGAACATCGATCCAACAACCAAATGTCCTCTAATTGGACTTTGGCTATCTTGCAGCAAGGATTATGACATTGATTTGACAGTATCCAGGGTGATAAAACAAAGTGGCTCCATATCTTTATCTTTTTAGGATTATGACATCTCTTCTGTGAGCCCTATGTGTCATGGGAAGTGGCATTTTACTATTCGACTTCAAAAGCCCCTTGTTACAGGTGTACACATCTCCTATCGATTCAGTTGGAAGTTAAACAATAGAAATAGAAGAAATAGAGAAACATAAGATAAGAAAATCGAAAGCCAAATGTGTGTTTTGAAACAAGATAGCGTTGATTAAGAACTGAAAGTTTCAAAGAATCACATTTCTTCTCTAAGTTCAATATTATGTTCTACGCGAACTCCCTAAAGTTGCTGAACTATTAATAACGCCACTCAAAGGATTTGCTTGATGTGAAATATCAGATAAGTTTATTGGTATCAAAAATTTGACGGAGGCTATTTTTATACATTTTTTCATTTCAAATGCATGTTGATTAGATGTTAAAGGCTTACTAAAACAAATTTGATGTGTCGGTGCAGGTGAAAGACAGTCTTTCTCTTTAAAGACATTATTTCAAAGGACACACGCTCTTGAATGTACGACAGATGACATTTAATGTGTGTACACTTAAGAAAAGCAAGTTGTTTTATAATTATATCACAACCTCGGAGACATCTTTAGAGATGTTTTCTTTAATCTAACCAAGCTGAGACTAAATATCAGGAAAGTATCAGTTTCATACATTCCTTTTCATGTCATGGTGTCATCGATTACATGCTGGGAGCGGGCGTTAAACAACAAACAGACAAAACATATTCTGTTATAAATTGACTAAACACAACATTGTCATGTTAGGAATATAACAATTTTAATGTAATAATATGGACCACCTAGTGTCATCGCCATAACATCATCTGTCGTTCGAACGAGTTTTTATTGACGGGTGTTTGAGAATACATTTCAAAGATGTGTGATGGGGTGATCATGAAATGGAATTTAACGTCACGTTCAAAGATATTTCACTCATATAGCGAGGTGCATGCACGTGTGTGTTTGGAGGCTAGTCCGGAATTATGATGGTTTATATTGCAAGCGCACCGGGATTCTCTGCCGCAGTGTTAACATGGATAACTAAGTCAGACACAACATACTTGCCAGTCATCGTATTAGTCTCTCTATCCCAAGCACCAGACAGGGTAACAACAAGTACCATCCTTTAATGAAGGCGAACAGGGAATCGAACCACCAGCTAGCCTTTTGCTGTCTTGGCAGACGCTCTGTCCTCAAGGCCACAGAGGAGACGACATGAACTGTAACTCTGGTGACAGTAATAACAACACTTGAAGGAACCTGAGTGAGTAAGTTGGTTTACCGCCGCTTTGAACAGTATTTGAGTTATATCATGAAATGTCAGCTTGGAGTGGGAGGAAAGCCCAAAGTAATGCAGGTGTTTAGTCGTTAAAGAGGAGCTTTGCTGACAAATCCCGATTTAGAATCAAGGAGAATCTACGAATCAAACCAAACCAACGACCACAGAATGTTTGCACTCATACGGGACGTAACTCTGTACAACGATCTGAGGCGACTTTGACGATGTGGCCACTCGAATAAACCAAGTGCGTTAGTAGTCATGTCATTAGTAGTAGTAGTAGTAGTAGTAGTAGTAGTAGTAGTAGTAGTAGTAGTAGTGATTGTGAGAGTGTTTTGTTTGTTGTTTAACGCCACACTCAGCAATTTCTCAGTATATGACGGTGGTCTGTAATTAATCCAGTCCAGTGGTAGACATCATGATCATCGATCTACACAACTGGGATACAATGATATGAATCAACTAAGTCACCGAGCCTGACCACCCGATCCCCTTAGTCGCCTCTTATGACAAACATGAGATGCTGAAGACCAATGCTAACCCGGAATCTTCACGGTACGGTGATAGTGGTAGCATCGGTGGTAGTAGTAGCAGTGGTTAGGAAGTAGTAGTAGTAGTGGAAGTAGTGGTAGTAGTCCGGTGTGAGGTGGGATAGAAACAGTCATGCATAAAGAATCTTTCTGCTTAAACATTAAGCAGAAGCAAAAGCATGAATACAATATATCGCGGTATCACTACATCAAAATAATCATCGTCAACATTTCACGACTCTGTATTCGCAACGCTCTTTCATCACATGTGAATAGTTTACATACGTCCCATATGTGGAGTTGGTGTGACTCATGTCTATTTTCAGACAATTAATGAAATGAGGCCGTGCGTAACTCACAGATGCCAAATGAGCCTAACTCCGGGTATGAATTGGTTGTATTATGTGAAGTAGATTGACACAAGGCTGTGGCACATGTTGCTGGAGACATTTTGCCGTTTGCCTGATTTAATCGAGGCTCTCATTGTCTGTCTTGCTGGATCCAACTATGGTTTGATGAGTGTGTTGAACGGCGACTCACAGCGTCAGTATTTATTCACGGGTGAAGAACGTTGTGTTTATAAACCTGTGAGGTTCGAGCAATGAATATCAATGCACTAGGATCATACTCATAACAGACCAAATACGTCGGATGCTATTAAGTGTTTGAAAACTGGTTGCTAACAATCGCAGAAGAATGTTTCATGACAAAAGTGTTATTGGCCACAAATGCCACAAATGCCACAAATGATTATGATCTAAAGCATATGCTAGACTCATTACATAGCTATTGTATAAATTGGAGGCTTAAGATAAATACTAATCAAACCTACAATATTTATATTGAGTGAATCAATATATGATAGTAAACATAATTTCAAAATTGGTCATAATGTTTTGGAGAAAGTTGAATCCTATATCTACCTTGGTGTTACCTTTCAAAAATGTTCAAAATTCACTTTATCAAAGAAACAGTTAATAGGAAAGGCAACGAAAGCCACGTTCTATGTTTTTTGCCAAGGACGGAAATTAATTTTATCACTTTAAAGTCAACTGCGGCTTTTTTTCATATAGTTATACCAATTCTTCCCTACGGATGCAACGAATGGGAATGTGAAAACATCTCAACTCTAGAAGTGTCCATTTACGTTTTCTAAAATATCTTTTATCATTAAGAAAAAGTACTCCAAATT
Source organism: Haliotis cracherodii (assembly GCF_022045235.1). Classification (NCBI taxonomy): domain Eukaryota; kingdom Metazoa; phylum Mollusca; class Gastropoda; order Lepetellida; family Haliotidae; genus Haliotis; species Haliotis cracherodii. The sequence goes on from NW_027266276.1 coordinate 6,511,657, forward strand.
TCATCTTTTTCGGCAGATAATTTTCTGTCGTTTGCGTGTTTTGTTTATCATAAGCAACGCGCATCTATTATCAACACAAACACCGGTTACATGAAACACAGTTAAATTATATGTATATGAAATATGAAATATGAAATATTGAGATTCTGATGCGGAATGTCATCGTAAAGATGGTATGAGAATATCGATGAATACGGTGATGTACGACAATAATAATGACAATAATTAAGAATAAAGTCAGTGTTATTAAAACTTCCAAACAATCAAGCCAACACCAGTGGACCAACACAATGGAACAGTGGTCTGGGAATGATCACTATTTACTCCAGTAATGAAGGTGGTGGTTCTAAAATAAGAATCGTGAAGCTTATAGCCGGGAAACCACCAGAACAGAACCCGTATACCCCTTCAGTACATTTAAAACAGAGTCCGTCTCGCTGTCAATTTAGTGCAAAATGGTCCTAGTTTCAGATATTGAAGTAGCGCTGTAATCTCGTGGGAACTTTCGAGATGCATGACACCAGGATGCCATAAAGCAGTCTAATCCTCCCAGAATTTAGCGCGCAGATATTTCCTCTCGAGTCCAGGACGTAATCGCCAGCTAACAAGGTCTAATAGCCATTGTCAGGAGAAACGAATGGCAAAGATTGTTTCATTTGTTAATCCCCGTCGCATGTGGAACGATTTTGTTGAAATATTGGTCTGTGAAGGATGTCGCAATATGCGTGATGCATTATAATGAGAGAGCAAGAGGTGCGTGTTTGGTGAGTCTGGTGGACGTGTGTGCTGCTGGTAAACTGCGCGGTTCATATTCCCTACCTCTTCTGTAACACTTGGCTTCACAGCTGGAAATAAAAGATTGGTTGATGATGATCTTCGAGGAGAGGGATATGGCGTGTTCTGCTCGAGGGAGAGGATTGTTGTTGTTTTTAGCTGAAACAAACGTTTACTTTGCAGCACAATTCAAATATATCATTTCCAATTTCAGCTCACCATACCAAAAGTCTAGTAAGCTTATGCCATGCCACGCATGCCCGATACCTTTGCTCGTCTGTAAAAGTGATCTCCTCAGAAACCAGTGGACCATTAAAGCTGAAACTTCACATGCTTTTTCCCAGCAAAAAATAAGCTTAGATCCTGACAGGCAATTTTTTACGCAATATGTTGTTGAATTGTATATTTTAAATGTAAAATATAGGGACCACCGTCGAATTTTAGCTTTGTTCTTCGGATGAGTGTCTTTACCTCTTGCCATAAAAATTGGACGTTTTAATGAATCAGCAACCTCTCTTTTCGATAGCATTTGACAACACTGTATAAAATGTATAAACGTAAACAATTACTTAATTCATAAACATTATGTTAACTTTGAATATTACCTTGTATAAAACTGTTTTGTTTTCTATCTAGAAGAGGGGTTGGTGGTTTCTTAAAACGAGGTAGGGAATATGAACCACCTTGTTAGCTGGACTCGAGACGAATATCTGAGTGCTTTACGGCATCCTGGTGTCACGCATCTCGTAAGTTCCCACGGGATTACAGTATGACTTCAATAATTGAAACTATGAGCATTTTGTACTGAATTGACAGCTAGACGGACACTGCTTTAAAGGTCTTGGAGGGATGTAAGAGCCTCTGCTCACAGACCACAGCCTATGGTGGTTTCAGGGCTATAAGCCTCAAGATTGTTATTTTAGAACTACCACTTCCATTCCTGAAGTAAATAGCGATCATTCCCAGACCACTGTCCCTTGGTATTGGCTTTATTGGTAGGAAGTTCCAATAATACCGTCTTTATGCTTAATTATTGTCGGGGACACATGTGGCCCAGTCGTCTGAGACGCCACAGTTTGTAGTCTTGTATGTTAGAATGACGCTTAAGCACGCTAGAAAGCGACGATCGTGAGTTCGAATCCCGGTTCGACCCGATTATGTTTCTATGTTTGTTAGCACCTTGATACCCGTGCTCGTGTGTTTCACGAAAATGTTAATGTGGTAAATATCTGAGACCTGCTTTCCTCGTACATCAAGGTGATACGCTGTGATATAACTAGAATATTTTTCACAGCGGCGTTAATTTCAACTCACTTTCTAATTGTTATTATCATTATTGTCGTTTATTATCGTATTAATCGTTGTCATCATATTACGGTCAGATTCAGAGTTACCATATTCCCATATCCATTCATATTATTAGATACTATCATATAAATATATAATTTACACAATTTACCGGTGTTTGTGATGTGCATTGCATATGATAAATACAAAACGCCACAACAGTCTCGATTATCTGCCGAAACAGGCTACATCGGGGTTGATTGGCAGAAAAGTGGTGGAAATTATATGAATGGATACTGAAAATCAGTGATGACACCAGGTTATCGCGAAATGGGTCAACATGACTTTTTCCTTGCCTTCCGGTAGCTCCCGCCATTCGACGGTGACCTGAAAACAATTCCGACAAACAAGTGATGCCCAACAAGTCCAATGACACGATAGCGCATTCACTGATTTTGTTGGAACCAAAGACGATATATTAAGTTTGAATTACGTCTTCTCTGTGTACAAGGGCGAGAAATACGTTTGTTTGCTACACAGTGGGTTTATGGGTGGGTGTGGTGAGTTTGGGGTAGAAATGTTTAATAGAAATACTTCGGAGGCGGATGGGACATTGGTTTTGAGGCATCGTTATATACCATGCGCCCCTTGACCAGGCCAAAATTCTGGCAATGATCCTTCACGTAATAATAATAATCTCTCTCTCTCTCTCTCTCTCTCTCTCTCTCTCTCTCTCTCTCTCTCTCTCTCTCTCACACACACACACACACATACACACACGAGGACACACTTAGAGACAAATACTTACACACACACACTGACGCGCACACACACAGACACATACTCACACAGACACACACACTCAGACACGAACACACACAGACACACACACTTAATCCCCGTGTATCAATGTCTGTTCTATAACCACAGCACATAATGTTCCACTGAGTCAAGGACATCATCTGTAACCGCATGGTAACCGCGTAACACAGCAAGTGTGACTGTTAATCCTTCAAGTTTCCCTACGACGATTTAACAACGTTGACGATTTACCAACGATCGTGCAGGATACGCACATTTTTGTTTTTGCGTACATCTTGCATTAACACCAGAGATTTCGTTTGATTATGCACATGTGTTTTGTCGCTTTCATTTATATGATATAATAACTGATGAATTAAAACATTGTCACCCGCTTCTATTTTCTTTACGACAATCTCTTGCTGGTGATTAGCTTGGATAGTATTTTTTATTCCAAGTATATCTGTTCTGAGTCACGAAGGTCGGAAAGCGTCAGTTCTTCGGGGTAATTGTTCTGTCTCGTAAGTGTAAATGACCTTCCGGTTCAGTTAGTCTTGGATTCTTTCTTATCTGTCTTGGTGTTTGAGTTGACGAACACTCACCAATCAGTACACTTCCAATCTAGTGTGCACTGTCGCCATTATGGCGATGGAGAAAACAAAAAGAACAAAATGTGCTTATTCGTCAAAACCATCCAATTGAAATCTTTTTCAACACGTCAAAAAGATTCTTCGTCGAACAAGTGTCTGTATCTGTTGAACTCCAACCAATGTGGATTTCGTCATTGGTAGAATTATATTGTGAATGCATATGGATAAAGAAGGCATTTAGCCCAACGTCAGGACAACAGGAAAATAAGCATGAAGCTGATTTAATGTAGGTGTTTTCAAAATTCATTTAGCTCAGTTTCTCTTAAATAAAAAGATTGCTGTTTTTTTAATATATTTTGGATGCTCTGAAAAAAATGAGTTATGAAGCAACGTTGTTCTGCACACCACCAACCCCAAACACACACACACACACACACACACATAAACACACGGATACACACACAGACACACACACACACACACACACACGCACACAATGACGCACACAGATACACACAGACACATATATACGCTGAGACACACACACGCATACATACACACACGAGACACACACAATGACGCACACACAAAGACACACACAGTCACACATGTACACACGCAGAGACACACACATATATACACAGAAACACGTACAGACAAACACAAACACATACACACAGATACACATACACATAACTACACAGACACACAAAACAGACACACACATACACACATGTACGCACGCAGAGACACACACATATATACACAGAGACACGTACAGACAAACACAGACACACACAGATACACATACACATACCTACACAGACACACAAAACAGACACATACGGACACAAATACACACACACGAATACATACACACATTAACAGACACACACACATATACAAACACATACACACTTAGACACAAACTTGCACGCACACATACACACACATAGAAACACACACAGACAAAGATACACATACACACAGACACACATTTACAAAGGCATACACACAGACACCCGTACACACACAAATAGACACACACACACACAGACTCACACATACACGACAGATGGTGATTTAACGATAACACTAGGTGGTCCATATGAAAGCTCACATAACTCTCTTCTGCAGAAAAATGGTATCGCATTCTTTTACAACAACAAAATATTCTTCGATGTGACAATTATTATTACATTCCTAAAATACCAATCCTGTGTTTAGTCAACAATGACACTATGACATGAAAAGGAGAGTATGAAACTGATACTTTCCTGGTATTTAGTCTCAGCTTGGTTAGATTAAAGAAAACATCTGTGAAGATGTCTCCGAGGATGTGATATTGTGTTATAAAACAACTTGGTTTGCTTAAGTGTACTAGCATAAAAGGTCATCTGTCGTACATTCAAGAGTGTGTGTTTACAACGTCCTTTGAAATAGTTTCTTTAAAGAAAAAGTCTTTCTTTCACCTGCACCGACACATCAAATTTGTTCTAGTAAGCCTTTAACATCTAATCAACATGCATTTTAAATGACAAACTGTATAAAAATAGCCTCCGTCAAGTTTTTGATACCAATAAACTCATCTGATATTTCACATCAAGAAAATCCTTTGAGTGGCGTTATTCATAGTTCAGCAACTTTAGGGAGTTCGCGTAGGACATAATATTGAACTTAGAGAAGAAATGTGATTCTTTGAAACTTTCAGTTCTTAATCAACGCTATCTTGTTTCAAAGCACACATTTGGCTTACGATTTTCTCATCTTATGTTTCTCTATTTCTTCTATTTCTATTGTTTAACTTCCAACTGAATCGATAGGAGATGTGTACACCTGTAACAAGAAGAATGTTTCATCACAATAGTGTTATTGGCCACAAATGCCACAAATGATTATGATCTAAAACATATGTAAGACTCATTACATAGCTATTGTATAAATTGGAAGCTTAAGATAAATACTAATCAAACCTACAATATTTATATTGAGTGAATCAATATATGATTATAAACATAATTTCACAATTGGTCATAATGTTTTGGAGAAAGTTGAATCCTATATTTACCTTGGTGTTACCCTTCAAAAAATTTCAAAATTCACTTTAACAAAGAAACAGTTAATAGAAAAAGCAACGAAAGCTACCTTCTATGTTTTTTTGCCAAGGGCGGAAATAAATTTTTATCACTTTAAAGTCAACTTCGGCTTTTTTGTAGTTATACCAATTCTTCTCTACGGATGCGACGTATGGGAATGTGAAAACATCTCAACTCTAGAAGTGTCCATTTACGTTTTCTAAAATATCTTTTCTCATTAAGAAAAAGTACCCTAAATTTCATCTTTTTCGCCGGATAGTTCTCTGGCGTTTGCGTTTTGTATTTATCAGAAGTAACGCGCATCCATTATCAACACAAATACCGGTTACATGGAACACAGTGAAATGATAAACAGTACACCACGCACTCCTATTTCCCGTCCATATGTCAATGTTCGTTTTGAGGCTTTCTCTGGCGTTGATTTTATGTATTAATATGATGGGAATATGAAATATGGTGTATATGAAATATGAAATATGGAGATTCTGATGCGGAATGTCACTGTAAAGATGGTATGAAGATATCGATGAATACAGTGATATACAACAATACTAATGACACTAATTAAGAATAAAGACGGTGTTATTAAAACTTCCAAACAATCAAGCCAACACTATGAGAGTGGTCTGGGAATGATCACTATTTACTTCAGTAATGGAGGTGATGGTTCTAAAATAAGATTCGTGAAGCTTATAGCCCGGAAACCACCATAGGCTGCGGTCTCTGAACAGAACCCGTACATCCCTTGAAGACATTTAAAACAGTGTCCGTCTGGCTGTCAATTTAGTGCAAAATGGTCATAGTTTCAGTTATTGAAGTAGCGTTGTAATCTCGTGGGGGCTTACGAGATGCGTGACACCAGGATGCCGTAAAGCAGTCTAATCCTCCCAGAATTCAGCGCGCAGATATTTCCTCTCGAGTCCAGGACGTAATCGCCAGCTAACAAGGTCTAACAGCCATTGTCAGGAGAAACGAATGGCAAAGATTGCTTCATTTGTTAATCCCCGTCGCATGTGGAACGATTTTGTTGAAAAATTGGTCTGAAAGGGATGTCGCAATATGCATGATGCATTATTATGAGAGAGCAAGAGGTGCGTGTTTGGTGAGTCTGGTGGACATGTGTGCTGCTGGTAAACTGCGTGGTTCATATTCCCTACCTCGTCTGTAACACTTGGCCTCACAGCGGGAAATGAGAGACTGGTAGGTGATTGGTTGATGAGGATCGCTGAGGAAAGGGATATGGCGTGTTTCGCTCGGGGGAGATGGTTATTAGAGGTATCAGCTGAAACAAACGTTTACTTTGCAGCAGAGTTAAACTCTACTCATAAAAAAATATATACCTTGGAAAATCGATCGTAATGCATTGGAAGCGTCAATGTATAACATATGAGGCAATAATAGAAACACCATGTTGTAACAGAATGGTAAGTCCAAACGACGTCATATCAACATAATGCACCCGCAGAAGAAAGCGGTCATTATGTGTCAAGGCCAAAATTGAAACTAAAAAGCCAAATTTGAAACTTTGCATTCTTTTGTTTTTGTGGAGTATGTAACACTTCCATTTTTAGTTCACGTGACTGAAGTCAATTAAGGTTATGCCATGTCGTACTTGTCCGGTGCCCATCTGTGAGCATCATCTCCTCAGAAACCACTCAACCATTGAAGATGAAACTTCCAATGCATGAATTGATCCAAGCGATTTGAATCCAATCATCCATATAGAATCCCATCATCATAATATAATGACATTAAGTTCAAGTTTAGGAAGTAGAATGGCTCAACGTTTATATTTGATGTATGGTTTAAATGATTTTGAATGACCTTTTCGTTTGATTTATCTCAAAACGCGCTCAAGACTCTGTAAACATCACCTCATCAGAAATAACTGGACACATGCTGAAATATCTCGTATACCAATGCCATTTCTACACACATGTTCTATTTATGTGATTGCTTTAATTTTTACCTTGTTTTTGACCATGCTCTTAAATTCTCTCAAAATTGGTTTTTGGCTCAGTAAAAGTATTCTCCCCTCAAATAACCAGACAGAGGAAGCCGAACTGGAATTGGAATTTCATTTATGCATGCATCATATCTGGTTCAAATCAAGAGGACTTATTGGTGGTTAAATCCTTTGTGTTTATGTAGGAAACACGGAATATCAATACAGGCAGCAACTTTTCCATTTTCAGGTGTCTGTCTTTTGTTGACATGTGACAACAAATTCAGGTGCACTACAGTGCCCTGACACCAGTTGTATAGCTTCCAGAGGAACGATGGATCACATATGATATGTGATGTGCTCTCTGTCTCTCTCTCTCTCCCTCTCTCTCTCTCTCTCTCTCTCTCTCTCTCTCTCTCCCATATTATAGCTCGTTCCTTTCCATTCCATTTTCTGCAGAATAACATTGATATGTGTAAATGGCAATTACATAACCAATCCAGATTCAATGTTGTGTAACGATCACACAGTCGGTACAGAGAATACGTATTTAGAAGTTTCCTTTGCGCGACAGAAGTGGGGCAGAGTGCTTTCTGAATCACGTCAACCCCTTTTGGAAGTCTGCAACAAAGATCATGTATGCAGACACACAATTACTCAATTACCTTCAACAAATACTAAATAAACTTTACAATTCAAGGACGAGTGATGTCATCAGGTATCTTATGAAGCTCAGATAATAGCCCGTTGTCTTCTTGCAACCAATTTGCCACGAAAGATTGGTTTGGAAGATGAAATGACGTCATGGTAATATTTATAAAGACGTTTGTCGAAGTTATTTCAATATTGACCATTTTGGCGGCGATGGGTAATCGCTCTCCCATTTCGACAGCCTTCTTTGCAAGTCAGGACCTGGTGTTTAAGCCCTGTCAATCAGACAGGATTCTATTTAATGGCGTCACAAATTTGCCCATCCATCTTCCACTCTTTCTAGTCGACCCTGTTACGAACCTTTGGTTTTCAACAGCATGTCCGTGCTTGTGGTACCGCCTCCGTGGTCTAGTGGTAGAGCGTCCGCCCACAGAGCGGAAGGTCCGGGGTTTAATCCCTGGCCACGCCATATAGAAGATATTTGTTGTCACCCTGTCTGGCGCTCGTCATTAAGGCGATAAAACTGCGGACTGGTTGGTTCGCAGTTAGTATTCTGTGTTTGAGTGGGATATTCATGTTAAACTGTTGCATGGTATCTGAGTGGGCTAGCACTATTAATTGACAGTGTGGACTAGTACAAGCAGCTACGCGCGCGCGCGCGCACACACACACACACACACACACACACACACACACACACACACACACACACACACACACACACAGACAGACAGACAGGACCCGGGAGCCTGTGGGTTTTCCACCCACTTCAGCTGACACGCTGTGATATAACCAAAACACTTCTCAAGGCTGTGTTTTTTACCCAACTAACTCTCTCAGATACTACAGCTGAAAAACAGTTGCTGGAAAAAGATTCATTGTAAACTAAAGCGACAGAACCTCTGCCATAAGCAGAGTCGATTGTTCGGTTCCGACGGTATCATGTGTTTATCAATCACTGTCAGTTCGTGGTGATACAAGGTGTTCGCCAATAGGTGAGCGCATCTTGCGCCATCAGTGGAACCCATCCCAAATGCATGGACATGCAAGTCAATTGTCCATCTGAAAAAAACCCAATTGGAACAGATGGTATAAGTCAAAATAAGGCATGGCATCGGACATAATGTTTTGTCATTGATGCGTCAATTTGTTTCGAAACGTATAATGTTATACGATTTGAACCCAATATTTGCATTCATGCTACAAGTGATACAACTACTGCAGATGACACTATTACAACTAAACAGTTAGTAAAACTCAATTATGGCTACTACTACTTCTACTATTACTACTACTACTACTACTACTACTACTCATCCTACCTTCATCAATACGGTTTCGATGGTACCATCATACTAGCTTCGTAACGCTGGAGCTCTTTGTCCAGACAACTAAAGCGTCTAACTCATCTCTACTTTTGCCACTAAGTTTGACGATACAGTAACTGATCAGATTTATCTATGTTAGTTTAACAATTACAAGTATTGGTGCAAATTCTTATGATTCCCTGACTGCTACTGCTACTATTTCACCAGGTATCATTCCCCCCAAAGAGAGTAGAATCATGCCTCTGAAAGGATTAAACACGCACATGTAAACTGTCCTCAAATATTTACCACGTTCTTGTGGTAGACAAGCACAAATGTACTGCGGTACTTACGGGCAGCCCTTGTGGTGTGTTTTCAGAATTAACTTTGTAGGTTCGCGAATTAAATGCGGTAGGTTTGCAGAATTTAAGCGGTCAGTTTTAAGAATTAGCGCTGTACGCTGTATAATTGTTACGGCATCGAACACAATTTCGCGCAAAAAAGAGTTCATTATCTGTGAACAGTAATGTAAGTCAAATATAATGCAAGATCAACTTTGTTTTACAGACCCCATGCATTTTCTAATCGATTTTTATCCATTTGAAAAACACAAAAAACATTCCTTTGAAATAAATTAACATGCACACGTTGTGAGAAAAAAAAGCATCCTGTAACATTATATTCCTTGGTAGAGAGTAAATCCAATAATCTGAAGAGAAATTGGCTATTTTGTTTGCTAAATCTTTGTAATGGATGACGCAGCCATTGTCTGAACATCGATCCAGCGACCAAATGTCCTCTAATTGGACCTCTCGATTCACCTTTGGCTATCTTGCAGCAAGGATTATGACATTGATTTGACGGCATCCACGGTGTTAAAACAAAGTGGCTCCATTTTTTACCTTTTTAGGATTAATAGATTATCTCTTCTGTGAGCCCTCTGTGTCATGGGAAGTGGTATTCTAATATTCGACTCCAAAAGCCTCTTGTAACAAATGTACGCATCTACTATCGATTCAGTTGGAAGTTAAACAATAGAAATAGAAAAAATAGAACAACATAAGATGAGAAAACCGTAAGTGAAATGTGTGCTTTGAAACAAAATAACGTTTATTGAGGGCTGAAAGTTCGAAGAGAATCCCATTTCTTCTAGATCTCTAAGCTGAATGTCATGTTCTACTCGAACGTTGCTAAACTGTAAATAACACCACTCAAAGGATTTGCTTGATGTGAGATATCAGATGAGTTTATTGGTTTCAAAACCTTGACGGATGTTATTTGAATAAAGTTTTTGTATTTAAAATGCATGTTGATTAGATGTTAAAAGCGTAGCAACGCTTACTAGATCCATGTAATTGTCAAGATGTCAACTCCCAGAACAAATCTCCGAACAATTTTAATGTGTTGGTGCAGGTCAAAGAAACTCATTTCTCTTTTAAGACAATATTTCAAAGGATGTTGTAAACACGCACTCTTGAAAGCTCGACAGATGACCTTTAATACCTATGCTCTTTAGCAAAGTTGTTTCATAAATTATATCACACCCTCGGAGACATTTTTGATGATGTCTTTTAATCAAACCCAAGCTGAGACTAAATTTAGGGAAACTGGGAGTTTCTTACACTCCTTTTCATGTCATCGATTCCATGTTGGTGAGTGCAGCACAACCCATTCTTTTACAAATTGTTGATTAAACACACATTGACATTTTAGGAATATGATGATAATTGTCACTTCGAAGAATATTTTAGTTGTAAAAGCATGCAATAAAAGTTGAGTGTTTCCTACAAAATCAAGAAAACGTCTTGGTCATTTACAAATATTTCACTGAAACAGCGACGTGCCTGCACGTGTGTGAGGGGCTCTTTGTTCTCGTCAGGAATTATGATGATTTTTATTGCCACTTGACTAAGATACCAAGCTGCAGTTTTAACATGGATAACCCACTCAGACATAGAATACGTACTTGATCTCTTTGTATATGTAATCTCAGCCATATGACCATGTCCAACCTAATAATCACTTGTTTGATTAACGTTCAAGGATCCGAAACGTCCCACTGAAATGATAAAGAAGTTAAAAGCCATGAGTCAACTGTTTTCATTGATGCCACAGCTATTTGTAAAGATGGAGTTTATTGCCATTGAAATATACAATTCTACAGAAATGAATGGTGTCTACCACTATTTATATATCTTCAAATTTTCTTGTACAGTTTCTAATCAAAACGTTGAAATGCTTGTCTTTGGTTTGGTTTGTTGTTTTACGCCGCACTCAGCAATATTCCAGCAATATGACGACGGTCCATAAATAATCGAGTCTGGACCAGACAATCCAGTGATTTAAATCATGAACATCGATCCACGAAATTAAAATCGATGACATGCATCAACCAAGTCAGCGAGCCTGACCACCCGATCCCCTTTATCGCCTCTTACAACAAGCATAGTCGCCTTTTACGGCAAGCATTGGTTGATGAAGACCTATTCTACCCCGGATCTTAACGGGTCTGAAATGCTTGTGGATGGAGGATGAATGGAAATGTCGTAATTCATGTTGATGGTTTTCCGGCCATTTTGTGTGCATTTTCATCGCGTAACAGAACAAGAATTTTCCAGTGACAGTTTTAACAATAATAAGCTCAATTCAAAGGTGAAAAAGTACCCTATTGTCAACGCGGTGAATGACAGAGTAGACCTTGGCCCAGCTGCAGAAGTCAAGGTCCCAAGTGATGCAACCTGCCGTGTGACAGATAGAGAGTGAGTTGTTTGCTTTTACAGGCGGCAGCAGATGGTCTTGAATATTTGCTGGACCATTGGGTATAGTCCTCGACATGAAAAGAAAGTTGCCAACCACCATATGAACTCGCCTGTATTGTCATATCTTTGCCCATTATCTTCAATGCAAATATATGGTAATAAGGAGTGATTGATTGTTGGTACTGGACATATTCTTTTATTCGGAATACACACAGATGTCCCAATTTGACAAACATCAACGCGTATCAGTGGAATCTTACTTTGCGTTATTCGTGGATCAGGGGCTGTCGGGTAGCCTAGTGGTTAAAACGTTCGCTCGTCGAGGCGAGGACCCGGGTTCGATTCCCGATATGGGTACAATGTGTGAAGCCCATTTCTGGTGTCCCCCGTCGTGATATTGCTGGAATATTGCTAAAGCGGCGTGAAACCAAACTCACTCACTCTCGTGCATCATGGATGTGTGTTTCACTATATCTGTCTTGTCAAAATATGTCAGACCACATATCGTTCTTTGGGCTAGTCAGGTGAGCTAAATGATCTATTCACACAGGAAAATAGCCACGCTAAGTAGGATGCTCATGTTGGAATCCATGGTCATGTTGGTCCTGTGTATACATTTCAACAAGATGAATTGTAGACATAAACTGACGTCCTAATGTGTGAGTGAGTGAGTTGGGTTTAACGCCGCTTTTAACAGTTTTCCAGTTATATCACGGCGTGTCAGCTTAATGTGGGAGGAAAGCCCGAAGTGATGTAGGTCTCAGACGTTTACCACTTCGGTGAAACATACGAGCACGGGTATGGTGCTGACAAACCTAGAAACATAATCGGGACGAACCGGTATTCGAACCCACATTCATAGGTTTCTGGCGTGCCCAGGGAACGCAACTCTGCACAGCGAATCGCAGTGCCTTAGACGTGGGCCATTTGGGCCCCCGACGTCCTAATGAAAGTACTCCAGGACTTTGAGAGACGACTGACGCAAAGCGAAGCACGTTGGAAGTTAAGACATATATTACTAAGAGTGGCGTTTTTCGTTCCATCAAGCAGAAACGTTACGAGTAACCATGACACAAAGAAACAGATGTCAAAATGATATCATTCACATTGTCATTGTCAAAACACATGTGTATATGTGTACAAATATATATGTACATGTAAATAAAGCGACAAAACCCTTTCCATATCCAACTGAAATTTCTGCATAAAGCAGGCTCGATGGTACGATTCAGACTATATCGTGCGCATATGTTTATAAATCACTGTCAAATAGGGATGATACCAGGTGTTCGCGAAAAGGTGACGTATCCTGCCCACTTTTCGCACCCGTCACAAACACATGCAAAGGCAAGTCAACTGTTCACCTGAAAAAACCGCAGGAACATACCGTTCAAGTTGAAATGCTAAATTGTATTGGACATCATTTTGTCACTGATGCGTCAAATTTGGAAATGTTCTCCATTCTACCAAAAACCTTTTTGAAAACTTTACTGAGGCCTTGAATGGTGTAACCTTGATCAAACAACTTCTGAGCAAGAGTCGGATGACGCTCTTTTAAATCTCAGAAGAAAGATCTCTTTACCACTGCAAAGTCATAATACTGAATATGTCCACCTCGTGCATCAATGCAGGGCACAGCATGCGCATGTCCTTGCACCGATGACGTCAAACGTATTACGACGTCAGGAGTAGTCCGTAGCCATGTGTCAATGAGACAGGTAGGTGGTACCGGTCGCCGTCTGACTTGTCTGTCAAAACGATCCACAAATGTTCGATTGGGTTCTTGTAAGGTGAACACGCAAACCTCTCTCGACCTGCCAAAGCCGAGCACGTCTGCCCCATATAGCGGTGTTGTGGCGTCAATGTGGTTGCTATCGCGGGGATGATACAGTTTGGGAGATGAAGTCCACGGATGTGCTTCAATGGTATCTCTCTCTCTCTCTCTCTCTCTCTCTCTCTCTCTCTCTCTCTCTCTCTCTCTCTCTCTCTCTCCGTACATGCAACCAAGAGGCGACAAAATGGGTCGTCGGTTAGGCTCGGTGACTTTTGTTGATTGTGTGTCAGCACATCCCGATGACAAGGGACCTTCATGATATCAACCACTGCTTTCTCTCTCCCAAATTCAATATCTATCTGATGATATAACTAGTATGTTCCTGGCTTCAGTGTTTATCACCAAATATAGAAACAACACTGATCTGTGGGTTGCCTTGAGATGAAAACGTTCGTTCGTTTGGTGAGTTCGTTTCATAACATGAGCACATTGAATACATTCCTATACGTCCTATTATCTAAACAACCGGAAAAAAGAAAGTGTACACTTGAAAACTCACACTCCACTCTGCCCATTACTGTCTTCTGTGAAATTGCGACCGCCATGTTTCTTGCGACATCAGGTGCACGTCACCTGTTGCGAAATTCCTATTGCTATGACCCATGTGATATCGCCTATCATACCCAAAGCAAATACACCGCCGTCGAACACTAGCAACCCTTTCTTCTTCTTGTTTTCATTTTTAACTTGGGTGCATACTTTCAGTCAGTCAGTGTATATTTGTATTGACATAAGTTTGGCTGGGCTTTATTCATGCCGTTAGTTCCACCAGCCATTAAACTACAGCTACAAACACAACACTTTTACTACAAGTTTCCCATGAATGAGAGTAAAACCAACTAAACAGATAATATTGCAGAGTATGTGAGTCAAAATACAAACCGGTTCCAAATTGACATTCACTTGCCACCATGTTTAATTTCCCTTATCAATTCCCTTATCAATTCCCCAGCCATAAAACAGTCCTATGAATTGTAACAATGTTTTTTAATGAATATTACCCCAAGTGATTCGAAAAGAGATGATATGCTCCCATCCCACTCTTGACTATTCTGTTTATAGAATCTTCTTGGAAGAGCTGGTGTCTGAAAATTGATCTGGTAACCCTCTTCTAACTGGACCCGGGGCAGGGGTGGCCCAGTCGTCTAAGGCTCCGCGATTCGCTGTGCAGAGTTGCGTCCCTTGGGCACGCCAGAAACCTATGATTGTGGGCTCGAATCCCGGTTTGTCCCGATTATGTTTCTAGGTTTGTTAGCACCATACCCGTGCTCGTGGGTTTCACTGAAGTGGTAAACATCTGAGACCTGCATCACTTCGGGCTTTCCTCCCACATTAAGCTGACACGCCGCGATATAACTGGAATACTGTTAAAAGCGGCGTTAAACCAAACTCACTCACTCACTCTAAGTGGACCCCTGTCATCGACTTTGACTTTCATGCTGCACAAATGGTAATTGGGAATGTGATCGGTCTGCCCCCGCCCGATACAATTCCCTATTTTGACTTGTATCATACGTCCTCGTCGTTGTTAGCGTGAACGCTTGCCTTGCCTTTGCATGTGCTTGTGATTGGTTCAACCGGTGGGACAGCATACGCACACCTTTTCGCGAACACCTGGTATCACAAGTGTTTGATAGTAATTCATAAACACATGCTTATGACATAGTTGGAATTATGCAATGGACGCAAGGTTTTGTCGCTTATATCAAATACAGTCAACTACGGTTATAACGAACTCAAAGGGACCACTAATTTTAGTTCGCTATAACCGTAGTTCGTTATGAGCATATATGCAGCATATATACAACAAATGGACAGGACTAAAAACATAAGTTCGATATATCGGTCAGTTCGTTATAAGCGTGTTCGTTATAACCGTAGTTTACTGTATGCTGGTCCCTGCATTCTGTTTCGGAAGTGATGTTTGGTATGGGTAATTACGCTCTTCCAATCTCAAACTGCAAACGTTCCCATGTTACCACGTACAGTTGTGATTCTAACCATGAAGTGATTCTGTTGCTAAGATCGTGGAAAATTTGGCTCCTGGTTGAAGTCTCAAAGTCTGTTTCAAAGAATCGTATTTCTTCCCTTACTTTCATTTTACGTTCAAATCGAACGACTTGAATTAAAATAATGTGTCAGAGAAAACACCACCGAAGACTTTGTTTGAACTCAGATGTCAATCAAGTCCACTAGAAAGTAGAAGGACTTAAAAGCTCAATTCATACCAGTCGTCGGGAAATGCTATATCATTTGAAACAATTTGGAATCCATGTTCAACAAGCAACACTGCTTACAAAATCGATTTAATTGTCTAGATGTCAACTGCCATGCAAAAGGAAGTATACACCCTATGTTTGATAATGGTGACTAAAAATGAAACAAACAAGAAAAAGGTTATTCGTTTGTCATGTATTTGATACGGGTTGTGATATCATAGTTGTCTTTTGTCCCTTACGTCTGCTGTGCCTTGGTGACTGTTTTCAGCCTGATAACGTTTTGTATTTTTAGGTCCAATCCAGTTTTCAAGTGTACACTTTTGCTCGGCAGTTTAGAATATCAGAATTGTCGAAACGGAATATTAGGATGCAGGCCTAGAGAGTACCTTTCTCTATGAGAGTACTGAGCTCCATCATTATTATTCAATAGTTAACCTTTAATGCATCTAAACTTGAGCAAACGGAATAGTAATATGATTATATCAACCTCTGGGACAACAATTATTTTAATTGTATTTGTTTTTAACACTTTCGAATCTAACCTCTTACTAGCATAGAAGCATAGAATACCCCTGTATTTGACATGAACCCATTTTGTCAGTAATTATAGATGTTTCCTATTCTCGATGTTGATGAATAACATCAATGACGAACTTAAAGTTGAAAGGATATGAAATGAAACACAAGTTGTAAACCGTTACTATAGATTGTGGACGTTTGGATATAATTCTTGCTTTAAGCAATAAAAATCGATCATACGTTCTTGGGTTGGTATTCATGATGTGATAAGGTCATTTTATGACGACGTCGTATTTACTATTGAATATCTGCTGCGACGAGTATGAATTCGAACCTCCTACATGTATCCCTTGTGATGAAGGGTTGACATATTTTACTTGACCGCATGGATTCCTGCAACAATTAAGTCCTATTATACAGCAGAAAATGTGAAAGATCTGGTTACCCTTGTCAGCGACCAACCGTGATAACTTTATTATATCTCAGAGAAATTGATCTGTATCTTGAACTGTGATTTATGTAGAACCACTGTTAAAACTGCCTGCTTTTATCATATTAAATTGCATATAATCGTCTGGATCCATGTTTATTTATCTATCTAGTTTGTCGTTCGAAATCTTTGATGTTTACCTTCATGTTTCGATGAGAATAGTTTTAATGTATGTATAATTTGTTCTTGAACCTACATGGCTGAGGTATTGCCGATGCAACAATAATTATTAACTCACTCACGAACTCAAACACTAAAAGTACTAAGATATCGGAAGACAATGATACCAACTACGTTGCTATGGGATAATCAAACTCGCTCCGAAGAATCACGGAGCAACTAGTGGGTTTACTTTTGTCGCGAACAACATTAGATTACATTGAAATTGTCATCGTCCAATCTGTCATCCGAGTCAAAGGCCAATATGAAAATGAATAAAATTCAAAACGTCAGTACCAGAGAGTAACCAGTCTCGATTATCTGCCTTAACTTATTTCATTGGACGTAAAAGGCAAAATAGTGACGATCATTATGTACATGTATGAATGGATAGCTAAAAGCAGTGATGACACCATGTGTCAGGGTAAGCATGTCCTGTTCTACCGGTATGATCCGTCTTGCTTACCCTTTTCGCGAACACCTGGTGTCATCACTGATTTTCAGGAATTCATTCATATAATTTTCATCACTATTTTGACTTTTGCACTAGAACTTCTCTCGGTTGATCATCGATTCTTTTCTCTGGCTTGGATGTTAAATATTTACTGTAACATTCTAAAACGGATTAATTTCGGTAACAAAAACACTCTGCGGCTATATCCTAAACAAACTTGTAAGTACTACAGAAACAGTGCATGATAGTGTCACAATTGTGACACTTAAACATTTTTCCTTGAAATATTCATTTACATTAACACAAGTAACAGCAGCAACAATCGTAGTTTTATACTCGGTAGCATCATTATTAACAGAAGCATCAGTTTACAAGCTCAACAACATGTAGGGCAGAACATGCTTACCCTTTTCGTGAACACCTAATTTTCAGTGATCCATTCATATAATTTCGCCCGCTATTTTGCCTTTCAAGCCCAATGGAATCTTTTTCGGCAGAAAATTGAGACTGATTATTCTCTGGCGTTGACGTTTTATATTTCAAGCAACGCACATCCATTATCAACACAAACACCGGTAATGTGGAACCCAGTTAAACGATAAAAAAATTACACTATGCGCTCCTATTCCCGTCCACATCTCCATGTTCGTTTAGATCAATTCATCCTCACAGACCTGTTCCCATCACAATGCTATGACATCTGTTCAACTCAAGCACACCCTTGAGGTCAATTTACGTCCTGGAAATCTGAAGAAGGGTACTATAAAGCAAAACGATGGAACAAATTGCTTCCGCTCCAGTAAAGACAGGAGAACGAAATGGACATCATTCTTTTGGGCATTCGTCCGGTCCTTTATGTAATTGAAATAAAAAAACTGGGAACTGAAAATCAATCAGATCATATAGAAAATTACCCCACTTTACGCCATTCGGTTTCATATGGTTGACGGACATAAAAAACGCGAAGTAGCCGTTATAATAACGACTACAATGACTTCAAAAGCACTAATGGCTTCGCCCATCGGCTGCCCCTGCACCAAAGTAGCCATTCGCTGACCGTATTAAACACAGGTCAAATCTCTGACGTCATTGATTAATTATTGAGTTATACACCGTCTCCATTCTTTACAATGCAAGTTGGAAAATGTGATTCCGCATTTCACCCTCATCATAGCATAGATATCAAAGGATTTACGAGGCAAAATGGGTATTATTATTAACGGGATGGTATTTGGCTGATACTAGTATGCACTATGATTACATTTGACGTATGGTAAGGTGAGCTATTAGAATAGCGAAATTGGATATTGAGGAGTACTCTCATCAAAACCATTAAGGAGGTAAATGTAACTTGTTTAAACATGCTGCCAGCAAATTCAGAGTGAATCACTTCCACTAACGACGTAACCTGCTGTGTCATTCATCATCCCCCATAGGGTTTGGTTATGATTTTTCGACTTGGACGTGATGAAATATTGTTTATCGTCGTTGATTATTGCACTTATATAGCACGTGTGTGTGTGTGTGTGTGTGTGTGTGTGTGTGTGTGTGTGTGTGTGTGTGTGTGTGTGTGTGTGTGTGTGTGTGTGTGTGTGTGTGTCAGGTGTGTGCTAGACCGGACTAATGCCGGTTTTATAGTATTGAGCAGTTTGTCCGACAGTTTGTATCAATGCATATTGACTATCATTATGTAAATACTTGTGTGTTAGACTTCCACTTTAGCTGCAATAGCTGTTTCCATTCAAAATCAACTGCTACAAACACCGTACCATTGCATCCATTAGTACTACAGCGATCTCCAACTCAACCAACTAATTATTCCATCACAAGAACTTCCAATACTTCCAACCACCATTACAATTTGCTGTCCATTCCCCCTCCCTCCCCTCTTACGGGATGGGGAGGTCTGGCTCGCTGACTCGGTTGATGCATGTCATCGTGTCCCATTTGCATAGATCGATGCTCATGATATCAAGTGCTCGATTGTCTTGTCCAGGCTCGATTACCTACAGTCGTCATGTAGCTAAGTACGGTGTTAAAGAACAACCACCCAAATTAAAAAGCTGAAATACTGAACACATTGGTAGCAAGTACAGTGTGGTTGTATCAGGGGCCGAATAAAATGAGAATCGGATGTTTAAGCGTTTCACGCCGGAGAAGATCGGTGCTCTTTATAAAAAAGTATTATGTTTAAAAAAAAATTAAACATCATCTGGCTCAGCTTTCTGTTTTCCAGCTGTAAATAATCTTGCGTTTGGACCAGACAAACTAATGATTGGTACTTGAGCAGCGTCCCAAGACGTCGAGCCATATGATCTCACGTTGTCGCGTCTTACGTCAAGACTATAATGCAGAGGGCAGTCGTGGTTCGTGGTCCTCTATGCAGTGCACAGGTAATAAATCAGGCGCGGCGGTCGGTTAGCCTAGTGGTTAAAGCGCCGAAGACCCGGGTTCGATTCCCGACATGAGTACAATGTGTGAAGCCCATTTCTGGTGTCCCCGGCCGTGATATTGCTGGAATATTGCTAAAAGCGGCGTAAAACCATACTCAGTCAGTAATAAATCAGTGGCGTCATTGGCGGTTGACGGTTGTTGGGCAGCTTGGCCCCTGGGAGTTTCTTGGGTTTCGGTCCTGCCCCACACTGAATCTTAAGCTTCCTCGTAACACAGTGTGAAACAGTCCTTCGAATTTCAACAAATACTCTTTTTCATGTGCATTGAATAACATTTAAGTGTAGCCATAGTTGCTAAACCAAATGATTCGAACACATATTGGGGTGGGTTTATGATATTTTACCACTCAACTAACTCATCCCTCGATGTGTACTGACACTATTACTACTCTGTCATATGTACGCATTGACAACAATAGCAGAAACTTCTGTTATTATTTTCACAGGATGCAATTAGCTTTGAAAGCTTTGAATGTACAAGTTGTTTACATTTACTCATTTGCTTCCAAATCACACAGGTATTCCGTCGAATTGATTGAGCAAATGTCGAAGACAGCACACGTTCTCAATAACATTCCATAAACCTGAGTGATTCGAATAGAAACGGTTCTAAAGACTTTCCCAACTCGTCTTAATGGATGACATAGCTGTTGTCGAAACATCGATCTGGGAAGCAAATGTGCTCTACTTGAACTTCGTGTGTCAATTTTCGTTTTCACGTAGCAAGGATTTTTTGCATTTATTTGACCCGAGCATCAGTGACCTAATGTTATTGCTCTATCTTGTTGGCCCCTGTATTGGGATTCCGGCTTAGTATAGGTCGCCGATACCACTTAATGTCCAGACATACTATCCCAACTATCCCAAGTATCCAATGTTTGTGTTCCTTTCGGGGGTCCAGGCATACTATCCCCACTATCCCAAGTATACCATGTTTGTGTCCCTATGGGGGTGGGTGGGGGTGGGGGGTTAGGGGGTGGGGGGTGTCCAGGCATACTATCCCAACTGCCCCAAGTATCCCATGTTTGTGTCTCTATGGGGGATCCAGGATTACTATCCCCACTATCCCAAGTATCCCATGTTTGTGTCCCCATGGGGGGGAGAGGTCCAGGCATTCCATGCCCCAAGTATCCCATGTTTGTATCCCTAGGGGGGTCCAGACATACTATCCCACTATCGCAAGTATCCCATGTTTGTGTCCCCAGGGGGTCAAGGCATACTATCCCAACTATCCCAAGTATCCCAATTGTGTGTCCCTATGGGGATCCAGGATTACTTTCCCCACTATCCCAAGTATCCGATGTTTGTGTCCCTATGGGGGGTCCAGGCATACTATCCCCACTATCCCAAGTATCCCATGTTTGTGTCCCTATGTGGGGTCCAGGCATAATATCCCCACTATCCCAATTTTGTGTCCCTAGGGGGGTCCAGACATACTATCCCACTATCGCAAGTATCCCATGTTTGTGTCCCCAGGGGGTCAAGGCATACTATCCCTACTATCCCAAGTATCCCAATTGTGTGTCCCTATGGGGGTCCAGGCATACTATCCCCACTATCCCAAGTATCCCCTGTTTGTGTCCCTATGTGGGGTCCAGGCATAATATCCCCACTATCCCAATTTTGTGTCCCTAGGGGGGTCCAGACATACTATCCCACTATCGCAAGTATCCCATGTTTGTGTCCCCAGGGGGTCAAGGCATACTATCCCTACTATCCCAAGTATCCCAATTGTGTGTCCCTATGGGGGTCCAGGCATACTATCCCCACTATCCCAAGTATCCCCTGTTTGTGTCCCTATGTGGGGTCCAGGCATAATATCCCCACTATCCCAATGTTGTGTCCCTAGGGGGGTCCAGACATACTATCCCACTATCGCAAGTATCCCATGTTTGTGTCCCTATGGGGGTCCAGGCATACTATCCCAACTATCCCAAGTATCCAATGTTTGTGTCCCTATGGGGAGTCCAGGCATACTATCCCCACTACCCCATGTTTGTGCTCCTATGGGGGGTCCAGGCATACTATCCCCACTATCCCAAGTATCCCATGTTTGTGTCACTACGGGGAGTACAGGCATACTATCCCCACTATCCCATGTTTGTGTCCCTATGGGGAGTGCAGGCATACTATCCCCACTATCCCATGTTTGTGCTCCTATGGGGGGTCCAGGCATACTATCCCCACTATCCCATGATTGCCTCCCTGGGGGATGACTAGGAACTATCCCCAGTATCCCATGTTTGTCTCTCCGTGGGAAGCTCGGGCATACTATCCCCAAGATCCTATGTTTGTCTCTCCGCATCTGTGGGGTGTCCAGGGTTACTATCCCCGCAATAGTATGTTTCTCTCGAGCCGGGCAACGAATGATCCATATTATGAGGAAGGTGCCACGCCGTCCTGGTACGATGACCCCCAATCAACTTCAATCCTTATATTGGCAGATACATAAATCATAACAAAACAAACCATAGAAACATCATACTTTAATTATTTAAAGCGAACTATATCAACGCGGAGAATCATGACGTCATGTCGTCATCCGTCCCAAAATTCCATTTGGAGTGACATCCCTTGGTTTTACAATCGGCAGAAAATGGCTACGGCAATGTCATTCACTTAAAATAAAAGTTGCATCCAGTTAAGTTACCGTTGGAAAGAAATACAGACCCGGCTGATGCTGAAAATGGATACATATTAACGTTCTGTGAACTTTGGGTGTGTGTTTGAGTCATACAACGGCTGCTGATGACGGGGATTACCGATTGAGGCGGCGCGGTTGGATTTCCCGAAGCAATACACGGCAGTGTGGAGCTCAGTGATTTCTTTTCGTAAATCAAGCATTCTCTGTTATAGCTTTGAATGGACGCTTTATTTCGGTGACCCGACATATACATGATCTGTCTGGCTTCAAAGCATGCATCATTCATAGCCTGAATCGATGTCGCTCTCAGTTTTCCCTTATGATTTTTAATGTTATTTTTAGAGATTGAGGAATTCCCCTGAAGTAGTTCTGTATGTCACCGCTCGATTGGCAACGTAATCACGTGACATACTGACGTTCATCGGGAAATGAACGACAGTCAGCATCGTTGTGTTCACCGAGGTGAGGTCACCCGCTACTGTCAATACATATAGTTTCTGATGGGATACTGGATAAGTAGTTACTTTTTAGCTGCTGTAGTTTGTGTTGATATATTCTCTTGTTTGTCACGAGATACTACTATTGTCTGTGATGAGATAATCTGGATATTTGTGATGAGCTACTAAAGAAGTAGTTTTAACATGTATTCTAGTTCTAATTTATGTCCATATACTCTTATTGTTTGTGATGAGATTACAATGCTTTGTGAGGAGATGCTATTGGTATTTGTGGTAACATATTATTAGTGTTTGAAGACATACTTTTGTTCTTTTAGATGAGCTATTCTAGTTGTTGTGTTGAGATACACTTGTTGCGTTTGTTGAGTTAATGGCTGCACTTCAGCCTCACACTTCCCAAAGAACATACCTATTTTGCATGAACACACCATCTTCTCTGAACAAGATTTAGTAAAAGATAAAAAGATCAAAGTCAAAGTCAAAGTCCAAAACCAAACGCTTTTGTGCACTATATTGAACATTTGAACTTTTGTCGAACACCTGATATTTTAACTATTTAGCAGTGGTTCAATAAACATGCTCATAATATGTTCGAAATCGTGCATATTAATAAGGTTTTTGTCCCATTTATTTACAGTACATATGAAACGCCAACGCTGAAGAACAACCTGTCTCGATTGCCTTCCAATCGATGATGTACTGAATATATCATGATATATTAATTTTTTATGTTATCGTGTTTCTTTAATTCCAGATTGATGAATAATTCCAACTGCTTGAGTTTTGCGATACCAGCCTTTCATGTAACGACGTTTGTGACTGTCTCTGTGTCGGTCAGTGACACAAGCTCAAAGGCGACAGGTAAGGATATAATTAATATTTTTATCTGTCGCACATTCAAGAACGAGTTTTAAGATGAATGCATCATTAAGAAAAGTTTTCGTTTGATCTTCACTACAACATTTGAGATTGCTGGTTATACGTTCCCTTTTGCAGCTGCACCCAAGACAGTCAATTCCAGTAAGCGTTGTTAACTGACAGGAATTACACATAAACTTTAAAATCTTTCCATATTGATCAGCATGAAATCGAATTTAGTTTCTTTTATTTTCTAAAGTAGCAGACTTAATTGATACATTATACATCAAACAATTCCTTTCTGTATCTGCATTCGTGGTTTAGCATTCGAATTGAACGGGAATTACACTTCAAGAAGAAAGTTGGTTCTTTGAAACAAAAATGATCGGGTTTGTTTTCAATTGACTTCAGCCATCGACTCCAATCCTATTTCAAAGTACACATAACAGTGAAGTTTTTTTCTTATATCACATTTCTCATAACTTACTTTTAAGAAACTCAAGCTATGCAATTTCGCCCGATCTAATCAGTGAAGCGTTTTTACAACTTTCGATTTTAAGTTAAAAGATAAATTTCCGTAGATGGTCCGATTCCGAGTTAGATTAGATACTCAAAAAACTGAGCTTGTTGTACGCAGCTATATGGATCGACTGGGCAGGCACGATGACGTGTTTGATTGTGGGTCATCGTACCAAGACGGCGTGGTACTATGCTCATATAGTCTGTCAGTGTGGATAGTAACCCCGGACTGCCCGCGGGGAGACAAACATTGGATAGTGTGTATAGTAACCCTGGACCCCCCACAGGGAGATAAACATGGGATAGTGGGGATAGTATTACTGGACTCCCACAGGTAGGCAAAGATGAGATAGTGGGAATAGTAAGCCTGGACTCCTCATAGGGACACAAACATGGGATACTTGGGTTAGTGGGGATAGTATGCCTGGATCCCCCATAGGGACACAAACATGGGATAGTGGGGATAGTATGTCTGGACTCCTCATGGGGGCACAAACATGGGATACTTGGGATAGTGGGGATACTATGCCTAGACCCCCCCATAGGGACACAAACATGGGATAGTTGGGATAGTATGTCTGGACCCCCCCATAGAGACACTAACATGGGATAGTGGGGATAGTATGCCTGGACCCCCCATAGAGACACTAACATGGGATAGTGGGGATAGTATGCCTGGACCCCCCACAGCCCCACAGGGAGACATTAAGGGGTATCGGCGACCTATACTAAGCCAGAATCCCAATACAGGGGCCAACAAGATAGAGCAACCAGATTAGGTTACTGATGCTCGGGTCAAATCAATGCCTATAATCCTTGCTACGTGAAAACGAAAATTGACACAAGAGGTTCAAGTAAAGGACATTTGGTTCCCAGATCAAATTTTCGACAAGAGCTATGTCATCCATTACGAGTTGGGGAGGTCTTTAGAACCGATTCTATTCGAATCACTCTGGTTTATGGAATGTTACTGAGAACGAGTGCTGTCTTCGACATTTGCTCAATCAATTCGACGGAATACCTGTGTGATTTGGAAGCGAATGAGTAAATGTAAAGAACTTGTGCATTCTCTTTCAAAGCTAATTGCATCTTGCGAAAATAATGTTTTTAATTCGTTCACATGACAGAGTAGTAATAGTGTCAGTAACCATCGAGGGATGAATTAGTTGAGTGGTGAAATATCATTAGCGCTCATATGTGTTCGAATTCATTTGTCTTCAAATACTTTTTATTCAAACCACATGAATATGATGGTATGATGAAATTCGAAGGACTGTTTGACACTTCGTAAAGGGAAGCTTGTGCTCCGGTGTGGGGCAGGGCCGAAACTCAAGAAACTTCCGGAAGCCATGCTGCCGAACACCGTCAACCATCAAGGACGCCCAGCGACCAACGTTGCTAAGTTTTCCCCTGATTTGTGACCTGTGCGCTGCACACAGAGTACCACGAACAACGACTGTCCCCTGCATTCGACGTCTTGTTTGGACGTTTTGAGATTCTGACGAGTAGTGGAAGGTTCTCACCAGCACAAAGACTCCACCGGAAGTAGTACTACACCTCCTTCTATTCTTGAAGGATAAACGACGAGGTCTTAAGGCACCTCTTACAGCTGACAGACTTTATATAAATGAACGCAGATGCTACCCTAGTGATGACCCATTCTAGGAAACCAAAACAACATCACACACAGCTATCTCCATATGCCATAACCTCGATAGGCAAGCCTGAGAAAATTCGTGGGATCCATGTCGACGTAAATGCCATTACTCTGTGAAATTTCTACAAATGGAAATGACAATGACTATCAGTTTATAAATGTAGCTAAATATGCTATTCATGTCAAATCTCACAATGAGTCATCAAATGAAAATCTAGATACTTTTTCAAACAGTGGCGAGTTATGCCAAAATGTCCATATACATGACGATGTTAATCTAGCAGAGGATCTATCGGGCGAGAACACTCCAGCTGACAGTTTCCTACCTGGCAATGTCACTGATTCAGATTTTAGACTTTCTTTTCCTTACTGTATTTTTAGTATGTTTATTACACAATTTGCAATGTTATGTTTCGTTGAAACTATAAATTAGACCAGTTTGACTTCATCGATATTCCGGGATATAAAATATGTTATAGAAATTGAAATGCAACCACTACAAAAATATCAGGTGGAATTGCAGTTGCTATCAAAACCTAATTCGTGCAGTATTTTAAAAGAGTAAACAAGTACTCATGATATGTCATGTGGTATCTTACTTCCAATGAATTGTTAAATGTACCGTGTAACGATTGGTTGGTTTGTTGTTTAATGCCACACTCAGATATATTCCAGCTAATGACGGCGGTCTGTAAATAATCGAATCTTGACCAGACAATCCAGTGATTAATATCATGAGCATCGATCCACGCAATTGGGATCGATGACATTTATCAACCAAGTCAGCGAGCCTGACCATCCGATCCCGTTAGTTGCCTCTTACGACAAGCATAGTAACCTTTTACGGCAAGCATTGGTGGCTGAAGACCTATTCTATAAATAAATGTAAATAATGGGAAGTATATCTTGGTAGTTCCTATATCCCACCAGACGGATCACCCTATTACTCTCCTGAATCATTTTCACAACTTCAGAATGAAATCTCATGTAAACTATCAGTTGATAGCCAACACAGTGTCTTCATAATTGGTGATCTTAACGCAAGAACACGCATTATGCCTGATTTATTACACTAAACTCCAACCATAAAAACCAAGATATATTCCCCAGTGCCATGGTTGACTTTCTGAATGACGTCGATAGATTAAAACTAGCAGGTATACCATTACAAAGATTTAGCCAAGAGGTAGGTCAAATTCACATGGCTATAAACCAATCGATCTGTGTGAACACAATGATTTGCACATCGTTAATGGTCGAGTGGGTTATGACAAAGGCGTTGGTAAAGTTCCGAGTGAAGGGGTAAGTTTGGTTGACGACGCCAAAACAAGCGCAAATCTCTTCCCTATTATAATGGACTCTAAAGCTTTTGATTTCGAACCATTGTACTCTGACATACACTCAGTAACCCTCACCCAAAATACTGTCAGAAAAAACGATCCTTGATCATTTTGGATTTTTCTCAAGCAAAAACATCCTGGCTACAAAACACTACCAGATAGTTAATCTTTATTTAACTTTTGCAAAAATCAAAACGAGGACCCGTATGAGGATGATTTTGATCTTGACGATCTGCGGGATATCAACACTTAAGAAAGCACTATACTCAACGCAACTATTTCAAGAGGGGAAATTACGTACTGTGATATTAAGGCATCCGGCCTTGGTGCTATCATCAACGAAAATATTTCATCTACCATCCATACTTTTTTTAATGTTTATTTTAATCTTTTCTATTTAGTACTTGATAGTGGAGAGTTCCCCGAAAAATGGCTATTCGGTATAATCAAGCCTATTTATGAGAATAAATGATACACCAAAAGACCTGAAAATTATAGGCCAATCACCCTGTTGAGTTGCTTTCGTAAACTACTTAGTATTCACGTCAGTTATCAACATTCGCCTGAAAATTTCTGAAGCTCAGGCAGGAGAGGATACTCTACAAACGATCACATATTTACCTTATTCAGCCTTGCAGAATTATCAAAATCTCGTAAAAAGAAATTATTTTGCACTTTAGTTGATCTACAAAAGGCATTTGCATTTGATACATTCTCGCGTTCGGGACTTTGGCAGAAACTATTACAAAATAACATATCTGGGAAATGCTTCAAGGTTATTTACAATATGTACCAGGATATCAAATCATGTGTTTCGTGTAATGATAATTTAACATGCTTCTTCTCCTTAAGAATGGTGATAGACAGGGAGAGAACCTTTCTCCCCTTTTGCCATATTTTGAAATGATTTAGAAGAAGCTCTTTTGTACGACTCGTGTAAAGGCGTACAGTTAAGACCAAATGAATTCAATGATAGAATTGAAAATATAATTACCATCTTTTTGCTACTGTATGCTGATGATGCAGTCTTCATGGCTACAAATATACAGGACTTGCGAACCATGTTAGACTCTTTTATAAGTATTATGATAGATGGAAGCTTAAGGTTAATGTTTCGAAAACTAAAGTAATGATTTTTGGAGGGTCAAAACGTGATTACAACCATAATTTTAAAATTTTGCAAAGATATTTTGGAAAATGCTGAGACCTTTAATATCTAGGTGTCACTCTGCAGAAGAATTCTAAATTCACTATTCAAAATACAATCTGGCAGAGCAAGCAAGCAACCAAATCATTGTACTATGTTTTGGCCCAAGGATTTAAATTTAATCTTCTGTATGGATGTGAAGTGTGTGTGTGTGTGTGTGTGTGTGTGGGGGGGGGGGGGGGGGGGGGGGGGGTCTAAGACATTTAACATGACTTCGGACTTGTGCCCCAAATTATATGGTTTATGGCGAACATGGACGATCTTCTGTAATATTTCTGTAGTGGTCTCTTTTTGGGCAAAACTCTTATCCTGAAAATCTTATCCTGCTCTAGTACTAATCATTAGTTTGTCTTGGCCTAACTTTGGTTGCTGGCGATCTACAGCCCGTTTTAATATTGTATCGTTTGTATTGTATCTGATTATTTTATTGCTCTAAAACTAGTTTTAAAATTATAATCTGTGATTATATTGCTGGTTGTTGCACTGTCCTTCGATGACAGCTTTTCATATATAATATAAATGCCTAACTTGTTCAACCTAGTTCACATCGCTATATGGCTGAAATATTGCCGATGCGATGTAAAATTTAACTCACTCACTCACTCACCATTAGTTTGTCTGACCCAAACAAAACTGGAAAAAAGAAAGCTGGACCTGACAAACTGACCTTTTGTTCGGGTTTGATGATACTCGTTCCATTCAGCCAATTCTTTAGATATCATTCCACTGTTGAAAATAAATAACTGCATAGCTACAGGGAAAGCTTTCCCTAAGCAAACTTAAAATAATCATTTGTTATACAATCAACTCAAGTGGCTTTATTTGTCTTAATATGGTGTATGACCATATTTATTTCATCTTTGGTAATGTAACCGTCAAGAATGTCGTTGACCTTATACTAACCGTGAAGATCCGGAGTAGAATAGATCATCGGCAACCCATGCTTGCCATAAAAGGCGACTATGCTTGTCGTAAGAGGCGACATGATCGGGAGGTCAGACTCGCTGACTTGGTTGATGTCATCATATCCCAATTGCGGAGATTGATTTTCATGATATCAATCGCTTGATTGTCTGGTCCAAACTCGATCATTTACAGACCGCCATCATATAGCTGGAATATTGCTGAGTGCCGCGTTAAACAACAAACAAACAAACAAACAAACTCAGTGATGTAACTCGTCTTCCGTTTCATTATTTTCATGAAACTGAGGAGAAAGAGCCTTTAATTGTGTATATGTGTACTCAAAATAATTTTAAATTGAATACAAAATGGCAAGACAATGTATATAAACAAGTCTTGATCATCCGACGAAACAAATTCCTTTGGGCGCAAATGGCACAACAGTGATAAAATTCAAAACAACAAAACACGTGAGAATCCGTTTTGAGTACCCGCCGAAACGGGTTCCAATTGGCCCAATAGACATAATAGTGACGAACTAATATGAATGGATTTTTAAAAATCAATGATAGTGTTGGCGGAAATCGTAAGCATGATCTGTTCTACCGGTAGCACCCGCCCCTCAAAACAATTTGCACAAAATTATAAGTGCCTGTATCTGCCTGCCGAAGCCAGCAATCGAGTAAATAACAGTCTCAAAACCCTTTCCACATTCATAAGATGTCGACTGCACGATTCCGACAACATCATGAGCATGTGTCTGTGAATCACTATCAAATAGTGATGTTACAAGGTATTCGTGAAAAAGTTAACATACATGTACCCTCCCCTACCAGTGGCACCCGGTCAAACAATTGCAATGACAAGCCATCTATTAAAATAGATGCAATAGTGTGTAGCATCCTCCTTCAACCTGGACCACAGCATTTCGAACTCCGGCATGCATTATTTGACGCTGAAATCCATACAATCAAAGTGATCCAGTAAGTATTGGGTTTTCCTTTGCCCTTTACACGTAAGCGAAAAAAAATCCAAATAAACCCTTCAAGAAAAATAGCATCTTTTCAGCGATTAGAAGGAAATAAGAGTTCTTCGTTTTAGTTTCAAAACCACTAGACTTAATTGATACCCTCCATCAATCAAATCCTTCTGATGGAAGTATTCATAGTTTAGCATTTTATTTTAAGACGTCCGATTTGAACGGGAAATTAGGCTTTGAAACAAGTGTTCTTTGAATTGACTTTAATCACAAATCGACTCCAATCGTATTTCAGACTACACCTATCACTAACGTTTTTTTACCATATCGCATTTCTTGCAGCTTTGCTTTAAGATAAATCAAGCTTGGGGACATTGCTCGTTCCAAGCAATGGAATCAATTTATTGAACAACTTCCGACTGGAATCGGTAAAAGACTTGTCCGTTGGTTACATTGGGGCTTTTGAAGTTTAAACTTAAAATACGAAATATGCCCACGCCAAACAACACACACGGTAGAGATTTTGCATTAATCCAAAGAAGACGAAGATACGAAGCCACTGAATTTTAACACGGAGACTCGACCAAATCAGTGTTTCTAATCCATGTTGCGAGAAAGTAGAATTTGATGCAAGAGGTCCAATCAGGGGACATTTTGTTTAGAGATCGATGTTCAGGCAAGGGCTATGTCATCCATTACGAGGAGTTGGGGGAGTGTAGAGACGTTTGTATTCTATTCACTTGGGTTTACCATCACAGAAAATGGATAGTTACTGTCTTCGACATTTGCTTGTTAAATTCAATTTGAGTTAATGTCTGTGTAGTTTGGACATGCATGAGTTAATTTGAAAATGTACATTGCTCTTGAAATTTAATTGATTCGTATTGATTGAATTTATTTAGCGGAATGTAAAAGCAGTAATAGGCTGCAGTAAAAGTAACCAGTCGGGGTTATTATATGGTAACAGTTGGTACGTGAATGGTATTTTTCACTTTTCGAAAGAGAGGACAAAAGTCATCGGGTGGTCAAGCACCGTCACCTGATCATTACCTTCGGACCACGGCAAAGTACGTGGGCCGTTGCTCATCCCTGGTTTGTCTCATCCAGACCCCAAAATTTTCAGGCCGACGTTGAATAATGTTGATTACAACTTACGCGCATATGCATCATGCAAATGAATTGGTACTCAATGGTGTTCGTATGTGAGTGAGTGGCCAGTATGTTTCCGATAATTTACAACAGAACATTATTTGTGAATAGCCGTACCAGCAGTATCAGTTGCAGTGAAAGAGTGAGTGAGTTGATATTTAAAGTCACATCGGCATTGTTTCAGCCATATCGTGACTTGCAGTGAAAGAAATGGTGGTACTCTTTACTTACAGCTCGTCTAAGTGACAAGGTTTAACCATCAGTTTCCGACCAGCAAACCTGGCTTCAGAACCAAAACATAATTGCACAGCGATGTCAAGATGGTCAATATCGGAATATTCTTGACAGACGTCTTTAACATTGTAATGATGTCAGGCACATTTGAGGTCGTATCTCATGATGTAAACCGTTGTAAAAGACTATTCGGCATTATCTTCGTATGCCAAAGCGCCGTTTGACGTCAGTCTTTATCATGTTAAGCAAACATTTATTACTTGTGGTAAAGTATCACCATTCATGCTCTAGGTCGATGTCTGTCGTTTTTTGTGCAGTCAATATCAATTGGCAGGAAATTATATTTATCTCTAAAAATTAATGTAATAACATTTTGATATGTTTAGATGCGTTAAATTTTAATGCTAATAATGTGTTAGATACGTATCTCATATCACATGGAATGTGACTCAATAGGATGGTAGGGTAGCATAGTGGTTTATGTTTTCGTTCGTCAAACGATAGACCTGGTTCGATTCTTCCATATGAATACAAACGTTTAAGCCCATTCATGGTGCCACACATCGTGTTTCTTCGCCAAAATAAAATGAATGATTTATGGATAATATTTTTTTAGTGAAATGTATTTGATCATGACATCAGTAGGCAGTGGATTAGCCTGATCGTTGTTTGTTAAACTGAGCGTTACAAAATGTGTCAACACTCATTTCATCCAATTTAAGTTGAACAGGAGAAATTTGTTCCTAAGTAAACGTTGAACAAGTGAACGTATTTTTACATAACTATACATGTATGTGTGTCCCTTCTTGTTCGCTCGGATCAATTCGTCATCTTGGATAACTCTCAACCACTGTAATGTGAAGGGAAACAGCCATGACATCTGTCAAACTCCAGTACACTCTTTGTGTATTAGGAACCTGAATCACGGTGCCATTAAGCAAAGTGCAAAGACATTATATTTACTATCTTAACGACAACAAAGCAAAATGCACATCATTCCATTGATTCTATTTGTAATTCAAATAAAAACTTGGAATTGAAAATCAATCATATCATTACTGGCAATTTCAGCTGCTCGGTCTTTTGTGCTTGATAACGAAACCGACCAAAAGGAGCGCTCTGGGACTACAGATACATTACAAACATTAATAGGTTCCTCCTTTCGTCTGTTCCTGCGCCAGAGTTGTTGTTCATTGACCGCATCAAACACAGGATAAATCTCTGACGTCTGTATACTGTCTTGGGTAATACATCGACTCGTTCTGTACAGAATTATGTAGATCCTTGCTTTTGTTGGGGTCCATTTAGAGTCCCTTCAACCAGGCTTTCGGGTTCTATGATGACTTCATCACGGATGCTGGTTGAAAGGTGATTTCTCATTTCATCCTCATCAAAGGTTTGGTATCAAAGGCTTGACTCAAATATCAATAATTGCATACGATCGCATATAGTAAGCATTATGGTAGTCATACACTGAGTATTGTATAGCTGATTCTTTGGATGATATCATACATGTAGTTAATCTTTCAGACAGATATTTCAGTATTTTTTGTCCATACACATAGGAACCTGTGGTTATGTTGGTGAGTAGTTGTGATTATACCTGGCTGTGTTGGATTGAAATCAAATTCCATTTAGGACAAGCTTCTCTTTAAACATGTAACCACAAAACGGTGCAATCGTCAGGTGAAATGTGAGCCCAAAACTATTTCTTTGCAACATGACTGTACTTACCCGATAACAACAAGATTTGGACGTAGGGGTTGCCACGAAGTCCCTTTCCAGGGTTGCCACAAACCTCTCCCAAAACCTTCACCTCAGTGCCACCATAAGGATGCACTTCCTGGATGCAGCCTGGTGCCAGCCCTTCCACACTGAAACAATAAACCCGAGCACGACCATCATAATGGAATAAGCACAACCCGGTTCCCCCCGTAACAAGTACTCTCTTCCAGACACGGATCTGCCAACGTTGTACGGTCTTTGCCCAGTGCCGTCTTTGATGTTGATGTTCATAGGTCAAGGCTATTCAATGGAAGGGGTGGTAGCCTCGAATAACTGCGACACGGAGATGTCGTAGCACAGTGCGTCGATTGATGCGGCGACCTCACTGTACCGTTTCCGTCGCTGGAACGAACCAGACATCCTCGGCGTCGTCACGCGTAGGCTGCCTGATCTTGCCCTGGCATGGTACTACCAGTTTGTCTGTCAATTTCAAACAGTTTGACGATGCTTGCACGCGAACAGTTAAAGCTTTTTGCAATCTGTGTAAGGTTGGCACCCATTTGTCCTGAGATGGTTCGGACCTTAAGTTTGCAGTGTTTGGCTGTTTTCAGCCTGAGAACGTTCTATAATTTTAATTTCTTGGTCAAATCCAAGTTTAAAGTGTTTCCTTCCTTTGCCGGCAGTTTACCTCAGTGAACGTACACATTCTGCTTTTATGATGTAGTCCAGTAATATCCCGACAGGAGACAAAAGGGATGAGAAGTAAATGTCAAACAGGGTCCTCGGCGTGAATGCTAACATAATTTCTGGAGTGCTGTTGTAGGAAAACGGCATTAAATCACTCTCATTTGAAAGTTGAATTGACCTGTGGTAAGTGTGTGAATTAGTTTTCGTCGAGTATCTAACACCAAGAAATACCTTTTAATATTGTATCTGTATAGAAGGAGAATCGAATCAGGGTCACATTTACGACCAGGCTGTCCCAATCACCTAATTACCCCCGTGTTACATTCATACCTCGAATAATACTGATTCTATTCTATAGTGTTCTACTGATGATCCCTTGGGCACGCCAGAAACCTATGATTGTGGGTTCGAATCCCGGTTCGCCCCGATTATGTTTCTAGGTTTGTCAGCACCATACCCGTGCTCGTGGGTTTCACAGAAGTTGTAAACGTCTGAGACCTGTATCAGTTCGGGCTTTCCTCCCACATTACGCTGACACGCCGTGATGTAACTGGAATACTGTTAGAAGCGGCGTTAAACCCAACTAAATCACTCACTCTACTGATGATATTTTGGCGAAAGTGATCATTTCCCATTGGTCTGACTTTATTTACAATCTGTGTTTGTGAAAGAAAGCTTTACAATTGAAACAAGTTTGAATGACTTTGATTTTAAATGCATATTTTCAAATTACACATTCACTTCCAAATGTATACCACACAGTATACATTTGAATTGAATAAAAAGAAAATATCGAGGGCAACAAATGTCCTCAATACCAGTCCACTTTCTGTCATAGTAACCAAAGTGATTCGAATAGCAAGGGCTTTAAATAGCTCCTCCAATTCTTCATAATGGATGATATTGCCGTTGTCTGAACATCCATCTTTTTACCAGATGTCCTCTAATTGGACTGCTTGGATCAGATACGGCTGGCTTCCTTGCAAAACATTAGAAATACTGATTTGTCAAAATGTGGGAACTTCGTAGCTTCATATTCTTTGAGCTAATGGAGAATTCCTTCTGTGTGTGCAGTTTGGCGTAGGTACATGTAGTTATGGTATTTAAAGTTCAAACTTCAAAAGCACAAAAGCACCCTTGCAGCCAATGTACAAGTCTTCTCGGATTCCAGTCGTAACTTGTTCAGTATAATGATTCCACTGCTTGGAACGAGCTTGATTTATGTTAAAGCAAAGCTGCAAGAAATGCGATCTGCTAAAACGTCTGAAATAAGATTGAAGCCGATTGATGTTTGTCAATTCATAAAATATGCTATTTTCTTGAAGGGTTTATTTGAAGCTGTACATGACAAGTGCACACCAAACACTAATCGGAGCCGTAACTTGCAGCTTGAAGTTGGATGTTACATTTCAGTTCATCCAATAAAAAACATGCTTTGAAAAATATGTTGAATACATTATAGATCATATCTTTCTTATATAACTGAGCAATAAAGGTGCTAATAAGATTGTTTCGCCTTCGAGTGGAGGTTGGTTTCTCAATTATATCCCTACGACCAAAATAAACTATATAAAACAATGTAAATATGAAGTGAACTTAGTTTTACCTCACAATGTGTGTCCACCTTGTTTGTTCAAATCAATACGTCTTCTTGGACATAGGTCCATCACTGTGATGTGACTCCTGGAAACAGCCATGAAATATTGCAAACTAGTACACTCTTTACGGCTCTGGAACCTGAATCACAGTATCATTAAGCAAAGCGTAAGGCCACATTAACTTCAATCTGTAAAGGACAATAGAGCAAAATGGACATAATTCTTTAGGGCATTCTTTTAGTTCTTTTTGTAATTCAAATGAAAACTTGGAACTGAAAATCAATCATACCCCCTTTCGTCTGTTCTTGCGCCAGAATTGTTGTTCACCGACCGCATCAAACACAGGATAAATCTCTGACGTCTGTATATTGTCTTGGGTGATACATCGACTCGTTCTTTAAAGAATTATGTAGATCCTTGCTTTTGTTGGAGACCTTTTAGAGTCCTTTCTATCGAACTTTCGGGTTCCATGATGACTTCATCACGGATGCTGGTTGAAAGGTGATTTCTCATTTCATCCTCATGAACGGTTTTGTATAAATGTCTTGACTCAAATTTCCATAATTACATATAATTGCATGACATAAGCAATTTTGAAGATATTATACTATGTGTTGTATAGGGAATTGTGGTCACTGGTATGTCAAATATTGAAATGTCCTCCACATGGCTACCAAATGTCCTTTTGAAAGGTATAAAAAAAGAAAGATAAGATCTTGAATGCAGTAACGCTGATCCAAAAAACTTTCAGAAAGAGTCGCATGACGCTTTTTGAAATGTTAATGGAAAGAGTATGAACAATGCACAGAAATACCAGAACAACTTACGTAATGGGAGCATGTAGAGTGAGTGAGTGAGTGAGTGAGTATGGTTTTACGCCGCTTTTAGCAATATTCCAGCAATATCATGGCGGGGGACACCAGAAATGGGCTTCACACATTGTATTCATGTCGGGAATCGAACCCGAGTCTTCGGCGTGACGAGCGAACGCTTTAACCACTAGGCTACCCGGCCGGGAGCATTTAGAGATACGACCACAACCTTTTTCTGGATATTCAGAATCGCTTTTTCGTGTTTTGAATAGTGATGTTCCAAATCCACTCCAGACACATGTGAATTGAGTTGGTGACTAGGTGCGAAAGGGGTGTAGCTGTTTTCCGAAAATATAGGACCTGGAGCTTGTTTAACGCCACACTCATGGTCATGCTTACGAATGTCGCGAACACTATCATTGATTTTTAAATATCCATTCATATTAGTTCATGACTATTATGTCTATGACGACCAATGGAACCCGTTTCGGCGGGTGCTTAAAACGGATTCTCTAGTGTTGCCGGTTTGAATTCCATCACTGTTATGACATTTGCGCCCAAAGGAATTTGTTTCGGCTGATGATCAAGACTTGTAATTATACATGGCATTGTCATTTTGTATTCTATTTGAAATTATTTTGAGTACACAAATACACAAATAAACTGCGTGGTATTGATGTTCTTTCTCCTCAGTTTCATGAAAATAATGAAACGGAAGAAAAGTCCCGAGACGAGTACTGAGTTGGTTTGTTTGTTGTTTAACGCCGCACTCAACAATGTTCCAGCTGTATGAAGGCGGTCTTTAAATAACTGAATCTGACAATCCTGTGATTGACATCACAAGCATCGAGTATCCTACGTGTTTGAGTGAGTGAGTAAGTGAGTATGACTTTACGCCGCTTTCAGCAATATTCCAATCCTGAGTATCTGACATCGAGTATCCTACGCATTTGGATGAGTGAGTGAGTGTGGTTTTAGCAATATTCCACAAACGCTTTAACCGGAAGGCTACCCGACCGCTCTCCCCCCTCCCCCTCCCCCCTTCTCATTTTGGATGTGATGACGTGCATCATCTCGACCACCCGATCCCGTAGTCGCCTCTAACGACAGGCATGGGTTGCTGAAGATCAATTCTAATGACCACATGCTGCTGATATAATTAATCCATGGCCAGTACTATGCCGGGGACACTGAGATTTTCACGTTGTATCCATGGTACGAAATGAACTAGAGCCCCGGCGTGAACGGCTATTCCAATGCCTATGTACATATATAATTGTATGTATGCAAGTATAAAACACAGGGATGAGGGAGAAATAATGATATACGTATATAATTCATTGCATTTTCTTTTTTATTGATCTGTTTAAGTGTACTATATGTGAGTATTGTTTGAAACGACCTTTACCATTTTTTTAAGCAGAATCAAACTTTTCAAATTGATATTTTTTCTCCTTGATAATTAAATTTAACGTCGCGTTCAACTTATAAATGTGAAGGAGGTGCTCAGGGAATGGGTGTCTAGAAGCGAGATATAATAAAGTATATCGGATCTGCATGTTGTTTGTTTATTTCAATTGTTTGTTGTTTAAATCCCCACTCAGCAACATTCCATTAATGTGACGGCGGTCTGCAAATAATCGAGTCTGGACCAGACATGACTGTATACATATAATTCATGGTATTTTCTGCGAAAGTTTTGTTGACCTGTTTTACGAGACTTTAACATTTTTTTCCAGCAGAATCACGACGGTGACACCAAAAGTAACATAGGATACGGAACAGTATGGCAAGGGAACTAGGGTATTTGATGTGTTGAGCTAAAGCGTTATAACAGGGATACATTGTTAAACCTAATAATCCCCGTGCAACATCGGATTTTACGTAATTAATTATTATTATGTTGATATGATGTAGAAACAATTAATTTTTTTTCATGCAAAATCTGAATTAATCGGTGGTAAGTGTGAGAGTTAGTGAGATTTTTAGCCGTTTTTTCAAATATACCAGCAGATTCTTGACGTGTGACATCAAGAATGGGCTTCGTATATTAATATACACTTATGGAGGGAGAATCGAACCAGGTTCTTAGACGTGATGAGCAGACACATAAGACTAACCAGAATCCAAATGAACTTCCGTGTCACAAACCACGAGACCTGGATATGTGATGTATGTCGCTGCATACATTTTATGATATTATCAAATGCAAAATATTGTTCACATGTATGATTGGGTCGCATTTGAGATAAAAAGGGCAGTAATCGATCCATGGATTTAAGCATGACGTCATACTACGTTTTGAGATACACAGATAATGCCTAATATTCTTCTTACAACGGTTTACATCAAACGATTGGGTCTTAAGCCTGGCTGACGTCATGACAATGTTAAAGACGTTTGTCACCGTTCTTCTAATATTGACCATGTTGGCGTCGTTGGGCAATCTTTCTTGGTTGGGCACCTAGTCAGAGATTGATGGTCGTCAGATGATCTGTCATTTTGTGGTTCTACCATAATGATACGTGTCTATCAATGATACCACGGATACTCTTAATAATACTATTACTATTCACTGATAACAATCTCCTCAAGATCACGGGACAATAATCCTTCTGCTACTACGTGTTCATGTATCGTTAAGTGTCCATTTCCACATTTCTGAAAGTATCAGCATTTTTTTAACATATATATATATATCGGTTCAAAGCTTTGATTTTTTTCTCTTCGCTAGTATTTCCGTTCTTAGTTTTTTGCATTCAAATTTGTAATACATTTGAATTCTGATATTATCCAGTGTATGCATCCACAGAGCGTTGAACTAGTGTGTCCCTATCAGGCTATTACAACCATCGTTTATTGGTGGATCTCAGTGTGCAACGTGATCTCTCCCTACATATTGCTTGGATATATCGAGAAAGCGGCA
Source organism: Haliotis cracherodii (assembly GCF_022045235.1). Classification (NCBI taxonomy): domain Eukaryota; kingdom Metazoa; phylum Mollusca; class Gastropoda; order Lepetellida; family Haliotidae; genus Haliotis; species Haliotis cracherodii. Next base: position 6,551,691 of record NW_027266276.1, read on the forward strand.
CCAAACAATACCTTTTACCACCATATATTTGTAAACGAAACCCTAACATTGACTATAAAATGACCATAAAATGAAGTTCAGTTACTGCAAGTTGAAATTGTTTGAAATTGAAAGGTAATACAACTTTACTTTTCAAATCCACACATTCCCATCCAAATTTAAACCACACTGACATTCCACCAGCTATACAAATGATGTCCGACGCAGTTCCCTATTTTGACTTGTACCATATGTTCCTCTGTTTGTTCTGGTGAACATTGACTTGCCTTTGTAAGTGTTTGTTTGGGATACCGCCAGTGTGCCAGGATACGCTCACATTTTCGCGAACAACTGGTATCATTTGATAGTAATTCATAACACATGCGTATGACATAGTCGGAATCGTAAAACTGATTCTGATTTAGACATCTTATGTTTATGGAAATGGTTTGTCGCTTTTGTTCGAATTGAATAGAAAAGGGCAAGTATTAAGAAAAGCTAATGTTCTCAGTAATATTTCATCTTCTGTGAAGGCCAATCAATGAGTTAGAACAGAAATGGCAAGTTGTAATCGATAGTGAGGCCGTTGCCTGAACATCGACCTCAAAACGAAAAGTCCCCAAATTGGACCTCTTACATTAAATTCGGCTTCATTGCAACATGCCAAGAAAGGCTGATTTTGGTCGATCCACCCAGCTGAAATACACTGGTTTCATACCTCCGTCTTCCTTGTATTAATGCGGAATCTCTGTGACATTTGGCAGGGCATTTATGGTATTTTGATTTTCAGCTTCAAAAGTCTCAAGTAATCGATGTTAAAGTCGTTTGCTGATTCCAATTGGAAGATGTTCAATTAGTTGAATCCACTGCATTGAAAGAGACAGTCTCCAGACTTGATTTATCGTAAATCAAATTTATAAACTTGCAAGAAATGCATTATTCTAAAAACATTTGTGATGTGTAGTCTGAGGTGAAGTCTAAAATAGAAGATGATTAAATTTAATCTTTAAAGCGTTGTTTCAAACAGTTACATTTCTTTATGAAGTGTAATTTCACGTTCACCTTCGAACTAGGTATACCACCATCGAAAGCATTTGACTCACGAGAATATCAATTAAACTAATACTTTTAAAACCGAAAACAAAAAAATCGTATTTCCTTTTAATCACTGAAATGGTGTTATTTTGCATGATGTGGAATTCTCGTCTCTTATATGTAAAATACAAACTAACACCCAAACTTATCCAAGTATCCTATATGCAAGTGGTAGAGTACTAAGTAGAGTAAGAAGAATGCAACTGTACCAGTATAAATTCGCCGGGGGGAGATTTTATTCTGGGGGCGAATATATTTCGTGACACCGGCCAGTCCTTGTTTTAGCTGTATAATACATACATGATAGATAATTGTCATTGTTACCTTTATATATTTTAAACCAATATCTTAAACTATATTTTAATAGACATTTATTGAATTGTAGTGTCTCATAGGCCAAATCTTGCCAGACACATTTCTATGTGTGTGACACTTTAATAAAATATCTTCTTCTTCTTGTGTATAATGCCGAGCGCCAGACAGGGTAACTACAAATACCATCTTTTAACGTCTTTTGGTGAGACGCGGCCGTGGATCGAACCCCTACCTTTCGCTCTCCAGACGGACGCTCTACCACTAGACCACGGAGGCAGTCCTCCGTAGATAAGAAAAAAATATGATCGTTAAAAATCAATCGTTGCATGCGATTAATTATTGACAATTTTCGATGTGGGATATTTGGTGTTTGAAAGGGTATAAAAACGAGAAGTATCAGTTATCATAGGGTTTACAGTTACTTACAAAGCACTAATGGGTTCGTCGCTTCGCCTGTCCCCGCGCATGAATGATCGTTTATTCACCAATCAAGCACCAATCTAGTCGCTGGCATTTATACACGATTGTGACTTGGCAGAGCTCCTAAAAGGTATGTCAAAACGCATCTCTACATGTAGAGTAACATAACCTTGGCACACAGGCTGAGAGATATTCCCCGACAGCCTTGAACTTGAACATGTGTGTATCGTACATCGAACTTATGGACATTTAGATATGAATGCTAAATCAGGAACCTTGTATATCGACATTTGTTGAAAATTGGAAGACGTCCATCTCTCGACCAGTGCATACAAGAGGAAATGGTGATAATAAGCTCCGTGTCAACAAGACATTGAAGATCAAATTGGAAGCTGAACAATGCATCATTAACAATAGTTCTGGATCCCACAGAAGAGCGATATCGATGCCGTCGCTTCTATCTGTTTTGTGGTGATTTCGTACATATTAGGGATTTATCATCCCAAACTGGCTCCCACAGGAGACATCGCTTGGATTAGATCAAGCGATATCTACACTGTAGATATCGCTGCAATGAAATTACATCACAATGCTTTGCTGACCATTGACGTTACCATGACGTCACAATCAAATGACATCACCAATGGCTTTGCTACTGAAGCTGTTAGCAGTACTATTTACACTGAAAACACTGCTAATTACTGTCTACAAATTTAAAAAGTTGGAAGAATGATGTTGGATGATAAATAAATCTCAAGCCTCGGAATTTTTCCACTTTTATCAACTCGTGTTGATATATTTTTCATATCAAAAGACACTAGGGTGAGATTTTCTGTGTCACACGTTTTATATACTTTCAGTCAAAACCTCAAAAACTGATTTTGTATAAACGAATCAACATCATGTAAGTGATGTAGCAAAATTGACTTAATTCTTATCTTTGAAAGGCATTTAGAATTAATACACATTAGGAAGAGAATTTATAGATGGCAATTTCTTTTTTATAAGGAACATAACGTTTCGGAGTATATATTTACTCCTTCATCAGGTGCATCATATTCTTCTCAACTTAATTCTTGTTTAGATTTTATTTTATTTAATCTCTTTCTTAAGTCTCCCGTGTTTGTTTAAGGTGAGACTGTAATAAACAATGTCTGTCTGTCTGTCTGTCTGTCTGTCTGTCTGTCTGTCTGTAGGTATGTATGTCTGCGTAACACCATTTGAACCAGCAAATATGAATGAAAAATGAAAACACAGAAAAATGTAGATACTTTTTAATGTTAATTCAGAGGGCATCACCAGTTGTGCACGGTATATACCCACATATTTATATATGTATGCCAAGTAGGGAAAGTGTTCTTTCATCACGCCTAAAGCTCAAGATCTCATATCCCTTCTCGATGGAAAATAAAACCATGGCAATGTAATATATCTTAAAAATAATATGAAGAACTTTCTTCAACCAGCGGTTATCCATATTACATTTTCACAAATAACCCAATGTTTGCTCCTTCTTGTGGTTTTGAAACAATTTTATCAATCGACCAGCATTGTTTGGGACTAAAATTCAAAGCAGTTTTATGCATGCTCACGTCTGGCGGACCGTTGTCCTTGATTAAAGTTAATTGTAGGCTTATTAAGCCTAACGAAGTGTTGAGACATCAAAGTCCACTATGGAAATTCCCTTGAATCTAAATCCTCAAATCCTGCACACTTTAGACCATAGACATCCTCAGAGACACACAGACCGCGGTTTTAACGTATCGGTAAATTAACGATTAGGCCAAACATTTGGCGATTACTGTAGGGGTGAAGGTATAAATTGTTTGCTTGAAGCAATCAATTACTTTTGTTAATGAATATTGCAATAGTTATGAATATTGCAATACCCACTGTGGAAAGATTCTTCCTTTCGTCTGTTCCTGCATCAGAAGGTTGTTCACTGATAATATAATCAAACACAGGATAAGTCTCTGACGTCTGTATGTCGTGTTGGGTAATACACCGACTCGTTCTTTACAGAATTATGTAGATCCTTGCTTTTGTTAGAGTCCATTTACAATCCCTTGTACCAGACTTTAGAGTTCCACGATGACTTCAACCCGAATGCTGGTTCAAAGACGATTTCTCATTTCGTCCTCATCAAATGCTTGGTGTCAAGGGCATGAATCAAGTATCTATAAAAGCGTACAATTGCATTACGAAAGCATTTATTGTATAGCAATGCCAAATGTAAAATCCCCTTTAATAAAGGTGACCAAACCATTTTCATAATCAATGAAATCTCTGCTAAGGGCAGAGTCCGTTTTACAATTCAGACATGTGTCTATGGATCTTGTCCAATTAGTGATGACACCAGGTGTTCACAGAAAAGGGGACGTATATTACCTCACATGTGGCACCAATCACAAAAACCATATACAGACAAATCAGTTGTCCACCTGAACAAACATATGGTGCAAGGTAAAATAGGGAATTTGGTCACTGGTGCGTCCTATTTTAAAATGTCCTCAACATGTACATATCTACCATTATATTTCTTAAGCTTGACTGAGATCTTTAATGCTGTAATACTGATCAAACAACTTTCGAGCAAGACTTGTAGGACGCTCTTTGAAATCTTAATAGAAAGAGAAACTACAAAACAATATTAATACAGAGAAATATAAGAACACTGTATTTAAAGGCAGCATGTACTTATCTAACCCAACAATGTTCTTCTGGATTCAGAATCGCTATTTCGTTACATTTGTCTTCGTGATTTTGTGGACATTTTTCCATAGACGTAAATTGGCTATGGCAAGACTCTTAAGAAAACAAACATATATTCAGTGTACATGGGTATTCTTTAATGTTTATCCAGCTGTATGAAATCGATCCACAGTTTAAAGCAAGATGATTAACCGCTTAAAAGTACGTGCGTAAAGCTATTTAACGGTGAAAAAGTAATAAATGTTTGTCTAAAAGGATAAAGCCTGACGCCATACAAAGTTTTGAGATACACAGATAATGCTTAATATTCTTCCTGTAAGAGCGCTAGGGTCTCAAGCTTGACTGACGTCATGACAATGTTAAAGACGTTTGTCAAAGTGGTTCCATTATTGACCACGTTGGCGTCTTTGGGCAGTCATTCTTGGTTCAGCAGCTGGACAGAGATTGACGGTTTAGCCATGTCGTCAGATGATCTGACATTTTGTGGTACTACCACAATGATACGTGTCTATCAATGATACCATGGATACTCTTAATAATATACACATAAACACCTGACAGAAAAAAAGATGGTGATGGAGTTTTCACATTTCCTTACTTCCTGGCATTGAACATTGTGTGAGTGGCGGATGCTACCGGAGCAGGATACGTTTACCCTAACAACTGGTGTCATCACTGAGTTTCAATGATTCATTTGATTTCCATCACAAGTTTGCCTTTATGACCTATGGAATCTGTTTCGGTGGCTATTCAAGACTGGCTATTGTCTGGCATTGACGTTTTGAGTGTTAACCAAATTCAGTCACTTATATAAGTTCGAGGTTTTTAATTTGAAATGAGGTTAAACGTCGCGTTCAAGCTTATTCCACTTACAAAGCGACGTGCATGCAGATGCATGTGTGCAGCTGCTTGCGTCAGGCAGGGAAACAACAAGTAACGTCTTTTGGTTTAACGCGACCCGCGATCGAACCACTGACCTTCGGCTCTCAAGGCAGACGCACTATCCACTAGAACACGTACGCATCAAATAATGTGCGGATTGTGCTTTTGTTGAGGAGTACATAACATAAAGGTAGAAATACTTTGTTAAATCGCAGCACACTCTTTACAACAGAAATACTTTCCAGAACTTTGCAAAACTGTTCACTCTAGAGTACACTTCCTCTTGAGGGTTAAAAAAATATATTTTCATCGATTGATTATTTTTTAACAAAATCAAAGACTATTTTTTCCAATCTCATAGACGAGGGGCCGTTTTCCCTGACTGAAGGTGAAATTAAACTGATTGTCCTAATGAAACTTCAAAGTCCGACATGGAAATTCCCTTGCCGTTAAACCTCAAATTGCTTAATACTTTCGACATGAGACGTCCTCAGAGAAATATAGATCATAGTTTTAACTTATCGGCAAACATGACCAGACTATACCTTTGACAATTGTTTATATTCATGAATAATACAATGGCATAATGAAGGGATATGACGATGCTTCCAAGAACTTTTGCAGTGATAGTTTGCAATACACTTGCATCCACGACAGATGTGAAAGAGTAGCAGACGGAACAGCTGTCTGGGAGCTAAAGGGGTGCAGCTGTTTTCCGATAATATAGGACCTGCATGTTTGTTGGTTGTTTACGTCACACTCACACAGCAATATCCCAACTATATGAAGGCGGTCTGTAAATATCCGAGTTAGTGACATCACAAGCATCGAGTATCCGACGCGTTTGAGTGAGTGAGTGATATTCCAGCAATTTCACGGCGGGGGACACCAGAAATGGGCTTCACACAATGTACCCATGTCGGGGTTCGAGAAAACGCTTAAACCACTAGGCTACCCGACCCTTCTCTTCGCATTTGGGATATGATGACATGCATAAACTAAGTTAGCCAGTTGGACCACCCGATCCAATAGGTCGCCTCTTACGACAAGCATGGGTTGCTGAAGATCATTTCTAAACCGGATCTTCACGTTTCGGATCTGCATTTGCATATATAGCAGGGGATGAGAAATTATGACCACATTGTCACCAATCACCGGTCCAGTACTAGCATGTGGACACCGAGCTTGTGTTGATTATGACAATTGTATATGTACATATACAATTGTCATAATCAACACAAACTCACAGGGATGAGAGAGAAATAATGATATAAATATATAATTCTTTGTATTTTCTGTTATATTTATTTGTTTAAGTGTGAGTAATGTTTGAAACGACTTTTAACATTTCTTGGGAATCAAGACGGTGACACTACGAATGACCACAGGATATTGGACTGAATGGATGAAGGGTATTCGATTTGAAGAGGAAATGCATAATGACAGGGCTATATCATTTTTTTCAGGTAAACAATTGACTTGTCTTTGCGTGTGTTTGCGACGAGTGCCACCGGTGGAGCAGGATATGCTCACCTTTTTGCGAAAACTTGGTATCATCAGTATTCGATAAAACTTGATCATCATATTATCGGAATCGTACAATCAACTCTTTTGGGCAGATATTTCTTATGAATATAGGAAGGTTTTTTCGCTATCATTTGATTCAGGTATTGTATCGAAGGTAGTATCGAAAAAGGGAATCAGAGGTAATGAGCGGACACATATGGCACTAAAATTACCCACAATCCTAATGGACTCCCGTGTCACATAACATGAAACATGAAATATATAATGATCTTTATACGATTATTTTACAAGAGTCACTAGATACGTTTTATAATATTATCAAATGCAAATTAGTATTCACATGTATCATTTTGGGGAGTTTGAGATAAAAAGGACCGTCATCGATCCACAGTTTAAAGCAAGATGATTAACCGCTTAAAAGTACGTGCGTAAAGCTATTTAACGGTGAAAAAGTAATAAATGTTTGTTTAACAGGATAAAGCCTGACGCCATACAAAGTTTTGAGATACACAGATAATGCTTAATATTCTTCCTGTAAGAGCGCTAGGGTCTCAAGCTTGACTGACGTCATGACAATGTTAAAGACGTTTGTCAAAGTGGTTCCATTATTGACCACGTTGGCGTCTTTGGGCAGTCATTCTTGGTTCAGCAGCTGGACAGAGATTGACGGTTTAGCCATGTTGTCAGATGATCTGTCATTTTGTGGTACTGCCACAATGATACGTGTCTATCAATGATACCAAGGATACTCTTAATAATACTATTACTATTCACTGATAATATTCTCCTCAAGATCACGGGGACAATAATCCTTCCTGCTACTACATGTTCATGTATATGCAGTCGAAAGTCGCTGTGTCCATTCGAGCGACGTAACTGGAAGTATCAGTATGTTATGGAATATAGATTCAATGTCTTAATTCTTTTCTCTTCATAATTTCGGCATTGTAAATGCATTCAGATTCTGATATTATCCAGTGTATGCATCCACAGAGCACTGAACTATTGTTTCCCTGTTCCGTTCAGGCTATTACAACCATTGCGTATTGGTGGATCTTAGTGTGCAACGTGATCGCTCCCTACATATTGCTTGGATATATCGAGAAAGCGGCACCAAACAATACCTACAACCATCATATATGGTTACTAGTTCAAACCATGTTTGTAAACGAAACACAAACAATGATTATGATAGCATACAAATGTAGTTCAATTATTACAAGTTTGCGTTAATAGAATTTTAAAGGTAATACAATTTTTCAAATCCATCCATTCACATCCAAATTTAAACCAGCGATTAAAATGATGTCCGATGCAATTGCCTTTTTTGAGTCGTAGTATATGTTCCCTGTAGTATATGTATAAGACTTCCCTTTGTGTTTGTGGGGGTACTACCGGTGGCGCAGATTATTCAATGACACAAACAACTGGTATCATTTGGTGGCGATTCATAACACATGCGTATGCCATAGTCTGAATCGTACAGCTTAATCTGATTTAGAAATCTTAAGATTATGGAAATGGTGTCGTTGCTTTTATTCGAATTGAATAAAAACAGCAATTATCAAGAAAAGCATATGCACTCAGTAATATTTCATTTTCTGTAATGGGGAACCAATGTGATTCGAACAGGATTCGCAAAGTCGTAATCGATGACATAGCCGTTGAATGAACATCGACCTCTAAACTAAATGCCCCCTTATCAATTGGACCTCTTACATCAAATTCGGCTTCATTGCAACATGCCCAGAAACACTGGTTTGGTACAGACTCCCTGTTGAAATACACTGGCTTTGTACCTTCATCCTTTTTGGATTAATGCAGAATATCTGTCTCATTTACCATGGTCATTTATGGTTTCTTTTAATTTTCAGCTTCAAAAGCTTCTCGTAACTGAAATACAATTCTCTTACCAATTCCAAATGGAAGATGTTCAACACGTTCACCCCACTGCTTTGAAAGATCACAGTGTCCAAACTTGATTGATGGCATAGCAAAGCTACAAGAAAAGCAATGTGGTAAAAACATTTGTGATAGGTGTACTCTGGGATAAGATTGGATTCGACTGATGATTAAAATAAATGTTAAAAATACTTGTTTTAAAGAGTTACTTTTCTTTCAAGTCTAATTTCATGTTCAATTCGAATGCCATAAAAAATGCCAAAACTGTGAACACCACCATCGGAAGTACTTGACGCATGAGAATATCAATTACATCTGACACTTTTGAAACTAAGTCTAAAGAATCGTTAACATTTCTTTCTAATCACGGAAATGATGATTTTTTTTCTTTTATGGATTATCTCGAATTCTACATGTACATGTAAAGGACAAACATATATCCAATACTTACTTGATCCCTTGTCCCGATTGTAGAGAGAGAAAAATACATCTCAGAGTTGTAAATTCTAAATGCGAAAGTGTAGGTTGAAGGAGGAATGTTACACTTTTGTAGACACGTTTTGAAAACGTCTTTTTACTTATTAAGTTGATTATATTTGGTTGATATATTTAAGCAGCAGTGCTTGTATCAACATTGTATCATCGTATTTGAAGGTTTCGTCAGTAATTTTGTTTTGGCACTGACTATGCTGAAAGGGCAGTTTTGTGTCAAAATCACAAAAGTAGTTTGTGTTGAAATGCTACAGCTGTTTGCGTTAAGATACGATCATCATTTCTGTACAGATACTGCAGCTGTTAAATTCAGATACTACTGTTTGTGTTGAGATACAATGGTTGTTTTGTGTTACGAAACGATCGTTGTTTGTGCTGGGGTACTGCAGTTTTTTGTTTTGGGGTGCTATTGTTGTTTGTGTTAAGATATTAGATTTGTTTGTGTTGAGATACTATTGTTGCTTGTGTTTATATACTTTTTTATTCTCAGCAGATTCACCAATATGTGTTGTTTTAACAGCAGATTCATCAACAACAGTTGTTGTGTCGGCACAGCCATCAACATAATTGTTAAAGCTGGAATGACAATATCAGAAATTTCAATGGTAGTTACAACATCAGACGTTTCAATTACAGACACTTTCACGACAAGAAAGTCTTTCGCGATTACAACTCTGGTGTAACCCAAGAACACACGTATGGTGCTGACAATCGTAGAAAAATACTCGGGGCGAACCGGGATTCGAACTAAAGGTTTCTGGCGTGTCCAAGGGTCGCAACACTGCAGAGCGAATTGCTACGCCTTAGACGTGTGGGCCACCAGTGACGCCCCCTACTCTGTATTCATGAACTCCATTGCCATTTTAATCTATAGGATTACTATATAGGATTAGTTTATTTATTTACACTGGGACTTTATTGATCAATCGTTGCATACGGTAAATTATTGAAAATTTACGAAGTATTTTGGCATAAAACGAGAAGTATCGGTTATCATTGAGATTATAGAGACCGATCTAGTCTCTGACGTCTATGCATGTTAGTGACTTGGTTGGGCTTCTGTACGTGTGTGAAACCGCATGTAGAGTAACAGAACCAGGACACACAGAGTGATAGATGAGCCCCTACACCCTTTAACTTGGACATGTGTGCAACATACGTGTAACTAATGGACATTTAATTATAAATGATGTATCTTGTGCCAGGAACGCATTATATATCGACATTTTATTGAGGATCGGAAGACTCAACCTCTTGTCCCGAGCATACAAGAGGAAATGGTGATAATAAGCTCCGTGTATAGAAGACATTGGAGAACAAATTGGAAGCTGAATCATACATCATTAACACCATCACACAGAAGATCTGGAGTCACTCCTACCCGAATGTTTGTGATGCAGAGGACGTGTCACATGTTCTATATGATTTCCCTCAAAACCAGCAAACTGATTTTGTATTTTAGAAATATACGAGTAGTCTTTGTTTATCGTACAATAATACGCTGCAAGGAGAATAAACCATGAGGGCGGGGGTATCTGTTTGTTTGTTTCTTCCAATACTGATTGTCATATCTCTCCCACGTGAAACAACCCACGCTGCGTTCTTCATTGTTCTTTGGGTTTTATCGCGGAGCTATCTTACATAAACGAATCAACGCCATGTATATGAATTAATAAATTGATTATGATTTATGTTTACACTTTTATTTTATTTTGGTTTCCTTTTAAGTCTCTAGCAACTCCATACGGAATGGTTGAGTTCTTTTTATAACATGTTTTTGTTTAAGGTGAAACTGTAATAAACAATGTCTGTCTGTCTGTCTGTCTGTCTGTCTGTCTGTCTGTCTGTCTGTCTGTCTGTCTGTCTGCCTGTCTGTCTGTCTGTCAGTGTAACACCAGTTGAACCAGCAAATATAATTGAGATGAAAACACAGAAAATTTTATATACTTGTTAATATTAATTCAGAGGTCGGGGCATCCTCGATTGTGCACGGTATTATATATCTTCATTAACAAGAAATACCCTGGACTAGTTCTCTATCGTTAAGAGACCTATTTGGCAGCCATGGCAGGACGCTAGACAATGGTCATGTGCTGGAAATAGTATATGGGAAGTTACTGTAATGAGAGCTGGGGAAGGTGGTGTAACGTCGTAACTGAAAGTATACCAAAAATGGGTCCAGGCTATTCACCAAAATAGAGGAGATACACTGATAATCGTTGACGAATAGGAGTCACAATAGGTGCAGTACCAGGATCCTCTGATCATGGCTTCGAATCGCATATTTGCTCGTAATCTAGGCATGGATATGTACCACTCTGGTAAATCCACTTGCACCGTCGGGTACCGACAAACCAGCAATAGTCCCTAACAGAGGATAATATTGGGATATACTTGATGAATTTTACACAAGTGCGTATGCAGCATCTTAGACACAGGTATCGCCGTTATTCTAGCGTTGACTTCAAAACGCCATACATTAATTGTTTGATATGCATTACTTACAGGTTGACGAATGATACAGTAGACACAGTTTATGAATATCTATGGCGACGTTTCGGTATAGATCCTTGTCCAGTCTCGCTTGACAACGGTATAAGGATCTACACTGAAACGTCGCCTTTACGGTAATTAAAGAAGGTGTTATCCATAAACTGTGGCTACTTTGCCATAAATTAAGATTATATTGCCGAGTTGATGGCCGTCCCTTCCCCTCATGTCCATATCTGGACGGATGGGCAGACAAGTAGGTGAGGCGTTCGGATGTCAAGTTTGATTCCCCACATTTGTAATTAGTGTGAGGCCAATTTTTATGTCCGTTTCATGGTATTGCTGGGATAAGGCTAAAAGAGCGTAAAACCATAATCACTCCCGTTTGCGTTCTGTATTAACCAATTTGACAGTAGGTTGTGAATAGTACTAGTTTATTCGTTAATTTAATACTGAACATCATCGCGACGTTCATTGGTGTTCAATACAAAACAAATATTGAAAACACGATTTATAACTTTCGTCGGATGTCATATTACATTTTTTATAAATTAAAACAGCGAGTTCGATCTTGAGGCTTTAAAACAATTTGATCGATCAGCCCTCTTCGGGGCTAAAAATTCAAAGCAATTTTTAATGCGTGCTCACGCCTGGCGGACCTTTATCCTTGATTCAAGTTGAAAGTAGACTTATTAAGCTTAATGAAGTGTTGAGACATCAAAGTCTACTATGGAAATGCCCTTGCCTTTAAACCCTCAATTCCTGAATACTTTAGACCATAGACATCCTCAGAGACATACAGACCGTGGTTTAAACGTATCGGTAAATTAACGATTAGGCCAAACATTTGACGATTAGTGAACGGCAGAAGGAAGAATTTGTTTGCTTGATGCAATCAATTACTTTTGTTCATGAATATTGCAATGGTAATGAATATTGCAGTGGTTCAAGGACAGCTAACACAATGCTTCTAATGAATCCTGCAGTGACTCATTTTGACAGGTATATCAATAAAAGACATTGAGGTTGTATTGTAATGACATTCCACACTGACGTTCTTTGATAACATTGTACTCAAATTATTTAGGAATATAAAAAGTCACAAATGCATGACGAATCTCGATGGTGCCGAATTAAAGATTTACGATGGAATCTATCCTAAGATCATGAAATATATTCACTGTGGAAGGCGCTGCTTAAGAAAGAACTACAAAGGAGTCAGCAAACTGACTTGATCGATTTTTTGAACAATTATATATCATGGCTTCCAGAGATGAAAATATCTCGAATCTGAGGCTGGTCGTAAGCACATTCATGTATGGGGATGATAGCGCCAACGAACACTGTCTGGTACTGATGCTCCAGTATTATAATCATTATTATTATTATTGGGGACATTGCTGGGATTCGAAACCAGGAACAACGTATCCTTGACGACGAAAGGACGTAACGTGTTTAGTTTCATTTAAAATGGGGATTTATTTTAATATTTTTTTAGCAAAAGTTGTTCTGACTGCTGCAGCAGCTGTTCCGGCCCAGAGTGGATGAGGATGGTATTCGGTTGTGTAACATATGGACATGAATGCTTTGTCCATGGTACAATGTATGAGGTAGTTAGGTGTATAAATTTCCAGAAGATGGAGATATACAGACTTGTTTTCAAATAGATTTTTTATCTCATCCCATCGAAAGGCCACACATTTTTCTCCCCAGCCACTGTGACTTAGTAGGAGGACAAAACCAGTCAGTTTACATGATCTAATGGCATCGATTTTGATGATTAGTGCAGAATCAGCTCCAGACGTTTGGAACGGTTGAGGCGAAAGTGTGCTTATTGCCTTGTTGCATGTCATACCACAACATGATGTGGTGAAGAGGTTTCGTGTTTGCGGACTGGATATTTAGTGCAGTTTCCATGCACTAATTCCCAAAGGATTTCCTGAATTTCTACTTCTCTGACTTAACAACTGGAACAATGTACAGATGAAACGAATCCTTGAAAGTTGCAGGCATATGATGTTCCCAAGTTTCATTCGGTACCGTGTTGTCAGCAGACCCATGAAATACGCGTCATGTCGGCTTGAAGAAGAGGCTACGCTCTATCCATCAAAAGATGCAGCGTTTGAACCCAAGCAGAAGACATTAAACGCTGCAGTTGGCGCCTCATCATGGAATTTAACATTCATTCGCTTGTTTGGTTATATAATACAGGGCAGGTCCTTGTTGCCAAGGGCGAGCCATCTTGTAGTAGCAAAGACAGTGATGATGTTGAACGATGTTGAGTGATTTTGAGTGATGATAAGCAAGAGTACGTGGGCGTTGGTGGAAGGTGGCGTGTGAAGGTGGGTGATGGGTGAGTAAGGGTTGGTGAGGGTGGGAGGTTGAGGGTGAATGAGGATGGATGATGGTGGGAGAAAGTGAAGGAGGGTGAGTGATGGCGGGAGGAGGTGAATGAGGGTGAGTGATGGGAGGGGAAGTTTAGTGAAGGTGAGTGATGGCGGGAGAAGGTGAATGAGGGTGGTGGCAGGGGAAGTTGAGGTTGAGTGAGGGTGGGTGATGGCAGGGGAAGTTGAGTGAAGGTGGGTGATGGCAGGGGAAGGAAAATCAGGGTGGGTGATGGCAGGGGAAGTTGAGTGAGGGTGGGTGGGTGATGGCAGGGGAAGTTGAGTGAAGGTGGGTGATGGCAGGGGAAGTTGAGTGAGGGTGGGTGATGGCAGGGGAAGTTGAGTGAGGGTGGGTGATGGCAGGGGAAGCAAAATCAGGGTGGGTGATGGCAGGGGAAGTTGTGTGAGGGTGGGTGGGCGATGGCAGGGGAAGTTGAGTGAGGGTGGGTGATGGCGGGAGAAGGTGAATGAGGGTGGTGGCAGGGGAAGTTGAGGTTGAGTGAGGGTGGGTGATGGCAGGGGAAGTTGAGTGAAGGTGGGTGATGGCAGGGGAAGTTGAGTGAGGGTGGGTGGTGGCAGGGGAAGTTGTGTGAGGGTGGGTGGGTGATGGCAGGGGAAGTTAGGTGAGGGTGGGTGATGGCAGGGGAAGTTGAGTGAGGGTGGGTGATGGCAGGGGAAGTTGAGTGAGGGTGGGTGATGGCAGGGGAAGCAAAATCAGGGTGGGTGATGGCAGGGGAAGTTGAGTGAGGGTGGGTGGTGGCAGGGGAAGTTGAGTAAGGGTGGGTGATGAGGGGAAGTTGAGTGAGGGTGGGTGATGGCAGGGGAAGTTGAGTGAGGGTGGGTGATGGCAGGGGAAGTTGAGTGAGGGTGGGTGATGGCAGGGGAAGTTGAGTGAGGGTGGGTGGTGGCAGGGGAAGTTGAGTAAGGGTGGGTGATGAGGGGAAGTTGGGTGAGGGTGGGTGGTGGCAGGGGAAGTTGAGTGAGGGTGGGTGGTGGCAGGGGAAGTTAGGTGAGGGTGGGTGATGGCAGGGGAAGTTGAGTGAGGGTGGGTGATGGCAGGGGAAGTTGAGTGAGGGTGGGTGATGGCAGGGGAAGCAAAATCAGGGTGGGTGATGGCAGGGGAAGTTGAGTGAGGGTGGGTGGTGGCAGGGGAAGTTGAGTAAGGGTGGGTGATGAGGGGAAGTTGAGTGAGGGTGGGTGATGGCAGGGGAAGTTGAGTGAGGGTGGTTTGTGGCAGGGGAAGTTGAGTGAGGGTGGGTGGTGGCAGGGGAAGTTGAGTGGGGGTGGGTGATGGCAGGGGATGTTGAGTGAGGGTGGGTGGTGGCAGGGGAAGTTGTGTGAGGGTGGTTTGTGGCAGGGGAAGTTGAGTGAGGGTGGTTTGTGGCAGGGGAAGTTGTGTGAGGGTGGGTGGGTGGTGGCGGGGGAAGTTGAGTGAGGATGGGTGATGGCAGGGGAAGTTGAGTGAGGGTGGGTGATGACAGGGGAAGTTGTGTGAGGGTGGTTTGTGGCAGGGGAAGTTGAGTGAGGGTGGTTTGTGGCAGGGGAAGTTGTGTGAGGGTGGGTGGGTGGTGGCGGGGGAAGTTGAGTGAGGATGGGTGATGGCAGGGGAAGTTGAGTGAGGGTGGGTGATGGCAGGGGAAGTTGTGTGAGGGTGGTTTGTGGCAGGGGAAGTTGAGGTTGAGTGAGGGTGGTTTGTGGCAGGGGAAGTTGTGTGAGGGTGGGTGGGTGGTGGCGGGGGAAGTTGAGTGAGGATGGGTGATGGCAGGGGAAGTTGAGTGAGGGTGGGTGATGACAGGGGAAGTTGTCTGAGGGTGGGTGATGGAAGGGGAAGGAGAGTAAGGGTGGATGATGGAAGGAGAAGTTGAGTGAGTGTGGGTGATGGCAGGGGAAGTTGAGTGAGGGTGGGTGGTGGCAGGGGCAGTTGAGTGAGGGTGGGTGATGGCAGGGGAAGTCGAGTGAGGATGGGTGGTGGCAGGGGAAGTTGAGTAAGGGTGGATGATGGCAGGGGATTTTGAGTGAGGGTGGGTGGGTGGTGGCCGGGGAAGTTGAGTGAGGAACGGATGATGGCAGGGGAAGTTAAGTTAGGGTTGATGATGGCGATATTTCTGACGATACGTCAAATCTCATTGTCACCTAATTCTGGGTAAACACGATTAAGTGATGCTACCTCACTGTTTGAATCCCAAACCTCCGATGCCGTTTCTAGGACATCAAACATATTCATCATATCTGACTCAGATTATTAAATCGCCTCCATAGGAAACAAAGGCATGATCCTGAAGCTATATAAGCTACCCCCAACATAACAACGAACGCAGTCCTGACATCCCTTCAACTTCGCAATAACATAAATCTGATTGGCCGTTCAGGAAAAGTACATCTAATAAATTGGTGCAGATTGACTTAATCTATTCAAGATTGGACTTAATCCCACCTACGCCGTTTCTGCTACACGTCTCAATGCATGTCTGCCAATCGACAATCCAGTCGAATCAGTAGATCTTTGTCCACTAGCCAATGTAAGAGGTTAGGCTATCTGAACACGGCCTGCTGATCATACGATTGATGATGTGTTAAACATTCTGGAAGTCCGAGGTGAGGAGAGGTGAAATGGGATTTAACGTCGCGTTCAATAGTATTGCACTTATATGGAGACGTGTATGCATGATGTTCTAAAAAAATAATTCCGAGACAAAAGCCATTGTATCAGTGCCAGCTCCATTTGGAGTACATGTAGTACAAACAAGGATTATTTGCTATGTTTCTGTATCGTAAATATCACATATTTTCGAATAAAAAATGCTTTTGTAAAAATATTTGTTTTCTATTCTTGTTTCAAAATATTTACGACGCCAACACACCCAATAATATCTTCATTATATAATGCCATTTATAAATTTAAGTTTAAAGAATATTTTCCTCCTTTAAAGTAACTCTAGAAACTGTTTTTGCTTAAACAAAATGCCCCATTTATTACATAGTGCCAAATCTTTGTTTACAAAATAACTCATATTTAAACGTTATAGATAACGTTAGGAAATCATGATCATTATTTGGAAATGAGGGAATGCACTGATGTAATTAGGTCATTAAAAGTAGTCCATGATTGATGACCTCATTTGCATAATTATCCGATCGTGACGTTTTTCGGATTGGTTTATCGTTTCGATAGCACTATCGATTGTATGACAGACACTTATACCAAGGGATCCCGAAAAAGGGTTCTATCTTGTAATTTGTATAATGTCAACCTACGCGACCGTTTACAGGAGAACTGACTCTAAGTCTTAACACGGAGTTTCTCCAAGCCACAACATGGAGTCAGTTAACAGCTAAAAAATATACCATGATCATCTGTAAAACATGGCTGAATGTGTTGGGTCACTCACTTAAGGGTAATTCATATTTGTTTGTAATTTCAGGGATTTGAGTTATTGAATTGCTTAATGGGTTTTTAATGTACAAACCGATCTCCATTCATGAATTTGGGCAAACATTTGTATAGCATTAATCATATTTGTGTGAATCAATTTCCACACGCATTAATACTTTCAAAACAGGCCTCAGCAAGAAATTATGTTTTAGAAGACAAATGCAACGCTTTCAATTTCGGAACTAAACTTTGAATTAAAAACAGATGTGTTTTCTTTGATGTTTATTCTAGAAATTGCATGATCATCTGTCAGTGTCATGTGTTTTTGCCTCTCTACTTTTTTATGTCCTTCCTCAATCAATTTGTCAATGAGGCGCTCTGAAATCTCAGATTCGATCTTAAGCGACCTCGACTGTCCTATTGATGATGAAGCGGGATAAATGGCTCCTGTGGCAGCCTAAGAAGAAGCTAAACCTGATGCTTGGCAGCCATGCTACATAAAACGTCGCACTGAAACAGTATAAATCTATAGCTTCAAATCTGTTCACAGTCCAGTTATCTAAATCGTCCAATCATATCAAATGGTTGTCGTCACTGTGGAGGGAGTTTATGACGTCATTATTACCCAGCCATGATTCCCTGAGGGGACAGGAATATCCGACCACGGTCTCATACCAGAAGGAAGGATGTCATGCCGTACCAGAATTAGCATCTTTCGCCCAGTTTTCTGAGGAGTGCTTATCAAAGAGAATTCTATGTTCCATTTTCATATCTACTTAAGTAGTCTTAAGTAGAAAATGGCATTGATAGAAAATGCCTCACGTATGTTTTAGTCTAAGTGAATGATGGTAATGGTCTATAAATAGATTAAGGGCAAGAAGTCTCACATTTTCGCCTTCGTTTGATAATATTCTTGTACACCGAATACACTGTGAAGAGGATTTTGCTATCACCTATTTTCGGTGATTCTTATTTTGCCTTTTACGTCCAGTGGAATCTGTTTGGGCAGATGGTCGAGACAAATTATTCTCTGGTTTTGACGTTTTATTGTGGAGCGCGTACATGTATGTGTTGTAACACGTTTCACATTTTTATGTGCATTAAAAATGTTTGAAGCAGCTTGTGATTAGTTTAGGTGTTATTTCTGTACACACGTGCTCATACTCGTAAATTTATTTTGGCGAAGCGAATAAGAGTTTGTAGTTGTAAAATGATCTTTCTTGTCTACCATCAGCTAACTGCCCTGAGCCCCCTACAGTTCTCCAACCATCCTGCCAAGTCTGTCTCCACAATAAGCCATATGGGTAATGTTGACTGCTGAGCGAGAGGGGGGCACCTTTTACCAAGCACACGGTTGTGCGGTGTATGGTGAGAATAAGTAGCCTTGGTGAAGCTTTAAACAATTTTGTAAAAAGCAAATATAAATCAGTTTTATGTCATCTTAATATTTCAGTTTAATCGTACAATAACAATAAATCAAAGTCTTGGGCTAGCATAAAAATAATAAAATATAGCAAGTCTATACTCATATTCCCCACCCCCTGCTCCCACTCAAGGCTGTGGGTTTGGTGAGGGTACATTTCTGTATACTGAAATGTACATGTATCTGTGGTACATATCTGTAGTACCCATGACGGCAACGACCACTTCAGCTCTCCTCCCCCATGCGGTTGATCCTACATTAAATATTCTTCATGAATACTATACATAATGAAAGTTGTCACCAATTTAAGACCCGTGAAGATCCAGGGTAGAATAGGTCTTAGGCAACCAAACATGCCGTAAAAGACGACTTTGCTTGTCGTAAGAGGCAACTGATGGGATCGGGTGGTCAGGCTCGCTGACTTGGATGAAGCATGTCATCGATCCCAATTGCGTGGATCGATGCTCATGATATCAATCTCTGGATTGTCTGCTCCAGACTCGATTATCTACAGACCGCCATCATATAGCTGGAACATTGCTGGGTGCGGCGTTAAACAACAAACCAACCAATCTAACAAGCGTCCTGTAATTATTGCGATTAGCCCTGCCCTCGAACTGTGAGAGCTAATCAGCAAACGAAAACACCAAGACTGTAGACTTTAAAATAAAATTCCATGATGTTGTAATGGCTGATGGAAGTTCGATTGAAAACTATCATTTACTTTCTTCAAAAAAATAACTTCAGCTGTTGATCTAACTTCTATAAAATCCGGAGGAGGGCAGTGTACCCTCATCTTTCAAGAAATAAAACATGTACATGCATTGCATGGAAATGTGCTTGCCTATGTGACAATATAACTTGTCATTTTGGATGAATTTTCTCTCCACTAGAAGTAGTGACGAGTATTCTTTTTCTTTCATTGGCATTTAGAAGTTGGATAAAGGTGTTAGGATCTACACCGAAACGTCGCACTAATTGTAATAAAGAAGTTGTTCATCCATAGAACTCGTCTTACTTGAGTATTCTTTTTGACTTGTGCATACTGTCCCAAGAAGATAGTATTGTGATGTACTTGATGTACACCACTGTTTCCTGAATTGGATGTACAATATTGACAATGATATGTAAATTATAACGTTAATACTTTCATAGGTTTCTTCATTGAATGCATAGTGAAGAGAATTACTTCAGTTTTGGATTAGTAATATAATTTTAATTATGATATTACTGTCATTATTATACCTTCAGATTATTACAAATAAAAGTTATTTGATATTAGACATAGAAAAGGGTAGGTTTATGGAGATAAATCCTAACATACGCAAACTTAAAATTATGTTGTATTATAAAATTTGTACTATTTTGAAATGATTACAAAGACTTGATTAAGTGAAAATAAAATCAGTATTATTTTGAGTGAGTTAGTGAGTTAATATTTAACGTCACATCGGCTATATATATTTCAGCCTTATCGTGAGTAATACATTAATAACACATATATGTAGACTTTATAATAACCTGTCATCAAAGAACAGTACAATAACTAGACTAGCACAGAGTCTATTTAAAACTAGTTGAGGAACATTTAAAAGCAGAAAGCATTATCAACACAATATAAAAATGGGCTAGAGATCGACAGTAACTAAAGGGAGATCACCTTACTAGGGACCATGGGGACTTACAGTGCCTTTGCCTCCTGTATGGACCCCAGCAGGATTTGTATCATCCCTTCAGTCACTGGCGACAGTGTACCAATTAAGCCAAAGATTAAAATGACGAATATTCTACGCTTAAAAGCCTGGCATGCATAAAAATACTTCGACTGATATGGGACTTGCATACCCTCTTTGGGGGACCCGTATTATTTTGAAATGATAACAAAGACTTGACAAAGTGAAAATAGAATCTGAATTATTTTGAAATGGTTACAAAGTTGATAAAGAGGAAATAAAATCTGTATTATTTTGAAATGGTTACAAAGACTTGATAAAGGGAAAATACGATCTGTATTATATTGAAATGGTTACAAAGACTTAATAAAGTGAAAATAAAATCTGTATTATTTTGAAATGGTTACAAAGACTTCATAAAGTGACAATAAAATCTGTATCAGTTTGAAATGGTTCCAAAGACTTGATAAAGTGAGAATAAAATCTGTATTATTTTGAAATGGTTACAAGGACTTGGTAAAGTGAATAAAATGTGTAGTATGCATATAAGTAAGCTTTCATTTGTTTTTTTCAATGCACCTAAGAATAGTGTTTCGTCTGCTAGCACATCTGGAGCCATGTGGTATCAATCACCAGCTTTCAATCACCCACTGGCCTGATCCAGGACAGTGGAATGCTCTCCTGCTGAGTTCAAAGAAAATCAGCCTGCTCACTTTTGAGCAACATGTCTATACCCTGTTCCCCATAGTAAATTGCAGAACAAACTGAAATTAACCGTGTTTTGATACAAGTAATGATCAGCGAGGCGGGTTTCCATGTGACTGGTTGTACGAATGTAGAACTTGCGTTGTATCCCCTTTCTTGGCTGCTTGTGTCTTGGATAAATCGATTCTTATTGTCCCTACCGTGGACATAGCTTGATTTCCCCGTGATAGCAACTTATCAGTATTCTTGGCTTCTAAGGCTTCAACCACTGGGCTACCCGACCGCCCCCTCTTGTGACAAGACTGCGGAAGAATGCAGTGATTCTGATTACAATATCCCTTAAAGTTATTAAATAGTGGTTACAAACAATTAATAATTTCATTATGTTCGGTATGCTCCAAATCTTGCAACTGTAACGTTTCATTTAATGTCGAGAAACATTTCAGCAGCTCCAGCCTTAGGTGTCTACATTTTAATAAGTTTTGAGGAGTATGCTCTTTCTACCAAGACTTCAAACAGCGTCACACGACTCAACGCTTAATGCTGTTTGATAAGAGTAACAGGCCTCAGTAAAGCTTTCAAAATGTTTTAGGGTAGACATGCGGAGGATATTTCCAAATATGACACATCTGTTACATCCGTCTGATACAATTCTTTATTTTGACTTGTACCATTATTTTCCCGTGTTTTTTGTCAGGTGAATTGTTGTCTTGCTGTCACGGGTCATAAAACCTTGCTCCCCCCTCTCGTAACTGTCCGACGTTCGGCACAGTTCGGCAAAGTTCGGCGGTCGTCTCCGTCCAGTGTCTTTATGTTCATTTGCGTATTGCGAGAAAATTTTTATTCTCTAGTAGTTTAAGTGCATACTTTTATCATATATTGATTTGATATATGTTATTTCATATATGTACGCTAGCTTATTCATGTATGGGATGTGTCATGGTAACTTTGATTTTCACGCAGTCGCGGGATTATCAAGTACTGTGTGAATATGTCTAAAGTATTTATGGTCATTTTTGCCACCTCACTTATTGTACACTTCTGGTTGTATATCTGTTGTGAGTCTTTGTGTCCATGAGTGTATGTATCCAAGTGTGTATGTGTCCATGTGTGTATGTGTCCATATATGTGTCCAAGTGTGTATGTGTCCATGTGTGTATGTGTCCATGTATATATCCATGAGTGTATGTGTCAATGTGTGTATTTGATCATGTGTCTATATGTGTTTGTGTCCATATGCGTATGTGTCCATAAGTATTTCCATAAGTGACCATGTGTGTTTGCGCCCATGTGTGTGTCCATGTGTGTATGTGTCCATGTATGTGTTCATGAGTATATGTGTCCATGTTTGTATGTGTCAATGTATGTATGTATGCATGTATGTATGTATGTATGTATATGTGTCCATGTGTGTATGTGTCCATGTATGTATGTATATGTGTCCATGTGTGTAAGTGTCCATGTATGTATGTATATGTGTCCATGTGTGTATGTGTCCATGTTTGTATGTATATGTGTCCATGTGTGTATGTGTCCATGAGTATGTCCATGTATGTATGTATATGTGTCCATGTATGTATGTATATGTGTCCATATATGTATGTATATGTGTCCATGTGTGTATGTGTCCATGTATGTGTCCATGTGTGTATGTATATGTGTCCATGTGTGTATGTGTCCATGAGTGTTTCCATGTGTCATGTCTGTATATGTTCATGTGTGTGTTCATGAGTGCATGTGAGTATGTATGTGTCCATGGGTCTATGTGTCTATGTATGTGTCCATGAGTATATATGTCAATATATGTGTTCATGAGTGTAAGTGTCCATGTATGTGTCCATGTATGTCTCCATGGGTGTATTAGTCCATATATGTGTCCATGAGTGTATGTGTCCTTGAGCGTATGTGTCCATGTATGTCTCCATGAGTGTATGTGTCCATGTATGTGTACTTGAGTGTTAGTGTCCATGTATGTGTCCTTGAGCGTATGTGTCCATGTATGTGTCCATGTATGTGTCCATGAGTGTAAGTGTCCATGTATGTGTCCGTGTATGTGTCCTTGAGTGTAAGTGTCAATGTATGTGTCCATGAGTGTAAGTGTCCATGTATATGTCCATGTATGTGTCCATGTATGTGTCCATGAGTGTAAGTGTCCATGTATGTGTCCTTGAGCGTATGTGTCCATGTATGTGTCCATGTATGTGTCCTTGAGTGTAAGTGTCCATTTTTGTGTCCATGTATGTGTCCTTGAGTGTAAGTGTTCATGTATGTGTCCATGTATGTGTCCTTGAGTGTAAGTGTCCACGTATGTGTCCATGAGTGTAAGTGTCCATGTATGTGTCCATGTATGTGTCCTTGAGTGTAAGTGTCCATGTATGTGTCCTTGAGCGTATGTGTCCATGTATGTGTCCATGTATGTGTCCTTGAGCGTAAGTGTCCATGTATGTGTCCATGAGTGTAAGTGTCCATGTATATGTCCATGTATGTGTCCATGAGTGTAAGTGTCCATGTATGTGTCCATGAGTGTAAGTGTCCATGTATGTGTCCATGTATGTGTCCATGCGTGTAAGTGTCCATGTATGTGTCCTTGAGCGTATGTGTCCATGTATGTGTCCATGAGTGTAAGTGTCCATGTATATGTCCATGTATGTGTCCTTGAGTGTAAGTGTCCATGTATGTGTCCATGAGTGTAAGTGTCCATGTTGTGTCCTTGAGCGTATGTGTCCATGTATGTGTCCATGTATGTGTCCTTGAGCGTAAGTGTCTATGTATGTGTCCATGAGTGTAAGTGTCCATGTATGTGTCCATGAGTGTAAGTGTCCATGTATGTGTCCTCGAGCGTATGTGTCCATGTATGTGTCCATGTATGTGTCCATGAGTGTAAGTGTCCATGTTGTGTCCTTGAGCGTATGTGTCCCTGTATATGTCCATGTATGTGTCCTTTAGTGTAAGTGTCCATGTATGTGTCCATGAGTGTAAGTGTCCATGTATATGTCCATGTATGTGTCCTTGAGTGTAAGTGTCCATGTATGTGTCCATGAGTGTAAGTGTCCATGTATGTGTCCTTGAGAGTAAGTGTCCATGTATGTGTCCATGAGTGTAAGTGTCCATGTATGTGTCCATGAGTGTAAGTGTCCATGTTTATGTCCATGTATGTGTCCATGAGTGTAAGTGTCCATGGGTGTAAGTGTTCATGTTTATGTCCATGTATGTGTCCATGTATGTGTCCATGAGTGTAAGTGTCCATGTGTGTCCATGAGTATATGTGTCCATATATGTGTCCACGTGTGAATGTGTCCATGTGTGTGTTCATGAGTGTTTGTATATGTGCCTATGTTTGTATGTGTCTATGGCTGCATGTTCGAGTATGAATGCATGGTTACGCTCCTGTAATTGCACCGTGCATTTGTAAATATGTGTATGCGTACGTTTAAGGGTGTGTAGGTCCATGAGCAAATCTGGTCGTCAGCATGTGTCAAATTGGACATGAACTCGTGTGTATGCATGCTTACCTTGTGCTAATGTGGAAGTGTTTATGAGTGCATTACTTCCATAATGACTCTTGACTTCTGTTTATGTGCGTCGTGCACGCGCACACACATTTGAGAGTGCATGTACACTTGTGTGCCCCTGTAGAAATGCGTGTCAATTTATATTTGCGTGCATGAAACTATGTGTGTATATATATGCTTGGAGGTACATGCCTGCTGTCTAATTATATGAATGAATATCAGTGATGACACCAGGTGTTCGCGAAAAGGGTAAGCATGTCCTGCCCCACCGGTAGCACCCGCCACTCACACAATTTGCATACAAAGGAAGTTGCTTCACGCCCCACAGCAGTGCTCCTGTCATGCGACGGCGGCCTGTAAACAAACCAGAACCATCTTCCCGAGGTAAGGGAGTTAACTGAAAGTCCAGTTCGAATCCTCGCCAAAGTATGCTGGAATTTCGTGGCTAGATCATGGGGCAACTTCTCCTTCAGTGTGTTTTGCCCTCAGTGTTATCAAAACAACTTCATGGTTTAGAGAAAACAATCATCCCTTGACCGTAATGATCTTGTCATTGTAAAAAAACAAGGAATAAGTTTATTCTTGTAGTTTTTGCGTGTATACATTAACATTAAAAAATTATGATAAATATAAGACTTCTCAAACTCAGATGATTTGGGTTAGCATTCATCATATTACATAAACATTCATTTACATTAATGTTTATATTATGTTACTCGTGTTGAGCAGTAAATCTTCTTCGGTCAGTTAATCTTATTGTCTTTCATTTCCAAATTTGTTGTTTGTTTCAGTCTTGTATATAATTGGTTTGCTCACTGGCAGCTGATGAGATATAGATAATAATAGCTTGTCTACGAACACACCCATTTCTTTGTCAACACTCTAAACTTATCAAAACACAATATCGACTAAATATTTTTTTATCTCTTACTAAGTTAAGAATTCTATTCTTGTTGAATCATGTCCATAATTAGTTTGCTCATTGGCTGCTGAAGGGATTTGGATAACAATAGTTTGACTATTTCACTTTACAAAGGAATAATAACTCACGCTTCCCCTTTCGTCTACTGGGCGTTGAAAGGAAATACTAGTACATAAACAACAACATGTTTCATGTTTCAAAATCACAGGTGTGTCATCAGAGAGGAAAGTAATAATAACATACATGTTACTTTGGACTAGTCCACAATTAATGCCAGGGGAACATTGTAAGCAAAGTGCACTAAAAGCAGCTTTACTGATGGCGATCGGCACTGTAGGCGAATAGAGATGAAACCGATCGTAGCCCCACCGGTGGCTATAACGAGGTATGTCCTTTCGATGTCCCCCCTATTGACCACTTAGAATCCGCCCTCATATCACTTCCAGGAACTTCAAAGAAAATGGCGATCTCATCGATAATCAAGATCTATATTGTTTTAAACTGGTCTTACCTCGCGAGGGGAATGAACTCACTTGAGCAAGTGGATAAGAAACATGAAACGATTTGGAAAATATATATCGCCGCCCAGTTGACGGTAGACATGTTTTGCACATCCTGCAATCGACCGGGATCTGCACGACAATCGCCATGTTGCCAACGGACGATTTCTATGTCGATTACGTAACGAGATGTTTGATTGGACTATGCATAGACTCGTTAGATCATACAAAACATAACTCTGAAATTCCAGCCTATTTCGGCAAGGGAGGAAACTGGACTTTTATAGTGGGTTAACGCCCTTGCCTCGGGAAGATGTACCATACCTTGCCCAATACATTAACATTCTGTGGCAGCAACAACTCTGACAATCGTCATCACAAACAACTCCTTTCTGAAGTATATGGTACTTTATTTGCATTAGAATGCATCCAAATGTTACGACCTTGCATATATAAAGTATGCACCAAGAAAATAGAAGATTGGGATGTATTGCCGATGACGTGATACGCATGCGCAGTATAACTTCCAGTTGATTGAAATGAGAAATCTACAGTAAAAATAAGATTTATAGTGATACATAAGGGTATAGTTCATATGCTTGTACATTTACATTGTGACACGTATTTACAGGAAATGGGAAAACCTCTTGAAGTCAATCACACGAATGGATTCATTTCGCCTTGCCCGAGTGAAATATGTAGGATGAGTTCTTATGAAATTGCAAAATATATCTCTAATTCACAGAAATGTATAACCACAAAATCGTAGCGAGTTGAAACGCACAACGGAGTTAGGAGTGTGGCAACTGATTACATGAAATAAAACAAATTGATGTTTTAAACCACGTGGGAAGAAATAATCAGATACGTTAGTATTTCTGAAAAAGAATTGCGATCGCATTTTTTATTATAAGATTTTTTTTCCTTTTTTACGTATCATGAATATTTCCAGTATCAGATGCCACAAAGGGGTCGGTCTAAAACAGCCGTTGAACGATTGAACACGTACTCTAAAATAACATATGTGAATGCAATGACCACAATTATTGATGCATGATACAGAAACGATGTGATGATGTTTTTGACTTCAGGAAACTGTCCCATTTTTCAACATCATCAACAACAATATGTAAAAAAATCACAGTATTCACCTTTGAACAAGCCTCAACTTTCTGAAGAATATTTTTCTGAATGCAGTGCGAAAACTTGGATTAAATATTGTGTAGATGATCGGGTTTAGTAAACTGTTAAAATAGCCAAGCCACAAGAAGAAACTCATCATGATAGGAGGGAACGTACAACTTTCTTTACAGAAAGGAGCAATTAGAGCAATCATGAAAAACGGCAACCAGCAAACAACAAAAGCACCAGTGATGATTCCTAATACCCGAGCCGCCTTCCTTTCCCTCCTCATTTCAATTTTTTCCTTCCGAAGTTTGTCTTTTTCTCGGTTCCTTGCCCTTTTGCTATTATTGTTTGATCTGTTTTTAGACAACACATAAACATTCCCAGGCACTGTGAGAGATGGCCCGAAATTTGGGGGTAGGTTCCCATTGGTTCCTAAGAGGCCATTGTTTGTTTGAAGGCCATTGCCATTTTGGGCCTCCTCTGGACCTTCAATAGTACTTTCAATCCGCGAGATCTCGTTCATATTTACACAGGAACCATTAAACATACTGAAGCCATCTTGGCTTACGTCACTTCCGGAAGAGTTCCTCGACGGGTTTCCGGTATTTTCAACTTGCACTACCGGGACAGGCGCCGGCCTCGGTCGTCCTCCGAATTTCTTTTTCCGAATTCTCGACCTCGCCGCTTTATAAATTTTAAAATTTAGCACAAGCATGAGAGTCAAGGGACAATAAAACGCACCAACTGTAGAAAATATGGTATATCCTTGATCCTGGCTTATCATACATTGTCCCGTTACATCTGGATCGACGTTATTTTTCCAACCAAACAGAGGTGGGATGGAGATACTCACGGAAACAAACCACACAATTACAACCATGAGCATAATCTGTCTGGCACACCGTCTTCTAATATAGTCTATGTTGGAAACAGCCCAGTACCGGTCAAAGGATATCGCCACGAGATGGAGGATAGACGCAGTACAACACAACACGTCCATTGAAATCCACATGTCACACACCTCTCCGCCGAGATACCAGTTAATGCTTATCTCATTAACTAAACTAAGCGGCATCACCAGCACTGCTACCATCAAATCCGTCACACCTAGAGACAGAATCAAATAGTTCGACACACCTTGCAAACTTTTCTCTATCAAAATAGCGGTGAGAACAAACACATTTCCCAAAATGGTCGCCAAGATCATGGAACCCAAAATGAGGCAGATGAAAATCATGATACCTTCATTGTATCTCGGGACGTGGTTGGTATACCGTCTCTCAACGGTATTGTCTGTACCGTTGGCGGTGAGGTTATCGTCTAGCCCAGCGACAGTGACATTGTCGAATATATACATGGCAACGTTATAAGGAAGTTCTTCAGTGGAGTTTTCCATATCCAATGCTTGGTTACTTGAGGTTTCACTAAGATGAAAGACTCGTACGACGGGTAGTGGTAAAAGGTTCTTAGTGATTATTCAAGTCTAAAGGCAGATATCCACCTCGAATTTCCTTCATTTGTGTAGTCTCAGAGACGAGTTTTCTCCCTTTGGCTTGAAAGCAGGTACGAATGCCCATCTGGAATGGGCGATGTTTGGCATTGTGACTGGCGGGGCTCTCTGAAAAAATGAGAAGACAGGTTAAGGAAATATTCATTAAATAGTCTTTGTTCTTAAACTTGCGATAGGTTCATCTTGCCTTTTTGACTATCAGAAAAGGTTAATTTAATGAACGCATTTGAATGAATGAGATAGGGTCTCGTTCGAGATTATTGCAATTACATAGCTACGTGCATGCGTGTGTGTGTGTGTGTGTGTGTGTGTGTGTGTGTGTGTGTGTGTGTGCTTGTATTAGTAGACTAATGCCGACTTCATAGTGCTAGCCCACTGAGATACCATGCCGCAGTTTAACATGAATACCCAACTCAGACCAGTCCTTGTTTTAGCCCCTTAATGCCGAGCGCCAGGCAGGGTAACAACAAGTACCATCTTTTAACGTCTTTTGGTATGACGCGGGCGGGGATCGAACCCGGCCCGCCCCCTCTCCGGGCGGACGCTCTACCACTAGATTAAGGTGACGAATGAATGAATGAATGAATGAATGAAAGCAAAAGGGTTATAAAATAATACTGATTAAAGGGTTTTATCGCTTTTATCGAGGTTGTAAAAACACAAGGTAAGATAGGCACCCCTATTTCACTTCTTATGAGTATAAATGAGGGGTTTCCCGAGAGTTTAACAATATCTGAACACGAGCAAGTCTTTAACCAATGTTGATTTTCTTGGGGAATGTAAATAAAGACGGACAAACAAACGATGAATCGTCTCGGGTTATGACCCTGTCATCATGAAGTTCCACTTGTTTTGCCCATTTGATTATTTCAATACCAAAATATAAACGTTTTCCGAAAATAAAAAGTCCAGTGGGAGCAAGCCGACCTCATCATACTGACATTAATGAATTTGTAGCGCTGTATGAGCTCGTTCCTATCTTCGCCACTCACAAAAATCAATTCTATATTATAAAAATGGCCAGGCAAAGCTTTTATTTTTTAAACCATATTTTTAGTGTAAACGGTCTTGTTTTCAAACAGCGAATGAAAAAAAGGCTGCCTGTGAATATTTCCATATATCAATAGCTACAAATAGCTACACATACGTGTCTTTCCTTTGACCTTATATGCAGTTTGACTGCGGCATTAGCTTACAGGGCAGGTTGGGTAGCCCAATGGATAAGGGTTTGCTCGTCACGCCGAAGACCGGGTTCGATTCTTCTCATGTGTACATCACGTGAAGCCCATTTCTGGTGTCTCCCGCTGTAATATTGCTGGAATATTGCTAAACGCTGCATAAAACCATACCGACTCAAGCACAGTCAAATCATGTTCTGCACTATATTTATGTAGAACAACAATAACATTCACTTCAGCTTAAGAGTGTCGTCACACTGCATGTTGTTATACTCAGTGAGGGTAACTGTTAGCATTAGTGTCCAAGGTCAGTGAGTGATTTTGTTAGATGACACTTTGAAGGGAATATCTGTTATATTACGGCATGTCAGCTTATTTTTGGGGAAAATCCCTAGATCCCACACGTTTTCAGCTCTGGTGATTCAAGGCCAAGATCAGTGGATCCAGCACGAAATAAGGGACCAAACACTCCACAGCGAATTCAATACCGTACACGACTGTGCCTCCAGAGCCCGTCTTTCACATTCAAAAACAGGCGGCTGGTACCCGATGTCTCCAGACAGTAACTCCTGAGCGTCACTTTTGTCTTTTTTGCGTTTCTTATATGCATTAGGACTCTACTATCAGCTGATTACAAATAAAATAATCAAATTATCTTCATTATATTTGTATAAAACAATCAAGCTATCAAATGAATATGAATATTATTTAAGTGTTGTGCTGCATTTAGGATTACTCTCTCACAGTTTCGCACGCCGAACAGTGACCATATGGTATCACAGTGTAGAAAGTTAGGTATTCCAAAATGTGAAAGACTTTGTCCATTTTGTATCATTCCAAATGTAGAAACAGAATACCATGTTTGTTTAGTTTGTCCGTTTTATGACAATCTTAGAAAAAACTTTCTGCCAAGTTATTATTATACATCTCCATCAGAGCATAAATGTAAAGTTTTATTTACCACCAGTAATGCTTTCACAATCAATAATCTTGCCAAGTTTACATTCTTTGCTCTTAAAATGAGGAGCAAGCAGTTGTCCATTATATAACTACTATTCTACCACCATATGTCTATAGTCACAGATACACTTGTACTGATTAGTATTGATATTACTACATGCACTTGTGGCGCAACATGTGTGAATGCTTGAATACATATTGTAAAATAGACCTGTGGCCTGATTTACTGAAATAAACCACTACTACTAATGACATAATTCTAAAGGTTCATCTGATAAGGTGACCTCCTTATTTGGATTATGAGTCTGGTAAAAACAACCATAGGGATTAATGGGGCCGAGGTTTAAAACCTTACTCCTGTACTGCACAAAAATATACAACAAAAAAGTCCTCGGAATTCCAGATAGAGGAGGTCTGAACGTAGGAGATCAAACGTGATCTGAATTAATGGCAGTTTACTACACGTACGTGTTTGTCGGGAGGGCAAATATTTAAATCAAACCCGACGGCGTAAGGCAATCAGCATTGAAGTTTCATTATTGTTTCGCCACATCTGTTAATTTTCAGAAGCGTTTCTCTTGTTTCAGTGCTAGTAAGCTGCAGTGATGGTGTCTCACGTACGCGACTCCGCTAATTTAGCTCTCTATGTACCCTGCCGCCTCTTTGGCCTCTGAAACCGTGAATTTTTCACGCTAAAAAAGCTTACAGTTATTGCATGACTGATTATACGCGTGCCCCCGGGAAGGACAAGCGCGTTAACCGTGCCTCTGGTACAGCATAATGCTTTTTTCCCAATTTATGGAGCAGCATTAGAGAGATCTCAGACATATCAGTATCTATATCACAAATTGATCGATGACTTTGGTTCATCAGGCTTAGACAAACAGAGGATTATTTGATTGAATAATACCAATTCCAGTCAAAGCTTTCTTTGGTTTTGGCTTTCTGAGGACATAAATAGGGATAGTTCTTGGTCATCGCTTCTTCTTATACAGTATTTGGATAATGGCGTGATACATAAAAGGATTGACGAATAGATGAAGTTTCTAAAGCTTAGCGAAACAAACACAGACATAACTATCTGGAATGTGTTTCCATAGGAGACTCATCAGTGACAAAAATGATGTCCGATGCTATTCCTTATTTTGACTTGTACAATGGTCCTGTGTTTTGTAGGTGAACAATTGACGTTCATTTCCGTGTGTATGTACGAGTGTCACCGATGGAGCAGGACACCGCTCACCTTTTCTCGAAAAGCTGGTGAGCGCACTATTTCATAAACACATGCTCATGATATAGATAGAATCGTACAATAGTACATATTTGTTATGATTATGGAAATCCTTTTTTTTCGCTTTTAAATACATACATAATACTAAAATTTATTAGCATATCCTATTCTTCAGGAAGGTGAGGTGAAATGGGGTTTAACGTCGCGTCCAAGATTATTGTACTTATATAGCGATGTGCATGTACGTGTGTGTGTTTGTGTGGCTGCTTGTACTAGTCCGGACTGATGCCGATTTATAGTGCTAGCACACTGAGATAACATGCCGCAGTCTTTTGGTATGACGCGGCCGGGCATCGAACCCCGGACCTTCCGCTCTCTGGGCGGACGCTCTAACACTAGACCACGGAGGCGGCCTCTTCAGGAAGGACTAAATTGGATGTACACCATAATCATTAATATAAGAGAGACCCAGGATTGATGTAGTCTGAACAAGACACCGTGTCTAGAAGAGATTCTACCAGTTGATGCTAACCATCCAATACACAATCAAAGCATTGATTCTAGCGACCAAACCCCGATGCAAAAATATTCTGGTCCTTTTCTGTAAGATTGTATGTATGAATTATTGTTTGTTTGTTTCGTGTTTATATTCCAGATGTAGCACTGTGGCCTGTCAATCGAGTCTTCACAAAACCAGTGGTTGATGTTATCAGCGATGTGACCCGTGAAGATTCCGGGGTAGAGTAGGTCTTCAGCAACCCATGCTTGCCGTAAAAGGTGACTGTGCTTGTCGTAAAAGGCGACTAACGGGATCGGGTGGTCAGGCTCGCTGACTTGGTTGATGCATGTCATCCATCCCAATTGCGTGGATCGATGCTCATGATATTAATCACTGGATTGTCTGGTCCAGACTCGATTATTTACAGACCGCCGTCATATAGCTGGAATATTGCTGAGTGCGGCGTTAAACAACAAACCAACCAACCAAAATATCAGCGTTGACCCACGCCGTCGGGTACAATATCTCGCAATCAACCAAGTCACCGTGCCCAGCCATCGATCCATCTAGTCGCCACTTACGACAGGCGTGGGTTACTGGAGACCAATTCTAACCGGGAATCTCCAAGAGGAAATGACTTATTTATGGACGATAACAAACCTACATGCTTGAAATGAATCAATACATTTGTCATAAAATTCTAGATTTCTTATCATTTATTTAGCTGGGACATTCCTTGTCCTTTTCAAACTATGCACGATCTATAGCCAAACCCAATTTTAGGCTTCCTTATACCAAATATTCATACAGGTTATTCATAGAGTTCCCAAAACCGATATGTTCATGAATACATTTGGAATTCCGTCGTCTCATGCCATGATAGTATCTTGAAGGGCGTGTGTATCAAAAACTACGTACTCTCTAAACCTTCCGTACGTTGTAATGCGAACACGTTTCACTACATAAACTGAAGGTGAATGACAAGCTTCGTGGCAATATTGACAAGATATTGATCAGAAAGCACTCTCCATTGTTTCACCTTAACAATATTGATCAGCGTTAACACCAAGACGTTGATAATTAATTTCCGTGTACTTATAGGCACTGTCGAGTAATACTCCCGTCGATGTTCACAGCCTAGCCAAGCGTACAGGTAATTCCATGCCGACACACTCTGCATTGCTGTACCGTAATCAAAAGGCTCTAATCATGCAATCAAAGCACGGAATAACATCATTAGAAGGCCATAGGACTGGCAACCAGTGTCTTTCAGTGGAGGGAAAGATATAGCCGATAAAAAGTTCAGAACAACTCCTTGCGTGTGCTTGAATTATGATGTGACCTACATTGGGGGTTGGTGGTGTGCTGGTTTCATAAAGGAAATCGGGCGTAGTTATATTCGTGCAGTCATCAGCATATATCGTGCATGCATTGATTACACGATTTCATTAAGTGCTTGCCCATTTAATTTTTTTAACCGAGTGAGAGCGTGTTCATTTTTAGTAAGCTTTCGTGACATTAGATATTGTATTTCTCTTTTGCGCTTCGGTAATGTTCTGAGAAAACCTTATTCCGTGACGTATGTTGACTAGAACAAATATATCGATATATTTATTATTCCCAGAGCTAGTGAGTGGGAGGGTTGCGACATCACGACAAGGAATACACCAGTGGGATTTCATTGTTAGAATATTGGTCCCAACAAACTGGGCGGTGGGGTAGCCTTACGGTTAAAGCGTTCGCCCGTCACGCTGAAGACTCGGTTTCGATTCCCTACATGGGTACAAAGCGTAAAGCCCATTTCTGGTGACCCCGCCGTAATATTGCTGGAATATTGCTAAAAGCGGCGTAAATCCACACTCACTCACCCAAGCAACCTAAGCTTATCGTAAGAGGCGACTAAATGTATCAGGTGGTAAGAAGGGCGACATGGCTGATTGCATGTCATATCTCAATTGCGTGGATCGATGTTCAAGATGATCACTGGATTGTCTGGCCCAGACTCGAATACTTACAGACCGTCATGTTATTGTTGAATGTGGTGTTAAACGAAAAGCAAACACAAGGAATTCAAAACAAACACATTACTAATGATACGCTTTCCGTCACGGTTGAATGATTAATCTTATTGAAGGGCGAAATGGGAAACTCAGAAAGGTTCTGTTTTTAACAAATATCGAAATCCGAAATTAAGATAATGTGATCACACCAGGTATTCGTGTTGCGAACACCTGTCCATATATATAATTTGTGACAATAATGCGATGTACCTCTCTGAACACCAAGGTTGCACGTCACCTGGATCACAAATGCTCTGAACATGCACCCGAGTGACCCGGCGTGGTCAACGAACTTGCATCCAAATGTCTTAAAACTGTTCTCACTCACTCGAAATATGTTTGTATTTGGAATTTTGAACTTGGATGACCTATGCGAATTGGTTTTATGTGAAGCAATCAGATTGACTTAAATTAATACCTTTAAAGTCTTTGATACCAATTCTCTTTAAGCGTTCCATGCAATTGAAACAATGAATCAAACATATATGGAACAATTTCGTTTGGCTATGACACTGTAATTCACATGGATCAACTTGTTTCGTTTGTAAGTAATCAAACATGTTTTACGATCCAGTTCTTATCTGAATGACTGAAAAAACCAATCCAATCATTTGTTGGAGTTCATCGCCATGGAAGGAATCGGAGCGCTGTAAATTCAATGTCCAGTACATGCTAACACCCTTTAGCGATTGCCACTTAAAGAAAAAAAACGCTGATCACAATTCGATTTGAAGTTTCTTAAAGAGCAAGAAAGTTAAATCTTATTTGCTTAATTTCAGAAGGGACTTTGCTTCCATGGGGTACGGCCACATCTACTAGTGAACCATTGGCTAACAGCTGATCAATCAACGCCCATTCCAAAGTCTCAGTAGACGTCTATTGTCAGAGCAAATATGATGCCATCCTTTCTAAGCGCCAAGTAAACACACCCTCTCTGCCGATCTCACTCTGGCATCCGGTAATATCAATGTAAATATTTAACGTTAGACTCTTACATAGTTCTTAATGTAGTGTTCAAGCGAATTAGGCGGTAATCTCATGAAACAAGATTTCTCGATGAGGAATCTGCCATTAAAACGTGCCTTATTCGTAATTTTCGCTTTGATATTCATCAATCGTGACATAGATTTCTTCGATAGGTAGGTCTTCTATATGCTAAAGCAGAGTTTCCAATGTAATATTAAAAATGTTCTTCGGAACATATTGGAGATATTGTGAAGCCATATTAGTTAATCAGGAACCACCCTCTCCAGACCCTTACTACATGTTGCATATTCCTGAATATTCCATCTTAACCGTTACCATTATTCGGTAGTTCGGCTATTTGTCAGTCCGTGCGATTACACTGAGAATGGTACCGGATGAACGGAGTATATCTGTTTATTACCCTTGACCCCCCTCCCCTCTCTCTCTCTCTCTCTCTCTCTCTCTCTCTCTCTCTCTCTCTCTCAATCTCTCTCTCTTTATATATATATATATATATTTCAAATTATTAAAGTCAGAAACGTATATATATATATAAATATATCTATCTATCTATATCTATATATATTTCAAATTATTAAAGTCAGCAACGTATATTTATATATATACGATGTTTAGAATACGTCCTTTAGACATGCCTGATTCCATCAAAACACTTCAGCGCTAGTGTGATGTAACTGCAATATTAAAATATTATGCACTCATTTATTCAATGCAATCTGTAGTTTCATGACAAATATTAAAAACAGTCTCGCACTGCCGAGTTTTTACACAATTGGGCAGACAATAGGAATATCGTCAACACATTCGTGAACAATAGCGCACCACATTTGGTTCACTCAGTGTATACTTTAATATCATCTGTTTAAAAAAATATACAGCAGAATTCCATATATTTAATTGGAAATATAAGATCGCTTTACAGTATTAGTTACATTATCAGATACAGCATCATATTATCGGGAAATGGAAAATTGAGAATGAATGTCATACAGGTTGTGAGGTAATTATGAAAGTTCGTTGCGGGCAGAATTGCAATAAATAAATCGGAACAACACCATCGGGTACGATGATACATCAAGTCAGCCAGGCTATAAAACAAAGACGTTTTATCCAGGAAATGTTACGTGGCGAAGTATCAGTAATAGATAGTCAACCAGTCCCGACCTTGTTCGCCTCTGACGACAAATATACCAATAATGGATATACTTTCGTTCGTGACCCGTGAAGATTTCGGGATAGAATAAGTCTTCAGCAACCCATGCTTGCCGTCAAAGGTGACTATGCTTGTCGTAAAAGGCGACTATGCTTGTCGTAAAAGGCGACTATGCTTGTCGTAAAAGGCGACTAACGGGATCGGGTGGTCAGGCTCGCTGACTTGGTTGATGCATGTCATCGATCCCAAATGCGCGGATTGATGCTCATGATATTAATCACTGGATTGTCTGGTCCAGACTCGATTATTTACAGACCGCCGTCATATAGCTGGAATATTACTGAGTGCAGCGTTAAACAATAAACCAACCAACCAACTTTCGTTCATTCGGACGTAAGTTTGTCAACGCTCGTTCGCGAGGGATTCAGAAATTGAGTTGGTGAGCGTGTCATGCTTAAAGCCACTTTTGGCAGTATTTCAGTATGCTATCACATGGTACCCATGTGAGCGAACACTTTGACCATTAGGCTACCCAAACGTCTCTATGGACAGAAAACCTTACCGCATAGTTGCTGTGGTATCAATTGTCAAAACATCAAATTGTCTTTGGTAGGATGACAGTTAGTGAGTGGGTATGATTTTACGCCGCTTTTAGAAATATTCCAGCAATATCACGGCGTAGGAAACAAGAAATGGGCTTCGCACATTGTACCCATGTATTGAATCGAACCGTGTCTTCGGCTTGACGAGCGAACGCATTAACCACTAGACTACCCCACCCCTCGTTAGGATCTTATACATACTGCCAGGCCAAAGAAAGTTAACGCTTGACTAAAAATAATACGTTATCAAAACGTTACCATGCTAAACACAGTCGACGAACCACTGCAAATTTAAGGTACAAACAACACAATGCTACTCGTATCAAATACACCTCCTTCGTATAACCTTTCTTGTGTGTGTCATTTTAGCCACATATACATCAAACATGGGTGTATATTTTCTTTTGACCGGTAGTGTACATATATAACATAACTACGCATCATTGTTTCCTTGATCTGGCCGATTTCGGGTACTTATGAAAATAAAGACTGCTCCTCGCATAGTTTTAACACATAACTTCATCATCTTCTTGTCATTTGCCGGAAAAGTGTTCCGGAAACACCCGAGGGTATCCATGATATCTCCATCTTTTCGCCTTGCATGTGAATCAATATTTCTTTGAGATTATAAAGAATAACTGATAGCCTTCGGAAGTGATTTTAACGCTGATTTTAGTTAATGATAGAGGAACTCTTATATGTCCCGGAAAAAAAATCGATAGCTTTCCAGACAACTATTAGACACCTACTCTCCGCTAAGTACGACAATAGACATTGGAACATGATACTGTACTCGAAGTGGA
Organism: Haliotis cracherodii; assembly: GCF_022045235.1. Classification (NCBI taxonomy): domain Eukaryota; kingdom Metazoa; phylum Mollusca; class Gastropoda; order Lepetellida; family Haliotidae; genus Haliotis; species Haliotis cracherodii. Next base: position 6,590,108 of record NW_027266276.1, read on the forward strand.
ATTCATCGTCATTGGATAAATATATAACTGTTTGATATATTAGCTTCTCAGTCGTGTAGATAAACACTTGGAACGGCTATTGTGGATATTAGAACATCAGTGCAATGCTGTTTGAGTGAGTGAGTGAGTTGGGTTTAACGCCGCTTTTAACAGTATTCCAGTTATATCGCGGCGTGTCAGTTTAATGTGGGAGGAAAGCCCGAAGTGATGCAGGTCTCAGACGTTTACCACTTCGGTGAAATCCACGAGCACGGAAGTCGAACCCTCCGAGAACTTTTCGGAGAATGTGAAGACTCCCCAACACTGCAGCCTTCTGCATTACCCAGATTGTCAGAAGGGCTATATTCCTGGTAGCAAACCCGGGTACTCTCCCAATGTCAGTCAACAGATTGGGAGGTACTAAACCACGGGGAACCGAGAACAATGGGGAGTCGGACAAAGTAGTACTTGGAGTCGGATGCAAGCGTGACAGCTCGAATGAGAGGTCTGCATATTTGCCTTATTTTTCCTGAATCTTGACAATCACGTAAGTTTCAGGGGCAGAAAATTCAATAACATAAATGATTTAATTGGATTTATTAAAAAGGACAAGATCAGGTCTGTTGGTCTGGATAGGTCTGAGGCTGTACACGGGCCTATTCCAAAGAAGTTTGTATTTATAATTTTCCATGACCCCCACTACATCTTCCGGGTCGTACCATGGATGGACCTCTGTATCAAAACCACAAGCATGGCAAAGACGGTAATAATTTGATCGAGCCACGCCATCATGTGTTTGTGCTAAAGCTGGGCATCCACTGACAATGTGTTGGACAGTCTCATTAAATTCATTGCATACTCTACATTATTATTGTTATTATTATTATTATTATTATTATTATTATTATTATTATTATTATTATTATTATTATTATCATCATTCTTATCATCATCATCATCATCATCATCATCATCATGTTTCAGACCACTCGCCCACTGTGCAAACGGACCATTGTGTTTGGGAATAACACACGGTATCAGACATACATCACCCAGATTCTATATGTGGCAGTCCTATGCTGGAGACGTGCTGATACGAGTGTCTCATCACTTTCCGCCCGCATCCAAGGAATATCACAAACAGAACACCCTCGCATGCCTCTGTCTGGGTAAATACACGCTAAGACTTTGGTCATATCATCAACATTCACGCTCGGGTTTGGCAATATCATTTATTTTTAAGGCACATTCTTCATAGGATCAGCCGAGTTTTACGTATTACGTGAAGCCGTTTCTTTCCTTTTATATTTATTTTGTTAATGCCATGGACATGATAAGTATAATAGGTTTACCCTGATTCTGGTCATAGTACACACCGTAGCATCATTGCAGTAGGGTGTAGAGGGTAGAGCGTCTGCCCGGAGAGCGGAAGGTCGGTGTTCGATCCTGTGGCCGCGTCATACCAAAATGTGGTACGGTGGTAAAAGACGGTACTTGTTACCCTGCCTAGCACAAGCCATTAAGGGGATAGATCAAAGACTAAACGGCTCGAAGTCAAAACAATGTGTCTGAGTGGGGTGACCATGTTTATCTGCGGCATGGTATATCGGTGTGCAAGCACTATCAAACCAAGTTTAGTCCTTACTAGAACAAGAAGCACACTTACATGCGCGTCGCTACATTTGTCACACAATCTTAAACGCGATGTTAAACCCCATTTCACCTCACATCATCTCATTTGTAATATCGACTTAAATATACGAATATCACTACCCCATACATAACCTACAAATGAAGATGCGTTTGGACACTATAAATTGACATAAATCTGTGTTTAAGTATTGATTAAAGGCCACATATAGTCATGATATCTTGAAAAAGCATTTCATGGCCCAAACCCCCCTTTAATAGCATAAACATTATTACCTTTAATTGCGTCTTCGATAATCAGTTTCTCTCAAATCGATAGCAGGTTCAAATGACTGGTTCAAAGTTCAGAGAACGCAAGATATGAAATGAAAACTCTGATAATTGAATAGACCTCTCAATGCCAAAGCGGACCGCCTCCGTGGTCTAATGGTAGAGCGTCCGCCCGGAGAGTGGAAGGTCCGGGGTTCGATCCCCGGCCGCGTCATACCAAAAGACGTTAAAAGATGGTACTTGTTGTTACCCTGTCTGGCGTTCGGCATTAAGGGGCTAAAACAAGGACTGGTCGGCTCGGAGTCAGTATACTGTGTCTGAGTGGGGTATTCATGTTAAACTGCGGCATGGTATCTCAGTGGGCTAGCACTACAAATCGGCATCAGTCCGGACTAGTACAAGCAGCCACACACACACCCACACACACACACACGCTGTATAAGTGCAATACGCAATACGCAATTTCACCTCACCTCACCTCAATACCAAAACGTCTCCGACTGTAAGTTCGTTTCATTTAACTTTCATCTGTTTTTGCTTCAATGTTTACAAATATTCTGTATTTAGGATGATCCTAATTCCGAAATCAATATGTTGATCCAGACAGCACATTGCTAACAGTCGTATAGTCGTTAACCTACCATTACCACATTGTATGGTAAACCGTTTACTGTCGAACTAAGTCGTCACGGCAAAAGGGAACATGTACTGAGATTAAACTAGCTTCCCGAGTTTATTAAGTCTATTTTTAAGCCATAACGATAAACGCCTATATGATCCTAATGGGCCCTCAAACCTTTATCAGTAGATTTATAGAACAAACATTTCTTTGGCGTAGTGCTTTTTTTCTTTACAAGAGCAGCCCTATACAATAGTTGTTTCCAAAATTATCTCGGTAAAACATCCGGACCCTTTTAATCCGAAAACCTGTCTTAACGGATATCAACCTGAGTCAATAAATGTTTAACACTCAGATGTATTTCGTAGAGTTTTAAACTTTTATCGACGAGTGTTGATAGATTTAATGTCAAAAGACAGGATGGTGAGATTCTATTAATCATTTAATCTCTCAATCTTCCAGTTATTTCAGTTTCTAAACAGTAAAAACCAGTGTCTTGAGCTGACCAGCTTTACTGGCAGAGAGATTAGTGATGTCACTTGGTTGTGACGTCATGGTAACGATGACGTCACTATAGTCTACAAAGCATTGCGCTTCAATTTCGTTGTAGCGATATCTCCTATACTTCTTGGCCAAATTCCTTTGTTTTGATTTTATCCGAATATAAATTGTGACTCATATGCCTAAAGAAACAGATAGGTAAGGAACATAGCTGATATCCATGTCTACTATACTGGTGTCCTATCCCCAATTTCACATAGATACATTTCACGTATTGTTTTCTCAGTAAATTTCAAATAGCATCTGCTTTCATTTGGACAGGGGGCACGGGTGGCCCAGTCGTCTAAGGCGCCGCGATTCGCTGTGCAGAGTTGCGCCCCTTGGGCACGCCAGAAACCTATGATTGTGGGTTCAAATCCAGGTCCGCTCCGATTATGTTACTAGGTTTGTCAGCACCATACCCGTGCTCGTGGGTTTCACCGAAGTGGTAAACGTCTGAGACCTGCATCACTTCGGGCTTTCCTCCCACATTAAGCTGACACGCCGTGATGTGACTGGAATACTGTTAAAAGCGGTGTTAAACCCAACTCACTCACTCACACATTATATATTATATGTCCAGACAAACTAATGGTTGACTAAACATGGTGACCACATTGGACATGACCCAATATTGGAATATTACTGACTGCGTTGTCCAACAACATTTATTTCACAATTCAACTGTATGGAGACACGTGGTGTCATCACAGTCATATCAGTCGAAACAAGCCTGCTGGTTAATGATGCATAACCACTATGTATCCACGTGTGAGTTGCGTCCCTTTGGCGTACCAGAAACCTATGAATGTGGGTTCGAATTTCGAATGTTTCTCGGTTTGTTAGCACCATACCCGCGATCGTGAGAGACCTACATCACCCACAATAAACTGACACGCCTGTAATAGATATAATTCTGTCCAAATCAGCGTTAAGTCCCTCACACACACCATACATTTGATTCCCTATTATTCTGGTTCCTCTTGAACTGAACATTGTATTTTAATTTCATCCATTTTTTGGTCAAATGAAGGATTAATGCCTGTTAAATATCCCCTTTCTTCTGAACTGTCAATCGTTCAGTGCCAATATCACTATATGACTGATGACTTGAGGAGACAACAGTTCAGTAGAGATGCTCAACAACACATTTTTCCCAGAAAAAATGGCATTTTTTGTATTGATCCGTTCATTATAGGGTATCGAGTCTTCAATGCAGCTTCCCTAAATGGACGTCAAAATAAGTAATGCTTTCAATCTATTTGTAGGAAGACAACCACAGAGAAGACACTAGACTTACAATCGGGAAATCAATGAGCTCCGACCGTAAAATGTTTCATAATCGTGTCTGGCTAAACGCACAAGGCAATCAGCGAATATGATGAACAGTTTGTCTTGGGCATATTGCTGAGTTAATAGTGATACGCTACCAAATACCACCAATAAGCGCATTTAATGATTCTCAGTAATCGAGATTGTTCATAACGTTCTTGTATAACCATTGAGGCCACGAACCTTCTGGTATTTTTAGGAAAGCTTGAAAATGATTACCGACTGTCACGGTTACGCTGAATACTCATTACCTTGGCCAATGGTCGTTCATACAAGAAACGATCATCTTAAACAATGTCATCTAAAATATATATTTAATTTACCCCTTTTCATGAAAGATTTTTAAAGACGTGTTTCGCGAACACCTGGAGAATATCATTGATTAGGGATCCATTCATCATAAGTTTGCCTTTGACGCCCAATGAAATCTGTTTCGACTAATACCCCGGACCGATTATTCTCTGGAGTTGATGTATTGAATTTCCAAATGACTGTAAGTGTACGTGTGTGTAAGTGTAAATGTAAGTGTAAGTGTAAGTGTACGTATAAGTGTAAATGTAAATGTAAATGTCCTTGTAAATGTAAATGTCCTTGTAAGTGTAAGTGTAAAAGTAAATGTAAATGTAAGTGTCCTTGTAAGTGTAAATGTAAGTGTAAGTGTCCTTGTAAGTGTAAATGTAAGTGTAAGTGTAAGTGTCCTTGTAAGTGTAAGTGTAAATGTAAATGTAAATGTAAATGTAAGTGTAAGTGTACGTGTAAGTGTAAATGTACAGTAGGTTCCAGTTTTGCATCAGACTTTCATGATTTTATACGATTATCTTCCAATACATGTCACGGCAAAATTTGAAAATAATCCATACCAACTTGCCTTTAATATATCTATCTCAATATCATATCTCAATGATATATAATTGTTTCGATTCAAATTGATGATTGTTCGTTCGTTATTTCTTTTTCTGTTAATTAGCTTGTTTTCTTGTTTGTTTTTGTTCTTTTGCTTTGTTTTTATATATTTATTTATTTAGTAGTTCATTTTTTATTGGGGTGGGGTGCATCTGTGTGTCATTAAGTAATGTTTGTTATAGAAGTTTTAGAACTGAAAAAGTCAAATGGCATTAACTATAGTAATACATATAGGAAATAATCGGGTGATCCTTAACTTTTTTTAGAAGCATAAGTCAGACTTTAAAATTAATATGGAACATTTGAATTTGTGATGTTCGTCAATGTCATTGACCAACATACATATACAAGGGCCTGGTTCGAGAAACTTACAACTCGAAACAAAAACAAATGCCAAGTTAAACAGAAAAAATGAATAAAGAGTATAAGAGTGGAACAATTTCGTTTTGCATGATACCATACATCAATATGACCAATCTGTTGTAGATCTTATTTAATATAAACCAGTGGCGGTCAGGTAGCCTAGTGGTTAAAGCCTTCGTTCGTCACGCCGAAGACTCGGGTTCGATTCTCGACATGGGTACAATGTGTGAAGCCCATTTCTGGTGTCCCCCGCCTTGATATTGCTGGAATATTGCTAAAAGCGGCGTAAAACCATACTCACTCAAAAATATAAACCAAGGAGTATATATGCAGATAAACTGTCTAAAATACAGTAAACTACGGATATAACGAACTCAAAGAGACCACTAATTCTAATTCGTTATAACCGTAGTTCGTTATAAGCATATATACAGCATAACTACAGCAAATAGTCGGGACAAAAAAGTAAGTTCGCTATATCCAAGATAGACACAATTTTATGGATAACAACTTCTTTAATAGTGTGCTATATCCGTCAGTTCGTTATAAGCATGTTCGTTATAAACGTAGTTTACTGTACTGAATTTTAACTAGGATAATAACTGAAACCCTTCCCTCATTTGAACCATAGTTCATCATGTTCGATTTATCCTCCTCCGTTAATGCATTCCTGATGGGGAGGATTCTGTTCAACAGATGTATGTTTCATTTATTGCGGATTTGATATAGGCCCATCTATTACCGACCAGGTCATAAAGATGCCCCGTTATGACTCTTTAACAACTGGTTTCATCACGAAATATGGCCATGTTTCGTGCCAGCTGCAAAGGGCTCTATGTGAAATACATTACCTCTCGGTATACAAGGTAAATCTATTGTCCTACCTCTGCCGTCGTGCTATCTGGGGATTTAATGTCTGTGCTTAGTAAAAGCATAATTACCCACACTGACCAATTAAGTCATCGGAGGCCTCTTTAGAGAATGCGTACACAGATCAAAGTGTGTAATACAATGATTCGTATAGGACAAGTTCCTGTATATATATACATGCTACGGGCGCATAATACTAGCTGTAGGGGCCGCAGTGTGTTTACCCAAAGTCATCTACGTCTAGTGTACAGAGGGCATAGGACCATGTGGGTATACGACCAACGTGAAACAACTTGTTGTGTAGACTAACGTCCTTACGCGTCCAGGGCACCGTTCTCGAAGGCGATCTTAGCGCTACGACCATCGTAAACCAGTGTTAAAGTATGTGAGTTATGATCACCTTAGAGCTGAGGTGGCTTTGTTGAACGGGGCCCTGGTTACTTGCATTTTCAGAATATTTTAGGAATATGTACATGCTGTGTTGACACATCATAACGGATTTTCATTTTAAGACGATAAGCGTTATTCATCTCCTCTCAACCCCCAATCTCTCATCAGAATAAAAACAGCTCTTCCCTTTACATAATCAAAATGTACCATTGGATTTACAAATGCCAGCTGAAACGACCGGAATTTGTATATTGAATTTTGTGAGTCTTTGGCTATATTGTAAGGCGTTTCAATTTCACTGTGTAGAGTGTACCCCTTAGTCGTGTCAGTGTCCTCTGAATTAGGATAATAATCCGGCCCTGATCATGATCGTTAGTCTGTCATCACTGTTACTCGTTCTGTCTCAGGTCTTCATTGATAAGTTCCCCTGTTTGTCAGATCATCCTCCGAAACCATTTCCTCTCGAGCACAGGTAATCAATTCGCTGTGCAGAGTTACGTCCCTTGGTCGTTCTTGGATTCGCTAGTCGTGGTTCGTGTCCCATACTAACTGCGCCAGCTAAAGGTTTTTCTCTCACACTGAGCTAACCCAACTCAAACACTCGCTAAACTATTAAATCAGAGCAAATAAAGCTACATTGGTACCGTGTTAAAATGCGCCAATGCATATTGACAAACATGTCTGCTTCTTCACAGTGAGAGTACTCAGTTTTCCCCGGGGTTTTGGCAAAATGTATAAATATTTCATATTGACAAAGTTTGTGTTGATGTCTAGTTGGACGTCGCTGAGGGATGCTCCTGTGTTTCTATGTTAATACACAACCTCGCGCAGTTCCCATGATAGCCAAAGTCAACAGTCAAATGAGAAGCAAGAGTTGGTTTAAATCCCTAGACAGATCTCCGGCAGCTCTGTTCAAGGGTATCACACAACTGTACAGTTAGATTGCAAATAACGGTTGTGTGCTTTCATAATTTAGATAGCGTATTTCTGAAAACAGCTTCGACCTACATCCACCGATCTACACTTGAGAGCTATTGTGGCAGTCTGTAATCAACAAATGGCTTAATGATTACACTGTTATTATGTGGAGCGTATAGGGTGTGTGGAGTTTGTAGCTTCAGTTATTTGCATTCAAGGATGAAAGCCGATGAGTGTTGTGACAGAAGTCTCTGGTCACAGGGGTGGGACTTTTTCAGCGTAGGGGCCGACCATTGTGTGTGGGAGGGGAGTGGGATGGTAGCGGTGGCTAGGGATGGAGTATAACGCAGTAGGCTTCCTGAACGGTGTCGGCTTTACATCGACGGTGTAAAATTTAGGCTGACAATGTAGTCATTCCACAGAACAATGAGGACTTTACATCAATGGTTTAGGCTTTACATCGACGGTGCAAACTGTAGGCTTTACATCAATTGTGTAGACTTGACATTGATGATGAAGGGTTTGGTACAATGGCTAAGTGAGTGAGTTGGGTTTAACGCCGCTTTTAACACTATTCCAGTTATATCGCGGCGTGTCAGCTTAATGTTGGAGGAAAGCCCGAAGTGATGCAGGTCTCAGACGTTTATTTACTTCGGTGAAACCCACGAGCACGGGTATGGTGCTAACAAACCTAGAAACATAATCGGGTCTTGGACACAGTTGGTTGGTTGGTTGTTGTTTAACGCCGTACTCAGCAATATTCCAGCTATATGACGGCGGTCTGTAAATAATCGAGTCTGGACCAGACAATCCAGTAATTGATATCATGAGCATCGATCCATGCAATTGGGATCCATGACATGCTTCAACCAAGTCAGCGAGTCTGACCACCCGATCCAGTTAGTCGCCTTTCATGACAAACACAGTTTACGGCAAGCATGGGTTGCCCCGGAATCTTCACGGGTCGAATTGGACACAGATCTCAACATCAGATCTCAAAGATGCCACAATCGGAATCAGTTTAATAAGACATCAATTTGTAACCGTGATAAACGACAATCCAATTTCCAAACTGGTCAGAAAGATACGCAAACGGTCTTTCGTAGAGAGACGTTGAAAAGTCAAAACCCTTCATCATCCATAAAGCTAGAATCGTGCCATGGCACATGAACAAGCTCCAAAGATATCGACACCTTGTCGCCTCAAGATCCTGACAGCAAATTGTTCCTGATTGCTTTCGACCATAAAGGCTATTCTCAGTGGGGTTGTTACTGCTTTTTTCAGAATAAATGTATCCGATAAAAAAATACTCATATAAATAAGAGTTAAAGCTTAAGCTATAAACAGTATTCTTCATAGCTCCTGAAAGGGATTGAGAAACCCGTTAATTTAAACACACAATGACAAACCATGAAGTAAAGAAGAGTTGTGACACTTTGGAGCTCTTGTCGGTTGTACAGGGCCTGATAAGTTGAAGTTGTACTCAAATTGCAGTGTCAATTAGTGAGTTGACACTTGGTGGAGGGGTTAAGGAGACGCGCTACCGAAAGCAAGTTGTGAGTGAGTGCGATGCGCTACGGAAAGCAAGTTGTGAGTGAGTGTGATGCGCTACGGAAAGCAAGTTGTGAGTGAGCGTGATGCGCTACGGAAAGCAAGTTGTGAGTGAGTGTGATGCGCTACCGAAAGCAAGTTGTGAGTGAGTGTGATGCGCTACCGAAAGCAAGTTGTGAGTGAGTGTGATGCGCTACCGAAAGCAAGTTGTGAGTGAGTGCGATGCGCTACGGAAAACAAGTTGTGAGTGAGTGTGATGCGCTACAGAAAGCAAGTTGTGAATGAGTGCGATGCGCTACCGAAAGCAAGTTGTGAATGAGTGCGATGCGCTACCGAAAGCAAGTTGTGAGTGAGTGTGATGCGCTACGGAAAGCAAGTTGTGAGTGAGTGCGATGCGCTACATAAAGCAAGTTGTGAGTGAGTGCGATGCGCTACATAAAGCAAGTTGTGAGTGAGTGCGATGCGCTACCGAAAGCAAGTTGTGAGTGAGTGTGATGCGCTACCGAAAGCAAGTTGTTAGTGAGTGATTTGGGTTTAACGCCCCTTTGAACATTACAACAGCGCAGTAGGTAAATAATAGAATCATTGTCGTGAACATACATCCAACTTGTACATACGCTATCAGAAATTTGGAGATGTCAAAAAAAATATCACCTGACGAAAGGATTTATTTATTACATGCCTACGAAAATGAAACGATGACTGCTTTTAATATTGATTATCGCTGAGCAAATTGTACACAATTCATCATGACGGAAGCACATGGTGAAATACAGCCAGCCAACGTTACATTCAACATCTAGCATTTGGTATTAATATTCCCTAAAAGCCTAACTGCGCGTTCATCGAATACCTAATCATTCGCGATTTAATCACCATTAAGGTAAACGATAGGCGACAGCGAGTCCATGTGGTTTAACAAATGAGGGCCACATTTGCCGACACGCATATGGATTACAACGCGCCAAAGGGAACGAACATAATTTGACTAAACATTGCAATGAAAGTCCCATTACAATCCTTTCCAAATTCAATAACGGAGCGGGAAGCTAAACATAAGATTATCAGGGTAAAACTTTTGGACCAACTGTGAAAGGTTTAGAATTTGTATTTAGTTTCACTTCTGTTACGATCCGTGTTTTGTGAGAAAACATCAGGACTTGTTATCCCCGCTTCGCTAACCCTGACATTATTAACAAAGAAAACAGCCCATAATAATGACTTCATTACATGCATTGGTGATAGGTTACATTCAATCAGGTTTGTGCGGCGGTGCCATCCATATCTATTTAAACGCATTCAATGCTTAGTTGTTACGGAGAAATCCATTGTTAATCTGTTAATCTATTAATAGAAGCCTATCCATCCCATCCACCACATTAGGATACAGTCCGAAAAAAGAAATCATCATGACACTTGGTGGTAGCCAAGATTGTGAATGAAAGCATCGATCGGATTCAATCAATACATTGTGCTGATTCAACTTCGGCAATCTTCCCAGGAAAACTAATTTCAGAAGGGTATCTCGAAACAGTTTCGTTTGACGCCAGTAGAACATGAAACAATCAAAGGGTTGGCTTGAACAAAGTTTTGATTCGTAGCCCTTGACGTCGTATGGGAATTAATATCAAAGACAGTTAGCCAAGGGAACGATGATAGATATTTCACCGAGTTTGGCCTGGAACCGCTACGCTACAACGTCTATCTTTAACTCACATTGTGTTTTATGGATTGATGTTTTGAAATTTGAAAACGAAATATTTTCGTTGCTGAAAATGATAAATTGAATTGTGTCATGAATAAAGTTTATATTTGGCAATCGACATTGATCCTAACCTGTCTTGGTGCAGGTCAGGTATGCAGATGAATGCACACTTTAGTGATATACCCAGGCTTCACTTTCAACCACATGAATAGTTATGGTATAAGCAGCTTCTCTGATAAACGTCTTCAATAGATGTTGGAGTAAAGCATTCTTTTACGTCTCGACACGACTGGAACACGTTCGTAAATAATAAATCAAGTCAGCGACAATACAAGTGCCATTTGGCCGGAATCTTTCCTAGCTGCTTGTCCCATAAACAACTCAAGGGTTAAGTGATCCAGCAAAACACTTCCTTCGGTTGACAAGACGTCACATGTAAAAGCATGGTTTGACTTAATAGACATGTTAGAATACATATCTTGCACCGTCACGTACCCGTGTCAACATGACCCCCAACACGTTCGTAAATAAAAGGTATTAAAATTACCTCAGATATGATGATATGAGTAGCAGTGGGACACGCTTCATTAAACAAATACACGTATTCTGTGTCTGTTTGTTTGTTGTTCAACGCCGCACTGAAATATTCCAGCTGTATGACGGCGGTCCGTACATAATCGATTCTGGACCAGGCCAGAGATTGACATAATGAGCATCAATCTACGCAATTGGTATACGATGACATGCATCAACCAAGCATGGGTTGCTGAAGACTTATTCTACCCCGGATTATCACGGGTCATTCTGTGAATGGTAAAGCGTTTATAATAATAATAATAATAATAATAATAATAATAATAATAATAAACAAAGCCATTACGTAAACAAAACAAAACTTTCATTAATATATTTAATTACATATTCATTATGGATTTAAGTATTTCCTAAACAAGTAGTAAAAAAATGTACAAATATATCTTTATTAATTTCAGTTGAATTTTTTCAAAACTTTATCAAAAATGAAACAAGCAAATGTCATCTGAAGATTACTGAGACCACAATATGTGAGAAGCTGGCATGGACTTCCTCATTGATAACATCTATGTACCATTAGGGGGCAAGAAATTTAGGCAAGAAAAGGACATCCCCATTCAAAAACCATCAAACAGCCAATTCCCTTCCACTCGTTCACCCACCTGAACTAGAAATAAAGGAGACCAGTGAGACTGCACGTGAGATCGGTTTTATATTTAGTTCTACGCATATTGGTTATGAGTGACATTATACTCTCCACAAGACTGCATGAGAAGAGGGATGACTTCAACTTTCAAATAGTCAACTCCCCTTTATATCGAGCAAAATCCGTGCCGCTCCATCCCTTTGTATCCACATATCACGTTTGTGATACAATCGAGCATGTTCTTTCTAAAAACTTGAAGTGACCGCCTCCTTGGTCTAGTGGTAGAGCGTCCGCCCGGAGAGCGGAAGGTCCGGGGTTCGATCCCCGGCCGCGTCATACCAAAAGACGTAAAAAGATGGTACTTGTTGTTACCCTGTCTGGCGCTCGGCATTAAGGGGCTCAAACAAGAACTGGTCGGCTCGGAGTCAGTATACTGTGTCTGAGTGGGGTATTCATGTTAAACTGCGGCATGGTATCTCAGTGTGCTAGCACTATAAATCGGCATCAGTCCTGACTAGTACAAGCAGCCACACACACACTTGCATGCATGTCGCTATATAAGTGCAATAATCTTGGACGCGACGTTAAACTCAATTTCACCTTACCTTTCTAACATACCCATAATGTATTCAAGACAAGTGGAATTGATGTCATGTGGATTCTCCAAAACTGAAATGATTTGCTTCAATTCTTGCAATCTCAGAAAGAATCAAGTTTAATTCCATCTGATTTGTCATCTTTGTACGACAAATTCAAGGAAAAACGTCACTGCTATCCATGGGGCAAACGTGGTGACCATAGACATAGTTGCATCTCCATCTTCACAGGTTCAAGGACAAATTGTCCAAAATAAAAACAAAATATATATCATCTGATTTGTACTGTTTGTTTGTTGTTGAACGCCGTACGCAACTATATGGCGGCTGTCTGTGAACATCATTGTCATCATGAGCATCGACTGCCTCATTGATGACATCAGTGTGACATTTATGGGATAAGATATTCAGGCAAAAGGTTGTCACCCCGTGGGCACCAATGGTGCTCCCCTCCTTGCCTATCTGTTTCTTTATGCATAGCAATCGGATTTGCAAAATCAAAACAAGGGAATTCAGCCAAGAAGCTAAACTCAATTTTGTTTGTCGTTTAACGACGCACTGTTCCCCCTGTATGAGGTCGGTAGCTTAAATTAAGCTTCAGGTATATCGATGATCAGATATAGTTCAATAATGGTCAAATAGCCAATATCCTTCTACTGATTTATCTACCTGGACTGTAAATAAAAGAGAGACCCTTGAAACAGCTTCATCATTTTGCAACCGAACATGCTGTGCCGCGCCTTCGACGATTTCAAAGAGCGTCATATGACTCACTTGTTCAAATTTGTTTCACCAGGCGTCCTTAGAAAAACTTTCAAAACAAATTATGGTAGATATGTGGATATGCTCACGCATTGTTTAAGTGAACACTTGCACGTATTTGTGACTGGTGTCACCGGTGGGGCCGATTATGATCCCCTTTTCGCGAACACCTGGTGTCATCACTATATGATAGAGATTCAATAACACATCGACTCTGCTCTTGGTAGAAATTTCTTACGGAAAGGGTGTGTCTCTTTTATTTATTTGACATGGCAGGTATTGCATACTTGAGATTTCTTGTGTGCACTGTCGCGCGACTGGGTTTCTGATGTTCGATGTCAGGCAACAAACACATTCTGTTTTATGAAATGCGTGTGAATGGCGGAATGCGACCGATACGGCAGGAAATTCTTACCCTTTTCGCGAACACCTGGTGTCGTCACTGATTTCAGTGATCCATTCATATAGTTTTCACCTCTATTTTGCCTATTACGCCCAAACAAACATGTTTCGTCGGACAATCGAGACTGGTTATTCTCTGGCGTTGACGTGTTATATTGTATGGAAAGGGTTTTGTTGTTTTTGTGAGATACGAATATGGAAGCCAAACATTGCTTTTACGATAAAGGAACAAATGTGCGCCCACGCAAACTTACAATGAGAGCGTGATTGTTTTCTTACATTCAGTAGACGACTATGAATTGAGATATATATATATATGACAAGATATTTAATACAATTATATAGATTTTTCCTTTCCTCTAAAAGGTCAGAATGGCCATGGATCTCTTAAGATGTGTATTTAAACGCCGTTTGTTTTCCTGTAGTAGAGAATATAATTGCTTTGAAGCTTGGCAAACCACGAAAAATATTTGAAGCTCTGGTAAAACCAGACGTCTGTCAAATCAACGTCACAAGGAAGCATCGGACCATTCAACTGATATCATTGGTGAAAACATAACCAACCCCTTTCAAGTTGCTTCCGAAAAAAATGTTAATTGCAGTGTCGGGATAACTGTCAACAAGTGCCCCAGTCCAAACGTTTGAGAGAGACGAATAAAGAGGCATCATCCCAACTAACATAGATGCAAACTAGCAGGCATCTTTATTCAGGCATATAAAGGCACCGTGGACAAAAAAAGATAACAATGTATGTGTGTGGAAATATCCTGTAGCTACCAGCGGTACCGGGTGCATTCATAATCATTGAAGCTCAGATTCCTTACAATTCAACAAAATGCTTTCAAATTCAACAGAGATAATTGCACATTCAACAGATATGTTTGCGCGTTCAACAGAGATAATACTGCACATTCAACAGAGATGCTTGCACATTGATTTGAGGCGCTTGTACATTCAACAGGGAAGTTTGCAAATTCAACAGAGATAACTCCTCATTCAACAGAGATAACACTGCACATTCAACAGAGATGCTTGCACATTGATTTAAGGCGCTTGTACATTCAACAGGGACGTTTGCAAATTCAACAGAGATAACTCCTCATTCAACAGAGATAACACTGCACATTCAACAGAGATGCTTGCACATTGTTTTGAGGCGCTTGTACATTCAACAGGGACGTTTGCAAATTCAACAGAGATAACTCCTCATTCAACAGAGATAATACTGCACATTCATCAGAGATGCTTGCACATTGATTTGAGGCGCTTGTACATATAATAAGAACGCCGACTCATTCAACAGATGCGTTTTTCCATTCAACAGAGACATCATCCCATTAAACAGAGACGACTTGTCTTTGAATAGAGAGCCTGTCGTTAAACAAAACATGAGGCGCCCGCCCACTCACAAGATACCATCTTCCAAATCAGTTGATTCTTCTTCCAATTCAACAGAGATGCCTTCTACATGAAGATTGATACCTTCCCATACAGCACATTCTTCTTTCTATTCAACAGAGGTGCCTTCCAATTGCAAATTAACAGAGATGCCTTCTTCATTAACATTGATACCTTCCCACACAAATTGAAGGTGTCTTCCCATACAACACAACAACACATTCTTTTTCCCATTCAACAGAGGTGTCTTCCAACACAAGACATTCTTCTTCCCATTCAACAGAGGTGCCTTCCCACAAAACCCATTCTTCCTCCATTCAACAAAGGTGCCTTCCCACACAACACATTCTTCTTCCCATTCAACGGAGGTGCCTTCCCACACAACACATTCTTCTTCCAATTAAACAGAGGTGCTTTCCCACACAATACATTCTTCTTCCGATTCAACATCGACTACTTTTATTTCGAGACACGTGGTGACGTTAAAGGTCAGCATTAACGTCATTGTTAGTCATAAATGTTTCAATGATCCAAATCCCAATTATAATAATTCACTACAAAAGCACAACACGCTGAAGCCAAATGCTCATGGCTATTTTGTGATACTAATCAATTCTCTATCACATCCCAAGGTATTCGCCCAGACATCAACCGTGATGGAAACCGATACATTAATACATAGTGATGATGATGAAGAGAAGCAGACCTATGGGGGATTCAGACAGAGCTGTGCTCCCACGTGCCTTGTTACGCCATAAATCCTACGGTCGGCTCCAATCGACTCTGATTACCTTGCCACTGTTACAGACAGGGTCAGGAATACACAGACTTAATCTTTCTGAATTCACTTACTGTAGATATGAATATCTTATTATTCTTAGAATTTATAGTCCTGAATTGTAGTACTGCAGACAACATAGTTTTTTTATGGACCAAGGGTCCCCCAGTAGCCTATGGCGCTTCAAGGGCAACTCTCTGTGCACAGTTATGTCCCTTAGTCGTGCCAGGTTCTTCTTATATATTATGGCATTTGTCTACGAGAGCTTTACCTGTGTTCGTGGGTCTCTAAATCGTGGTGGGGTAGTGACCTAGCTGCAGAAGTATCACGTCGTCACGCAAAAGGACACAATATGGAAACAATATTGCTGAAATATTGTTACAAGATCCGTAATATCATTCTCACTCATTTACCATAAATGTGGTAAATGCCCATAATCTGAGTCACTTGAGTTTTGTTTCCACACATTACATTCGACAAGTTGAGGATGCGCGACCTCCAGGCTTTGACATGTCTCGGGAATTCTCTGACGGCCAATTTGGACAAAGTACAGGCAATTTTATTTTCAAAGAAACATTTTAAACAATGATTACCATTTTAATGATTTTGCAAGTACCACGTGTTGAGGATGATCTGGATTCATTGTCATTCATTACTGATGCAAGTTTGTCAATATGAAATATACAAAAATGAAACGTTTTAGATTTTCAAGTTTCCATTTAAAAGGTCATAACACTTATTCATTTCTGATGACTCCTTAAACAAAATACAGAGGGTCGTGAATATTTTAGACGTCAAAGGCTATGTGGAAATGTGGATCTCGTTTATCACTTGGATGCCCAATGTCCAAATTACAAGGCGCTGTAATAGTAGGGTATAAATAATACATTAATACAAAAATGACTACGTATTACAACTGAAATGAATTATTCAATTTCAAACTTTCAGTTTTACAAACTGTCAGTGTGAAATAGATCGATGCGCCTTATAAAACATTTTCCTCATAAACATCCACGACAAAACGCGCAACACTAATCAAAATTTCAGATTTGAAAATGAATCCATCGAAAATAATACCTTTGGACTCTGTGCACTCCAATAAAGAAAAGTGCCAATATTTGAAGGAATAGTAGGTCGTATTTCATTCCTTACCAAACGTAAATGCCAATATTTGTGCTGACAACCAGCCACCTCTGAATTTACCCATGTGTGTACAACAGTGTAATCTCCAAACATAAAAGTAGTTATCTTGATTGTTAACACATTCACGATTCAATGCTTCCTGGCAGTGAACGGATAAGTTATTGTAGACATGTACATGCCCTCGATGAGGTCAACCTTACCAGACACATATGGGTTGAAGAACTTAAATTCGGTCATAAAACCTTTCCCCGTTCAACGCTAATTCAGCCTGGTGTTGCCAAAATAAAACACTCAGAGACTGTTCCCAGGATATTCTCCAATGAAACATTTCCAGATCAGCCCTAGAAAGTCTCATTGGGAAAAAGCGGAAAGGAAACTTTTGACTCCGATGTTGTTCATCAACCAGACAAGCTGACCCCGGAGATTACCGAATTATCCCGAGTTATTCCGAAGCTTATACATCAATGTAATAGTTTCGTGACGACAGACATTTCTTAACACCTTCTTCGTGCTCAAGGGAGCTCCAGACAGAAGGAATCTTGGAAACGATACTTCCTCTACCACTAATAACTTCTTCCCCCGACACTTTACATTTTTCAACGTGCTAAATTACTCTCTCAGTGGTAGTTTTATTCGAGGCTTGGTCAGTCAATTGATTATTTTCGCGAAGTTATTTGAACGTCTGAGTTAGTCAAAAGGAGAGCACTTATTGAGTATCTTGAGTTCGGCTTCCGTAAAATGGGGGCAATTCAATTGAACGGAGAGGCGGAAGAAGAGACCGCTCAACGAACAAAAGCAAAATGGCCACACTGATCATCGAAGGCGTCAGCTTGTCAAAATCTCTTCTCTCGGAGTCATGGGGATTATGTTCCACAAATTGACATCCTCTAACGACTGAATGCCAGGGATATCTGGGACATGAATACAGACGTGTAGCACCATGATTTTGGTCAAAAAAATTACCGAAATCGAGGCTGCTGTCCTTGAACCGTAACCTTTGAATTTTGACAATGATTCTTTCATGGTATAGATTGTATTCTGTCGTGAATGTATACATGTTTGTGTGACTGAATATGTTTTACGCGTCGGTTAGTCATTTCCAGCTCCCGGATTGTCAAGAACCCAATCTGGGCCATGTAAACAATTGGATGACAGCATGAGCACCGGTATGCCGGTCTTGATGTGTTTTGCCCAGAGTTATTCATGGAAAAGAGGTATTAGGGCATAACAAACAAACGAAGAAGATTACATATGATCAGCCAGGAGTTTATGGACATTGTTTGAATGAAGAGGCCCCTGGAGTTTAAACGACAACCATACAACGAAACGATGAAGTCCACCTACATGTACAATCATGTCGCACATAGTCACATTTTTTTAGTTCTGTATTATGATGTCATATACTTCAAGTGACCAGGGGCACGACCCAGTCGTCTAAGGCGCCGCAATTCGCTGTGTAGAATTAACTCCCTTGGTTATGCCAGACACCTATGATTGTGGGATCGAATCCCGATTCGCCCCGATCTTGTTTCTATGTTTTTCAGCGACGTAGTTTCAAGTTGTAAACGTCTGTGACCTGTATCACCTCGGGCTTTTCTCCGATATCAAGCTAACACGCCTTGATACAACTGGAATACTGTTCAAAGGGGCGCTTAACCAAACCAAGTCCAGTGACCAGGGTGCGGTTGGGTAGCCTCGCCATGCTGAATCCCCGGGTTCGATTCTACATGGGTAGAATGTATGAAGCCCATTTCTGCCGTCCCTTCTTTGATACTGCTGGAATATTGCTGAACCTGGCGTAAAACCATACCCAATTCCTCAAGTGAGCAAGTTGCTGAAATATATACACGTATATCAAATATCGAAAGTTATTACACTTAAAAAGTACTAAGATAAACTATAATTTCGCATCAACAATGTTCCAGCCTTGTAGCGGATAGAAATTTCACTCAAGTTAGTGAGGGAGTTAAAATTCAACATCCTATCGGCAATATTTCAGCTTTAAAGCGACAATGTCAGTCACACTTTCATTCCCGACGCTAGTATCATTCTAGAACTGAGTCAGAAGAGCGATTGTCTCAATTGTAGACGGGTTACCTCGTTTTTTCTACCCTGCTTCATGTGTCGCGCCACCCCAGAGATTATACTACCTTAATACAAAACATATCACCCATTAATTCAATACCTCATCACTGAGCAACACAATGTTATTCGCTCCAATAAATACACTGCTGACACTCTTCGACCAAGTCGTGAAATAGACACCCAGTGAAGGACATTGTTGCCTTCTCGACAAGCTATATTGTTCATGCAAGCAGTGTCTAAGTTTTTTGACACAAACACTTTGTAGTATGTCCAAGACCCTTTTTCATATTTTCATACCGAAAACGTACGAGCCTTGCTGAAAGTTGCCGACTTCAAAATACCACTTTGTTCTCTGTTAAGATCCCAGTGTCGAAAGTTGATGCTTATTCTACATAAGCTTTTTCCGCGATTTCGGTCAAGGATACAAAGAATCCTGTATGAAATTGTCTGGAATGTATTCTCTACAAACAGTAGACTGCATAATACGTTTAATCTTCACGTGACGAGGATTGGGTGCGACATATGGATTTCTTAAAATCTCACCACTGTCTACCCTGCAAAGTATACTGGCATTACCTTCATTATAAACTCGTTTTTATGCAGTACCTGTAGCGGAAATAATATCCCTACAGCACCGGCGTTAAATGCGAGAAGCGACAATTTATACATTGAGTCATTGCATTCTGTAAAAAAAAACCATGTACATGCATATAACGTATCCCTTGGATTAACCCGCTAAACCATATCACTAGAATAATGTTTATTATTTATCAAATATACCAGAGGAATTCCCTAAAGCGAAATAGCATTCAGATCTTGATCAAAATATCAATGACAACGACTCGGTCTGCATTGGACGCGAGTCGTGTAAGATAGCGCCAGGAGTCGAACGTGTGGATAATTGAATCTGTTTCCTCGTGTCAAAGTGCCACAAACTAGACGCCCACCATTTGACAGCGCTGTCTACGGGCACTGGATGTTTTTACGCTTGAAAAAAGAATCAGATTTGTATTTCTAACTGCTAATAAAATTTTGCAACTTTCCAGAAGAAATGTTATTGATTGCAAGAATGTACAAACCATGGCTTTTGAAAGCAGTGGTATTTTTATTGCTGGTGCATATTTATTTTAACTGTATGGCATATTCCGTCGTTTACACTGGTGTACAATATATCTACTGGGGGACATATGCAGAGGCGGAATTGGAATGATGGACTACAGACTGACTTGCTATTCAAAGGATGGAGCTTCCGTGGAATACACACGTGGGTAAGGCAAAGAGCGCAGAACCTCCCAGGGTATACCAATCTGGACAATGCTAAAAATAGAAATCCGTGACATATCAATCTGGGCAATGACAGCTGCGGTGATGTATAAATCTTAGAATCGCCAGGAATAGAGCTGCCGTGATATACCAATCAGGTCAATGCCGGGAATGGAAATGCCGTGATGTACCAATCTGGACAATGCCAGGAATGGAAATGCCGTGATGGACCAATCTAGGCAATACCAGAAATGGAAATGCCGTGATGTACCAATCTGGGCAATGTCAGGAACAGAGCTGCCGTGATATACCAATCTGGTCAATGCCAGGAATGGAAATGCCATGATTTACCAATCAGGGCAATACCGTGAATAAAGCTGCCGTGATATACCAATCTGGCCAATGCCAGGAATGGAAATGCCGTGATGGACAAATCTGGACAATGCCAGGAATGGAAATGCCGTGATTTACCAATCTGGCCAATGCCAGGAATGAAAATGCCATGATTTACCAATCAGGGCAATGTAAGGACTGGAAATGCCGTGATATACCAATCTGGCCAATGCCAGGAATGGAAATGCCGTGATATACCAATCTGGCCAATGCCAGGAATGGAAATGCCGTGATTTACCAATCTGGCCAATGCCAGGAATGAGTGTTCCGTGATATACCAATCTGGGCAATGCCAGGAATGAGTGTTCCGTGATATACCAATCTGGGCAATGCCAGGAATGAGTGTTCCGTGATATACCAATCTGGGCAATGCCAGGAATGAGTGTTCCGTGATATACCAATCTGGGCAATGCCAGGAATGAGTGTTCCGTGATATACCAATCTTGGGAACACAGAGGACACACAGTGATGCTGTTCCCATAGAACACAACCTATCATACATGTTATATTATGTCAACAAAATATGAAACACCAACATATTATGATGCATGTATTCACAATCTCATTTCAAGTGATAAAAACGCAAAGACTATCAGTTTCACAAATAAAAGGTGATTCTTTTAAATCTCACTTTAATCAGTTTCTTAAAATATCTGTTTTTAAATAATTTCATTTTTCTGTTTTTTCGGTAACTTAACAGACAATGTGATAAATCATCCTATTATAATGGCATGTCCGAGTCTAGACAACGACCGAGAGGTTTTAATGACACACATGCAAGTACGTCATATGCTCCATTAATAACTAAACACCGAACCTAGTACCCTATAAACCTGAGCTATTGAGTCACGCAGGGCTACGTGCGTATAAAGTGACTCCCTATTAATCTGAAAAATGCCTAACTTGGTCCAGTTGTCCGGATAAGCAAATATAGTGCTTTTACTGTTTTACTACAAACAACTTAAGCTGAAAATAGATAGCTAATTCCTTTCCACTGATTTACCAACTGACCTACAGATAAAAGACACCAGTGAAACCACCTGGTCTGTTTCATATTCAGATCTGTGCAAAAAGATTAAGAGTGATAAAACAAATCCTAACAAGGCTGTATGCCAATATACATGACTTCAACTTTCCAGTTGTCAACTTGTTCTGTATGTTGAGCGATGGCACGGGTGGCCCAGTCATCTAAGGCGCCGCGATTCGCATTGCAGAGTTGCGTCCCTTGGGCACGCCAGAAACCTATGATTGTGGGTTCGAATCCGGTTCGCCCCGATTATGTTTCTAGATTTGTCAGCACGATACCCGTGCTCGTGGGTTTCACCGAAGTGGTAAACGTCTGAGACCTGCATCATGGCGGGCTTTCCTCCCATATGAAGCTGGCACGACGTGATATAACTGGAATACTGTTTAAAGCGGAGTTAAACCCAACTCAGTGTATGTTGAGCAATATTCTAGCAGCTGCAACTTTTGGTGTCTACAGGTTCTACTACACTAAATCAGAACTGGTTGTGACAGTGCGGTTTTCGTAGGGAGCCTTCACTACAGATCAAGAGACATATGCAGGCTGTGATTGGATGATATTGTGTAAGATTTTTATGTCTTTTAAATGCACATCCATCCAGTAATTAAAACTGCCCATATTTTTCAATATTTGGTGCTGACTTTTTGAACAAGATGACTTGTGCTTTATGTAAGCACAGATATTTTCAAGTAGGCGACATTTGGTGCGGAACTGGGGTTGGTGTGTACAGCTTCCTGTACTCGGTACAGGAGCTGGGTAACCTAGCCAAAATTTGTGTTTTTATTGCAGCTTTAAGGCCAGACTGTGCACATATGTAAATGTAATGGCTGTTGAATGCCTAGTTATTTTTTAAAAAGCTATAACGTTACTATAGAAGTCTATGGGAAAACATTTGGTTGTGTGTAACCTACATTTCATGTGCACAAATGTTGTGGTACAATCAGGCATGCTCTGTCTACGAAGACGTGTAGTTCAAACAGCTGCATACGACTCTTCCACAAAGTTGTTTGGTCAGGGTTGCAACACTCGAGGTCTTCGTGACGTTTTTAAAAGTTTTATGGTAAACATTTGGAGGAAATTTCAAAGTTTGACGCGCCAGTGACAAAAAAGATTTCCGATGCAATTCTCTACTTTGACTTATACCACATGTTCCCCTGTTTATCATGTGAACTTTTGACCTTTGCATTCTAACACTAAGTACTCTAAATTCAGCAGATTTATTATGGTTATATAGAACTGCTTGTGTCGCTTTTATTAGAGTACAAACAATATGCATCTTTACAGTGTGCATAGGTAGGGATAACGTTAGCGCTGTGAGCCATTCCAGTACCGGAAGAGTGAGTGAGTTTGGTTTAACGCCGCTTTTAACATAATTCCAGTTATATCACGGCTTGTCAGCTTAATATGGGAGGAAAGCCCGAAGTGATGCAGGTCTCAGACGTTTACCACTTCGGTGAAACCCACGAGCACGGGTATGGTGCTGACAAATCTAGAAACATAATCGGGGCGAACCGGGATTCGAACCCACAATCATAGGTTTCTGGCATGCCCAAGGGACGCAACTCTGCCCATCGAATCGCAGCGCCTTAGACGACTGAGCCACCCTTGCCCCCAGTACCAGAGGAAGCAAATGTCAACTTTCATATTTATCAAGGGAAACAGTTTTTCTGCTTTGCTTGAGACAATATGGTTATCCGGAGTCTGACACTGTACCATAGCATAGCATGTTGTGGCAAATGGTGTCACGGAACTGTAGCCAACATAGCTGACAGTTTAAATTGTCAGGTGAGGTGAAATGGGGTTTAACGTCGCGTCCAAGATTATTGCACTTATAAAGCGGCGTGCATGCACGTGTGTGTGTGTGTTTGGCTGCTTGTACTAGTTCGGGCTGATGCCGAGTTATATAGAGCTAGCTCACTGAGATACCATGCCGCAGTTGAACATGAATACCCATCTTAGACACAGTATACTGACTCCGTGCCGACCAGTCCTTGTTTTAGCCCCTTAATGCCGAGCGCCAGACAGGGTAACAACAAGTACCATCTTTTAACGTCTTTTGGTATGACGCAGCCGGGGATCGAACACCGGACCTTTCGCTCTCCGAACGGACGCTCCACCACTAGACCACGAAGGCGGTCTAACACAGATAGCCGCTAAAGAGTGAGCGAGTCATCAATGAGTTGAGTTAAACGCCATTAACAGTATTCCAGTTCCACATAGATGCCAAAGACTAAACAGCAACACTAATAATAAAATAATTTGAATATAATATGATATCATCATAAGGAGAAATATACAGTGTAAAGCGTACCCACACATTGTACCGATTTCGGGAATCGAACCCGGGTCTTCGGCGAGGCGAGCGAACGCTTTAACCATTGGGCTACCCGACCGTTGTGAGTAAAAATAGAGATTTTGAGAAAATAAAAGAGCATTGTAATACCAAAGTGGTAATATTTGAATGAAAATGGCTTAGTAATGGGCATGGAAAAATGGTTTCAGTTTTCAACATAGTCGAGCTGTAAAGGTCAAATCAAGATAAAAATGTAAAATATCTCAAGAAAACCGAAACATGCATGTTTAACCACACTACTAATAACAGATTTACTGAATATCATTGCATTTTGAACACAAATGATTGAATGATAGAGATAGGTTTTTCAATGGGGCTGCCCTTGTTGCCATTTCAAAATTCGAAAAACACATTCAGGTGACATCATTCGTGAAGACAAGTAACTGAAGTAACAGCTTAAATGGTCCAGTGGTTTCTGAGGAGATGTAAGTGCGACGAAATGCATTTTGAGAGAAATAATGAGATGATCAAAACCCAATGTCAAATGAAGGTAAAAAAATATAATATCACAAAAAAGTGCATTTTGTACAAAAATCAGATTCAAACCTCTTGAACAAATTGGCGTGTCATATTGGTGGGATCTGGCACATGAAACTTTAGCTTCATTGATTCAGTCGTTATGACGGACAACGGACAACAGCCATGACAAAAGCTCAGTCAGGTGATCTAAAAATGAACGATCCCAAAATTAAATATCGATTAAATTTTGCAAGGGTTGAGATGGGTTTTTTCAATTTGCTTAATGAATGCATGACTCTTTGTCAACAATGACTACATATATATTTTGAAATATCGATTACACAATAATATCAGTACTCTTTTCTCGTACACATTCCGTCCTTTAACGCCGAAAGTGTTAGCGATGCTCTTTTATATTTGACCAAAGGAGCAGGATAAGGACAAACTAATTTGCACTCTGGTGAACATCAAAGAAACATTCCACAATAAGGAGTTAGCACAACACCCTCAGTGGCAACTAGTCCGATGAACCACACATCGAAAAGGTCAAAGCAACTTTTCCTAGAAATCTGGGCTATAAATCCTGTAATTACAACAACACGTGTTCCATTATTGAGTCCGATGCTGCAAGTTTGCCATGTTCGTTAATGTCGACTTAATCGAAGAGAACCGGCTCATCTGATCAACGACAGAGCCAGGTCTCAATGAAAGAAGCACGGCCAGTAAAATAGAGTCTTGTGTGGCAGGTTCAACGTCCAATTGGATGTGGGGATGGTTTCTATCAACAGTAATCTTCACGAAGGCAAATACATTAGAACCTTGGTGCTTAGATAGAGATATCGGAACCATCGACCGATGCCTAGGATCATGGGTTTACTAGTACTTGGTGTTGAACGTTTTGAGTGCCCTATTGTCCTCTGGGAATACCAGATGATGAAACGGCCAATGTGGCCTATTATGCTCAACAAGGACCTTCCATTATAGTCAACAGGAAAAGGATTATTTTTCATCATTTCCATTAGTGAGTGAGTGAGTTGGTTTAGCGGCGCTTTTAACAGTATTCCAGTTATATCGCGGTGTGTCAGCTTACTTAATGTGGGAGGTTGTGACTTGGTCGATGCAGGTCATCGATCCCAATTGCGTGGATCGATGCTCATGTTGTCAATCACTGGATTGTCTGTTCCAGACTCGATTATTTACAGACCGCCGTCATATAGCTGGAATATTGCTGAGTGCGGCGTTAAACAACAAACCAAACCAAACCAAACCAAACCAAAACTAATGTGGGAGGAAAGCCCGAAGTGGTGAAGGTCATTCATTTCTATTACAATTGCTGGTGAATCTTGGTTTAATGCAGCGATGCAGGCTGTGGGTGAAGGCCGCTTTTGGCGGACACTCAGTGTCACGGAGTTTCAGTGAGCCATTAATATAATTTTCATCACTATTTGGTCTCGTACGCCCAATAACCGAGACGATAATCGAGACGATAACCGAGACGATAACCGAGACGATAATCGAGACGATAGCCGAGACGATAATCGAGATTGACTATTCTCTAGCCGTTGACGTTTTGAATTACGTTCATTTCATGGTAGACCCATTTTTGCTTACATCTAAACTGTCCAGTCAAGGTTAAAGTCAAAGGCCTGGTTAGGTAATTTCAATAAGTTTATAAAAAATAGTTCACTAAATATGTCACGTCTTTCGACAACACGATGCAACTCCATGCGATAACAACTCCTTGGTTGGCACTGGAACTTTGTGACATATTGAATTTCAAGCAGATCAGTTATAGCATAGTATCCGTTACAATTGACGTTCGACGCTGGTCGTTCTTTGGCCTTGACGTTTTGGCTTTTCCATGTATTTCAGTTACATCGCGGAATGAGTGAGTGAGTGCATATGGTTTTACGCCGCTTGTAGCAATATTCCAGCAATATCACAGCGCTGGACACCAGAAATGGGCTTCACACATTGTACCCATGTGGGGATTCGAACCCGGGTATTCGGCGTGACGAGCGAACGCTTTAACCACCAGGCTACCCCACCGCCCCATATCGCGGAATGACTGCTAGTGGAGTATAGTGAGTAATAACTTTATATCACAGGTACTATTTTTTTTTAAATTACTACTCTGTTTAAGCCTACAACCGCGAATATGATGCTGACAGAAGAGGTTGCACAAGGGAAGAATCTACGATGCGAACCACAGACCAGCTGGCTGAGTAACGAAAGCATAAAGGACAGGTGTCCGGAGTTAGGGGGTTCGATCTAATGAGGTAAAGTTGTATTCCCCATTAACAGGATCACACGCAACAACCAGACTATACACAGTAATACTATTTTCCAGATAACACTGTCTGCTTAAACTCGATTTGTTTTTTTGTGATATGCATTACATTGAAACTGTAAAAAAAACATTTGTTAGAGTAAGTGGAGACATAAATAAGTTTCCTAACTGGACCAGTGTCTCATTCAAAATAATGAATTTAATAAAAGTCTTTGATTACTTTGAAAATAACCCAACAAACTGCAAGCAAAATAAACCGGAAAACGATTTCGGTTAAAAACAAGAAAAGCTTTCAATGCTCTTGCATTCAACCGATGACATGAAGATAAATAGCTGACCAGTTTATTATAAACTGACTTTCACATACAATGACTTTCCCAGTGTGCGGTGGTTCTGTGATATGCATACACGATATATCAATTAAATGTGTTTTCAAAAAATGTCATCCATTAAATACGGAACTCAAGAAAGACGCTTAATCAATAGTAAGAATAATAAAACAGCAATATATCTGGATTGTTCCGTCCTGATACCATGCCAATGTGCAAGGAAATGTATATATTATGTGTATGTTGGCGTAAACAAACCAGCATGATACGCCTATGGATAACCCTGTGCACACACTGGTTCTTTTCTAGATTAATAAACGAACACGGTTCGTATTTAGAGGTATGCACATAGCATCTTTAATATCACTTCACACAGGAGGAAGAAAGACGCACTGCTTTATCAGACAGGAGTCCCTGCTGCGTCTGTTAATTCCATGTATTAAAATGAGCAGTTTTTGTACATTGCAATGATTTGACTGATTCTTAGACTCATATTTAAAGTCGTAACATTTACATTAATAATACTGAAGGATTTTTCTGAATGGTTCTATCAGGTATAACTGGAATAAAAGTGTCGTATTAATATTAATATATTTTCGTTTATTACGTTTTATTACGAAATATTTTACTTAGATCGTTTGGAGCTTGAATATAAGTCAGATTTATGGTAATCATACTCTTTAAAGCGGGAAATGAGATATTTTAATAGCCATAAATTTCATATGTTCTTGCGAATATTAATTAACTTTTGAATTACGGACTGTAATTTAAGCTAAGAGTTTCAAAATTTGGTAAATGTTCTTTAAAATGCGCATTTGGGGGAAGTCGACATGTTTTTAATTGTTTTTAATTTTGCAGTTTGTGATAATCATTTAAGTCAAAGTACAGTGGTAGAAGAGGAAAGGATTTTTTCTTACCAAGAATTCTTCCAACGTGTTGAATGTTTACATCCATGTTGTCTCTGCTTTGTTCATGTTTGTGGGTAAATAATGTTTGTGTTCTCTAGCTGTTTCTTTATATAGGAATGCATCAGCCTTACTGAATTTCCAAGCCACAAAAAAATCAAAGAGTTTACGTCTGTATGTAAACAGGAAAACTCCAAAAAAGAGTTATGTGTCTTGAGACAACACAGAATAATTAGAAACATGACAAAAGTCATCCCAAAGTACACGGTAAAGTAAACACTCTCTTTACATGGAAACGTGATATTTGAAAGATAAACTTCTTATTGACAAAACAGTTTTGAGAGTTTGAAAGAAGAAACCTACTGTTGGTATGAGTCATACGCAGGTTAAAACGAACGTGGCTTCCTATTCAAAGAATGGCAAATTAACCTTAAAATGCAGCTAAAACTGTTCTGGAAGCTTAACCGGTTGATAAACTTCGAGTAATCCGACCTTTCGAGGTAAACGGTTAACGCCATTTACCGCCCCGGATTAAAAGTCACCATGATCAAATGTGGTATCTTTTTCTTTTTTACTTAGTACATGTTACACGTGAATATGTGTGTTGGCGCTTGCCTGTTGTTATGCTTTCGTGATAAAGTATTAACAAAAAACATTAGTTACCTTTGCCATTTCCAGTAGGAGTAAATGTCGAAATAGTATTAAAAATCATATGAATGAATCCCTAAAAACAATGACAACACTACGTATTCGCTGTAAGGGTACGTATGTCCTGGCGTACCGGTAGCACTGCAATTCACACAATTTGCATAGAAATGTAACTGTTTGTTGCTTAGCATCACACAGCCGTAACCCTCCAAAAAAATCTCCCGATTGCATTTCTAAGTTTGTCAGCACCATGCCCGTGCTCGTGGGTTTCACCAAAGTGGTAAACCGGTAGACCTGCATTACTCCGGGCGCTCCTCCCACTTTAAACTGACACGCCGTGATGTAACTGGAATACTGTTCACAGAGTCGTTGAACCCAAAGCACTCTCAGTCCTCTTTATCTTCAAACAGCCGAAAAAGAAATAATTTATGTTGGGCTACCTTATCAACATAAGCTATGAAGAACCATCCCTTATTAAAGTTGGGAAGAGACACGATACACTCCCTGACTCCTGACATATGCTTTGACAGAACAATACAACTGGCACATACATTAGTAATGAGCCAAACGAGTTGCAACAGCGGTGTCTCAATGCGTAATGCCGACCACAGCACGGTCATGATAAACAGTTATTACACTTTCAGTGCGACATTGTCACACAATGCTACAGCGTGTCAAAGCACAGCAGCGTCTTTCAAACGGTGTCTTTCAACTGCATCCTGTTACTGCTACTCTTTGATCATATATGCAATTTCCCCAAAGTATAGCTTCATTCTAAAAACATTTCTTTCCAACACAAGACTTCCTTTCACGTAACATGATACCATCCACAAGGATTTGGCATGTTCGGTCCCGATGGACTCAAGTGAACGAAACAGCCTCCTGGTGTAAAGGTCTATTCTTACATAATTTAGCCCCGTTAATGGAATCGCACTGCAAACTAATGGTTAAAGTGTGGTTGTCATGTTACATTTACTCTAATCGATATTATTATACATACTGAGACATGTCACGGACTTCTCCGTGGATGCAGGAATAGAAAGCAACGTATTTGCGCATGGTCGAATAAATCCTTTTATATTAAACTTGCAGCATTATCTAAGTGGGTGAGAGCAATGTTTACTGTCACGTCAGCAATAACGTAGCCATTTTATGACTTGAACATGTTTCCATTGATATTGTTTCACAAAACCTGTCGTTAAGGGAAGTATAATCAATAGTAACCAAGATGACATCGTATGCATTCCATATTGTGACTTGTACCATATGTTCCCGTGTTATTTTGCAGGTGAACAATTGACTTATCTTTGCATGTGTTTGTAACGTGTGCCACTTGTGGGGCAGGATACGCTCACATTTTTGCAAACACCTGGTATCATCACTGTTTGATAGTGATTCATAAACACATGTTCATGATTGTGGAATCGTACAATGGACTTCATTGAGAAAGAGTGGCATAACTGAAATTGAAACTGGACGTTACAATAACACTAAGTTGACGTCACAATAACACTCAGTTGACGATACAATAACACTCAGTTGACGTTACAATAACACTAAGTTGTCGTCACAATAACAGTAAGTTGACGTCAAAATAACACTCAGTTGACGATACAATAACACTCAGTTGACGTTACAATATCACTCAAGTGACGGTACAATAACACTAAGTTAACGTCACAATAACACTAAGTGGGTAAGTGGTGTGACGAAGTTCGTGCCACGTCAATTACAGAATTGTATTTACAATGACAGAGTATTGTTTATTCTTAAGTAGGGAACGTTCTTGCAGCGGAACCTCGTACACGGCGGAGGTCGAAGTCCCACTGTGGTTTTCCGGTTACACAAGTGTCCGGAGTATTACACTAATAGGCCACCTGTATACCATGTTTGGTTCTCCTCACTCTCGCTATTATAGTTACTATTAATACCATCATCTTTATCATCATCATCATCATCATCATTTAATACTATTGTTATAATTATTATCAGCGGGATAATCTTATTATTATCCTCTGCAACGAAGTTGGGGGGTGGGTGTATATAGAACGGTTGCTGTCCGTCCTTCTGTCTTTTTCTCCGCTATGCATCACCACCCCACACCCCCCTCACACCCCACACACCCACACCCACCCCCGTCATCACCATCACGTTCCCGGCGTGCCCAGAGCATAACTCGGCAAACGTTTGATATTCTATAATGAAATTTGAAATATGTTTCAAACACGTGCTAAAATGGTCCCTTTTGATGTTTTGGTAGGTTATTATGATGATTATAATTTCCAGATTAAAATAAAACATGCAGCAAAGAGGGTTTGGGTGATCCTGGCACAGTCGGGCTGGTTAGGCTCATCATCAACTCAGGGCCCTTGTCCCCTCTACAGGCAGCGAATGGGACCTCTCCCAGGAAGCGCTGCCTAGTCGAACCCACCCAGAACTTTTCGGAGAATGTGAAGACTCCCCAACACTGCAGCCTTCTGCATTACCCAGATTGTCAGAAGGGCTGTATTTTGGGCAGCAGACCCCGGTACTCTCGATACCCGGTGATTGGGAGGTACAAAACCTAAGGCACCGAGAACCATAGGGAGTCGGACAACTTGGTACTTGGGATGCAAGTGTGTGACATTTCGAAAGCGAGATCCGCATTTTTGCCATGTTTGTCCTGAATCTTGTCAATTACATCAGTGTCAAAAGGGACAATAGTAGTAGTAGTAGTAGTAGTAATAGTAGTAGTAGTAGTAGTAGTAGTAGTAGTAGTAGAAGTAGTGGTAGTAGTAGTGGTAGTAGTAGTATTGTTGTCATTGTTATTTTTATTAATAACATCATTATTATTAACATTATTTTCAAACTTAATATCATTATCGCTGTTCTCTTTCTTCTTGTTATTATCATTTAGTCATCATAGTTATTTTTAAGATTGTCAGTGAACTTCGAGTTAGCAAGAAAGGAGAACACGTGTTCATGTACAAAAAACCAATACAACAAGGACGTATGGAGAGAGCATCCGTAAACACTGACTGATCTTTGATGGTCATCTGTACCGTTTTAGATCTTTCATTGACCACTAAATATTTGCTATGGTTATTGCAATACCAGAATTACCATCAATGTCCTTATAATTGGTAGACTCCTTAACAGCCAAACGTCAATACTTTTACTATTGCTGAAGAAATCGACCCATGAAGGATAAACACCATCAAAAGAGAGCTTAAGATCAAAGCACGTTACGTATAATGAAAATCAGATGCTTACAGTTCCGAGGAAGTTTACAAATATTTGTAAAGAGAGGATTATCAACATGCCAATTAATTTTCAGCGTGGGAACCCGTCATCGTATCAATAAGCGAAACATTGTCACTAAAACAAAATACAATACTACAGAATAATTATCACGATTCAAATTAGAGAACAAATATGACCCGCGTGGATCGATGTTCATGAAGTCAATCACTGGATTGTCTGGTCCAGACACGATTATTTACAGACCCCGTCATATAGCTGGGTTCGGCGTTTAACAACAAATAAACTATCAAACAAATAGGGTTACTGCCCCTGGTCGTATAATGATCCGCTGGTCGTGGGTTCTATTCCCAGATTACCGCTTCCCGCGTATCATAATAAGTCCGTGCTCGTTGGGACCCGTGAAGATTCCGGGGTAGAATAGGTCTTCAGCAACCATGCTTGCCGTAAAAGGTGACTATGCTTGTCGTAAAAGGCTACTAACGGGATCGGATGGTCAGGCTCGCTGACTTGATTGATGCATGTCATCGATCCCAGTTGCGTGGGTCGATGCTCGTGATATCAATCACTGGATTGTCTGGTCCGGACTCGATTATTTACAGCTGGAATAATGCTGAGTGCGGCGGTAAACAACAAACCAACCAACCAACCGTGCTCGTTGGTTTCACCAAAGTGGTAAACATATGAGACCTGCATCATTCAGACTTTCCACCTTCATTAAACTGACACAGTCTGATATCACTGAAATACTGTTCAAAGCGGCGTAAATAATCTCACTCACTCATATCTTGAATCTGTTTACTGCATGGAGCGGAAGACATCGTGTATTCTGAGGCAGACTTTCTAGTAGCTATTGCCTGGGGATGATAGGTAAGGAAGTAGATCAGACAAGCAGGAAACCTATTTAACTTGGCGTGTGACCAAATCAGTGGATGTTACGACAAGGTTAATAAACGCATCTAAATAACGACTCATGTGTATTTCGTTAACCCCGTAGATACATGCAGACAGTGTTCGAGAATCGAGAAAACCCCTCGTAAACAATTCATATATACTACTGAAAGAAGTAAAAGAACACCCGATTCTTTCAAATTACTATGGTTAATCAGTCACGAAACGTTCTTTAACTTATTTTGAGTAGCATATGTCACCTATGTCTCTCAATGTGTACATTAATTCTGTTTGTGTCAAAATGTGGATATATGCGTGTGTCTTTATATATTTGTTCGAGTCTTTCTCTGTAGGTGTGTTAATGGACTTTCAGACTTACATGTCCTGTAAACAATTTTTGATTGGCGCCAAAATGATGCAACCTAACCTTACAGATGAAGAGATTTGTCTGATGTAAGTTCACACACACTACGTTTGTGTTTTTGATGAAGGAGCAAAATAAAGGTGACTGTACGCCCTTGAAAGTACGAACTCGTTGGAAAACCAGGTATTTCGGTGTGACCCAGCTGTGGAACTGAGGGGTTTGACTGATGAATGATGACCGGTGGTATTGAAATGGCAGGCTGAATAGCATACTCCCCAGGGAGACGAGCACGTGGGTGTTACAATAGCGGACGAGTGTCGAGATATTTCTGTTGCTGAGTAAATAGTGTCTGCTTGTGATGTTAAGTAGGACTAAATTTTTTTTCGGCTTCGTGCGCAACAACCACGTTACATGTTTGAGTGCTCAGCGAGACAACATCATGACTGCTTCCATGTCTGGGGTTCATTCACACTCCCAATGTCTCTTCTGATCGTTGTATTACTTAAATCTTTGTTATGATATGCACTCGAATACTGTGGGAAACTTGATATATCAGTGACGTTCACATTGAATGTGACTGAACGTACATGCACGTGCATATTGATTAAAACCTGATATGACATGATCGTGCAACTTGAGAGCAATCTGGAGTCGATAACACGTGCAGTTGATGTCAAATTTCAGTCAAAATCTACGTCAGGTTTCTCCCAACATGCACGTGCATTTGAGGGAAATCTAACACTGAATGAAACACGACATGAACTGCACGTGCATATCCGGTGACTCTGACGTGAAATGCACGTGCACCGTGATCATAAAGTGACATCTGTCAAGTTCCATGCATGGTAATCTATATTTGACGAGACAAATATATGTTCAGGAGAAATTGGTTCAATATTACGACAAATATCTGTGATATCATTGCAGATAAATATTTATAAGATTTTGCCAATACATTGACTGACATTTATCATGGGGTGACTTGACCCACGCCCCATTTCTGTTGCCGGCGTTCTAGTCTGATATCAATCAACTTCCGTGATACTTCTCCAAGTAACTATTGATGGACATCTAATTTGTTGCTATGCTTCATCTATTTCTGAATGACCGATTTATATCCGTACAGATCACCGTGTCAAGTGCTGAATAAGTGTGCACAGTTGAAATTCCTCTTTCGAGGGGCATTTTCGATAGGCACTTCATTTCTTCTCTCTCCGAAATGTAGTACCGAAATAAACATTGTGAAAATCATTATCATTTTTTCTGGGCCAGCTCTTCGGTGGCAGGAATAGACAGATTGCTGCCCTGGAAATAACTGAAAATCAATGTCAACGAATCAACGGATCACAAAACTTTCCAACATTATGCTTTTTGTAGATTGAGATATGTAGATATTTAGACCCTGAACATTGACTGTTCGCTTTCCCGTCCAGTATTGGTGGTTATTGGGCGGATCGAGAGGTGGGGTTGGAATGGGTAAAATGTGGGTGTAAACCAAATGAAGTATGTTGTAGATACCCTCCCCCCCCCCCCCCCCCCCCCCCCCCAATATCTATCTATCTATCTATCTATCTATATATATATAAAATAAATAAATAAATAAATAAAATACCCCGCACACACACACACACACACACACACACACACACACACACACACAAACACACACTGAGAGAGGATTTTGTTATTGGACCCGTCCCTTTTTAAATAGCTGGTACCGCCCTTGGTGTTATCACATTTGAACTGAGTAATATTTAAGGCGATCTTGACGTTCTAGGTTTGTTAGAAGAGTTCGGTATACATCTGTGTACATAACCTTTCCGACAAGAGACGACCACCGAAATATCTTAACAAAGAGAGACATGGTGCCGTTGCACAAAGCGTGATAATATCTTAACATAGACTTACGACGGTCGTAGCGCTAAGGTATTTCTGTACAATGGCGCCCGTCGCAGCGTCATGATGGCTGCGTTAAGCCAGCTCAACTTCTTCCAACTAATCAATAGAAAAAGTAAAGTTAACGATTTTCTTTTTTAAAGAGATTATACCGGTTCAAAAAACGCCAAAAGAACAATGATTACATATGTGCCTCAAAGTTCACTTTCTTCGGGATTGGAGTTTTACTGTTATCAATAATAGTTTCAAGTTCTTTCTCGCGAGAGGGGGCACGGGTAGCCTCATGGTCTCAGGTGACACAGTTCGCGAGGGGGGCACGGGTGGCCCAGTTGTCTTAGGCGCCGCGATTCGCTGTGTAGAGTTGCGTCCCTTGGACACGCCAGAAACCTATGATCGTGGGTTCGAACCCGCCCCGATTATGCTTCTAGGTTAGTCAGCACCATACCCGTGCTCGTGGGTTTCACCGAAGTGGTAACCGTCCGAGACCTGCATCACTTCCGGCTTTCCTCCCACATTAAGGTGACACGCCGCGATATAACTGGAATACTGTTAAAAGCGGCGTTAAACCCAACTCACTCTCACTCAATCATATTCAAATCTGTGCAAAAAGATTCAGAGTGATACAAAACTCCCAAACAAACATTAAGCTGACACGCGTTGATATAGCTGAAATACTAACAAAGCGATATCTCACTCACTAATATGAGTTTGAGGGCTGGAAGGCTGGTTGCACTGGCGTAGCATCTAACCCTGACGGCGTAAAACAAGAACCCTTCATACAGGTACCAATTTTGCTTCTTGAGACCAAATGTCAGTTATAAAACCTTCAAACTGTTAACAGATTGAACAGATATAGAGGAAGATTCATACATAGCCACGCCAAATGGAAACGATCAAATTCATAAATGTCAATGCATCTTTGTAAGCGATGGCATCTGGTGACCACAATGCCAAGCCTCGTGTGTTGATTTACTGTCACAATTATGACGATTCTAAAAGCTTTGAACTATAACTCTCACCTCAAGGTAATGTAGCACAGGTTTTAGTATCATCCTCAAGCCTTCGCTATCCATACTGTCGGACATATAGACTATCCCACAAACCAGTCCCGTTTGATCACGACGCCATGCGGCAATTAACTGTCTGAGTCCAATAAACAATGATACACGGCTATGAACATGCTCCAATCAATATCAGTTAAAGGCCAATGAGTATTAATGATTTATCACTTACATCGATGTTTCACGTGCTGCAGTCGCATTAGAACACCTGCCATGGTTATCGTCTTCATGTCAAATACTGCTGCACAGCATACAGACACAATGCTATTTATCTGACTAATCCTGTGAGGCCACCGGGATCTAGCATATCCGCCTTATCCTAAATATGAGGGAGCCGTTCAAAAGTTCCATGGAGGATAAAATCTTAAATCCTTAAAACATTTTTAATGGTTTTATTTTTCGGGAGAGGGAAGTCCTTTCGTCAAAAAGGACGGGTTTTAGGATGGTCTGGTTGTTTAATAACAACAACAACAACTTGTATTGAACCTGCTACCTGATTCCTTAGGAGATGTTGACAAGAAGTGGAATTTACATGATTGGGTGATTGGGACATGTTCCTTCTACTTTTCCTTCCCTCTGTCATCCCATTGGTTTACATGTATGTTTCACTGTGACTCCCGGATTTTCCTCCTAACCTTATATCATGGAGAGAGTTGGGTTGTAACACCGCTGTTAACAGTATTCCAGTTATATCACGGCGTGCCAGCTTAATGTGGGAACAAGCCCGAAGTGATTCAGGTCTTAGACGTTTACCACTTCGCTGAAACCCACGAGCACGGGTATGGTGCTGACGAACCTAGAAACATAATCGGTGCGAATCGGGATACGAACCCACAATCATAGGTTTCTGGCGGGCCGAAGGGACGCAACTCTGCACAGCGAATCGCGGCGCCTCAGGCGACTGGGCCACCCGTGCCCCCACAAATTTCTAAATAAGAGAATAACAAAATAGCATAAATACTAAGTCTTACCATGTATGAGACATGTGCATACATGCAGAGATATAAAAATGCATGTGTAAAAGGTGATGGAGTACTATTGAGGTTAAGCGAAAACCAAGGTTCGAGTCCCACATGTGTACAATGTGTGAAGTCAATTTCTGGTGTACCTCGCCGTGATATGACCAGAATTATGCTAAAGGCGGCGTAAAACCAAACCCACTCATTCACTATGAAGCAGAAAACGGGAATGATTGTATGTGGTGTGGGTAGTGTTAGCGCTTTCAGCATGCAGCATTAATATCAGTGACTGTTCATAAATATTTAGCAAGAATGTTGTGTGATGTGTGGCTTCTTCAGGTTGTCAACTTCTTCAAAACACCGAGAGACAGCGGACACCTTTGATTTGTAGAAAGGTCTGCTAATTCTACACGAAAAGGATATAAAGATCGCCACGATTCAATTTGGCTTCCTCTCTGGTGATAGTTATACCACCGCGGTGCTCGGCCCACAAGCTAGACTTGACAGGAATAAGCAGAAAGGAGCTTCTTCACACACCATAAAAATGTCGATTCGAAAGTTCAAAGGCCTACAAATTCAATAACTTAAAATTATTGAGAAGCAATACCTCGAGGTGGCGTTTTAAAGATGCGGAGAGTCAGAGGCACGAAGTCTCCAAGCTGTTAATTCTGCTGATCTCTGAATCTAAGGATCTTCCCGAATTCACCTTATCAGCTGTCATTTAACATCAATGGGCAGAGGACAATTTGGGGTATTCTTATGGTCCAAGTACCGTTACACAAAGGTCTCTGACGCACGTCGTGTCCCGCTAACGATGCAGGACTGTACGCGCGATTATATTGCCTTTCCACTGGAGCTACAACCTGTTACGTTGTCTTTTAAAAATGAGTGAGTGAGTTGGGTTGGGTTTAACGCCGCTTTTAACACTATTCAAGTTATATCACGGCGTGTCAGCTTGTTGTGGGAGGAAAGCCCGAAGTGATGCAGGTCTCAGACGTTTACCACTTCGGTGAAACCCACGAGCACGGGTGTGGTGCTGACAAACCTAGAAACATAGTCGGGGCGAATCGGGATTCGAACCCACAATCATAGGTTTCTGGCGTGTCCAAGAGACGCAACTCTCTTTTAAAATGAGTGAGTGAGATGGGTTTGACGAGGCCAGTAACACTAATCAAGTCATATCACGTTGGTTAAGATATTGAAAATCTCACCAGAGTGTCTTTTGATATGAAATATATCAACACGAGTAGATAAAAGTGGAAAAACTCAGAGGCTTTTCGAGGAGTTTTGCAACTTTTATCCACAAGTGTTGATATATTTGATATCAAAAGACACGAGGGCGAGTTTTTATCTATCTTCCAACGTCATTTTTCCAACTTTTTCAGAGTGTAGACATTGATAAGCAGTGTCTTAAATGTTAAAAGTACTGCTGTTGGCTTCAATAGCAGAGCCATTAGTGATGTCATTTGATTGTGACGTCATGGTAACCAATGACTTCACAGTAATCTGTAAAGTATGATGATGCAATTTAATTGCAGCGATATCTACAATGTAGAGGTCACTTGATCACACCCTAGCGATATCTCCTGTGGGAGCCAATTTTGGATGATAATAGACTATACTTCACACCATGATATCCAAGTGTGGTATCGAACCCGGACATTACGGCTGGTGAGCAAACGTTTCAACGACCAACCTACCACAACGCCGACCTTAATTAACGGATTTGTATGGACGTTGGTATGTAAATGTGTGTGCTTGCGCGCGCGCGCATGTGTGTATGTGTGTGTTGGTGACCTTATAGGTGTTAGGATAGAATTGTGCTATGACCACAACTTATTTCTGTGAAGATCGCCATGTGTCATGTCATGTATCTCAGAAATAAATATGAATTGAAACCTGTGAAATGTATGTTGTTTTGAAATATAACGAAAAGTCAAAATGTGATTTTTCACCATTAAGAGTCCATAGCTCATGGTTGGTCACATATATATCGTGTATGTAATTATTGTTTAAAGGTATATCTGTGTTATATTTAATAGTATTTCGGCCAATAAATTATTTGCTGGTCGGGGGACACGGTATATCCAGTTGTCCAAGGCGCTAAAACGTTGTGCATAATTGCCTCCCCTGATTGGTGACCGCCTCCGTGGTCTAGTGGTTCGATCCCCGACCGCGTCATTCCAAAAGACGTTAAAAGCTGGTACTTGTTGTAACCCTGTCTGGCGCTCGGCATTAAGGGGCTAAAACAATGACTGGTCGGCTCGGAGTCAGTATACAGTGTCTGAGTGGGGTATTCATGTTAAACTGCGGCATGGTATCTCAGTGAGATAGCACTATAAATCGGCATCAGTCCGGAATAGTACAAGCAGCCACACAAACAAACACACGTACAAGCACGTCGCTATATAAGTGCAATAATCTTGGACGCGACGTTAAACCCCATTTCACCTCACCTCACCTCCCCTGATGTGCCAAGATCCTATGATCACGAGTTCGAATCCAAGATTTACCCTGATTTTGGTCATCACCACCATGCACGTGTTATTGTGTTCCTCCAATGACGACCAAATCCTGTGTCACTTTCATCTCCCCTCACACATTTAGTTGGCAGCACGTGCGACAAGTTGTTCAAAGCGCCGTAAAATCCCACTCACTACATACAGGTGTTCCCGACCAATCATGTGACTTGCTACCCTAAACCGCAAAAAACCCTTAAATTCTTCTTATGTGTTTTAACACACAATAAATATATCGATATAACTATAAATTGTCAACACCAGAGAACAATCAGTCTCAATTATCTGCATAAGCATATTACACTGGGCGCAGAAAGCAAGAAAACAACGATGCAAATTGTATGAATGGATCACAGATAAATCAGTGATGACACCAGCAGTTCGCTAAAAGTGTAATCATGTCCTGCTCTACCGGTAGCACCCGCATTTTACACAATTTTCATTAAAAGGTAAGTGTTTTGATTTTGCTGAAACTAAACATTGAATTATGTCTGCTCAGTACATGTCCAGAGAAAACGTTCGTTAGGCAAGGTCCTCACTGGAAAAGAGTCCAGAAATAATGCATTGAAACGCGGAAGGATTCATAAAAAAGTGCACACTAACAAATTGAATATGGCTGTGCCAGAGCAAATTACTCGCTAACGTTCAACGTATCCTTGGCTAATCTAGGACCATTCACTGGGAAATGGCAACCGGGTGTGAAACATCACAACATTATCAGTGAAGGATCATCTCAGATAAAACATGTTACTTCGCTTAAACCAACATGTCTTGGTGAGATGTGTCACAGCGGCCATATCACTGCCGTCGCCAAGCCGTTTCTGTTGAACGACCTTGGAACGTGTGGGTTTACAATTACGTTATCTACAACTGACGTCACAATTTCAACGTTACAGCTTTCATTAAGCCACATCGCTGTGCAATTTTGTCAACGTGAAGCCGTGTGCAATGATTCTTTGCCATTGCAATCAACCGTGAGTTTTGGCAAATAAAGAGAGGTGGTGTAAGGGTAAGGCAGTTCACCCGTAAGCCCCCTTTCGCCTTTGTTTCACACTTCCAATGACACTACATTCGTAAGGTAAGGCCTTCATGTCAGCCCTTAAATTTCTTATATGGTATTAGCCAGAGGCCCGCCATGCTATCATTCTACTTTGAGACAAGGAAATATCCATGTTTTCATCGTAGTTTTCATTCATATTCTAAAGTCTTTATATCTAAGACGTCAACGCCAGAGATATACAGACACGAATATCTACCGAAACAAATTCCTTTGGGCGTAAAAGACAAAAATCTGTGAAATTTATATGAATGGGCATGCATTTTATGACTTAAATAAAGTTGCATTATTCAAATCAGTATTTAAAAGGAGGGAGTTAGTGGTGAGTGAGTTTTACAGTACCCCAGTTATATCACGGCGTGTCAGCTTAATGTGAAGGAAAAAGAAAGCCCGAAGTGATACAGATGGTTGCCTCTTTGGGGAAACCCACGCGCACTGGTATGGTGCTGACAAACCTAGAAACATATAATAGTGGAAAATCGGGATTCGAACCCGGTATTTTAAGAGAAGGCTGTTCTCCCGACTCTAGAGATCTTATATGACATTATCCAAGGCATTCTGAAAATATTATATTTGTTTTGTCGAAAATGGTAATGGATGGCGGTTGATAAACTACAACGTGTAAAACGTCAGCATACTTAGCATAATGAAATAAGAGCGTAAATCTGGGTGTGTTCCATTAGCATTCAAAGTTCATCGTATTGGCACACCGAGTGATACCTTTATCTGTTTCTACTCTTAATGTGGTCAATACATTTACCAATACATTAACTGTCCAGGCCAGTATGATCTAAGTGTATCCACACTACACTAGCGCTTTGTTTGTTGTCCCGGCAGAATAAATATTTCATCATAAAATAAATACCGTATTTGACGTAATAAGCGACCCGCTCTAATATGCGCCCATTGCGATATTTGCTAAATTATTGGCTAGTGAACAATCCTAATTAGCACCCCTTCCGATTGATTAATGTAAACAAGACTTATTTATTTGCATATAATAACTCGTGTGTTATATGCACCCTTAATTATGGGCAATTAAATTCTGGAAAAATATATCTGTGGTACATACACATTTCAGGCTGTCAGCATAAACCATGAAAGTTATCTTTCAACTGTTTTTTTCCACCAAAATAATATTCTAATAAGAGGCCCCTATTTCTAATTTTGAGAGCGCCCTGGGCGCTTATTAAGTCGAATACGGTAGTTGTGGGTGCGTTTGACATAATCGCACCAATACATAAAGTAAACAGACCGAAAAACGTGTGTGAATGATGATATTATATTAATCATCTGCCCATCCTGGTAGAGACAATCTCGTATGACACACTAACACCAGCTTATGTCACGTGATGGTATCAGTGCAAATACTAACAGGATCCTGAGCGTAACATTATCTCGTGTATATATAACAACTGCGGGTAAATGGTAGATTCACGCTGTGTGTTTGTTGTAAGTTAATGGTCGATGTGCTTCATCGGAATAGCCAGGTGGGTGTGCGGCACTGACATAAACACGGATAATCCCCTGCCGGGGTCACAAGCTGTAACGTCCCGGGGCAGAAACAAATCTGAGGTGTCAGCTGTGGAAAGATGGATTTTGTTCATATCCTAGTTATGATGTTTCATGCTTCATGAAAACCATGCAGGAACAGACATGGCAATTTGCTTCATGAAAACCATACAGGAAGAGACATGGCAATTTGCTTCATGAAAATCATACAGGAACAGACATGGTAACATGCTTCATGAAAACCCTACAGGAACAGACATGGCAATTTGCTTCATGAAAATCATACAGGAACAGACATGGTAACATGCTTCATGAAAATCATACAGGAACAGACATGGTAACATGCTTCATGGAAACCATAGAGGAACATACATAGTAACATGCTTCATGAAAACCATGCAGGAACAGACATGGTAACATGCTTCATGAAAACCCTATAGGAACAGACATGGTAACATGCTTCATGAAAACCATGCAGGAACAAACATAGTAACATGCTTCATGAAAACCATGCAGGAACAGACATGGTATCCTGCTTCATGAAAACCATGCAGGAACAGACATGGTAACATGCTTCATGAAAATCATACAGGAACAGACATGGTAACATGCTTCATGAAAACCCTACAGGAACATACATGGTAACATGCTTCATGGAAACCATAGAGGAACATACATAGTAACATGCTTCATGAAAACCATGCAGGAACAGACATGGTAACATGCTTCATGAAAACCCTATAGGAACAGACATGGTAACATGCTTCATGAAAACCATGCAGGAACAGACATAGTAACATGCTTCATGAAAACCATGCAGGAACAGACATGGTATCCTGCTTCATGAAAACCATGCAGGAACAGACATGGTAACATGCTTCATGAAAACCCTACAGGAACAGACATGGTAGAATGCTTCATGGAAACCATGCAGGAACATACATAGTAACATGCTTCATGAAAACCCTATAGGAACAGACATGGTAACATGCTTCATGGAAACCATGCAGGAACATACATAGTAACATGCTTCATGAAAACCATGCAGGAACAGACATGGCAATATGCTTCATGGAAACCATGCAGGAACAGACATGGCAATATGCTTCATGAAAACCATGCAGGAACAGACATGGCAACATGCTTCATGAAAACCATGCAGGAACAGACATG
Source organism: Haliotis cracherodii (assembly GCF_022045235.1). NCBI lineage: Eukaryota > Metazoa > Mollusca > Gastropoda > Lepetellida > Haliotidae > Haliotis > Haliotis cracherodii. Next base: position 6,633,878 of record NW_027266276.1, read on the forward strand.
GCAACATGCTTCATGAAAATCATGCAGGAACAGACATGGTAACAAGTGTTCTTGAAAGGCTGAACATGTTCATCATAGCTAGGAGTGGGTGTGGATGAGGTTTAACTTCACTATGTCCCAGCTGTATCACGATGATAACACCAGACACATTGATCCCATGTGAGGAATCGAACCCGGGTTTCGGGGTGACGACCGAACACTTTACCCACAAGGCCACCGACCGTTAGAGATGTACATACACATTAAGATGCTTTACTCCATAACAATAAGTCGTTGAATAATTCGTAATATTTTAATCCGTATGATTAAAACGAGAACTTTATCGTCCGAGTAACAGTGTCACTGGCCGTAACAACAACGTCAATATTGATAACAACGACAGCAATAAAAGAATAATATACTGTGGCACGGAAAGGTTTATTTTCAAACGATCAGCTTGATTATATAAATTGTATGAAAAAGACCAAACACATAATAAAAGTAATGAAAACATTTACAAATAGAGTGGTTCACTGGGTTTTCAGCTCTTAGTAGTATTGAAGCAATACCATTATGACAAAGTTTAATCACATGGGAATAAAAACCGGGGCCGGCGATACGGGCGAACGCTTTTACAACCTGAGTACTCCCTTCCCAATTCTCCTTTTCAAATAGGACTATAAATAAATCAATTCGAAGTAAGACAGATTTTTCCTAAAATATCTTGTTTCATATCTCTTGAAATTAAAACACATTTTAGAAAATAGGAATGTTAATGACACATGTTCATATTCTGTGATAAGCGGAGGGAAATTAATCAATCTGTATTGATAAATCGTAAACATAAGTAAATGTGAACTAGTTTTTTTTTGCTTAAAGCTCTTTATAAAATAAGTATATTATGTGTAATACCATTGGTGAGGTTGGCGCGTTCTTTGTGAAATCTTTTAGGCATTTACGACACATGTCCATTAAAGATTTGATGGACCAAACAGTAATTGTCCACAATACGAGGTTCCCAAATTAATGAGGTTCGGACAAGCGGAGTTTCACTGTACTCATTAAAAGACACGTTTACAAACAGGATACGTTATTAGCGCGGCCAATTTAAAGATATGGTGCTTCCAAATAATGTATATGCATGACTACATATAACTAAATTAAATTTCAGATGGGTTCGTTCATGATATATTGCTAACAGAGACAAAGGATGCTGTGCGAAACTTGAATTGAGTTTGATATAATTGTAGATACCAAAACACGTTTTAGCTGCATTGCTTCGAATTTCTATTCACAAATGCAGTGTTCTAAATGCACAAATGCAGGGAAATCTCTTTACCCAGGAATCCATAATTCTGGCCACCCTGCTTTCTGAACGTCTACTGCTGAACACGTCTACTTGTGTCTAAAGGACATTACTCTATCACATTGATTTGTTATACCAGTCGATTCCACAAGGAGTGAGTGAGTATGGTTTTACGCCGCGTTTAGCAATATTCCAGCAATATCACGGCGGGGGACACCAGAAATGGGCTTCACACATTGTACCCAGATTCCAAAAGGAACACCACGTTCGGATAAACGGGGTTTCCTTTCGTTGATCGTTACAATCGGTTCATAAACAGATGTGCTGATTCCAAAAGGAACACCACGTTCGGATAAGCGGGGTTTCCTTTCGTTGATGGTTACAATCGGTTCATAAACAGATGTGCTGATTCATAAAGGAACACCACGTTCGGATAAACGGGGTTCCCTTTCGTTGATCGTTACAATCGGTTCATAAACAGATATGCTGATTTCAAAAGAACACCACGTTCGGATAAACGGGGTTTCCTTTCGTTGATGGTTACAATCGGTTCATAAACAGATGTGCTGATTCCAAAAGGAACACCACTTTCGGATAAGCGGGGTTTCCTTTCGTTGATCGTTACAATCGGTTCATAAACAGATATGCTGATTTCAAAAGAACACCACGTTCGGATAAACGGGGTTCCCTTTCGTTGATCGTTACAATCGGTTCATAAACAGATATGCTGATTCCAAAGGGAACACCACGTTCGGATAAACGGGGTTTCCTTTCGTTGATGGTTACAATCGGTTCATAAACAGATGTGCTGATTCCAAAAGGAACATCACGTTCGGATAAACGGGGTTCCCTTTCGTTGATGGTTACAATCGGTTCATAAACAGATGTGTTGATTCCAAAAGGAACACCACTTTCGGGGGGATAAATAGGGTTCCCTTTCGTTGATCGTTACAATCGGTTCATAAACAGATGTGCTGATTCCAAAAGGAACACCACGTTTGGATAAACGGAATTCCCTTTCGTTGATCGTTACAATCGGTTCATAAACAGATGTGCTTATTCAAAAAAAAATACCATGTTCGGATAAACGGGGTTTCCTTTCGTTGATCGTTATAATCGGTTCACAAACAGATGTGCTGATTCCAAAAGGAACACCACGTTCGGATAAATGGGGTTCCCTTTCGTTGATCGTTACAATCGGTTCATAAACAGATATGCTGATTCCAAAAGAACACTTCGTTCGGATAAACGGGGTTTCCTTTCGTTGATGGTTACAATCGGTTCATAAACAGATGTGCTGATTCCAAAAGGAACACCACGTTCGGATAAATGGGGTTTCCTTTCGTTGATCGTTACAATCGGTTCATAAACAGATATGCTGATTCCAAAAGAACACCACCGATCATAGTTGAAATCGGTTCATGAACAGAAGCGGATGTATAGAATTGTGCATCACGGTCGTATTGATGATGTAGCTCCTGGTTCATGTATATGTTTGTTATCTCAACTTTTTTGACGAACACATTTATTTTGGTTTTGTCTTTTTACACTGACACCCGACACTTTTCTGCAAAGCCGCGCCGGAAATTAATATTTGATACTTTTATCCTGCTCAGAGTTTTTATCATGAACTTTTTACAAAATAACTTTTACATGGCAGTGAAACTTTGGGAATTTTAATGGAAATGCATCGATCAAGTTACAACAAATGTTTTTCTTGAGTGTTTATTTTTCGAAATAAACGTGACAACGACGACAAAAGTTGCTAAGCTGCAAGGGTCGCTACATTCTCTTTCCTCCGTTGTGAATATCGGTGGATCAATCATGAATACTTCAGTGATGAAGCTTGAAGCCAAGAACACCTATGATCATGAGTTTATTTGAGGGAAAAAGCAAGCAAGCATTACAGTCATGTTGACACACACGGGATACGCAAGAACAGAGCGCAATACATTTTGTTTGTTTGTTGTGTAACACCGCTGGCAAAGATATTCCACTTGTATGACGGAGACCTGTAAATAATCAATTCAGGAACTTACAAAACCGGTGATTGATATTATGAGCAAGGTTCCGAGCAGTAGGAACACGAGCTTCTGAAAAAGCCATTTCAAACATTTGAAGAATGGAAACGAAGTTGAAATTCATGTCAACTCTCTCTTGACTGTTACGAGGGCTACTAAAATGTCATTTAAATATATTGGTGTGCTGTGACACGCAGTCAAGCAAGCCGTGACCATCCCATTCAATTTAGTCACCTCTAAGTACAAGGAATACGGTGCAGGGGACATATTGTAACTCTGGCCACTATACCCAACTATTAACACGTCCCATTTCAATTCTGGAAACCAGTAACTCAAAAACTCAAAATTTACACTATGAAGTGTGGCCCATGGGCGAAGAGTGGCCCATGTGTGTGTGTGTGTGTGTGTGTGTGTGTGTGTGTGTGTGTGTGTGTGTGATCCATAGTGCTAGGTCTCTGAGATACCTTGCCACAGTTTAATATACCCCACACAGAGTCAGTATACCCAACTATTAACAATTAACTATTAATAAGAGTGGCCCATGTGTGTGTGTGTGTGTGTGTGTGTGTGTGTGTGTGTGTGTGTGTGTGTGTGTGTGTGTGTGTGTGTGTGTGTGTGTGTGTGTGTGATCCATAGTGCTAGGTCTCTGAGATACTATGCCACAGTTTAATATAACCCACACCAAGTCAGTATGCTGACTCCAAGCCGACCAGTCCTTGTTTAAGACCCTCAATGTCTTTTGGTATCTTTTGGCGAATCGAACCCAGGCGGGGGACACCAGTAATGGGCTTCACACATTGTACCCGTGTCGGGAATCGAACCCGGGCCTTCGGCTTGAGATTATTGCACTTATGTAGAGTGTGAGTGTGTGTGTGTGTGTGTGTGTGTGTGTGTGCGTGCGTGCGTGCGTGCGTGCGTGCGTGCGGGCTTGCATGTGTGTGTGCGTGCGTGCGGGCTTGCATGTGTGTGTGTGTGTGTTTGTTTTGTGAGTCCAACATGTCATTAGACACCTCTACCTCCAAAAAACATCTTAAAATGTTTCTTCTTGTACATGATAGTGATAGTCTCATGAAAAGTAAATAGTAATTCATATTTTCCAAAACAGATTTCGAATTGATTATTCCATGATCAAAATAACATTTCCTGATGAACAAATCTCACGTAACAATTCTTATTTGTTTGTATTCAAGTTCCATCTGTTCGGATACAGCATTGCAAATCATATGTCTATAACCCGGCGCGATACGCGATAGGTGTAGGTTGACCTCTTACACTTGCAACATGTGGTTAAAGCGTTCGCTCGTCACGCCAAAGACCCGGGTTCGATGCCCGACATGGGTACAATGTGTGAAGCCCATTTCTGGTGTCCCCGACGTGATTTTGCTGGAATATTGCTAAACGCAGCGTAAAACCATACTCACTCACTATTCATTATCGTGACTGATATGTGTACATTGACGAATATCAAATTATCCAAAACATGAACGTTGTACAGTTAATATGGTTGATACGCTTGGTTTGGAACTACAAAGAATTATTGTTGTGTACGAGGTAAAAGCGTTATGTACAAAGAATAACGTGTAACACGGAGGCAAAAAGTAAGACAAAATAATACAAAGTGTGGGTTGTGATATAACGCACTCAAGGGTTACTTGTGCGTATTTTCATATTAATTTCTTACACTCAAACTTGCATAAATGAAAATGTGTGCATGTTTAATATGCAGATTTGAGTTTGGAAATACACAATGAATAATACATATGCATATTGTTTTCATGCATCAAAACGTAAATGTGAATATTAACAGTAAACATTTATCATGTGTATTTCAGACAGAATGACGTATTGTATGATGTTTTGGTAATATATCACCTCCCTGTCGAGATTGTATATACAATGGAACATGTAGCGTGTGGTGTACTGAACTGCACTGACGAATCAAGTTTTGGGCGAGGTCTGTGCAAAATATGTTGCCGAAAATTGGTGTAAAAAGAGAGCTCTCCACGACAAGCCATTCACAATCCGGGTGGACACCTACCCGTGTCCCCTCTAGCCGACACCTAACCGAGTGCCCTCTCTAGCCGACACCTACCCGAGTGCCCCCTCTAACCGACACCTAACCGAGTGCCCCCTCAATCTGACACCTATCCGAGTGTCTCCTCTAGCTGACACCTACCCGTGTGCCCTCTCTACCCGACACCTACCCGAGAGCCCCCTCTAGCCGACACCTACCCGTGTGCCCCTGTGCTACCTCTAACCGACACCTACCCGAGAGCCCCCTCTAACCGACACCTACCCGAGTTGCCCCTCTAGCCGACACCTACCCGTGTGCCCCTGTGCTACCTCTAACTGACACCTACCCGAGTGCCCCCTCTAGCCGACACTTACCCGAGTGCCCATGTAGTCCCTCTACGCGACACCAATACCGGTTTTGTACTAGTTTGTGTACGAACGGTAAGGCTTTGTTAATCTCAAGGTATATGTAATTAAAGCAACACGCTTCGGTGTTTAAACCATCATTTTAATACAAATTTAAATAGAAAGAGTTCACCTAACTTTGTTAAACAGATGAACCACGTTCGTCCGGAATTTTCATTTTCCTTCATGTTTACAGTCAGGAAAGTCTACACAACATATTCGTTACCCGGTACCCCCACAATAACGGAATTTCAACGCCCACGTTATTTGCCAGTTCTTAGAATTCATTCGTGAGACATTGAACCAAACAATGTAATAATGATTTATCAAACGCTCATATTGACAGCAACTCTTTGGTACATTAACAAAAGAATGCACGTCTGCTAGGACTACATACAGGTGGTACATGCTAACACTGTTGAAAAACTGTATTCCTAAAATCGAAAGTAGCCAATGGGGAGTCTAAATCGATGCAATCATACAAAAAATACATACGACAGATACAATGAAATTCTTTCTAACCTAAATACAACTCTTCCAAAGCCTTTGATCAATTTGCGAATACCTCGTCGAAGAACGCTACTTACATTTAATAATTCAATACTTAGTTGATATTCTTTGGAAGTATGTTCATTTGTTTAAATGTCACGGGCGTGCAAACAGATCATTATTAAAACATCTAATCCATAAAAAAATAATGGGATTTAAAATGGCAATCTGCATAAAAAAACTCAGCTGTACTATTACCCGTTAATATTAATTCATTCGGGCTGAGAAGTAAATGCGTAATTAACGTCAGACACATGGAAAACTTACCCTACGAAATTCCTAAGTAATTTTTGTTGGTTGCTCGAAACGAAGTCCCAACACCATAATCCCTGGATGAATGTGATTGGCACAAGTCTTATACGCTACACCAAACTTGTACATGTTCAAATCTCGTCCGAAGAAACTCCGTATTTCAAACCGAAAACCAAGACACGGTCGCATATGATGTTCAACTTCCGTTTACCGGGCCGCCATGCTGAACATGCCCACGGACCTCGATCAACCAACGGTCTCTACATTGACTGCTTAGGCGTCCTACCAACTCTATCCTTCAGTTTGTGTTGCGTTGATGGTTTAGGCTCCAGTAATTGTGGTCTTCTAGCGGATCTGTCTTTAGCTCGATATCGCGCGGGTAATGCCATGGCTGGCATGGCAGCCTAGTACCACTGCTCGCGTGTGCCGAGCGAGGGTAGTAATGAACCTAATGCTTTCCCGCGTGCGGGACGAATGCGCGTGTCAACCGCCGCATGGTATTCAATATGGCGGCTGCACTATTGATCGTGCAAATTAGGGGATCGAAAGCTTGGTCGGAAATGTTCTCATCAGTGGGAGAACACGGCACGAGTCAAATAATACACTTTGGAGTGCTAAATACTACGATCAGACCACACATGTCCCACTAATAAGTTTTCAGTAGTCTCGGAGCAGGGTCGCGAGACACAGTGGTCGTTTTGTCGTCGGCTGTGAGATGTTCTGCTCAGAGTAGAGCCTTCTTGGGCAATATGTTATGCGTGCGTACTCCGTTTGGGTCGGGCAACGTGTGGACGCATACGTGTGTTGATGATTGCACGTTTGCAAAGTTTGTTACAAGCTTGTGCTCTGTTTTTAATGAACATCTGAAACGCGTAATACGACGTTGTGTAACTATCATTTTTGGATCATGCATAACACGAAGTCGGATAAGTCCAAAACGCTTAAAACGATGTTTGTTGCTGGCTTTTTATGACCCGATGTAGCGCTATCGCCGCGGCTTGTAAAGTGTGTTGATGCATTGTAAAGTTTGCTGAAACATTGTAAACTTTGTTGATACATTGTGAACTTTGCTGGTACATTGTAACGTTTCTTGATATGAAGTAAATTTGGTTGAAACTTTGTTGATCATTGTAAACTTTGTTGATATATTGTAAACGTTGTTGACCATTGTTACTTTGTTGATCATTGTAAACTTTATTCTTACATTGTAAACTTTGCTGATCATTGTAAGCTTTGCTGATCATTGTAAACTTGGCTGATCATTGTAAACTTTGTTGATCATTGAAAACTTTGTTGATCATTGCAAACTTTGTTGATCATTGTTACTTTGTTGATCATTGTAAACTTTATTCTTACATTGTAAACTTTGCTGATCATTGTAAACTTTGTTGATCATTGTAAACTTTGCTGATCATTGTAAATTTTGCTGATCATTGTAAACTTTGTTAATCATTGTAAACTTTCTTCATACATTGTAAACTTTGCTGATCATTGTAAACTTTGCTGATCATTGTAAACTTTGCTGATCATTGTAAACTTTGTTGATACATTGTAAACTTTGTTATTTTAACGCCCGATTCAGCAACATCCCAGCCACATCACGTTGGTCCTTTAGTACATGTCGAATCTGGACAGGACAATCCAGTGATTGATGGTATACCCAACGTTCTACACTGTTGGGGTATGAAGACACGCACTCAACCAAGTCTACGAGTCTGACCACTTATCCAATTGGTTCGCCTCTAACGACAAGGATAGGTTCCTAGGACAAAATTCTGACTCGGAATGACATTACTTCAACCTTAATTATACAAAGGTTAATTTTCAACATACCGCCAGCTTGAACATGGATTCATCGAAGTACATAGGTCGCGGAAAGTGTCTGTCCCCACGCAAAATAGAAGGAAAGCACCGTTCGAACTACTCGTAGAGCTGTTTATTTATTGCGACGAGGGACATTTATTTCTCAGTAAGAAACGACATACCACCTGTTCGTTATTGCGGTTAGGATAGTGACCATACATGCAAAGCGCCTATAGTTTCAACGAGTGAGTATGTTTCACGGTTTCTGGTTTTACGATATTTTTTTACCTTAACCTTTTCTCGAACACCTGGTGTCATAACTGAATTTCAGACTATTTTGTCTTAGACAAGAGAACTTTATTTCTGGGACCAAAGGTCTTGGAGGAGGGTGTCAAGTGGGTTGCAGGGAGGGGTCGGAAGAATTGATCTTGATAGATAAAGGTGACCACATGTCACAAAGCATATTGTATTTCTTCGCGAACACCTGGTGTCATCGCTGATTGTCAGTGATTCATTCATATCATTTGCACAGTTTTGTCTTAGACGCCAAAATGGAATCTGTTTCGGCAGATAATCGAGACGAATGAGCCTCTGGCGTAGACGTTTCATATTTGCTTGAACTGGGTCGATGTTTCTGCTGGTGGACTGAAGTCCCCATGTTTCATCATAAGCTCAGTAGCATTTATAAATCATGCTACAAAAGAAATGTTTGTGCAGAGACATTAAACCTGCTCCCCCTATTCCCTACTGTGTTGGAAAAGGAAATGTTACTTTGGTGTTTTATTCTACTTTTAATCTGCAGAATCTCTGCACTTGTTCGCAGCATACCTAATTGAATTTAACATATCGTTTCCAGTTCCAACAAAACAAAAACGCTCTATCGTATCACGGGATCGCCTGGTCAAGAATCAATTGTTTATAGGCTACCTTCGTATGGGGGGGGGGGGGGGGGGGGGGGGGGGGGGGAGGGGGGATGGGGGGGGGGGGAGTACTGCTGTGTGGCCTGAGGCAGCAAAAATGTCTTTCCCTTGTGCAAATTGAGTGAGTTGTGGGTGCTACTGGTAGACCAGTTCGTGTTTTCTCTTTTAACGAACATCTGGTGTCCCGACTGATTTTCAGGAATCATTCACATAATTAGACGACCAGTGATACCAGTAGATAATCGAAATTGATTATTCTCTGGTTTTGATGTATAATATTTAATCACATAGGTTTATTTTATATTCTTTGTTTCATTTTTTATGAAGTCTGTCAGCTCAATATGAGAGGAAAACTCAAGGCGACACAGGTAGGCCAGGAGACATGTACACCGTTTATCTCGATTAAGGACATATCATGCATATTTAAAACACTGAGTTACACGTGCCCTTGTCTTAGTTTAAAATGAATATACATGCATGAGAATAACCAGTCTGGATTATCCGCCGAAACAGATTCCATCAGTGATGACGCCAGGTGTTCGCAAGGAAATACGATATGCTTTGTTACATGTGGTCACCATTATCTATCAAGATCAACTCTTCCGACCCCTCCCTGTAACCCACTTGACCACCCTCCACCAAGACCTTTGGTCGTAGAAATAAAGTTGTCTTGTCTAATGATATATAGCTACGATATAAAAAGTAACTTGAAATGGGTCCCAGAACAATGTTCAAACTCTGCAGCTGAGGCTATCTAGACTTGCCAAATTATTCTAGACTTGAGTTGGATGGCGCTTTAATTTATTCTCTTGGGTCTGGGAGACAGACTACCATCACACTCTCATGTCACAAGTGGTATCCCCTTGTTCCGGCCTTGAGTGTGTAATTATAGAAAGGCTTAATCTCCCTCGTCACTGTGGACTGTGCAACCATGGAGCGAGTGAGTGAATTGGATTCAACGCCGTTTCCTACAATAGTCCAGTTATATCACTGCGTGTCAGCTTAATGTGGGAGGAAAGCCCGATGTGATGCAGGTCGTGGACGTTTACAACTTCGTTGAAACTCATTTGCACGCATATTTTGCTGACAAACCTAGAAATATAATCGGAGAGAACCTCAATGAACCCTCAATCATAGGTCTCTTGCGTTCCAAAGGGACTCAACTCTGCACAGCGAATCGCGGCGCCTTGGACGACTAGGCCACCCGTGTCCCCTTTTGTCCGGAATGAAGAGTATTCGGATTAATGAGGTTTAGACTATAGTCTCTACACGAAATATAGTCAATAGTTGTCAGCGAAATAAATTCAATTGTAGGAATTCAACGTGTAAGACAAAGAGCACAGTGTAACTAAAATGCCAGCAAAGTCACAGTTATGGTAACCTAGCACACTAAATGGGATAACTTTAATTCTGTGATGTAGTGTTAATCGCCATTAACATCCATTTACAATTTTGCCAGAACGTGTTCACTGTAATGGTTCTATTTCTGTCGAACGAGACCAGTGAGGCTTGAAATGTGGAAAATTGTGAGGATGTCAGTCTCATTAAAGACTCAGAACTGACATAATCTAACAGCTTAATTATATCTGTGAATATATAACAATAATATGTCGCGTACATGAAACCCCGTTTCCCAACGATGATTCTGTACTATACCCATACATATGTTTCAGTGGTCCGTTAATCCGCACATTCCTTAAACCTAACTGAATTAACAGAGCTGCACAGCATATGATAAACACAATGTTCCAAACATGTTCGAAGATGTCTAAAAGTCAGACTATTGTTTGTTACCAGTCTGTCTTGAGCTGCCCATTAGCATCGACAAGCCACTTACAATCCCCCCTAGCTCCAAGTTCCCAGAACAGCCAAGACCTACGGCGTCAGAGCATTCCAGAAAGTCGGACCTGCTCTGTGAAACTCACTTTCATATGAGATCAGGAAAAATTAAAAACCTGAACACGTTCCGATCACCGCTCAAACCTCATCTGATTCTGACAACCTACGACTGAAGGCGCTCTTGAGCCTAACTCTGGAACGACCATATAGAAATGTTTAATTTATTATTAAAAATGTTTTTTTAAATCATCATCATCATCATCATCATCATCATCATCATCATCATCATCATCATCACATCACCATTATTATTATTATTATTATTATTATTATTATTATTATTATTATTATTATTAATGGATTGAGTGAGGAGGGTTCATATAAATTGTTCGTGTGGGGATTGAAACAATGAAACAAGAGTCTTAGGTGTGACCAAAGAACGATGCATCATCTGTAACAGCGGATTATTGCTTTTTGGTACACTGGCCTGATCATTTCAACAAACTGAGACATCCTAGAATCCGTTTGATACTTATAGCTCGCTAATGCACTTATCCCGCAAACTATCTTTCCGAAAGCAAATATGTGTCCGAGACCTCGAGTTTAAAATAAGGTAACGGTCGGGGGAAGGCACTTAGGATGATATGGAACTTAGCGAGAGATATCCTTTGTATCTCTGATTTCAAAGCTGTCTTGTTAAAAATATTTCCTATATATTTCGAAGTTGCGCGGGCCCGTGAAGATCCGGGATAGAATAGGATTTCAGCAACCCATGCTTGCCTTTAAAGGCGACTGAGCTTGTCGAAAGAGGCGACTGACGGGATCGGGTCGTCAGGCTCGCTGACTTGGTTGCTACATGTCATCGTATCTCAATTGCGTGAATCGATGCTCATGATGTCAATCACTGGACTGTCTGGTCCAGAATCGATTATTTACAGACAACCGTCATATAGCTTGAATATTGCTACCATATTGATATATAATGATGAAATAACATGATACAGCATACTACATGTATATCCAATGCATATTATTTACGTGACTTGTTCTATATGTCAAGAAACAAGATGAAGCTCTTTAACGACAAGTGTTACTCAAACGTGATGTGTGATATGTGTAATATTTCCCCAGGGTCCTTTCAAAGAAGACATATGCTCCGCAAATCTAGTCTCGACGTTGTGATGGGGTCACACATTTATCATATTCGTCGACCAAGAAGCTTGGATCGGTGGAAACGAAATTTGGGAAGCAATGTATTTTATTGTTGTATTTGGTCGTTTGATCGGTTTAGTTGGAACAAATACATACCATTTCTGAATAATATGTTTAGATTTCCTACTTTAGCTTGTGTATGTGTTTATTTCTAAGAAGGATTTGGTTTCCTCTTTTTACTTTGGCGGAATTCATTGAATGCATTATTTGTATAGTTAATAGTCACTTTACTTTGTGATATATTTGATAGTTTTGTCGTTTTATTTTTCTGATTGCTCAAATACTCAGCGATCTGGCAAATGAAAAAAATCCAAACAGGATAAAGTTAAATTTCTGATCTTGACTTTTGGTCACTGTCGGTTGAATCCGTGAATATGATAAATAGAGAATCTCACCCGAGTGTCTTTTGATATCAAATATATCAACACGAGTTGATAAAAGTGGAAAAACTCCGAGGTTTGCCGAGGATTTTTGCCACTTTTATCAACGAGTGTTGATATATTTGATGTCAAAAGACACGAGGGTGAGATTTTAATTATCATCTAACATCATTCTTCCAAGAAAAAATCAATTTATAGACAATAATTAGCAGTGTCTTCGGTGTAAAAAGTACTGCTAACAGCTTCAGGAGCAGAGCTATTAATGATGTCATTTCGTGGTAACCAGTGATGTCACAATGGTCTGCAAAGCATTGTGATGTAATTTCATTGCAGCGATATCTACAGTGTAGATATCGCTTGATCTCATCCAAGCGATATCTCCTGTGGGAGCCAGTTTTGGATGATAAATGCAAGACTTGTCTTCCTTATTGTATTGTGTGAATCTGAGACATTGTATGATACATGGTATGTATATTAAACGGATATATTGTATTTGTGTGAAACCCAGACATTGTATATGTGTGAAATTGAAACGTATGTGTGTGAAACTGAGACATTGTATTTGTGTGAAACTGAGACATTGTTTTTGTGTGAAACTGAGACATTGTATTTGTGTGAAACTGGGACGTATGTGTGTGAAACTGAGACATTGTATTTGTGTGAAACTGAGACGTATGTGTGTGAAACTGAGGCATTATATGTGTGTGAAACTGAGACTTGTGTGAAACTGAGACGTATGTGTGTGAAACTGAGACATTGTATTTGTGTGAAACTGAGACATTGTTTTTGTGTGAAACTGAGACATTGTATTTGTGTGAAACTGAGACATTGTATTTGTGTGAAACTGAGACATTGTATTTGTGTGAAACTGAGACATTGTTTTTGTGTGAAACTGAGACATTGTATTTGTGTGAAACTGAGACATTGTATTTGTGTGAAACTGAGACATTGTTTTTGTGTGAAACTGAGACATTGTATTTGTGTGAAACTGAGACATTGTTTTTGTGTGAAACTGAGACATTGTATTTGTGTGAAACTGAGACATTGTTTTTGTTTGAAACTGAGACATTGTATTTGTGTGATACTGAGACGTATGTGCGTGAAACTGAGACATTGTATTTGTGTGAAACTGAGACATTGTTTTTGTGTGAAACTGAGACATTGTATTTGTGTGAAACTGAGACATTGCATTTGTGTGATACTGAGACGTATGTGCGTGAAACTGAGACGTATGTGTGTGAAACTGAGACATTGTATTTGTGTGAAACTGAGACGTATGTGTGTGAAACTGAGGCATTGTGTGTGTGTGTGTGAAACTGAGACGTGTGTGAAACTGAGACGTATGTGTGTGAAACTGAGACATTGTATTTGTGTGAAACTGAGACATTGTATTTCTGTGAAACTGAGACGTATGTGTGTGAAACTGAGATATTGTATTTGTGTGAAACTGAGACGTATCATAATGTGTGTGAAAATGAGACATTGTATTTGTGTGAAACTGAGACGTATGTGTGTGAAAACTCCCTAATTACCCTGCCATATTACCCCGTCAAGATGCAATATATAGAATCTGTCTCTGAGGATTCTGTCTCATTGTGTTTTCGAACGATAGATGAATCATACACCTTCTAAAACACCAACCAGCAAACACCGCGACCATATGGTGTTGCTACAACAGTCATGTGAGATCTATTAACGTTAGTGCATGCTTTTGTGCAAATAACACAAGATTTCATTTCTACAGTAATGAAATCTGCTCTTCTTTGTAAATAATGCACGCGGTCCGTACACATCGTTCAACACTCGCTCTCTCCACCCTTAGAGCTATATACATCATTTTAAAATTAACATACATTGTCTTTACACGGCCAATGAGTCATACACTGTACATCCCTTTGAAACAAATCCAGATTCTTGTTTTGACACCTTCCCTTTGGTTACATGACCATACCAGAATCCTATTGAAAAAAAGCATTTGCAATTTTGACACCATCCCTGAATGATTTACTCGTTCCTTTGAAAAGAACATATGCGTTTTGGAAGCCTATCGTGGATTATATACCGTGTGATGAAGTCGCAGTTTCTATCTAGCTTATGATAGGCCTTGTGACATGTAATTCGATCCATCGAGGCTAAACGACGATGAATAGAGTCGTTAAGACGTCGAGCACAAGCTCCGTCAGGTCGTTAACGCTAATTGACGGACATTGGATGTGCTATAAGATAGACGATTTACTTTGACATCCGGGCAATATTGCCGACATGCTTCGTTGCTAAGCACCAGGGGTTAAGTTAAAGGTGTAGGATTCAGTTTTTGATGTAAAGAATTAACATGTTCTTCGGTACAATGTATGTTAAAAAGAAACATTTATTAAAAACATTGTGTGTGGTATATTATGAACATTGTGTAGTTACTTTCCACAAAATGCGAGGGAAAATACACATAGCGCAGAGTGCTTGTCGTAAGAGGCGACTAACGGGATGCATGTCATCGTGGATCGGTGCTCATGATGTTAATCACTGGATTGTCTCGTCCAGACTCGATTATTTACAGACCGCCGTCATATAGCTGGAATATTGCTGAGTGCGGCGTAAAACAACAAACAAACAAACAAACAAACAAAACGTACCCTGGTACGAATAACGAAGCTGATTGAATAGTGAGCTTCATTTCAAGTTTCAAGTTAAACTATTCACAAGTTCATATTGTTCTCGACTTGTTGTCCAGACTCGATTATTTACAGACCACCGTCATATAGGTGCAATATTGCTTTGTGCATCAAAAGTGATGCGTTAAACATCAAACAAAACAAACACATGGCTCAGAATGAAGACATTAAATCTATTATTCATAGCGTTCATAGTATTCATTATGTTCGAGCCTACCTATGATTGACTACGTTGGTGGAGAGTTTTAAACATACTCCCCTCCGAGTTTCACACACTTTGCCAGCAATGCTGGAGTGTTTGGATCCCAATAGAGTGACAGGCATCCGCCTCGTGGTGTAAAAGGTCCTGGTAATGGCGTCATAATTATTTGCATGAAAAAAAGTTCCTCCTCAAATTTGGGAAGAGGTGGACAAAATCTGGTAAATACGGAGGATGTTCGAGATCAAAGCCACAGTCATCCATTGCAGCCATGGCGACAAAAACTTGTGTATGGGCGCATTGTCCTCGTGGAACAACACACCTTTACTGAAAGTCTAGACTTGATAGTCTCACGCAGTTGCCTAAGCAGAGTAGAGCATACATTGACTATTCATGGTCTAGCATTTCAGAAGGTGGTCCGCCAGTACCATTTCTTTGGACTCCTAGAAGACTAAAGCCATCACTTTGCCAGCTGATGGAACTTGCCCTCGTCCAAGGAGGAGATGTTAAATATTTCCACGGGTTTGAATGTTGTTTAATTTTTGACTGAGAATTGTGAACCTAAGAACCGAATGGGTTTACAAATCGCTCAACAAAATCAGTTCTGTCAGCTTTAAAACGGTTGGGGGGTTGATGTCAGTTACATTCAAAATATCAAAGCTTGAGAATAATCAATCTCGACTATCTGCCGAAAGAAGTCGTAGCAGTCATATTTGTGATGTCAATTATATGAAGGGTTCACTGATAACCAATGATGATAACAAGTGTTCGCGAAACGGGTAAGCATGTCCTGCCCTACCGGTTGCACCCGCAGTTTCATTAAAAAGGACAGTGTCTCTTTGTTGCCTAACGCCGCACTGGGCCATGTTCCAGCATTATGATGGGAGCATTAAACAATCGAGTCCGGGGTATGTCAAGACGTAAATCAAAACATCAAAGCTTGTGTGCTATGCATATTCTTAATTCACATAAACAGAAAAGAATACAGTGAACTACGGTTATAACGAACTCAAAGGGACCACTAATTTTAGTTCGTAATAACCGTAGTTCGTTATAAGCATATATACAGCATATATGTAACAAATGGCCGGGACTAAAATATCAGTTCGTTATATCGGTCAGTTCGTTATAAGCGTGTTCGTTATAAACGCAGTTAACTGTATCAAGGCCAATTGTGAGCTCCTAAAAATATATATCTAGGTTGCGGCAATACAACACGAACAGGAATTGTTACACATGAGTTTGTCAACAGCCGGCTATAAACCTTTACAGTGCCGCATACATTCATTAGTATTCTAAGGAGGAAAGACCCCCGTCCGACCTAAGTATTTCCCCACTGTGTTATTTGCAATTGCATGATAGCTACATTCTGGAAATAAGACCCGGAAATACAGCTTGGCGCCTGTTTGTCTTCATCAACACTTTCAGAAGTAATCGTGCCTTGTATACGAAAAAAGAGTTCTGACCTTAAAACCACTTGCTACTGATGATATCCAAGCAAACATGCTAAACGAATTCATTCTTACACTGAAGCAAACTGAAATGAAAGGCTAGTGTATTTTAACCAAACTGTAAATTTGTTATTCTGAATAATTCAGATAAATCTGTATATTACAAATATATCACTCAAACAAAGTTATATAAGGCACCGCTATTTGTTGTGTCGTGTTGCTTCCCTTCGGCGTGCCAGAAACCAACGATCGTGGGTTCAAATCCATAATTCGCTGTGGTTATGTTTCTGGGTTTGTCAGCACCAGAGAAGACCTCCTGGGTTTCATCAAAGTGTTAAACGTCTCAGACCTGCATCACTTCGAGATTTCCTCCCACTTCCTGACACGCCGTGATATAACTGGAATACTCAGTCACTCACTCATTAAAACATCACTCAAATGAAAGGAGGAGATTGGTGTTTTGTTTTTGTCATGAAGAGATTTTCGTGAGTGAGTGAGTATGGTTTTACGCCGCTTTTAGCAAAATGCTAGCTATATGTGTTTCGCAAATTGTACCCATGTTGGGAAACGAACCCTGGCATTATGCGTGACGAGCAAACGCGCTTAGCACTAGGCTACCCAACCACCAACCTTTTGTTGACTCGGGGGCATTTTGCTGAATAATCAATAAGCTATTTTTTAAAATATTCTTTGGTCTTTCCTCACAACGTTTTTCCACAGAAATATTTGCAAAAGTATCACAGGGACATTTGCATGATAGGTAATGTTTTTTTGTGTTAAACAGTTCAATCAGAATATGGAAAATATACGCTTCAGCGCTGTTGTGTCAAACTCGAAGGAACCCGATACAGAGTTCGACACATCCGAATGTTTCTCAACGTCGATCACAACATCAAAAGAATGATATCGAATGTAAGAAAACAGTACTGACTGAACCAAAATGGCAGAGAGCCTTAAAACAGAAAGTTTTATTTTGTCAAAAAGGTTTCAATCAGAATATCTAAA
The DNA here is from genome assembly GCF_022045235.1 of Haliotis cracherodii. Lineage (NCBI taxonomy): Eukaryota > Metazoa > Mollusca > Gastropoda > Lepetellida > Haliotidae > Haliotis > Haliotis cracherodii. Next base: position 6,651,881 of record NW_027266276.1, read on the forward strand.
TGTTCATCTTAGACGTCGTCCTGCCTCCATCAAGACAGATAAAGATGAAACTATTTTCCAATTCCAATTTTGGCAATAATATAAAAACTTAGCTTGTAATTGTTCAAGCTTTAATATCCAAATAACTGAAATTTATCACGCAAGCACTTTACTGTGGAGAATATACCATGTCCGTGACTAAATCTATATTTCTTCTTCTCCTTCGTCATCATTTGAGCCTATTCTTGGATACAGGGAGACTGCTCGTCTCAATCTGAAGCTTTCTGGACGGCACAGTCAATAATGTATTGTGTTCTGTTTTCAAATACCATCTCAAGACCACTCCGTAGAAATGAAAATTCGAGTTCGTAATTTACTCTTTGACAGCTGTTATTCATCAGTTGTCGATTAACATCCATACCCGAATATGTGTGTCCCAAATATGTTTTCGATTTAGCAACTTCTGTCAACTGCAGAACAAAGTCTCATGTCCCGGTTCTCTTGACGGAGTTGGTCCTAATCTGTTTAAATGCTCTCACTGAAGTCGTGTCTTTCGGTTGAGTTTGCTGATGCCTTTAGAACAAATATTGACTCTTTCCGAGCTGCTTCTATAAATTTACTATGCTACAATGTTATGGCAATGCAGCCACGATAACATCCCACATCGACGTGTTTCGTATTCAGTTTAATCGCAATTCCTATAGGGAGCTTGTCCGTCGTGTTTGCTCATTTAAATTTCATTTTCCGCGTTGAAAGATTCCCTGCAATTTTATGCGACATTGTGTAAAACCTCTATCAGTTTTCTGCATTTCTTCTATTGCGTGCACGTTAATTATGTTCCATATTGAAAAAAACTAAATAGAATATTGTAAGCAGATAAGAAGGCCTCGCTTTCTGGTTCATATGATCTCTGACGTGAGGGAAGCATTGAAACGAACACAATGGTATCATTGTATCAAGTAATGGACGCTCGTGTTCACCCATGGTGGACCACATTGTATTGTGTGGCAGCGATGTTCAATTCCTCCGCTATTTGCCTTCATTGTGAAACTCCAATAAAAAATATCTCCAATTTGGTCTATGCGTGTATTGATTCCGATTTAGTCTGATTTAGTTACTATTGAGATTACACCACCGCACTGATTACCGTGCTCGGTGCTACAGTGAAAAGACCTCATAATTGCGATAAATTGACATAAAAAACATTTAAGGATCAGCAATTTTAATGTTACTTGTTTAATATTTAGAATACGTGTATATTATTACCAAAGTAGCACTGAATCATTGATAAATACACATTGTTTGTATCTTTAAATATTCTCTTAAACTAAAACCTAAAACTGGAACACAACCAAGCCATCTTAATCCTGGTTGATAAGGACTGGCCGCAACTTGGTTATTTTCTTTTAATCTAAACTGTTTGCACAGCTGTCTTCTACGGTCTAGACCATGTGTAATAAGAAATCACACCACACAGGGTCACCGCAGCCTAATAACGTTAAACAAGCAGCATCTCTGAAAGCTCGATGGTACATAAATATTTCTTGAATGATATATGTCTGGAATACACAGAGTTAATTAGACACGATATGGTCTCTATCTATGATTCATAATGTTTTCTTACAGCCATGGTCCCTTTTGAAGAACAGTCTCCGATGTTACCAAGGCAATTGAGAGAATTAATAACTTTCGTCTTAAATATGAGGTTGTACGGTACGGTTACAGAAACAACCTATGGACGTCCACACAAACGGCACATTATTGGCACAAGGAATATTGAAGAAGAGGTACAACCGTCACTCAACTGGAAATTGATACTAATAACATGCACCACAAAGATTCCAATCTTGAATCTAGCCATCGTGACCTTTGAGATTCTATTTCGAGAAAGGTTGTCGTACAATGACTGGCATAAATGCATAAAAGGTAAAATCCCATGTCTCATTCAGACAATTATCATACATAGGACATTGATAATCATCATTGAACACTTGATCTAAATTGGTGAAACGACATTGGAAATGCAGGGCCAATATAGTCGACTGAATTAGTCATGTAAGAACCATAAGATTTCTGACGGTTAACGTCATACTGAAACTAGAAAACCAATAACTTGTATTGATTAACTGTAAATGTATGTAAATATGGCAATGGGATTGCATGGAAATGGCAATTTTAAGGAGATTGGGTTCATTTTTTTCTTATCATTGTACAAAGCCTTACACATTTTCTCAATGTTTATCTTTTGGTCAGTAAGTGAACACCTACCTGTGTCCTACCTGACAGCCGCTCGGGTCATTGTTGTAGTGTCGCCGCTTAAGTTACACATAGGTCTGAAAAACAGCAAACATTTATTTAAAGTATTTGTGCACATATCAAGTTATCAAGGTAAACATCAAAGTTGTATTTGAAATGTATGAGTGTCACACATGGTGATTTTTCACCCATAAGGTCCCTAAATCTCATGGTTGGTCACATACGTTAAACATGGAAACAAATGTAGACTCTACATTCATGGCCAACTCGCCGTCTTGTCACAATGGCATTGCAACATGGTCTGTAGATGTCTATCGCTGAGAGCAGGATTATGCACAAGGATAACCACATATAAACACTACAGTAGTACACTCCCCCGATCAATACAGCATTGCACAGTATTATATATCTTTCCCCTTATCCCAACAGCACCTCTCAGTATTACATAAACGTTTCTCTAATTCCCAATGACATTGGGGGCGGTCCGGTAGCCTAGTGGTTAAAGCGTTCGCTCGTCAAGCCGAAGGCCCGGGTTCGATTCCCGACACGGGTACAATGTGTGAAGCCCATTTCTGGTGTCCCCCGCCCGGGTTCGATTCGCCAAAAGATACCAAAAGACATTAAGGTCTTAAACAAGGACTGGTCGGCTTGGAGTCAGTTTACTGACTCTATGTGGGGTATATTAAACTGTGGCATGATATCTCAGAGACCTAGCACTATGGATCACACACACACACACACACACACACACACACACACACACACACACACACACACACTCCATAAGTGCAATAATCTTGAACGCGACGTTAAACCCCATTTCGCCTTACCTCATATTACATTATTATGATATTAACTCCTCCCTTACCCCAAAAGCATTGTACCATCATGTACAGTATTCATCTATACCTAGTTACATTGCTCGTGTATTGTATGTCCTCTTCACTAATCCCAAAACATCGTTCTAATATGATACCAACTCTCCCCTAATCCCAAGAACAATGTACCAGTGTGTACATCTTTCCTCCAAGCTCTGTACCATTGTACTAATGTTTGCAGTTGTCCTCTAATCACAACATCATAGATTTATCTCTCCTCAGTCCAATAACACTCTACCAGTGTACACAACGTGTTTCTAAATCCGATTCCACTGCGTTGGTGTTTACACATCTCCCTTAAGCTTAATAGCTTTAACTATTATTTTCGTTTCTACTTTAACCCCATTACCATTGCTACGGTACTTACAACACTGCTTTAAGCCCTTTACCATTGCACCAATAGTCACAATTCTCGTTTCAGCCCAACAGCACAGCACCGATATTTACAACTCTTCTTTACGACTAACAACACTAAACCATGTCCATAGCTACAATAACTCGCCTTAGAGCCCAACAACACTGCACAAGTAGAGACAGCTCTCCTTTAAGCTCAACAACACTTAACCAGTATTGACAACTCTCCTGTAAGCCCAACAACATTGCACAAGTATGGACATCTCACCTTTAAGCTCAACACTGCACCAGTATTGACAACTCTCCTTTAAGCCCAACAACGCTGCACCAGTATTGACGACTCCCCTTTAAGCCAAACAACACTGCACAAGTATTGACAACTCTCCTTTAAGCCAAACAACACTGCACCAGTATTGAAACTCTCCTTTAAGCCCAACAACATTGCACAGGTAATGACAACTCTCCTTTAAGCCCAACAACACTGCACAAGTATTGACAACTCACCTTTAAGCCCAACACATGATAGGGTTACATGATGCAAGGTCTGAGTAAAGCTTTCAACACGTTTTACGGAAGACATGTGAAGTACATTTCCAAATTTGACAAACATTATCGCTCATGCAATCCCCCATTTTGACTTTTACCATATGTTTCCTTGATTTGCAACTGGACATTTGACTTGAGACGCCTAGTATCATTACTTCTTTTTAATAATTCATAGATTATTGCACTTAATTTGTTTGCTTGTTTCTATTTAAACGCCACACTCAGCAATATTCCAACTTTATGGCGGTAGCCTGTAAATAATCAAGTCTGGACCAGACAATCCAGCAATTGACATCATGAGCATCGATCCATGCAATTGGGATACGATGACATGCATCAACCAAGTCAGCGAGCATGACCACCCGATCCCCTTAGTCGCCTCTTACAAGCGTGTTACTGATGTAGTCAGAAACGTACAATATGTTATTATTGTAACTTAAGCAAGGGTTCTGTCGCTTTTATTTACAGAGAAACTAAATTTAGGTAGTTATTAGAACGCAGGGGTCATGGTGGAAGATGTCGCCTGACTACGTTAAGACATGCTGCCACTGATGGTAGACAGGTTCGTTACTGATAGCTTTGACTCAAAGTTACATCATGTTGTTTTTGATAGTGCAGCTAGACCATTGTGTTTCTGCGAGGTGTGAATACGTGTATGAGAATAGGTCGTAAAACCCTTAAACCATTTACAATAGTGAGTGAGTTTGGTTTTACGCCACTTTTAGCAATATTCCAGCAATATCACGGCGGGGGACACCAGAAATGGGCTTCACACATTGTACCCATGTCTGGGATCGAAACCGGGTCTTAGGTGACGAGTGAACGCTTTAACCACTAGGCTACCGGACCGCCCCTCACTTACAATACATGTTCAAAAGAAATATATGAAAAACAACACTCATGAATCGTTTTGAAACACCAAGTGCCAAATTACAGGTTCTCTCGTCCAGAGATATAAGATATTCATTGAATCCATTGCTATTTATTGGCTTGCATTGATAAACGAACGTAAGTCTAGATACGATGTCGTCACATTGTATTTAAAAGTACGTGGATTTCAGACAGCATATATTCTCCACAGATTTTCGTAATAATACCAAGATAGTTTATTCCATTACGCAATTCATAGAACAATATGAACCTTTGAATAGTTTAACTTGAAATGAAGCTCACTATTCAATCAGCTTCGTTATTCGTACCAGGGTACGTTATGTTTGTTTGTTTGTTTGTTTGTTGTTTTACGCCGCACTCAGCAATATTCCAGCTATATGACGGCGGTCTGTAAAAAATCGAGTCTGGACCAAACAATCCAGTGATTAATATCATGAGCATCCACGCAATTGGGATCGATAACATGTATCAACCAAGTCAGCGAGCCTGACCACCCGATCCCGTTAGTCGCCTTTTACGGCAAGCATGGGTTGCTGAAGACCTATTGTACCCCGGATCTTCACGGGCCACCTGGATACGTAGATGTCAAACATGAACATATGCCAACAAGCGACAATAGATCTGATTATGTAAACAATGTGATTCATGTTGTAGAACTTGTTGATTGTGCCTACATGTATGTCATGCTGATTAGATCTTTAATGCATGACCTTCAATAATGATGCTGAGTATACGACTGTTACATATTATTATGAAACTATTCGTATTGCGGCATCGCTAAGTAATCAGACAGATTCAGATCCAAACTGTACGCTCATAATGACCTTTTCAAACGTTGAGTGGCATATTTCAGCTGTATAATCATGACTCTATGTTACACAGTCTGGAAAAGGTCAAACCGTTTTAGGCAGCATGAGCGACGCTTCATTGTGTCAGAATACGCCAACACACATTAAGTCATGTCAAACATTGTAAGCATCTTTCACCATTGGATTCATATTCCACGTGTGAGTGAGTTGGGTGTAACGTCGCTTTTAACAGTATTCCAGTTATATCGCGGCGTGTCAGCTCAATGTGGGAGGAAAGCCCGAAGTGATGCAGGTCTCGAACGTTTACCACTTCGGTGAAACCCACGAGCACGGGTATGGTGCTGACAAACCTAGAAACATAATCGGGACGAACCGGGATTCGAACCCACAATCATACGTTTCTGGCGTGCCGAAGGGACGCAACTCTGCACAGTAAATCGCGGCGCCTTAGACGACTGTGCCACTGGAGCCCCCTCCACGACCAGAATTGGTACAGGGGATATATCCTACCAATAATCCCATAGGTCTTAATGAAGTAAAAGTAAGATATTCTTTTCCCTTTTTTCCAACCACTTTAAACTATCAACCAACAGTGTTCGATTTTAGTGATCTCGGGTTGGAATCCAAGAATCGTCCTCATGATTCTTGTTTCTTCAACATCATTCTTGGGTGGTGGGGTAGCCAAGTGGTTAAAGCGTTCACTCGTGGTTACAGGGTTCGATTCCCAATATGAGTACAATGAACAACAATTTTTGGTCTCACGCCGTGATTTTGCTGGAATATTGCTAAAAGCGGGGTGAAAACATATTCACAAATATGCTATACCTACAAGTGTCTAATGTACAAGCTTGTTGTCGAGAAAAACGCCATTTTCCCATGAAAAATATGTTTCAGCAGGACATTTAATTCGTGTCACTTCTAATTACAAAAGGGCGAACATTTAACAATTGATTCAACGTGGTCATGGTGACGAGGAAGAGCAAACCATATTATTCTCGGCAGCTCATCTTGCTTGAAAATACAACTTTAATAGTGTTTAAAGCGACGTTAAACCCAACTCACTCACTCACCCTAATCCCCACACACCAAATCACCCACTCACCACCTCTTTCAAGCCATTGTGCGAATACTGTTTTCACAAACTGTTTGTTAGGGTATTTCACACCATAGGAGTTTGAAAAGCAAACTTCAGCTAAATAATGCATGGATGGAAAGTTATTAAAGATAGAACAACAAACATTAACACACGTATCATATAGATATTCATTGTTAGGTACTATGAATAGAATATCCAATTGAACCTCGTTGTGTCGAACTCTTGGGGACCTGGTGAAAAATTCGAGTTATCCGGAGTTCTAGACATGAAGAAAATATTAATGTTAATTGGGATACTTGGAACTCCCAAATATATTCGAGACAACCGGAAATTCGACATATCCAATTTCGACACAACGAAGTTCGACTGTAAAATGAAGGGAGTTTATTTGAGAGTGCATTGGATTGTGAATGCTACTAAGATTTTCATCTGGTGTGTGTGTGTGTGTGTGTGTGTGTGTGTGTGTGTGTGTGTGTGTGTGTGTGTGTGTACATGTGTGTGTATGTGTGAGGGCGGGTACGTGTATGAGTGGGCGATAGGACAATTAGATAATGTCACCAATGCATCAAAATGCTGAGACGCCGTGAGAGACTCGGTAAGCTGTGCTTCTTTTCTGTTAATTCATCAATTATTTATGATCCTCTTTAAACATGTATATATCTGCATAATGGAAACAGTAGGTCGACATAACCGAAGTAAGACCCACACACATACAACCCATGTTTCACGCATCGAATTTCCATATAATTCCCTAGACATTAAGTCATGATCGACAGCGGCAATAATCGGTAGTTAACAACGACACGAGTTGTCGCATTTGTTAAACGCAGGCAGGACAATATTGCATATCGCATTCAAATTACCTTTTTAATTAATGGGTTTAATGACGCGATCGACTATGGAGATCTTAAGTGGAACTTTCAGTTGGCAATCCATCAAGAGATAATCAAATCATCGCATTTAGCTGTATTCCATCAGAAATGGGCTTGTCGAGTAGAGTCGAGCATGCTCTCTTATCGACGTAGACTTCAAAGTTTGTTTGTGTGTGTCTTCGCAATTGGGATAGGATGACATACATCAACCAAGTCAGCGCGCTTGACAACCCGATCCTGTTAGTCGCCTCGTGGGAGAAGCATGGGTTAGGACAGGTCTTCAGCAACCCATGCTTGTCGTAAGAGGCGACTATGCTTGTGGTAAAATGTGACTATGCTTGTGGTAAGAGGCGACCAACGGTATCGGGTGGCCAGGCTCGCTTACTTGGTTGATGCAGGTCATCATATTCCAATTGCGTGGATCGATGCTCATGAAGTCAGTCACTGGATTGTCTGGTCAAGGCTCAATTATTTACAGAACACCGTCATATAGCTGGAATATTGCTGGGTGCAACAAACAAACAAACAAAAATCAAAGTATACGTCATACGTCGGACGACTTATTAGGATCATCTTCATGAATATGATACTGGCAAGCAGAACTTGCGGTTTTAATCCTAGTAATATTGCAGTGCGTTGAACACAATGCCGCAAGCTATGCTTTGGAGTCAAACACAGACTCCGGGAATAGCCAACGCACTGCCCACTGTGCTAAACAATCACTCTTAACGTGTGAATTGACCACATGTATACAGTTGAACCCCATTAAACCTGACAGAAAATGTCAATTCAAACGTCCGGATTTACAGAATCCCTAATTAGAGAACAATGGTTCAGTAATGTCTAATGTATATGTACACGTCCAACACAACTGGGTTGTATACCACATAGGTCCGGAAGAACGAGACGTCATCGTATACAATGTCCCCGATTCATGTCAGAGTGACACCATCCTTGTCTATTGATCTGTCACTCAGTTTGTAATGCTTTCATCTACGACCATTCATCTGAGACCTGACCAATGTAAACACTGGGGAAGTCTACACATGAGAAGTCTAAATTACTTCTGACCCAGATAGCACCTTCGGAAGTTCCCACAGGGCATTTGGCCGCTCTTCAAAGAAGATTAGAACTTCAGTTGACAAGATGGAGAAGCAACATCCAGCACTGAACATTCAGCATCCGGGAAACGCCCGGATGAGGCAATCTTATCAAAGGCAATGATCGCTTAAGGTCTGTTCCAGATCAAATTCTAAATGAAATATCCGCCCCGTGTTAAGGTGGCAAATTCAACATCATATGATTGATTACATACATCTTTAAAGACGACGCCAGAGAGAAAAGGATATTTTCCTTATGATCACAAGGTTTGATTTTTTTCTAATCAGGAACGTTTCACCTTCCAAGTGAAAATGTGTGTGTTTTACGTCTGTATCCACTTTTCCTCAGAAGCAGCGTTATAATCTGCCTTCAAGAAACTCGGATGTAATGTGTTCTCTGAACTAGATCATCACCCAAACAGTAACAGTACATCTAACTTGATCGATCGGATGCGAAGAAATGTGAAAGATGAAACATAATTTTTGTGTTGTAATTCGTCCGCTCATTGAATTGTTAAAAATAAAGCATTTGGAAAGGGAGCGACCACTTGATATTCGGGGGAGGGGATACAAGAAATAGACGCAACAAAGCAATTCCCAAAATCAGAAGAAATTTCAACTAAAAGCAGGGCCCAAGCACTATTCCGAATATATCAAAATCATGCTTAGTACGATTCCGAATATATCAGAAGCATGCATAGTACTATTCCGAATATATCAGAAGCATGCATAGTAGTATTCCGAATATTTCAAAAGCATGCATAGTACTATTCCGAATATATCAGAAGCATGCATAGTACTATTCCGAATATATCAAAAGCATGCATAGTACTATTCCGAATATATCAGAAGCATGCACGGTACGATTCCGAATATATCAAAAGCATGCATAGTACTATTCCGAATATATCAAAAGCATGCACGGTACGATTCCGAATATATCAGAAGCATGTATAGTACGATTCCGAATATATTAGAAGCATGCATAGTACTATTCCGAATATATCAGAAGCATGCACGTTACGATTCCGAATATATCAAAAGCATGCATAGTACTGTTCCGAATATATCAAAATCATGCAAAGTACGATTCCGAATATATCAGAAGCATGCATAGTACGATTCCGAATATATCAAAAGCATGCATAGTAGTATTCCGAATATTTCAAAAGCATGCATTGTACGATTCCGAATATATCAGAAGCATGCTTAGTACGATTCCGAATATATCAGAAGCATGCATAGTACGATTCCGAATATATCAAAAGCATGCTTAGTACGATTCCGAATATATCAGAAGCATGCTTAGTACGATTCCGAATATATCAGAAGCATGCATAGTACTATTCCGAATATATCAAAAGCATGCATAGTACGATTCCGAATATATCAGAAGCATGCATAGTACGATTCTGAATATATCAAAAGCATGCATAGTACGATTCCGAATATATCAGACGCATGCTCTCTCTCTCTCTCCCTCTCTCTCTTTCTCTCTCTCTCTCTCTCTCTCTCTCTCTCTTCCCAGCACAACAAGCATAACAGGATTTCAGCTTCTACACATCTCGCCCTTAATGTAAATACAGGACCTCTGACGTCATAACATTGCTAATAAATGCTGTGTTGACGTCACATGCCAGGTTTGCTGACTTAAATCACACGAACCATCCTAGCTATTGACAAGATTTCTTGATATGTCCAGCAATTACTTGTAATACCCTATTTTCACTCACGCCATTATTCAATCACTTTCTGTAACACAGTCCCTGCTATATATGAGCCAAATTGTTCCCAATTTCTGCTTAACCGACCTTACATAAAAGTTCCAATTGTGTACTTCCTGCGTATGAAAGAAACTCAGTAATGAATTTATAGTAACATTATTTATATACAAGCTTGCATGCCTTCTCGTAGATCTCGCCATTGTAGACGAGTGCCGCTGTGTGTATCGATTAAGAAATCTCCTGAGAACCTTGATTAAGATTGATCCTGGTTCAATGAAACGGATCGAAGTATATGGGACCAAGGAAGGAAGGGGCACACTGCCTAGTCTCGAGGGACCCATACCAGTGAACATCTTTAAGAGATATTATCGAATCTCTCCCCGAGGCATTGCGGAGGCCTTTTCTACACAAGAACCTAAGATTGATAAAATCACCTCAGCGCCCGGAGAGTACAAAAGGGAAGCAACTCCGACGCGAATCCCCAGGCTAAGAGCTATAAATTCTATTTTCTGGCTGCTCCCCACAAGGAAATTACATTTTACAACCCATTTCCTCACTTTCTTCGGCCCCCAAAACTTGATTTCATGTTAAATGAATCGAAGGGTCCTTTTTGTTGTAATGATGAAATGACGAGGGTTAGACAACCTCCCTCGTCTGTAAGCCACACATTATAATCAAGATCGAGTACCAATATGTAAGTGACTTAATAAACGAATCTATTTGTCACAGTTTTCAAGCATCAGCATTAACTCAAGGCTGTAAAAGTCGTGTGAAAGCCCTCGGTTTTTTTTAATTCAAGCGTGAGTTACAAATCGAAACAAATGTAGTGTACACGTATGGTTCAAACATCCTATGCACTCATATAACGAACTTCAAGGTATCTGTTAAATTCTATTCGTTATAGCCAAGATCGGTTTTACAATAGTCTAACATTGTTCACCACTTCTACTGAATTCAAATTCGTGATATCGGAAATTTGTATTTTCACACGATTTGTCCTCTGTACAGTGAATTCAAATTAAATCCCTGATATCCGAAGATCGTTTTTGACACAAGATAAACGTTACTAACTTCAAAGGAATTAAAATCGATTTTGGTGTCGTTGATGAATCATTATATCAAGCTTTGTATATCAATACAGCTAAGGACATGCTGTACAATACATTATTTTTTTAATTTGAAGTTGACACGATATACGGCTTTTCCATTGGACGAGAGGTCGGTCACATGACCGCGAAATTGACGTTCATAAGTGTATGAACGACACAATTTGACGTTCATACGTTTTTCACGAGACCGTGTTCTTGAAATGACGTAAACACTGACGGACTTCTTCCACATTCCTGGGGAAACCCCTGGGATTTCCCTAGAACGAAAACATACATAAGCATTATTTCTGATCATTTAGAACCTTTTATCTTGGTCTCAGCCTTTCAGTATACATTGAGAAATGTAAGCGAGCTTGACTGCATGATTGTATACGAATTTCCTCGCTACGGCCCATCCTAATGAACAAACGAAAAAATGCACATCCAAACTATCGTCATTATCGACTCAATCTGTGTCTAGGCTGACAGTGGCCGTCTCCGGCAATCTACGAATTTACCTTAGTGTCTGTTTGACGCATCTTTAATCACCTTTCAATAATCGGTCTGTTGATCAATGATGACTAACACATGTAACCGCCACAGGTTCATTAACAACTTAATCCTCCCGTCACGTTTATCGTGTCGGCCATTTTGACGTTTTGTACTTGATGTTAAGGTATTACGACGCGCTGTCTTTGTGACTGTCTTACTGAGGTAGTTCTTTACATACCTTTCTCATCTAATGGTGTTATTATTTGAACACATGTGTTGGGTAAGATGTTTCTGAAGAGCAAGTTGTGCAACCATACACCCATGTCACCTCTCTTTATGGGGAACTATTTTACTCCGCGATATAGCTGGTTGTTGTATGGCTGTCAGTGTAAACATGAAGTCACACGTACTAAATAAAATTGTGTTTAGATCTTGGCCTACATCATTTGAGGTAAGAGGTTGTGATAAAAAAATTATAAGAATTGACTTTTACTTTGTGTGAGTTCATTGGAGTATGAACCTTCATAGAGTGAGGGCCAAACATTGTATGAACGTCGTCGCAAGCTCCGACGTTCATACAGTTTGGCCCTCACTCTATGAAGGTTCATACTCCAATGAACTCACACAAAGTGAAGGTCAATTCTTAAGTAAAGACAGAGAGAGGAATGTACTTTAGGGTTAAAATACAAAATTCGCTCTTTGAAGTCAATAAAACGTTTGACCCTAAATGGTCCTTTCTGCGGACCAAAAACATCAAAACTTTTCAAAAATGTCTCAGCAGTGTTCACATCTCATTGACAACGCCATGACAGTCCACATCAAGGTCATCTTGAGTATTGTCACATTTTTAATATCTGACAAGCGTCAGGCAACAAACACCTACTTTATCATTCAAATTGTATGAGAGGTGGATGCCACCGGTAGGGCAGGACATACTTCCTCTTTTCGCGAACACCTGGTGTCATCACTGATTTTCAGTGACCTATCCATATAATGTTCGCAGCTACTTTACCTTTAACGCGCAAATATTATCTATTACGGCAGATAATCGAGACTGGTTATGCTCTGGCTTTGACGTTTTATGTTAAAAGCGGACTGATGTACCTTCCGCCGTCGATGGCAGAAATGATATTTCGGCCACTTAGATACAATTTTAAGGTGTATCCCAAGCGTTACTGATAAATGTGTGATTGCAGCGTGTTGACAATTATCAGTTTGATATGTCAATTGCATTTTACATAACAGCGATACTAACATGTTATCATTAAAAGGTAACAATTTAAACATTTATTAAAAAATATATGCCATGCTATGTCAGTGAGACAGTGTTCATTATAATATAGTACTAATATAAACAACTACTACTTATATTACGACCAATTCTAATTCTACTACTGCTACTACTACTACTACTACTACTACTACTGCTGCTACTACTACTACTACTACTACTACTACTACTACCACTGCTTCTGCTACTACTGCGACTACTACTACTACTCCTACTACTACTTCTACTTCTTGTACTACTAAAAGTATCAATTATACAAAATGAACAATATCACAAGACACTGCTTAAAACTATATTATTATTATTATTATTATTATTATTATTATTATTATTTACAGATTAAAATAACAAATGCAGCAAGGAGGGTTTGGGTGATCCTGGCACAGTCAGGCTGGTTAGGTTCATCATCAGCTCAGGGCCCTTGCCCCCTCTACACGCAGCCCAAATAGCGAATGGGACTTCTTCCAGGAAGCGCTGCCTAGTCAAACCCAACCAGAACTTTTCGGAGAATGTGGTGACTCCCCAAAACCGCAGCTTTCTGCATTACCCAAATTGTCAGAAGGGATGTATTCCTGGTAGCAAACCCGGGTACTCTCCCAATGTCAGTCAACAGATTGGGAGGTTCCAAACCTAAGGCACCGAGAACAATGGGAGGTCGGACAACTTGGTACTTGGATGCAAGCGTGACATTTCGAAAGCGAGGTCCGCATATTTGCCATGTTTTTCCTGAATCATGTCAATCACATAAGTGTCAAAAGGGACAGAAACTTGACATAAATTATATACATGATTTCATTGGATTTATCAAAAAGGACAAGATCAGGTGTGTTAGTCCGGATACGTCTGAGACTGTAAACGGGCCTATTCCAAAGAAATTTGTTTTTATCAGTTTCAATGACGCCCTCTACATATTCTGGGTCGTACTATGGATGGACCTCTGTGTCAAAACCACAAAAATGGGAAGACGGTAATAAAATGATCGAGGTACACTATCATGTCGCTTAAGATACAGTGTTTGAGCCAAAGCTGGGCTTTCACTGACGATGTGTTGGACAGTCTCCTTAAATTCATTACATAACCTACATTTTTATTTACATTTTGATGCAAAATCACACATAGGCGGTTTCGAGTGGGAAATGACTGGTCCTGAGCAGCAAACAGAAAGCCTTCTGTTTCACTTTTCAGGCCAGCCGACTTCACCCAAGCGACGGACTCTGAGGGGTTGCTGACCTTCTCAACACACTGCACATAAACTCGATGCAGTTGTTTGTTCAGATAGCCTCTCCTTGACAAACTGAATCTGGGCCGACTTGATATGGCACTTCGCTTGGTTGAGATGACACTCTTTTCTGTACCGTCCAGCAGTACAGAACCATCAACAAAATCAACACCGACATTGAGATTATGTACCACATCCTTGGCTCGTTTACGAAAACTGTGGAATGCCTTGTTTTCACCACGAGTCTTGACATGCTTCACAAGAGGATCATCAGACAAATAAATGTGTGCAAAAGTGCACCAAAAATTCTATCATGAAGACCCTCCACATTATCATTATTATTAGTATCATTATTATTATTATTATTATTATTATTATTATTATTATTATTATTATTATTATCATCATCATTATTATATCAGGCATTTACAACATTTTTCAAAATAAAATTGAGACCGATTCAGGGGTGTGTTCGGTTGGATAATCAGGACGCTGTTCAAGCACAACACATGGAACCGTATTGTTTTCCCATCGTGAGCTAAAAGCACACTGTCAGGATAGAACTTTATGCTTATACCGCCCACCATGTTCGCCACTCAGCACTACGAGAATGTGCTTTATTTGATAACGTATAAAACAACCACCGCACCTCCAGAAACCATTGAGGAATAAAGGCATTCAACGTGATGACGACTCCAATTATACTAATACACTGGTTAATGTGAATAGGACCTTTGGCAATGCTCCTAGAAACGAGAACATAAACTCCAGCTACTTAATGTAGTCGCTGATGAACGTCGGGTAATGGATGTGTTTGGCATGTTTAATTACTTCGCCTGCAGTGAAATCGTCTATTAGGTGTAATCATTACAATACTTTATATGCACAACAAGAGAATTGTAACATGTTTGTGTTTTGACCGTATGGCCTTCTTTTTATGACATTCTTAGACCAGTACACAAATGTAAAGCAGTTGATAAATTCCTACTTAAATGGTGATGATTAATGTGACAGGTTTCGTTTTTATGTTGGATTTTTTTAATTTACACACTTTCATTATATATTTATATACAAGACCGAATTCGTGGTTTTTTGAATGGAGCACCCACACGAAGGTCAGTGGTTCGATGCCCGGCCGCATCTTTCTAAAAAATCTTATTCCAACCGTCACAAACACATGCGAAGGTAAATTAATGAAGTGGCATACACGTTTTGTAAAGTGGCATACTCATATTGACATGTATTAACCAAAATTGATTATGTTTATATTTGTTCCTTGGCAATTCCCATCCTCATCCTCATCCTCATCCCAAAACCCATCCCAATCGTCTCCCCTTCCAATTCCCAATCCACCCCCAACGCCATCCCTATGCCATCCCCTTCCCACCCCCATCTTATTCTCAACCCACACCACACGCTTCCCCTTCTCAACTGAGCCTCTTCCCATTGCATGTCAGAAACACATCTTGTGACCACCCTAGCGCCATACTGTCTCAAACAGAAGGTGCTGCAGAAGCCTACGGGGACAGTTTATCTGAAAAGGAATGGCATGGTTTATGTATTTCAGTCAGGATTACTACATCCAGATCTACAAGACCTTCACACGTGACGGGAGATGCAATGAGGTCAACGACATAACACTAATACGAGTTTAGTGGCATTGTCTTGTTTGGTATATCTGTTATTTTATTCAATGTGACGTATATGAGTTTCTGATATTTTATTGAATTGACATTTATGTTGAGTTTCAACAATCGTTGTTAAGGTAAAGCCAACTGGCGCATCGCTAGGGGAGGGGGGGGGGGGTTCAATCTGTTTGATTTGCCTTTGCGTGTGTTTGTGATGGGCGCGTCGGCGGACAGGATACGCTAACATGTCACTGGACTCTGTTTTTAGCCTTTGATTATGGAAATGGTTTTGACGCTCTTATTTGTTCAATTCCAGACAATTGTGTGCATCTCTTTATAAAAAATCTTGGATTCGACACCGATGTTGTTGATGATTTCGTGCCTGTTATCGTACGTATCCTTCGTAACAGCACAAAGACGTCACTACTCCATCTACCACGTCCCGTCAAGGTTCCGGAGTAGGTTGATCTTCAGCAACCCATGCTTGTCATAAAAGTCGACTCACAGGATCGGGTGGTCAGGCTCCCTGACTCGGTTGATGGATGTCGTCGTATCCGAATTAGGTATATCGATGCTCATGATGTCAATCACTGGATTGTCATGTACAGATCGCCGCCATACACCTGGAATTTTGCTGAGTGAGGCGTTTATTAATAAACAAACAAACACCCAAGAACCACACTATTGTGATGGCAAACGTGAAAACGAACCACGAAAAAAAAGTATTCTCAGCACAGGCATAATGATATACCGTGAACAATCATGCGTATACCACAAAACATCGTCAAGAGTCATCAAATGCAGACTCTTAGGCAGGCACAATCAATTTACATTCAATAACTCATATCTATTCTTTTGGGATATTACATCAAATATACCACAAAAGTCCTTAGAGAATGCACAATAAAGTCAGAATTGAATTAAGTGGACACTCCGAATGGCGAACACCACCAGAAAGGTATATAGGTGCTCTCTGCTATTCATGCTGACTCCCTCTGCACCGCTCTAAAGATAGGTCAGCTATTTCAGTGTCATAGGTCCCAATAACTCTGGGAATTCGATTTGGGCTGGCTCGAGGGGAAGACGTCTGAATGCAATATGCTAGTCTAACGTCCAGCTACTTGGAGAAACCATCTCGAAATCAGTTCATTTTGGTGGCGTGCCAGACAGCACCAATTAGAAGGGAAATTCTGAAAGTGGTATTCGACGCATCCCTATTCATAGTTAAGACAAGAGAATTGGGAAGACAAGTGGCAGAGAGAGATTCAATATTTCAGGCTGACACACTAACGATAATATAATGGAATGGTAGCACTTGTGAGCGGTAAACCTGTGTCGACAAAAACACCAATCGAACGTGACACTTCAGTCCCACCGCGTGGGCAGTCCATCTTTATTAAAACAACTTTCCTTCAAGTTTTGTCCAACTTCCCACTTCAGACAAGAAACAATATGATTGGCCAATCAACGTAAAAGAAATGTCCTTTCCCTCGTTGGCATTCTTAAAATCTTCATATGCGTGTTTTTATCGTGGGCGAGAACATTAAAACCCTCAAAGACCCTGTAACATTGGAGGAAATTCACCCTTCATGCACCAATGGTCATAAAAGATACGAAGCATCGTTTCGTGTTCTGGAAATTCTCTCAGTGGACAGCCCTGCGATAATGCGACCAATGTAGTTTCAGTACGGTTTTGGACAATAAAGTTTGGCAGTTGAAAACTTTAAAACACTGGGGAATATGCGTGACCAATGTTATAAATGAAGAAAATGTTTGTTTCAACAGACAGATGTTTGATCTTTCTGTTTCACTGGCATGTCAGTCATGCCTAGCGAACGTGCAACCAATCTCCTTTGCCCGACTACGATTTCCATGACGCATCCACACTTAACATAAAACTGCAATTGTTTTCCCCATAATTAATGATCATTGAAACGAGGAACATAACACCCATCAAACGAACGTTATAAATAAAAGTATAGGATGTTAAATGTGCACTGAACTACGTTGTGAGTTCACCGTGTAAGCGGCCTTGGCCCACGATTGATTCAGTCCGGGTTATGTCCTTGTAAAATTCAACCTTGCTAGCGCTATCGAATCTATCAGATCGTATATTCCAAGTGCGCGTCTGAGCCTGCCTAGTCATTACAGTAATAACAAAATGATTAAAACCTCGTAAAAACCTGCAGAAAATGAAAGAGTTTAACCCTGAAAACAGTTTATTCTGTTAGCGAATGCGACATATGAGAATATTGTCATTGATTTATATTATGGCAACCTACTGATTGCTTTTGAAACGCTTTTGCATGAAGTCAAATATTGATTGGGATTTTTTCTCCTATGAAGATCATTAATGAAACATTATCGTTTAAGAACGGAATTATTGATATTTCCCTTCGATTAAATCCTTAAACTATTAGTTTGGCTACATTCTAACTTTGATTATGATTTAGTTCACGGTAACCAGTGCATGCTTCGTTTAGATCAGATTCATAGCCTTGCCTAAACGACCGTATACATTACTTTCATTATGCAATATCCCCGGCACTGGAAATCGAAGATCGATTCTGGAAAATAGATTTTAATTCATAGGAGGCATTATGGTGTAAATTTGATTTGAAGTTAAGTGCCACAAAAGACCAGTTAATATGTTGTGAATCAAAATGTCAGAAAAGGATTACACAAAGGTCTTCCAATGATATAATTTTCGCAGAACACTTTTTTGACAGTTGAACTATATAAGAAGGCCACGGTATCGAACCTTAAGAATCATGTTTCCGCACCACGGTGAACATTTTACACGATAAACTACTTAAACCACACGTAGCACTTTTGAAGTTATAACACTTTTCAAGAAACGTAAGTTACGAAAACAAGGTGTTTTGGTATCAATGGTCATGTGAATATTAGATAACAGTTACTTTTTTTTACACTTTTATAAACATTTACATCAGTTCAAGATGCAGGACAAAATGCATTAATAGCCTGGTTCAAGGGGTATTGTTAAAGGAGATTTAGAAAGACCAGTGAAACCACCTCGCCTGCTTCACATTTAGATGTGTGCATAAGGCATCTTCCCGAGGCAAGAGAGTTAGCTGACCATAAAAGTCCTGTTTCCACCCTTCCCGAACTAAGCTGGTATTATGGAGTTAGATTTTGGCTGGACTAACGAGTCTATGCATAGTCCAATCAAAATCGCGCAGTGAAATCGAAATCCGGTTCGTAAACTGTCAAGTAGATTTCGGATGATTGCAGGATTTGCAAACCGTGTGCACCGCCAACTCGGTGTCAATACATATTTTCCAACTCTTAATCAAGGTGCTCACATGATTTGATGCACTTCGAGTTGTAAGATCCGTTTTATCACAACACAGATCTTAATTATCGATCAGATCGTCTTGACTGGGCGCCGCCATTTTGTTTGAAGCAAATGCAAGTGATACGAGAAGTTGATTCTGATTGGTCCATAGGATAGGCTTAGCAGGGACATAACTCGTAATAGCCACTGGTGACGCCACGATGGAGCCCAGGAATTCCAGCCTAGTTCGGCAAGGGTGGAAACTGGACTTTCAAAGTCAGCTAACTCTCTTGCCTCTGGAACATGTGCATAAGGATTCGAAGTAATAAAAACGTCTCGGCTGTGTGACAAGAGGTACTTTTGACTTTTCAATAGTCAATTTTCCTTTATTGTCGAGCAATATTCCTGCAGCTCTAACCTTTTGTGTCTACATTTCACACTTTTTGAAATAAATCCAGTATGCTTGTTCAACGAAGAGTTGTTTGAGCACGGTTACAACATCAAAGGCCTTAATAAAGCTTTCAAAATGTTTTATGGTAGACACGTGGAGGACATTTACAAAGCTGACGTGTCAGTGACAAAAAACATGTCCGTTGCAAATCCCTTTTTGACTTGTACTATATGTTCCCGTACCTTTTCAGGTGAACACATGACCTGCCTGTGTGACGGATGCCACCGGTGGGGCAGGATTTGCTTACTCTTTCTCCAACACCTAGTATCATCCTTTTTTATAGTGATTCATAAATACCTGCTCATGATACAGTCGTAAACCAGCAATCTTTTCTGCTTTGAGCAGATAATTCTTATGTTTATTGAAAAGGTTTTATCGCTTTTAATTAAATTGGGGAAATGTTCCTGTTTACATGTTCTGTTGATCAGTCATTTGTATTTATTTTTATTTGGAAAGCATTTCACTAACGTCACGTTGTCAGCTTAGTGTTGGAGACAGATCAGGGAGAGGACTCCGGGTGTGGTGCTGACAAACTTAGATACCACTAATCAGGGCGAATCTGGGACGAATCCACGAACGCCTAAGGGACACAATTCTGCACAGCAAAATAGGTCAATTAGAAGACCGGGATTAAGTATCATAATGAAAGAAGGGGGACTACAGTGTTGACCAAAATGGAGAAAACGGGGCTTCAGACCAGAGTAGATGATGGTTGGCTTCAATGTTGACCAGAATGAATGATGTTTGTCTGCAATGTTGACCAGAATATGGATGATGTTTGACTGCAATGTTGACCAGAATGGATAGTGTTTGACTGCAATGTCCTCCAGAATGGATGATGTTTGACTGCAATGTTGACCAGAATGCATGATGTTTGACTGCAATGTTGACCAGAATGGATAGTGTTTGACTGCAATGTCCTCCAGAATGGATGATGTTTGTCTGCAATGATGACAAGAATGGATAATGTTTGACTGCAATGTTGACCAGAATGGATAATGGTTGACTGCAATGTTGACCAGAACGGATGATTTTGACTGCAGTGTTGACCAGAATAGATATAATGTTTGACTGCAATGTTGACCAGAATGGATAATGTTTGACTGCAATGTTGACCAGAATGGATAATGTTTGACTGCAATGTTGACCAGAATGGATAATGTTTGACTGCAATGTTGACCAGAATGGATAATGTTTGACTGCAATGTTGACCAGAATGGATAATGTTTGTCTGCAATGTTGACCAGAAAGGACCAACAATCCCAAGAATCCCCAGAGATGCAATCACGACTTAGTGCGAAGTATCTAGATCGCCATACATGGTTTCACCCGGTTGTACTCGGAATACACGACGAAGCTTCTTGATTTACATTCACGTGTCCTGGCCAGCTGCATACCAAACTTCATCAAATGTCTCTACTTCAGAATAATACTGACACCTTGTGTTGGGATCGACCAATTACCTTCGAAAAGTATCACTTTCACACACGTCAGTGCAGTGAAATAGACACCGTTCTTTATGATCAAATGAAATATTGACATCTTATGTCCATATTTTGATGAGTAAAAAGCGCTAGCAACAGAGCACTGAAGTCTGTTTTCACAAGCGTGCCATTAACGGTTTCCAGAAAGGTAATTATAAAAATAAGACAACTGTAAATAATTCAAAATGATCACTTCGGTAAGTTTGGTAATCGTTGTGCCAACCTATCGGAACCCTTGAAAGAATTATAGCAAGATCGTCACGATAATCTCAACACGAAGAGAATTGTAAACACTAGAGTCGTAAGCAATATAGTTCTGACCTTTACATTAGAATGATCAAATGCGGGTATTGAACTATATCTAAATAACGACAGCTCTAAGGAGACGGGCCGAAGGTTTTAACATTACCATGGCCTAAACTTACACGGTGAGAATGGCCGAGTAGAATGGTCAGGAATTGCTTGACCACGGTTATTATCGGCTGACAAACACGGCGTTTCAGAGGAGCAACGTTTCCTCATGCGTTGGAGCATATTTGCTCTTCTCTTGCAGTATGGATCGCCTATATCCTGAGATTGGGGCAATTATTAGGTTCTATTCTACCAACTGGCAATCAACTAGCATTGTTCCATGTATCCACAGGAAAGATTACCGAAGCTATCCGCTATGAGATCTCGTTAGTGTGTTACACTAATTGTTTGTGGTTTCATCCTTATTCAACTCTGCCAGGTGAATGACCTCTGATCTGTAGATTTTGCTCATGACGTAAACCGTGAATTGATTACTTCGATTTTCATTTGAGCTTATTTTACATCAATGTCATGTTTTCTTAAATGTATACAACAGTAAAACATAATCTTAAACAGTAAAACATAATCTTAAACAGTAAAACATAATCTTAAACAGTAAAACATAATCTTGGTGTAGAGTGACAACGCTCCTCTGAATGATGCAAAAGTACATAAATCGATGCCTTTGTGAAAATATAGTTCAGTGTATTAAAATGTACTAATTAGAGCAATAATGAACCTTTGTTTTTGACATTCATAATAAAATGTCAGTTATGTGGCACAGTGACCTGTTCATACAAGCATCACATGTGACCGGTTCATACATGTGGCACAGTGATCTGTTCATACAAGCATCACATGTGACCGGTTCATACATGTGGCACAGTGACTTGTTCATACAAGCATCACATGTGACTGGTTCATACATGTGGCACTGTAATCTGTTCATACAAGCATCACATATGACCGGTTCATACATGCGCCACAGTAATCAGTTCATACAAGCATCACATGTGACTGGTTCATACATGTGACACTGTCAATTTCATATTCATGAATAGGCATTAAATTCCTTGAAAAAATACATTTATCGACACATTTCAAATCACAATGTAGCCAGTACAGCGGGGGACTATGTGAGTGAGTGAGTGAGTGAGTATGGTTTTTAGCCGCTTTTAGCAACATTCCAGCAATATCACGGCGGGGAACACCACAAATGGGCTTCACACATTGTACCCATGTCGGGAATCGAACCCGGATCTTCTGCGTGACGATCGAACGCTTTAACCACTAGGCTACCCGACCGCCCCCTATTAAGAAGATTCATGTTTTTCAAATATTTGAGAATAAGGTGAAACATGTTATTTAGATGGTTACTCATAAAGTTTGTCTGGATTTGTCTTATTATGAACACGAACATGTAGTAACGTCCTAATTCAATATCCTCAACCCCATCAGTAATCGTAGTGTGTGGTTTCCAGATTAAAGAGGTTTACTTCTATCAAGATTCTATAACGGTTCCTCGGCAGTGTTGTACCCCGGTGTCTGACCTTTGTAGTTTGTCCTCGGTGCCCCATGTCCTATTTGTCCTCGGTGCCCCATGTCCTATTTGCCCTCGGTGCCCCATGTCCTATTTGCCCTCGGTGCCCCATGTCCCATTTAAATCAGTGTCACACTCTGCTATGTTGGAGAATTTTTTTCGGTTCCATATTGCGTAATTCGGTATGAGGGTTTAAAATTTGTTTGCCTCGCCCTTTAAGTAAAGAGTCTCTTTGGAAGCATCAGCATCTAAACGAACAAGTTTTTGTATGCTCAAATTACAAATTAATCCGAAAACTGTCGATTAAGATGATTACTGTCTCAAAGGATGGTTGGAATGAACAACAAACGGGAATTTTGTGATTTGGAATGAAGCAAAAACAACCATTCTCCGCTGGATTTTAAGGTAAATCCTCCCTAATTGATTTGGTGAGCTTTCTGCAAGAGCGTCACTTTAAATTCTACTTTACGGAACACTCAATTTCCACGACTTGAATTTCAATCGAAGTTCTTAATATGTTGAACTCTTAAAAACGCACCGGCTGGTTTTTCATGGCGTATTTCGGACGTCAGTAATACCTTTTTATAGCCAATGGATCGATTTATGGGTGATATTCCTATAGCATGATCCTCCAGGCGTCTCCACTGTAAAACCAGTGTTTCTAAGTTTGGTGGCGACCACTGGTATTGTCACGTGCCTTATTGCCTCATAAAAAGCGCATTTCAACTTCTATGCCATGGACGCCCGTCATTTCACAAAACTGATCATAGCAATTTGGGAATACAAGGCGCAGTTTTCATGCCCAATTCAATTTAAGTTTATAAAAATGAACACCGTGCGTCATGTAGTGTTCGGTGACAGATGGCCTGATGTGTATGACTTCTTCTGTCATACGCTGTCATACGATGAATGGGTATTTTCCATAAAACAGAAATCGCACCAGTCGCATACACACAAAATTATAATTATATTCAATAAATAACCAGCAATCGTAGAAGTATATATCCTAGAAGTAAGGTTTCTCAAATATTATCTGGTAGTCCGTTGTCTTCCAAGAGAATTTGGTCATTGTTCCCGTGAAATTTCAGGTGAACAATTGTCTTGCCCTTGCATGTGTTTGTGACGGTGCCCTGGGACAGTATACGCTCGCTTTTCGTGAACACCTGGTATCATCACTAACAGATGGTTAATATTCATAAACACATTCTCATGATATAGTCGGAATCGTACAATCGAATCTGTTTTTGAAGAGATTTCTTATGAATACGGAATTGGTTTTGTGGCTAAAATGTAACTATTCCTCAAACTATGTGTGTAACCCATTTCTGGCATGAAGGTCGCTGAAACCGGCGTCAAACACTTCCTACTCACTCACTCATTCATTAACGTTGTCATACTAAAAAGGGTTTGTGTATCTTACATGTCAGTATACGTATGTGAATGCCTAATAAATATACATTAAATGTAGAAACGCTTATAGTCAGTATTGTGTTATCATATCAAGAAAGACTTTTTAACCCAACTACTCAAGCGTCGATGTATAGAGAGAGAGTAGTGGTTCAAATGACTTTAAAACAAATCCAAAGTAAGTGAGTGAGTAAGTTGAAAGTCAACTCCCCAAACATAGAAACAGGGCAGTGATTCAAATAAATTAAATGCAAATCCGAAAAAAGATGGCGTCGATTGTAAGACAATCCTGGCATTTGATATGCCAAGTTATATTCATGCACCTTATCCCAACGTGCTGTTAATATGCTAAACACGGCAAAAACACAGTTCGGCAAGACCATGTTTAGAAATGATCACTCACGCCTGGTCGTCTACGAAAACGACCAAATCCCCTGACATTCGATTTCATCTGCACTATAATTTTGTAGGCCATAACGAAACCAACTAATGCCTAAGAAAGGCTCTATCATTATTCATACTAAAACGTGCCAATGAAACTTAGGAAACTGTGGAAGATGATTAAAAAAAGAAGCTATGTGTTTTACATGGACATCTTGGTACGATGTAGTTCACCAACTGGCAATTTTCACCATGTCGAAAGTCCACCTAATTGTCTGGTGAAGTAGTAACGATTCCAGACACAGAGGAATCTTCTCCAGAAACCCTTACTGACATCAGGTAAAGCAGATTTAGACACCAGAAGAGTGGATAAAAATATCGAATAGCCTAACATAGCACTTCACAGAGGGTTCCACTCCTAGTCCGAAATCAAATAACTTACGGGCTAGGGACTGAAAGAAATTAACCCTGCTAGGACCTGGTGGCACCGCAGACCATCCATCACCGGGAAAGAGCAATAAAACTCCTTTGGTGGAGACGAAGGCTTGCTTAAGAGACATGGTCGTACTTCTTCCTTGTCACTCCACCAATGTTTCCACTGACTGACACCAATGAGCGTGTTACCAGCACACTATACCAATCGGCAGCTCTTTCTGCAGTGCGATGAACCAATGATGTAGATGAGATAGAGTTATAGGTGCAAGGGCTTCCAAACAGATTCCCATTACACACTTTGCATAAAAGTGGATGAAGGATTTATTTCAATGAAATGTGTCACGGCTCAGAAGAGTGAATTTGCTATCACAGAAGCTGCATAGGATAAACCAGTAACATGCGTTTTTGTGTTGTGTTGTGATGGTATCTTTCCATTTATATATTCAGTGTTTCAGCGAACCAATTGTAAGAAGATGAACATGCAATTTGCACGATACTAATATTAACTGAAAGTTTCAAATAAACAAAAACAAAACCCTTTCTATAATCAAAAGAAACTCGCCTGTACAGTTCCGACGATCATGATCCATGTCTATGTGTTCTGTCAAAGAGGTGTTCGAAAAAAAGGTTAGCGTATCCTGCCCCACTTGTAGCACCCATTTCAAATACATTTAAAGGCAAGTCAATTGTTCACCTGGACCTTGAAGATCCGGGGTACAATAGGTCTTCAGCAACCCATGCTTGCCGTAAATGGCGCCTATGCTTGTCGTAAGAAGCGACTAACGGGATCGGGTGGTCAGGCTCGCTGACTTGGCTGATGCATGTCATCGTATCCCAAATACGTGGATCGATTAATGATCTCAATCACTGGTTTGTCTGGTCCAGACTCGATTATTTTCAGAGGCTGTCAATAGCTTGACTATTGCTGAGGGCGACATTGAAACAACAAACAAACACAAAACAAACTCAATTGTGTTAAAGAGAACATGTGCTTCAAGTCAAAACTGGAAATTACATTGGACATTTCTGTCACTGATGCGTCATACTTGGAAAAAAGGCCCTCTACATGTCGCCCATAAAACGTTTTTTAGCTTTACTGCAGGTTTGACTGTTGTAACCTTGATTCCGAAAACTTTTGAACGTGAGTCGTAAGAACGTGATATTCTTTAAAGTTGTAAATTTTAAACGTCAACGCCAGAGAATAATCAGTATTGAGTATCTGTCGAAACAGATTCCATCCCTATTCCAAAATAGTGAAGACAATTATATAAATGGATCACATCAGGTGTTCGCGAAAAGGGTAAACATGTCCTGCTCCTTTGGAAACAACCACCATTCACACTTTTCATTGAACGAAACGGTGCCAGTGAGTAAGAAAGCGTGCAAACTCCCGTAAAGGTCAAAGCATTAGATGACAAGTTGACAAGCAGCCTGTCATATTTACTTATGTCCTCTCAGTGCAGACAATAGCATTCCTGGAATGACTTAACCATGGCTTTGAAAGTAAAAACATTGATTGAAACGTTTTTGGTACAAAAATCCGATTTGTATCCGAAGAGAAACTAATCAAATCTAATCTAATATCACGTAGAAAATACAAACTCAAAACGTCAACAATAGCTTATTATGATGGCTTACTTTACTGACAAAATAAACTGAAAGAACAACATTGAATGTTGAACTTAAAATGTGAAAATGTATGTTACCTTTCAACAGTCTACATCTATAGTCATGACGTTCCTAGAGAAATCAGGGGGCACGGGTGCCCCAGTCGTCTGAGGCGCCGCAAGTCGCTGTGCAGAGTTGCTTCCCTTAAGCTTGGGCACGCCAGAAACCTATAATTGTGGGTTCCAATCCCGGTTCGCCCAGATTATGTTTCTAGGTTTGTCAGCACCATACCATGGTCGTGGGTTTCACCGAAGTGGTAAACGCCTGAGTCCTGCATCAATTCGGGCTTTCCTCCTACATTAAGCTCACACGCTATGATATAACTGGAATACTGTTAAAAACACAATTCACCAATCACTCCTAGAGACATCGGAAAACCTTGCTCTTTATATGCAGATTCGTTTGTTCTTTTTAACTTGGTTACACCTACACAACAGTGACAATATTTTTATGAGTACATATAGGTCACTTTTTCTCGGGGAAAACTCCACCAGATTACTAACATATTAACCAAAATATGATCTTGACTCAAGGGAGATCACTCTAGATATACATGTTCTCCTTTGAGTAATAACGGCAGTCTTAAGCCATGTTCTATAGGACACAGCCAAAGATATTGATTGCTACGTTTAAGATTTACATACGCTTTCGTATTTTACAATGCTCCATCTTCACACATATGTGATCAATTATACATTCGGCCTGATGTTGATTCCTCTTCGTTTGACATGAAGGTTGATATATTATCTCGTATGCTGATTTGGACAATGTGTACTTTACTAGATGGCATTTCGTAATATATATTACGTTTAACATTTGTAAACAGAGACCATAACTATAAGATAAACAACCGTTAAAGCATATTATTGCTCAATAACTGCCACTTTATTTTTCCTGGGCTTAATTGCATATGGTTTTGTATATTTGTACATGCGTATAAATCGTAACGAATCACCTATCTCACTTACACAGTGCACGCCAATTTACGAAAGACATTTCCACTTGGTTTCAAAGGATATGAATATGAACCAGATGTTACCACGGCAAGACGGTTAAAACGAAGAAGATTAGATTAAAATGTATTGAAAACTACGTCTGTTGACCATAGTCCAGAAAGTACAAGCATTGATAAGAACGTTCAAAGTACATCTGTAAAATATTGAATTTCCTTAAAATAGATCTAATTTTTTAACAACATAATTTACCAAGTAGACATATGAAAAATACATTAACGTTAAATTCAGGTGCTTCAAAACCCTGAGTATGACTCATATGTGGTGTTTTTCATTTCGCAGGACCCCCTTAACAGATCTTGCAGGTTGAAGAGTTTTCACAAGCATGAAACCTTTTCAAATGTTTTAAGGAAGACAAAGGAAACAGGTGATGATCACATCCCTGTTTGACTTCCATAGCGACATAAACAACTGGCAGCATCTTTCAAATACATGACCAATATGTTGCATTTGGCAGTGACTTTGTTGAGTTAACTTTTAAGCGTTATCGCGAGCACCGATATACCAGCTAAATAACGTGTATACATTTCAATGCTTGCTGAGTGTTACGAACTAAAATGAGAACTCTGTGTCTGTGTAATCGCAGCTCATAAGTTAGGCAAGAAAAATAGATGATGAATGTCAAAAGAATATCACTGGCTTTCAGATATGAAACATTAAGTGATATCGGCAGAATAACACATTGTTAAAAATGCATGAAGAATTCTCCTTTTAATGGAG
The DNA here is from genome assembly GCF_022045235.1 of Haliotis cracherodii. NCBI lineage: Eukaryota > Metazoa > Mollusca > Gastropoda > Lepetellida > Haliotidae > Haliotis > Haliotis cracherodii. The sequence continues at coordinate 6,680,792 of NW_027266276.1, forward strand.
AGAAGAACTTATTCTTTCATTTACAAAGATAGGCACACCTGCACGCACACGCACATATATAAAGGGGTCAATAATAAGATTGTGTAAATGTAAGAATACAGCCGTGTTGACGTAGTGGTACAAAAACACTAAGTACGTGTATCAGGGGGCAAAAGTATCCAGTCGCCTTATGCCCCTTCATCGTCATCACTGTGCAGATTTGCGTCCCTAGGCGTGTAAGAAACCACTTATCTTGGGTCCGAATCCCAAATTCAATCTGATTCTGTATCTAGATTTGTCAGCACCATACCGTCCTCGTGGGTTTTACCAAAGTGGTAAACCAATAAGGTCCCTATAGCGTCAGTCTTTCCTCCGGCATCAAGCTTGTAGGTTTAAATATAACTGAAATACTGTTCAAAGTGGCGCTAAAGCACTCTCACTCAGTAAGTGTTGCCTTCGAAAGGCGAACAACAACCAAGACGAATCGATTAAGTTGAACACAATGGTTACAGAGTTCGCACACGCTCTCTATAGGCTGACAGTTTGATCAAGGTAACAACATTCAAGGCCTCAGTAAAACATTAAAAAAGTTTTTTAGTAGACATGTGGATGACAAGACCACATTAGAGGTAAACGTAACAAAAATATTTCTGATGCTATTTTGACTTGTACCATGTGTTCATGTGTGTTTTAGGTGAACATTTGTCTTGCCTTTGCGTGTGTTTGGGACGTGCCACCGGTGTGGCAGGATGCGCGCACCTTTCGCGAACACCTGGTATCATCGCTCTTTGATAGTCATTCATGAACACATGCTCTTGAAATAATTGGAATCGCTTAAAACCAGAAGTTTCATGTGATTATAGAATTGATTTTGTCACTTTTATTTATATAGAAACAAAAATCGTGAGTTAAAACTGAGGTTAAAACAAGAAGTCGTATGGACAGGAACAGACAAGTATGGTTACTATTCAGCAACATTCATTTTTCTCCAGGAGCTTCTTCATGTTTTGTAGCATCATGAGGATAATACACCTAGGTGTCCATTGAACAACCAGCAAATCTTTGGTGTATGTGAAAAATGTAAAACAAGAGCATGTGGGGAAAGGAACAGAGACGTAAAATTAATATTCACTTCTTTCATCTTCTCCCAGGGCTCTTATGGCAACAGAATGGGATTGATTGATAAGGTGTAGTTGGAAATTGCTCTTTCAAGGACAAGTCACTCTCCCACCATATTCAACGACACCGGCAGCAATTATGACGAAGATGACTCAGTAAATGAGGATACGGTGCAGAAAGATGGCTGATGGAGCTTCTGTTTGTGCATGACGCTAGACGAGTCCTCGGCCAGCTTGCATTATTGTATTTACTCTGTACTACAGAAAGGGGAGAGGTTAAACCGCTCATTGCCCCTGATGGAACAACTCTGTGTGGCAAACAGTAAAAGTGTATTGCTAGGCGTGCTTGCTTCTCTTCCGGAGTTTTTTCCTTTGTATCTTACGGGAGATCGCCTTTCATATTTCACGCACTTTTGTAATTGATCGCAAATAGTACAGAATCAATAAGATGTTAAGAATGGTGTTGGGAAGTCATATGCTCATCGTGATATGAATAATTGTACATTTAAACAAACGAAATTCATAATAAAAAATATTATTATCAATACATAACGACGACGATGATGATGATGATGATGATGATGGTGATGATGATGATGAATAATGATGATGATAGTAACAATCTCAAGCAATTCATGATTCAATAATTTCATAAGTAAACTCATGATTCTTCTTGCAGTCGATTCTATATTTCGTTTCATAAGTATGATAAGAAATATATTATAAGGTTAAGACATGAATACATCAGCCCTGTGAGTGTGGCAAACACCATTATTGATACTGTTTACCTTTAAGTTTATATTATGTCTCAGCAATATAAACTGTATATAATATAAAAAAAGGTGGGCCCATGTAGCGGCCTATTGAGATGATCTTCCGCCTTGAAATTATTGCTGGATTATTGCGGCATAAAACCATACCCACTCACTAAGATGATCTCATGAAACTGTTAACAGAGACGGGGACATAGATCTCAATCTCTTTCACGTTACATATATCTCAATCTTAACCGTCAGCTGTGTGGGGTATCGAGGGATGACGAAGTAGAAGCACTTCTGTCTTAAGGAGACACACTAGAAAATAAAAGTGTGTCTAGTTTTATTGTCAGTTAATGTGATTACTTTGCATATTGTAATTGGAATTGAAATGTATCTACAAAGTAACGTTCATTATATTCCCAATAAATAACATAAACATCACAGTTATTACACTGGCTCTCATTCTGAAGTAGACGCCTCATTTGCTCTTTCTTACAATAGAAGAAATTGTAAAGCTTAAGTCATTATATTTGTGTTATATATTTACAAAGTAAATGAAGTAGGCAGTTTCTGACAGACGCTTGAGAAGAAGCTTATTTAAGATTTATTGAAACATGCCTCTGACCTGCTTTAAACAGTCGTGTTTCTTAAGAACTCTTGATGTTACTGTTGTCCACGAACATCTGGCATCATTACTGTTGGTAGGCATTGGTATATCTGGTATAGCCTTACCTTCCTACAACGCCAGGCGTCCTACAGTTGGCATCATTGGTATACAACATACATGTGGTGTTAACATATCTTGTGTTAAGATGTTCGCATGATCATATGTCCTGGTGGGATTTTGACCAGTGAGTGTGTGAGAATCAGCAATGTTACAGCAATGAGTGAGTGAGTATGGTATTACACCGCTTTTAGCAATATTCCAGCAATATCACGGCGGGGGACACCAGAAATGGGCTTCACACATTGTACCCATGTCGGGAATCGAACCCGTGTCTTCTGCGTGACTATCGAACGCTTTAACCACTAGGCTACCCGACCGCCCCTTACAGTAATGATCACCTTATGATCGTATGTCTGATCACCTCATGATCATATGTCTGATCACCTCATGATCATATGTCTGATCACCTTATGATCATATGTCTGATCACCTTATGATCATATGTCTGATCACCTGTATGATCATATGTCTGATCACCTTATGATCATATGTCTGATCACCTTATGATCATATGTCTGATCACCTGTATGATCATATGTCTGATCACCTGTATGATCATATGTCTGATCACCTATATGATCATATGTCTGATCACCTGTATGATCATATGTCTGATCACCTTATGATCATATGTCTGATCACCTTATGATCATATGTCTGATCACCTTATGATCATATGTCTGATCACCTTAGGATCATATGTCTGATCACCTTATGATCACATGTCTGATCACCTGTATGATCATATGTCTGATCACATACTATTGTTTACAACCTATCACATGTATGATATTGGTACATAATAACAGGGGGTTAATTGCTTCTGATGATAAACTGAGGCATGGTATCTCAGTGGGCTAGCACTATAAATCGGCATCAGTCCGGAATAGTACAAGCAGCCACACACACACGTTCATGCACGTCGCTATAGAAGTGCAATCACCTTTGACGCGACGTTAAACCCCATTTCGCCACACCGCTTCTGATAACATGTACCATGTGAATGTGTTATCCTGGCACATGATGTCTATTTAAACAACATACGTGGTATCGGCACCTGATTAAACATTTTTCCCTATTCATCACGTATATATTATTGGCATATAATAACATCCATCGGGAATTCATAATAATCCATAAGTGGCATATACAGGAGATTTCCTGAGTGATTTGGGGGTTTTCGCTTCACAAATGTGGCTTTTACATGATGATGATCATATACCTGTGTGTGTTGTCCGGGTGTGCACAATCCTGTACACAACTGTTAGTGGTAGTGCTTGCCTGTGCATGTGTTTGTGATGTGCGTGCCTTTGCATGTGTTTGTGATGTGCTTGCCGTTGCAGGTGTTTGTGATGTGCTTGCCTTTGCAGGTGTTTGTGATGTGCTTGCCTTTACATGTGTTTGCGATGTACATGCCTTTGCATGTGTTTGTGATGGGTGACACCGTTAGCTCACCTTTTCGCGAACACTAATTGATAGTCACAAGAACTATATATAGGATCTACTGGTCTACCTCTGTGCCCTGATTGATTGCCTTACATCGAACCCCGACTTCATACATAGTGTTGCTCATACTATCAAAAACACGTACTGTTTTAACTGGCCCAGATTCTATTACCTAGAGTGATCGGGTGAATATGGTTTCATGCTGCTTTTATCAGCATTCAAGCAATCACTAAAGTGTGTTTTCACACATAATACCCATGTGGGGAATCGAACTTGGCCTGCGGCTTGACGAGCCAACGCTATAACCACTAGGCCACCCAACCTGTCTTTAGAAGCCGGCGTGATATGAATGGTGCGTTGCGACGTAAAACAACAAATGAATAGCAATGCATTAGTATGCAAATATTCACTGTATGTAATCATAGCCAAACTTTGAGACATGTAAACAGTAATACCGTTGCATAACATGGAGTATAATTTCCTTCAACAAACAGATACCATTATGATCATTCTTAGATACAGCCATAACTATCATTATCACGCAACAAAATCATAAACATGAAATGTTAATAACAAAACAACAAAATATCGCTTCATCAAGAAAGATAAACCATCTCGAATAAGTTACATTTTAAATCCAAATCCGACACGAAGAACCGAGCAGTTTACTTACAGTTATAACAATAAACAACAATATGTTATAACATGACATAAGTCTCATATTGTAGCCCAGAGCATTGCAGCAAGAAAGAACATCTATTCATAATATTTTAATAAGGAAAGAGGCACGTAACCGGCCCACATGACATTAAGGTCTTCCACCACAAACACGTTCGGTAACAATGGGCACAGATACTTCAGAAACATTGATGTAACTTAAGGAAACTGTTACCTTTTTATCCGAGTTTGTGGAGCGCCGTGGATGCCAGTATCCATCCCACTAGCTGCGTATATACATCAGAGAAGTAGCGTACGTTCACACTCTAATACGAAAGGCCTGCGCGACCCATGCGATCCTGAACCACTCACTTGATCAATACAGGAGTGCTTCCTGCTACTGTCTCGAGATGCGGAACCTGATTACGCTCACGGTAAACATCATGGTCTCTGCTGCCGCTATGGTACAGATGCTACGTTCGGTTAAGGGATATCATGCCTCCGTATTGTTTGGTATTGCCTCACCTCCTTTCTACGTCCGTAACTCGTGCAGTACCTTTGCTTAGTTACTGTTCGCAGTGTTTGAACTTGTTTCACGGGATTCCAAGTGCAGTGTTAAGCATGTTTGTGTGTTCCTGTAATATTTATGACCTCGCGCTTTGAGTGTATTTTACAGGAACCCCTCCCATAGAAAGAAGGTTTTGGTGAATTCGGCACAATGGGAATCTTAGTGTGTGTGTGTGTGTGTGTGTGTGTGTGTGTGCATGCGTGTGTGTGTGTGTGGCTGATTGTACTAGTGCTGGCCCACTGGGATACCATGCCGCAGTTTAACATGAATGCCCCACTCAGACACAGTATACTCCCAGTCGACTAGTCCTTTTTTAAGAACCTTAATGCCGAGAGAAAGACAGGGTATTAACAAGTATCATCTTTTAACATCTTTTGGTATGAAGCGGACTGGGATCGAACACCGGACCTTCCGCTCTCCAGGCGGACACTCTACCAGTAGACCACGAACGCGGTCCCTTTGAGATGAAATTTCCTGTGGAATGTAGGAGTAGAGCTTTAAATGTGTTTTACGTGAGTTAGTGTTTTTTTATAGGATTAGATTTCAACGCTGTCATATTGAAGAAGATATCAACCTTTCCAACTTTGAACAAACGACAGGTTTATTACGTTTCTAGTTTAGTGTCAACACTTTAAAAAACCTCTGTTGTGAGAAGGGTATATTCACGATAGTAACTTCCTAAAAAAAATAATGATGAACTTAAACAACTTTCTTCGACGAGGAACAAAGCGAATCGGCTTCAAACGTTTTCCATTGAGGCGAATCAAACCCGGTTTTTGACGCAAGGAGCGGACGTTTCAACCACTAAGATATCTCATCCTAAACAGAAACAAAAGCTAAAATCAAATACCGTGTCTATTAAAAACGCGATCACGCCCTGCGTTAATATTTTGATATGTTGTTGTGGATGCGAGAGTGTGTCATAATTTCTTATTTTAGGGTTTTTTAAACTCTGATATATTTCGTTTGAATAATGATTGGACCAAATGTACCAGGCCTGCATAATCATGTTTTCGTATTTATGGTTTAAATCATTTTCATTTTTAAAAAACACATGGCTAACATTCAACAGAAAATGAATATGCGACATCATATACGTCTTCCCACTCAATTTTTCCACTGAGCTTCTCTGCATTTGGCCCAATGTCGTAGTTCCTCTAATTTGCGTCGTCCTCTTTCAAGCATTGTTTGTTGTTCAACGCCGGTCTCAGCAACATTTCAGCTTTATGACGGCGGTTTGTAAATACTCGAGTCTGGACCAGACAATCCAGCAATTGATTTCATGAGCATCGATCTGGGCAGTTGGGATACGATGACATGCATCAACCAAGTCAGTGAGTCTGACCACCTGATTCGGTTAGTCGCCTCTTACGACAAGCAAAGTTGCTGAAGATCTATTCTACCCCGAATCTTCACAGGGCATTTTGAAAAGCTCCTAAAAAGTCAACAACCAAACAAATGAGTAGTTCAGATAGATTATGTTTATTTTGGGCCTTTATGACTTATACGGATAGACAACAGATCTTCACAGGTTCTTCCTTTAAGCGCTAGATTTACTGAGCGGGATTGCAATACACCTTTATCATTTATTCAGAAAACGTTCTCGCTAATAAATAAGCATGGGACTTCAAATTTAAGTATGATCGCTACACATACAATGACGTAGTTTAACAAATACGTTTTGTCTTGTCCAATAACGTCGCACTCATTAACATACCAGCTGGATGACGGCGGTCTGTAAATAACTGCGTAATCTGGTAATTGATTTATTGACCTTCGATCCATACAATTGGGATACATTACTTGCAATTAACCAAGTCAGCAAGCCTAACCACCATTCAGTCGGCTCTTACGACAAGCATGGGTTGCTGGAGACCTATACTCTCACCTTACATCACGATTACTTATTTACCCTTTTCGCGAACACCCGGTGTCATCACTTATTTTCAGTGATCCATTCATAAAATTTTCACTGCTATTTTGCGTTTTACGCCCAAAGGAATCGATTACGGCAGTTAATCGAGACTGGTTATCCGCTGGCGTTTACCCTCATCCCGACAGGTTTTGCTAAACCAGAGCGAGCACTTTTTACATGAGCATCGGTATTATGTGAGGAATACATGGATACTGACATATATTAGTGAGTGAGTGAGTTGGGTTTAAGGCCGCTTTTTACAGTATTCCAGTTATATTGCGGCGTGTCAGCTTAATGTGGGAGGAAAGCCCGAAGTGATGCAGGTCTCAGACGTTTACACTTCGGTGAAACCCATGAGCACGGGTATGGTGCTGACAAACCTAGAAACATAATCGGGGCGAACCGGGATTCGAACCCACAATCATAGGTTTCTGGCGTACCCGAGGGACGCAACTATGCACAGCGAATCGCGGCGCCTAAGACGACTGGGCCATCCGTGCCCCCTGACATATATAACATGTATGCTAATAACAACATGCAATCATCTGCTTCAGCATCTGCATCCTCTTAAGAAATCAATATTGCTTTGAGGCATTACTAGGTCGCAATATACATGTACGTATATGCACTCACGTTCGAGACAACTTGTCGATACTAGGAGAACACGTTTATTTCCCAACACTAATGATTAACACTGCGTGAATATCAACACTGCAACTGTATGTCATCAAAGGAACGAACTGCTTCAACTCAGTGTCTAGGTACGGTGATATTATCAAAGTAGGCAGACATGACATGGCATTTACAAATATACCCAGTCCCCTGTGTGACTAGTCCCGAGTTTAATAAACAGTAGCAACAATGCCTTAAGTACATATGTACATTTAACAATGAACCAACTGCCATGAGTGGGAGGCGATCGAGCGCGTGACGGCTGTCGTGATTCTAGTTACCGAAAGTGGGTAGTTCTGCTTGTACATGTTGTATTGATGGCCTGTCTAGAAATATTGTGGGAAACGTGTTTTCATTAGCTGTTGAAGATGTGAGTCATGGCCATTTGATGTCGCAAAACGAAATTATATAGCAGTCAACATCACGAACGGACACAGACGGAGGTGGTGATAGATGTTTTATGTATCAAATTATGAACACAAGCTGTAGTACAGGACTGAACAGTCACGTAAAAGACTCGTCAATTAATACGAGCGCGTTCGTGCATGAAATAGTTTCAAGCGCTCACTATTTTATCAATTATTCTTTTTAAATAATATTATTATATATTTTGTCTTTAAAAGGCATTTAGAAGTAATACACATAAGGAAGAGAATTTATGGATGTCAACTTCTTTATTATGAGGAACACAACGTTTCGGAGTATATGCTTACTCCTTCATCAGGTGAATGAATGAATGAATGATATGAGACAGAGAGCATATATATATTTTCACGTAAGAACAACAAAAGTCATAATATAACATAAGATCCCTAGTTAAGTTTCCAGCTTTTGTTATCTTATTACTTTTGTTGTTATTACGTTTAAATATATATTCTCTCTGACTCATGGCATTCATTCACCTGATGAGGTTCGAGATCATTCTGAATTAAACAGATTTTAAAAAATTCACAGTAAGCTTGTACCTCATAGACTGTGGAATATGTGTATTTTGTACAATATACCAATAGATCTATGTATGCACTTGTGAAGCTAGGAACACTACCAATAACACCTGGACAGTGTTTAATGTGTGATGACGAGTGCGATGACATAATAAAGCTCCAACTGCTATGTTGTACAGCTTTAATTGAGGCAAGGAACACCCTCTATGAGCATCTATTCGACACTTTAAACCTCGAACAATACATGTGTATTGAGGGCTGTGCGGATGACGAAGTATAACTTGTGACATTACTAGGTGGTATAACCCCTGTTGTAGAGGATATGAGCCTTGACAGCTGGGCTGAATTCATATCTTCTGTTTCACGAGATATAAGCTCCTGGAACCTGCGATCAATGATCTATCTATAGACAGTATATCTCATACCAGGACCACGACATGTAAATATTCAGTATTGCCAATTTCTCTGCATAATGTTCTTGTAAATATGCTGTGTTAACATGATTCCAAATGTATATCACTCTCCGAAATTACTGGAGGAAATAAAGATCATTCATTCATTCATTCATTCATTCATTCATTCATTCTATGTACACGTAAGAACAACAAAAGTCATAATATAACATAAGATCCCTTGTTAAGTTTCCACCTTTCGTTATTTTATTACTTTTGTTGTTCTTACGTTTACATATATATGCTCTCTGCCTCACGGCATTCATTCACCTGATGAAGGAGTAATCATATACTCCGAAACGTTGTGTTCCTCATAATAAAGAAGTTGACAAGCATAAATTCTCTTCCGTATTATATATTTTGAATTAATTTTTATTTATATTTGCATTTTATATCATTTCATTTGTGATTGTTTTAGTTATGTAGGAAATGCCTCTAGCTCTAATATAATTCAAAATAGGTACACAAAGTTCCCTTATTTCAAGATACGTGTAAGTAATATAGCCATTAAAAAAAACGTCAACATAACTGATATTCACAGAAAAAAAGTCTAAGCAACAAGTTTTAAATGCATATGCACCTGTACAGTCTAAACAAGTTTGTTCAGTAGCTGTAAGTGATGTACAGTAAACTACGGTTATAACGAACTCAAAGGGACCAGTAATTTTAGTTCGTTATAACCGTAGTTCGTTATAAGCAGATATACAACATAACTACAGCAAATAGTCGGGACCAAAAAATAAGTTCGTTATATCCGTCAGTTCGTTATAAGCGTGTTCGTTATAACCGTAGTTTACTGTATATTGAACATGGACAGAGCAACGAAATCTTGGGGAAACAGAAACAATAAACGCATCATGCGAAGGTCTACATGTTTGGTAGATGGTTTACGTTTAAATAGAACTTACATCTTTAAGTATAAACATTGTTATGCTGACCCATGTCATCATCTGAAGTCTTCTTCACTTTCATCTCGTAAAACAAACAGCAGGTTACGTTCTGGAATGTTATTGCCTCGTCTTTAGGGAAATCCTTCTGTTGTCTCCACACACTGTTAACTGATTGTCATCTCAGCGGACAAAGTGTCAACAGCTCAGAAATATATCCAACTTTTTTATCGACCATCATCAGGCTTTTAGAAAAAGTTTATCACAAGGCGTTCGGTTGTGCTTAGACATTTAATGAAGAAAACAAAGTTTTGATTGTAAGTTATTTCCATATTGATCGACCCGTGAAGGTCCTGGATAGAATAGGTCTTCAGCAACCAATGCTTGTCGCAAAAGGCGACTGTGCTTGTCGTAAGAGGCGACTAACGGGATCGGGTGGTCGGCCTCGCTGACTTTGACATCATGGGAATCGATCCAACCAAGTGGGATACGATGACATGCATCAACTGCCCAGACTCGATTATTTACAGACCGCTGTCATATAGCTGGAATATAACTGAGTGCGGCGTTGAACAACAAACATCCACTCTGATCGGTGATCATGGAATGGAACTTCCATGAACTCAGATTGTAATCAACCGATATAAGATCTGTACGAAACTTTGATACAATGAGATAAACTTGCGGAAGACGCCTGGGTAAAAGTAAGACAGACGCCTTATTTCAGGGAAAACTTCCCCCGAGCCAGACGAGGATGTTATTGATGAAGTATACTTTAATGAATAAGACACACCGCCGTGGGAACGGAACAAGAGACTCTCTAGAACAGTCATCACGGAGACTAGATAACGAGACGTCTCAAGTTGTGATGTTGTATAGTGTTGCCTCAAATAGATGAACACACTCTGTTACGGCAGCTGTGCGGTATATATTTGAAACATGGGGCTCTGGACAACAGATTGTCTCTAAACTATGGCAGACTGTGGGACAATGTGTCAAAATTATATGACGTCATGTTGATTTGGCGTCATAAGACATGACTTCGTGACGTCGACATGTCGTTGTTTCCATTTCATTCTTGACGTTCAAGGTAAAAAGGAATGAGTGACAGGAATAAATTCTCAAACTGAAGACTTGGCACAAACCAGAAGAATGATTATGTAAGGTCAAGGTAACATTGAACAAGCTATATGAATATCGTATCAAAGAGGTGAGGTGAAATGGAGTTTAACGTCGCGTTCAAGATTATTGCAGTTATATAACGACATGCATGGATGCATGCATTTGAATGTCTGTTTGTACTGGTCCGTACAGACGCCGGTTTCATAGTGTTCGTACATAGTTTAACAGTTTAAAATAAATACCCAATTCAAACACAGTATACTGACACCGAGCCGACCAGTCGCTTTGTATCCCCTTAAAGGCCGAGCGACAGGCAGGGTAACAACAAGTACCATATGATTACGTCTTTTGGTATAGTCTCGCCCAGGGGATCGAACCACCGACATTCTGCTCTCCCACCAGACGCTCTATCTCCAACTCGAGGGAGAAATTATCAAAGAGAAAATGGATTAACAGGTGATAGAACCACAATGTAGAAGTAAAATTGTACTAGAGACAGGAAAGCAAAGTCAAGTTCAAATGTAATAACCGAGGGGACTGCAGGGCAAATTAAGTTGAACAAGTGATATGAATAACTTGTCACCGTGAAAAATCAAACGAGTTAGAGGAGACAATGTTGGAGGGATCAGAAGGTAACGAGACATGACATACGACGAGCGAAAACCTTACGCAAGAGACATTGAAAGATAGAAAAAAATGAAACAACGGAGAGTGGAGAGAGAAAGTAAAGAGGCCGGCGGATGAGGCGCGGACTTTAAGGAATATTCAACATGATAATGCGCATCAACATCACATTTAGCCAACGCGGCATGTGCGTTATGGCCCTGGTGGTTCCCGATCAATGACACCGTAATGAATGTCAACTGTGTATGACAGGAAATACGAACCCTGAATACTGTACGTGGCCTTACTAAATCAGCGGAATGTCTGAAAAGGCACTTACTCAATAATCTCCTAAATGGATCTAAAATCTAAAAATGCACTTAATATAGTCCCAAATGATGTTGACGTCTAACAGTGTGACGAGCTTGAATTAGTTATCAATATATTGGTAGCAAAGCATGTGGCTGTGATGGTCTCATAACATGAGTGGGCGATAGAGGGACGGCCTGATATTCTAGTGCTTTCCGTGACCACTTTTGATCCAGTACCTTGACGAGAGTGACATTTCGGCAAATCTGACAAACTCTTGTCATTAAGAGAGCATGTGTAACCGCACTTGGTTTAAGGACTACGGTGTTGAAATGGTATCTCAGCATCAGGTCATTTGACATGGAGATACGTGTTGCATGGACAAGTAGAGCATATGACATCGCAGAGTGAGGAGACTGGTAATGTCATCATTTAAATGTCAGTGATGGGGGGCAGGAGAAAATGAGGGGATGGTCAGACAGATTTGTATTGTACAGCAGAAGCAGACAGGGTCAGCATCAATGGTCATCACTAGAGTTGCTGTGTTTTCTTGCGAATATGAATGTCCCTATTACATTGTGGCAGTCGGGTGGTATAGTGGTTAAAGCGTTCGCTCGTCACGCCGATGTTCGAGTCACCAGACTGGATCAACGTGTAACACCTGTGGTGGAATATGTACAAAAGCGGCGTAAAATCATATGTCACATACTGAAAGTTGTATGTAAAGTTTGTTATAGTACAACGTCAGGCAAACTAGTGGTTGATAGCGTGATCGACGTCAACTTGACATTAGGAATGAAGAAAGATATACTGAGTGTGTAAATTACTTGGGAAGTAAAGCCGCTGTTAACGGGCTCCAGGAATGAAGAAAGATATACCGAGTGTGTAAATTACTTGGGAAGTAAAGCCGCTGTTAACGGGCTCCAGGAATGAAGAAAGATATACCGAGTGTGTAAGTCACTTGGGATGTAAAGTCGCTGTTAACGGGCTCTGGGAATGAAGAAAGATACTGAGTGTTTAAGTCAATTGGGATGTAAAGCTGCTGTTAACGGGCTCCAGGAATGAAGAAAGATATACCGAGTGTGTAAGTCACTTGGGATGTAAAGTCGCTGTTAACGGGCTCTGGGAATGAAGAAAGATACTGAGTGTTTAAGTCAATTGGGATGTAAAGCCGCTGTTAACGGGCTCCAGGAATGAAGAAAGATATACCGAGTGTGTAAGTCACTTGGGATGTAAAGTCGCTGTTAACGGGCTCTGGGAATGAAGAAAGATACTGAGTGTGTAAGTCACTTGGGATGTAAAGCCGCTGTTAACGGGCTTCCGCCATATCATGTAAAGGGATGGACAAAGTACAGCGTGAGCAAGAGGGGTAATAGTTTGAAATGATGTGGGAAATGATGGAGAGAGGAGAGAGAGAGAGAGAGGAGAGAGAAATAGGGAGAGAGAGGGGAGAGAGAGATAGGGAGAGAGAGGAGAGAGAGAGGAGAGAGAGATAGGGAGAGAGAGTTGAGAGAAGGATAGGGAGAGAGGAGAGAGAGAGAGGAAAGAGATAAGGAGATAGGGAGAGAGAGATAGCGAGAGAGAGGGGAGAGAGAGGAGAGAGAGATAGGGAGAGAGATAGGGAGAGAGAGAGAGGAGAGAGATAGGGAAAGAGAGGGGAGAGAGAGATAGTGAGAGAGAGAGAGGAGAGATAGATAGGGAGAGAGAGAAGAGAGATAGGGGGGGAGAGAGAGAGAGAGGAGAGAGAGATAGGGAGAGATAGAGAGAGAGAGGAGAGAGATAGGGAGAGAGAGCGAGAGGAGAGAGATAGGGAGAGAGAGGGGACAGAGAGGGGACAGAGAGATAGGGAGAGAGAGAGGGGAGAGATAGGGTGAAAGAGGGGAGAGAGAGGGGAGAGAGGGAGAGAGAGAGAGAGGGAGAGAGAGAGAGGGAAGAGAGAGAGAGAGAGAGAGAGAGAGAGAGAGAGAGAGAGAGAGAGAGAGAGAGAGAGAGAGAGAGAGTGCGGGGTCCTACATTCAGTAACTGTGTAGCCCTTCTGGTACACAATCACAGTTCCAGCAACAGCTTGTTTCCCCACTTACCTTCAGTGTCGGAATGTCAATGGCTGGTCCCTACTTAGCTTGAGTACTTCATTAACACATTTACAGTTGTGGTGGACACGGTGCACATGCAGCACAAATAACTAATTGAATCATCGCAAATTACTTGGTTTTGACACACGGTACACCTCGGAATACCTGTGCAAGAAGCATGACGATGGGCAACGTTAATAAGTAAGACTTTTGAAAGCCTACATTAACAAGTGTCCTATTCTGTGTACGTTGGTGAAGCCCATGTTAGGACTCGTGTAAACGATGTTGGTTATGACAGATTAGTTACACTGGTTTTATTAAAGTCTTTGATAGGCATTTAGAAGTTGGAAGAACTTATTTGGTTGGAGTCAGAGGTGATGTGAGGTCAGCTGAAGTAACATTCCTTGTTTTATGACTTAATGCCAAGAGCCAAGCAGGGAACAAAAAATGTCATCTTTTAACGTCTTTTAGTATGGCATGGCCAGGGATCGAACCGCAGACCTACCACTCTCCGGGCGGAATTTCTATCCACTTGACCAAGGATTCGACTGGGCTCAACTCAGATAAATGTGACCAATGACATGTTTATTTCTTCGGTAGGTAATTAATCACTCTGAGTAATTGATAAAACATAGCCAGACCAGTCCACACTATTTACAAACGTCTCTAACATTGATCAATATATCGTAATTTATTTGTCTCATTTTCTTGGATCAGTGTACATTTTATTTGGAATTTCATTTGGAATTTAGAATCCGTTGACTTGCCTTTCAAACAGCATGATTAACAACCACCGGATCCAAAGAACCAAATCCCAATATCAATAAATTAAACGTTAATAAAGGTACACCCATTAGCCAGGCTTATAGGGACTTACAGGTGCAAATGTCATGTCGTCTTAATTAACGATTCGTAAACTTCGTGCGAGGGATTAGTATCAATTAGTTTCTATCTAACTTTGTGGGTATAATGTAATCACCTCAGTAACCGGTGGCGACCAGGACCAAACTCACAATCCTTGACCTCTGTGTTTGTAGTTCTCGCGAGAAATGAAATTGAAAAACTGACTGAAACAGGTGTGTGCCTGGTTACACAACGTCAGATCTACACTTCACGTCTACATCCCATAAACATTTCATTTTTCATATGTGCAACATGTTTTCTCACATCGAGAACATTCTAAGGGATTATCATGACTCAGTTGTCAAAAATCTCCCCAAAGATTTGTTTGCGATAATTTCGTTTTGATTACTGTCGTGAAACTTTACAAGAAAATATATTATCTTATTTTGCTGTTGAATAAATACATATTTTCTATCATTTTTAATGAAGGTATTTTTTCTAAATCATAATGTAATAATGTTATGATTGCATTTTTTAACAATATGATAACACGCTATTGTATAAGGTGAATTCGGCTTCTCTTTCTTCTCATTATAAGACAGCGTCGTAACGTCTACGGATGGCGTGCGAGTAAAATACAACTCTGGAAAAAACTAAAAGGCAAGAGAAAATGTCACACGTAATTTTTAACACAATAAAACAAACTTGCTTAGTGGTTGAAATATTCCCCAGGAAATGCCTATGGTCGTGCGACGTGATGAAATTCTCTCAATAGTTGCAAGTCTTAAATTTCAATTTCCGCAAATCCCTGACAAAGATCAATACCACAGTACATCGTCAGACGTTTCATTTACACCATGGTCGTCTAGGATAGTAATCTGTACCACTTGGAACCTTTATTGAATAATTAACGGTAATGTCTCTGTCAGCCTGGCATGACCAGATTGCATGTTTCATGCTGCCACGACCCCAAATTTGGACCTTTTGTTCACCCGTAACAAATTAAGCTTGTGCGTTCTTTGCATTGGAAAGCAAGTTCTGCTAGAGATGTAACGTATGTTCGCGGTGGGTAATGACTTGTACTGACCGACCCTTCTCACGCAGCGTCTACCCTCTGCTGATGTGTTGGTTATCCAAAAGCCAGATGAAATGGTAAATGAGCCGTTTTCAGAACAAACAGACAAATGTGTAGAATCTTTAACCCGGAGGAAGGGGGACTCCTTCTCCTCGACTACAGGAAATATTTGACCCAGTGAAACTGCAATGTGGAATCCATATGATTCAGTGAGTAAATATTTTCTGATTTGTATGTTTTCCTTCATGCTTCCACAACACTTACAGGGACGGACCATTTTGATTTTGGAATTTCGAAAGGTCACATTAATAAGTGTTCTATTCTACATGTAAATTGGCGTTGCCCAAATTCCTGAGGTTGCAACCAACCCCTGTTGAATGTATGCATAATTACCATTGTTGGTTATAACAAATTAACAAAAATAACTGGGTTAACTGGCTCCACTCAGAGGTGAGGTGAGGTGAAATGGGGTTTAACGGCTCGTTCAAGATTATTGCACATATATAACGACGTGTGTGTTTGGGGGAGGTTGGATATTGTTTGAAAAAAAAATGAGAAAAGAATTGTACATCTTGAAATAGTAACCGAAAATATTATTCTGTAATGAGCGAAGATCAAGAAGCATTCACATAAACATGTTTAATCTGCACGGATTATCATCATCACCATCACCATCATCATCATCATCATCTAGATAATGAGTGAGGGAAGTAATGTATTGCCTCGTTGAACAGTAAGTACTTCAGTTAAATGACGCAGTGCCGGGTTGTTGTGGGAGGAAAGCCCAACATTGAGTGAGTGAGTTTGATTTTACGCCGCCGATTTGTAGCAATATTCCAGCAATACCACGTCCGGGACACCAGAAATACGCTTCACGCATTGTACCCATGCCGGGAATCGAACCCGGGTTTTCGGCGTGACGAGCGAACGCTTTAACCACTAGACTACCCGACCGCCACTGTGATAGAGGTTGATACCACCTTATCAAAACACACGATGCACCATGATCAATGACTGATCTATTCAGAGCTTCCAGATGACAGATGCTTTACGCCTCTGCTAGGAGATGGAGAACAAACACATGGCATTCAAATGGTAATTACCTGTGAATAGACTGTTGTTCGTAAAAACTCCGTGTGTATAATACATACGGCTCAAGAGTCCGGAAATAAAACCATAATTATTAATCAAACATTTAGTGGATCAATAAACACTGGATAAAACACGAATGTGACATAAGGGTGCCATGTATTCTTACAATTCAGATAGAATAACAAGATAATTTCACATAAACTAAATTCAACATCAGTGGTTATTCATAAACTTTCCGTTATCTTACAATTGCCAGTTTCCTGACGAGCCTTGACGTGACGTGACGTGACGTGACGTGACGCGAAGCTGATCGAATAAATCGTTCATTATACCACACCTACCCGCAAGAGAGGATTATTACTACCCTGCCGACATAACAGACTATCAAAACACTGTTTCATTTCCCTGCAAAGTGCATCTTCAAGCGCAATTGTACATGGTAAATAGCTATCACACAGTCGGGGTACATGTCGGCTACATTTAAGACCAGCATTACACGCAAACTATGACTATTTCCAACAATGCGAACGCCCAGCACACCGTTGTTTATGGAGGCTGCTAATATAATGACGATCTAAAGAACTGTCGTTGGTCTGCGGCAGGGCTGTACTCTGATAAGGGTGTAATTATCGGCAGATGACTACAGGCTAACGGCTCTTTGCGCTCAGGACGTGTGGGGTAATTAGCCCAAACCGATACACTAGACATCTACCTCGCGACATGAACGCTATCAGATATTCGGAACCTTGAGTGAATTATGGATTAAAGGGCGGTTGTAGATACTGGGCGGATCGGCAGTGATGATGCACAAGCTTTGTCTGTGGTTGAAGTAGGTACGACCGTTAATAATGCGTTGTGTGTCTTCATTCAGCAATGTTTGGGTTACGCGAACAACCTATGAACGAAGTACATCATTAACTAGCTATGTTTCCACTTGTCCCACCTTGGTAAAACGGAAATGTATTCACACGGAGAAAAATCCTCCAAGACTGTTAATAATGTGTCAAATTCAAAAGTATTTAGTTTACTCGAAATGTATAGTGAGTGAATTTAATCTTACGCCGTTTTTAGCAATATTCCAGCAATATCACGGCGGGGGACACCAGAAATGGGCTTCACACATTGTACCCATGTTGGGAATCGAACCCGGGTCTTCGGGGTGACGAGCGAACGCTTTAACCACTAAGCTACCCGACAGCCCCTCGAAATGTATATGAACGAAGCACGTCATCATTAAATGGTCATGTTTATTTTGTCCCAACTGTATTATTCAAATGGAAATGGTATGAACACGCAGAAAAGTCAACTGAGACAAATCTACATTTAATCAAAGGCTCGTGTGGCATCATGCGCTATCCAATTTCGCGAGCCAGCTTCCAGGAATCTGATAAAATTCGGATTACCAGTTAATTTAAATATATTTTATTGGACCAATATACAATTCTAATAAATAAGTTTGCATATTATACAATCATGATAATATAGCTGGAGAACACGATGTGTTAATAATTCTAATTCTAATTCTAATTTTAAATACACTACCGGGCAAAAGGAAGTCAACTCCCTAGTTTGATGGTTGCTAGCTTTGAACAAACAAGAAATGGTTATTCCACGTGGTGTATCATATGATATGGTCGTGGTTTGGACCTAAGTTTGTAATGTTTCGTCAAATGATTTCAGTCAAGTAACGATATAATAACATCTGTTAATTTTTTGTAAAATCCAGTTTTCAAATGAATGCTTTCTTTTGCCCGGTCGATTATATTTGTTCATCTTAGAAAGAAATATTTTGTTGCAAGTGATCTTTGTTTCAATGTACATAATCGAACTCGGGCCTTCACTGTGTCTAAGAAACGCTTTATCCACAAGACTACCCTACCGCCTCTCATATATATAATTCATAAGTACCTTCTTCATAGTAATCGCCAATAAATCGGGTTTTTCGGAATAACGGGATCAATCGAACTGAGCATCTTTGTTAAGAGAGGGATATGGTTACGTAACCTCATCTGATGTTATTGTACTAGTGCCATTTAATCAACGTACCGGCACATAAGAGTGAGAAGAGTATTCTCTGAGACGGCAACAGTGAGATCTTATCTAAATAATTCCACCTGGGTTCGTAGTAGAACAAAGGCCTTCATCAGGGAAGAAGACGAACAAAAACAAAACCCTTGTTTATTATTATTTCTGCTCGAGTTGAGAGAGGTGTAGCAGCCTCAAGAACCCCAGAATGACTTCAGAACAAAGCAATTAATAACTGCGTCCAACCACCCACTGTGTTACCCTACTTGAACGAGATACACTGACCGGGTTATATGAACTTAGCTGAAAACATGGGTCCAAACATACTTACTCTGACCTGTGCAACAGATATGTAAGGCGGAGATGCCGACATAAGAAGACGCTGTGGTCAATGTCAGTTAAGGATCTTCTGTTGATTTATGTTCTGCATTTAACGAACACCCATGCAGTTAATATCCGTTGGCGAGGGTGTATTTGTGTTGGAAGGAGATATTCGGTCACTGCTTCAAGACGTATAGTTTTGTTTCTGGAAATAAGAAGCCGAATACTATTTTCTCTATTCATTCTATCAGGATTCCAAGCATTTCCAGTGAATAATATTTTTTTCATTGAAATATATTTTTCAAAATAGATAAATAAATAAATTTAAAAGTGACAAAAAACACTTCCATCATCATGATAAGTATCGGCACGATTTTGACTATCATGAACATGTGTTTATGAACAACTATCAAATAGTGTTGACATCACCCGTTCGTGAAAAGGTGAGCGTATCCTGCCCACCTAATGCACCCGTCACAAACACATGCCAAGGTAACTAAAGTCAATCGTTCACCTGAAAAACACGGAACATATGATTTAAGTCAAAATAGGGAATAGCTTCTGAACATCATTTTTGTCACCGATGCGTCAAATTCGGAAATGTCCTCCACATGTCCACCATAAAACTTTTAAAAACTTCTACTGAAGCCTTTAACGCCTGAGACAGAAATCTTAGCAGACGGAGCATACATTCAAAAGAATCCCAAAGGACCATAATATTTCCGTGTCTAAACTCACAAGTTTTTGTGTGAAAACACGTAAAAATGATGAGCTATGTAATGATTTTAACGTTATTTTGACCAATCTGACGCAAACATTCTTCAGTGTCACGAAGGGATAATTGAGTGACACTTGCGAGGAATGGCAATTTTCCCAAGCTGGGCCCCCTTTAACCTCCATTGTGTAACACAAGGTAGTGATGTTGGATGTAATAGTGACAAGGGATGATTGATGACAAGCAGAGTTAATTACTTCATTACCTGGGGCTGGAGCACACGTACAAGATTCAACCTCCTTTACAATTTCAACACCCATAAACAAACAGCGTCAGTTCTTTGATGCAAATATTTTGTGACTGTGTATTCAAGCAATTTCAACCAAATTGACTTTCTTTTTAAATGTATACAGCTTGTTCTCCATCAACTGACGTCAGTGTCTTGCCGTGACTTCAACGCGATTAATGTTATAATTATGTTCATTTACAGTGAGTGGTGGCATTCGTCACCACTCGCCCCTTTCCGTAACCTGCAAGAAGACTCGTCCCCTTATCTATGAATGTTATGTGCGAAAATAGGACCAACCAATCAGCATACGCGTATTACTTCAAGCACTTTGGTCAAAGAATTCCTCAGAATAGTTTTGGATTGTGCATATGTCTTGCATTTAGATGGTCAGACCAGAGTCTTGAAGGTTTGATTGCCAGCATAGATAAAGGTAGTAAGGCCATTTCTGGTCCCCCCCCCCCCCCCCCCCCCCACCCCCACCCCACCCCCCTGCCGCCATAGTGCTGCATTGCTAAAAGCGGCGAGAAACCCAACTCACTCACTCACGACACAATGCGTGAGAGGGTTTGTTTTTACGCCGCTTTTAGCAATATTCCAGCAATATCACGGCGGGGGACATCAGAAATGGACTTCACACATTGTACCCATGTCGGGAATCGAATCCGGGTCTTCGGCGTGACGAGCGAACGCTTTAACCACTAGGCTACCCGACCGCCTCCACGACGCCATGAACTGTTGATGTTTGAGTTCATGAAGATTCGCTGTGTATGGTGTATACACATACTTCCGTGAATTCATTTTCAGATGTAGAATTTTCTTGACGTAAACTACAACCTCTAGAAGAAACGGATAGTAAATAGGAATAGAAAGTGTCTTTTAGCAATCAAATATATTGTATACGCTGATGAACCCTACAATATACACGAGGTAGACTTTCGATTGTGATGAGAACTGAAGGCTCTTACATTGTCATGAATCAGTCTGCATTCGTTCTACTTTAATGACGGATTCAACATTTATAAAGAACGATCTTCCAGACAGAATCAATTAAAAGTGTAATGACGTCTTCCCAAATTGCAATTCCTAAAACAATGACACCGTATAACCAGTCTCAACCCTCCGACGAAACAGATACCATTTGGCGTAAAGACAAAATAGCTGATAAATTCAGTTAATTGAGAATCAAAATTCAATTCATTAACTCCCATTATTCCATTGAATTGCAATGTCTACACATCCCCTAGATAGGCAATTAAGTGGACTAAGTATTTTCCCAGTCGTTCAATGGGTTTGTAAACAATCAATAATTCTTCCGGCAGCACACGTTTATAGGATGGGCCTTTCGTCGTTGTGATAAATCACCTTTCTTTTCTTTCCCAAACCACCAATCCATTACCCTAGGTTACTGGTTATTAATAATTAAAACAGACACTCCCATAGCGTCATTCCCAGTCAGTCAAACCGTGGACATGTCACGTGGGAGGCGAGTTTTTCGCCGACATATCCCGATGGCTTTCTGTATGGCGCCAAAGACCGTGATGTTATCCCTACTTTGTGGCGCCATACACCGTGATACTTTCCCTGGAAGTAATCTTGGAATAAAATATGTCCTTTAGCTGTATGGCCACCGACTTCCTCTAGCCACCTAGTAGCTTCATAAATGACACTCACAATTCCAACGTGCAAACGTGACCAAAATACAGTCCACAAGAGTGTTCAACTTTCCAATAGTCAACTTTCCCTTTGTGTCCAGCAAAGTTCCAGATCCAGCCTATGGTGTCTACATTTCAGAACTTGTGAGGTACATTCGTGCATGTTCTTTCGAAGGAGATTTCAAAGAACGTCACACTACTCTAATATTTGTTAGATCAAGGTTACAACATTCAAAGCTTCAGTAAAATTTTGAAAACGTTTTATGGTAGACATGTAGGGGACATTTAAAAAATGTCAAGAGCAATTCCCTATCTTATGCATCATATGTTCCGGTGGTTTTTTTTCAGGTGAACAATCCACTTTGATTGGCAAGTGTTTGTGACGGGTACCACGGGTGAGACAGGATACATTCACCTGGTGTCATCACTATTTGATAGTGATTCATAAACACATGCTCATGATATAGTTGGAATCGCAATTCTACACTCTTTTAGCAGAGATTTCGTATGAACATAGAAGGGGGTTTGTCGTTTATATTTTGATGATATCTCTTGACTTCGTTTTGGACCTTTGGGGATTCCGGGTAAGAATATTGGTCCAAAGCCACCTATGCCTGTCGTATGAGGAGGCTAAATAGAACAGCAAAAAAAATATTTTTTAAAAAATTACGAAATGAAGCTCTCTTTCTTAGACAGGGTGGTGGGGTAGCGGTGGTCCATTTGCACATTTGTGAAGTCCACTCCTGGTATATTTTGAGGGGAACTGCTTTAAACTGCTTGCTAACGTACGTAATCCTTCCGATGAAGTTAAACAATCAAGCGTATACAGGATTCCAAGAAACTCTCCGGGGTCAAGCCTGCAGAGTGCGATCTTAATGACCATCCATCTCTATCAGCAGCCTCTGTATACTATATATATATACTATATATACTAGTATATTGATATATCACCCACTTACTTTGTCAGTCATGTGACTGTAACAGTTATGTTCAGATTCACTTTTGAAACCTCGGGGTCCCCTGTGGTGGCACGTGGTCCTGTGCACAGGGAACAGGTCACAAATCTGGTGTAGCTTAGCAACGTTGGCCACGGAGAGTAGTTGATTGGGTGACCGCTTTCGACAGCTTGACTCCTGGGAACATCAAGGGCTTCGGTCCTACCCCATACTGAAGCACATGTAACGCAGGTGGTGTCTCCTCGGGCAAGTGATTTTGTTCGAAATATGTCTCTGTTCATCCAGCAGTGAATGATTACCCTGTATGGTTAGATGGTATATGTGACTGTTAACCTCGCGGCTCAAAGGCAACATGGGTTGTGTGGTCTCCCTAGGGAGCTGAGAATGAAAATCGAATGCAGGCTGATCCACTGACTGGGGTAATAATGTAGCGCTTTGAGCATGATTTCTGCTATGGATCTAATTATATTAAATTATAATTGTATTATTATCATTATTTGTATTATAAATAATAAATAAATGCACCAAAGACGGTTTTGGTGATCCTGGCACAGTCAGTCTGGTTCGGCTCATCATCAACTCTCTACACGCAGCCCAGACAGCAAATGGGACTTTCTCAGGAAGCGCTGCCCAGTCAAACCCACTCAGAACTTTTCGGAGAATGTGAAGACTCCCAACACTGCAGCATTCTGCATTACCCAGATTGTCAGTAGGGCTGTATTCCTGGCAACAAACCCGGGAACTCTCCAAATGTCAGTCAACAGATTGGGAGGTACCAAACGCAAGGCACCGAGAACGATGGGGAATCGGACGAGCGGGACATTTCGAAAGCGAGATTCGCATAATTGCCATGTTTTTTTCTGAATCTTGTCAATCACATTGTCAAAAAATACAGAAAATTCAATAATGTAAAGTTTTGATTCATTAGATTTATCAAAAGGACAAGATCAGGTTTGTTGGGCTGAATAGGTCTTAGGCTGTATGGGGCATTATAAAAGTATTTATCATTTTCCATGACGCCCTCTACATATTCTGGGTCGTACTATGGATGGACCTCTGTGTCACAACCACACGCATGGCGAAGACGGTAAAAAGGATCGAGCCACGCCTTCATGTCGCTAAAATACTGTGTTTGTGCCAAATCTGGGCATCAACTAACAATGTGCATTGCATAATCTACATTTTATATTTACATTTTTTATGCAAAATCACACATTGAGTGGGAAGTGACTGGTCCTGAGCAGCCAACAAAAAGCCTTCTGTTTCACTTTTCTGGCCAGCGGCTTCATCCAAGCCAAGGTACCAACCCTCTGTGGGGTAGCTGACCACAATACACTCGATAAACTCGATGCAGCTTTCGTTCAGATAGCCTCTCCTTGTAAAACTGAGTAAAACTGAGTATGGGGTGATTTGATATGACACTTCGCTTGGTTGACAATCATTCCCGTACCGTCAAGCAGTAACGAACCATCAACTTTCGATTGTCATTTGTGTTGTTGTATTTGTTAAGTGCTCTCGTTTCTTTCAGCATATCTAAGACAAATCTTCTTTTTTTTCAAATTTCATCCAGAGTGAGTGAGTGAGTTGGGTTTAACGCCGCTTTTAACATTATTTCAGTTATATCGCGGCGTGTCAGCTTAATGTGGGAGGAAAGCCCGAAGTGATGCAGGTCTCAGACGTTTTACCACTTCGGTGAAACCCACGAGCACGGGTATGGTGCTGACAAACCTAGAAACATAATCGGGGCGAACCGGGATTCGAACCCACAATCATAGGTTTCTGGCGTGTCCAGGGGACGCAACTCTGCACAGCGAATCTCGGCGCCTTAGACGACTAGGCCACCCGTGCCCCCACTTTCAACCAGAACAAACATTAATCTACGTGGTAGAATAGCATATTATGTGCCCACCATGGGATCCTGTCTTAGATTAGGAATACCGTGTGTGTTCCGCGTGAAGCACAATCTAGCTCGTGGGAAATGGACACTGCGTGATATCTGCCATACCTTGTTGCTTTAAATGATAGACCTGGTGGGTGGCTGCCCTCCATTTTCAAATAGTATGGGTTTCTGGAGAGAGGGAAGATCAGTACATTATCTTTATCAACATTAACATCGCCTTCATCGTTACCAAGGGCGGTCGGTAGCCTAGTGGTTAGAGCGTTAGCTCGTCACGCCGAAGACCCAGGTTCGATTCCCGACATGGGTGATATTGATAGAATTTTGCTAAAAGCGGCGTAAAACCATACTCACTCACCCACTCATCGTTACCATCATCATTATAGTCGTCATCATCATTATCATCGTCATTAATTTTCACACCGTCATCATCGTCTTGATGAACAGCATCTTCTGTATTATCAACCACACCGTCGTCATTAAAATCACCTTCTTTACCAGCAACATCATCGTCAACACCATCATCATAATCTTCATATCCTCATCAATATGGTGGGTATAAACATCATCATCATCATTATCATCGTCGTCATCAGCAACATGGTCAACATCATTTTCTTTATAACCTTTCCCAACATCGTCATCACTGACATCAACATGTACATTCCTTCATTATCATTATATGAACACATCATTTGGAAATGAGTATGATTAATTCGTTATACTCTGCGTCGCTATATAGCTTATTACACAGCTGCTTTCCATGATCTCATACTACAGTGGATGCATGTATGACAGTTATATTAGCCAGGTACACCAGTAGTTGATAACGTCATCAATGTCCCACACCGTCGGGGTACGATACTACACAATCAGCCAGCTCACAGAGCCTCACTTGATCCTCATTTTAGCCGGCTGTTACAGTTTGTAAATAATCGAATCAGACAAAAACGTGGTTGAAGTCACAAGCAACGTTCCGTTTCTTAAGCTTCTACGATACACGCAATAAGTCAAACTGACCACCCTGGCCTCACTTTAACCGCCTGTACAAATGTGATCTTGCATTCCTAGTTACCAATCACAAGACCTAATCACGTAACCTACATGTGCACAGTGTTCATTGTATTAATCCTTGATAAGTTTCAAACGTTGGGAAAAAAACAACATCAATCATTATTTCCCTGTTCCTGTGAATTATACGGATTTTTTTCTGTTGTGCCAAGTTGCAAGTTTCCCACTCTCATTACAGGCCGTTCCACATACCTTTGCACACGACCCATGCTTAACATCATAACTGCGTACAGTCTTCACACCAGAACATCACACCAGAGGTTGCTGCCAAGCTGCGCCCATATCAGCATTACGCCAGCTTCAGGAACCATAGCTGGAGTATAATACCTTGTATACATTCCACTCCAACACACACCCACGCCAAATTGAAGACGAAACAGCCTATCAATTTTGTATACGACTTGTCTGGTGATTAATCACCTTCAGATTAAAGAACCGTGATTCCATCTAGTCATATGCCCTTCTTATCGCTTACCGTCAATGTTCTCCCGGGACAGAATCAATTATATAGGAAGATTCTGCACATAGTGTTCTTAATTAAACCAAAAGCATGCAGAGCATTTATTCCTGTGGAGTTACGACGTTCAGCCTCTTAAATTAGGCCAACGGGGGCGGCGAGCCAGAGGAACGAACATCACGCAACTTTGGTCATATTTGCAAGATTGGAAACGTTTGGAAACAATGGTATTTTCCAAACGTTTCTCGGCTTGCAATCTAAATCTTTTGCCAGGAATAGCACTGTAACAATTGCTTGCATATGTTAGTTTGGGATAGGACGTGCGGGGATCAATGACTTTTGAGAACGATGATATAAATAAAACAAGAGTTTTATCGAAATACTTCATCTGCTATCTCTGTTTAATGGTGACAACTTGAAGAGATTGTTTCCCGATGGTGTAAAGTGGTGTGATGTTTAACGCCGTTTTTGGCAATACCCTTGAAAACACTGCTGGGGAGGACTGAAGTTGATGTCACACTTTGTACCCATGTGGGATTCGATCCCGGATCTTCGGCGTGAGACGAGAACGCTTTAATAACTTGGCTACACCACTGACCCACGGTGATGTAAATAAAAGCGACAAGACCCTTTCAATAACATCATACTAAATTATAAGTCCATTGTACGATTCCAACTATGTCATAATCAGGTGTTTATAGATCGCTATCAAATAGTGAAAAGTTGAGCGAAGCCTGACCATGGAGGAACCCATCACAAACACATGCATAGGCATGTCAAGTGTTCACTGAAACAAACACGGGAACATACGGTACACCGGGAATGGTTAAAACATGGAATTGCATTGGACATCCTTTTTTGTCACTGGTCAAATCTGGAAATGTCCTCCATATGCCTACCATAAAAGAAATGCAGATGAGCATTTACGTCTACGAAAAGTTGCGTTCCATCTACACAGTCTTATGCCATGCTTCTCGTGCTCATATGTAGGTTCTTGGTTTGCAGTTCTTGTATTTGGGTTCTTAGTTCTTGGAATGCATTACTGCATTGGTATTACCACTTTCATTGGGACCGCCTCCGTGGTCTAGTGGAGGAGCATCCGCCCGGAGAGCGAAAGGTCCGGGGTTCGATCCTCGGCCGCGTCATACCAAAAGACGTTCAAAGATGGTACTTGTTGTTACCCTGCCTGGCGGGGCTAAAACAAGGACTGGCCGGGTCGGAGTCAGTATATTGTGTCTGATTGGGGTATTCATGTTGAACTGCGGCATGGTATCTCAGTTAGCAAGCACTACAACTCGGTCCCGACGAGTACAAGCAGCCACACACACGCGCGCGCATACACGTCGCTATGTTAGTGCAATAATCTTGCACGGGACGTTAAAATTTCAATTTCAAATTCACCTCATCGCACCTTCTCGCAGCAGGAGTTCAGACATGAACCTATGGGTCAAATCATAACAGCTCCATCTCATATGCTAACACATCAATTGCTGACGTCTAGGGGATACATGACCTCAACATGTAGGACAGATCTAATCTATAATTCTACAATGCCATTAGTAACGGCATTCGTAGTTAAGAAAGCAATTCAAGCAGCCCGCTACGCGACACAAGGTTCATACATCAGTGCCAAAGACAGCCAAGTAAATATGATCCGATACATCAGATTCCAACACGCATTAATAACTGACATAAGGGGAAGAAAGCCAAGTATCAATGTTGTGGACACTTGTCCTATGTGGGAAGCCACATGTGCACTACAACCGGTGATAATAAGTGCTATATATTCTTTTGAAATATGATGAAATTTTCATATATATAAATATTTGAATATTATTAAATCTCCTTTGGTTCAGAAACATATGTCACTGACAACTGAGGTTTATTGTTATAACTGGTATGCGCCTCTAGAAAACCAGTCAGGCAAGAACTGACCATTTATCAGGAGCACCTGTCACCTGGGCGCATCTTTGAAGATTAAATACTTCCTCATATGTTTCTGAACTAAAGGAAATTTAATAATATTCAAATATTTATATATATGATAATTTCATCATATTTCAAAAGAATATATAGCAAATATCACACCATAACAATAATAAGTACCCTTAAACACACGTACACATCCCCTTTCACAATATAAAATGTATTAAAAGCGACAAAACCCATATTCCATATTCATAAAAAAAATCTCTTCTAAAAGCAAGGTCGATTGTTGGTACTGATGCATGGTGTTGGCAGATTCTTCCTAAGTTAACATAGTGGCCCAAATTGTGGCATTATTATATATCTCACCTATACCATGTTCTTTGACCAAACAATGAATGTAGGGACGTTTATGTATGGCGGTTATGCTATTTGAAGCCTTGTCAGTTGGAACAACTATCCATGTTTCATTTAGGACAGACATAATTTAGATGGCAGCAGGCTGGGGCAGAATGGGTTTATTTCAATTCTCTTTCCTTTTTTTCAGTTTGTGCATTCCACCAATGACAACATCACGCACTGACTTAACCCACTCTGAAAGACCCGCAACAGGTTCCTCTTCTCATTCAGCCCATTTATATGCATATGCTTCGACATCAACTATAATGATTTTAAAGTTGTGATCCCAAGTGGTTAGAGGCTGCTCGTGATAGTTTGGTCCACATGTGAATAACTTTATTTTTTTCTAAAAACGACAGATGCATATTTTTAGTCAGTAGGTGTTCAGAATGCATCGCTAACCTTTCATATGTTTTTCTCAAACAATATTTCATCATTTTTTTTTCATTTTTGGTATCATTTAAATAAAATGTTGGACACTTGCGCGTTTATCAAGATAACCTGCCTCCGTGGTCTTGTGGATACTGCTTTTGCCCGGAGGATGGAACGCCTGTGGTTCGATCCCCTGGCCGCGTTATTCAAAAGACTAGTTAATACCCTGCCTCCCCGCGCTCGGCAATAATGGGATCAAGCAAGGATTGGCTTGGATTCAGAGTATACTGTGTCTTCAGAGTAGACTATGTCTAAGTGGGGTATCCATGTTAAAACTCACCTTACCTCACCTCACCTCATCACAATAAAAAGAAAACTGTTTCAGCCTGACCAGTTTGTCAGTTTTGATGTGTTAAAGGTCAAGCGAATTAAACGTCCGTAATAATTAACCAAAAGATAGGTATAGCTCACACATATTAAATAATTGTAAGAAAGGTCATATGCAAATACGCCATTCAATGAGAACAATCAGCTTTTTACCATCAATAATACTCCAAGAGTCCGTCTGTATTGCCTTAACTGTGGGGGAAACAGTGCAGACCGGTTGCTAAACGTTGCAGGGCATAATTAACGTATTGCGTAGCCCGACTCTGTCAGACAAATAGTATATAGTCACAACATGATAAATTAATATCCATGGAGATATCTCACAAGGAAACTGATTAATCACAAGGCTTTGCGACCATTAAGACGTCACTGGTTATAACCTCATTATTCTCTCTACCACTGAGGGGCGGTCGGGTAGCCCAGTGGTCAAAGCGTTCGCTCGTCACGCCGACGACCCGGGTTCGATTCCCGACATGGGTACAATGTGTGAAGCCCATTTCTGGTGTCCCCCGCCGTGATCTTGCTGGAATATTGTTAAAAGCTGCGTAAAACCGTACTCACTCACTCACAGTGAAGGTGGCGAGCTGTACTTTTAACACTCAAGACGGTTATACTGTTTACAAAAGTTGGAATAATAATTTCAAATTATAAATAGGATGTCACTCAGGTGCTTTTGACATCAAATATATCAACGTAAAATATATCAAATAAAGTTGAAAGTCTTACACTTTTATCGACCCGTGTTTATATAGTGTATCTCAAAAGACACTCGGTTTGGAATTTCTGCATATCATACAAACTGTGTCTCTTCTATTTAATATGGACTTTCACGTGAGTGATTAGTCGGAATATGTCAAATACCTTGATTTTTTGATGACATCTCAGGTACTGTAACTGTAAGCCAAACTGAGCGTTTTGAATTAAATAGATACGAGTTTGAAAGCTTTCTTGAACAATATTATAATAACAAAAGTTATCCCCAATTCAAGTGAGTGAGTGAGTATGGTTTTATGCCGCTTGTAGCAATATTACAGCAACATCACGGCGGGGGACACCAGAAATGGGCTTCACACATTGGACCCATGTCGGGAATCGAACCCGGGTCTTCGGCGTGACGAGCTAACGCTTTAACCAATAGGCTACCCGACCGTCCCTCCAGTGCAAGTATGTGAAATACGAGAATTAAAAACTATACCACGTTTTATCAGTAAAACACTTTCTAACAATTCTAAATATACAACACTTCAAAAGATCAAACATCGTGTACGCTTGGAAATAAAAGGAAATATCGCGCTATGTACCTGGAATGGACTACAATGTGTCGGGCGCTTCAAAGGAGGAACCTCTTGTTGATAGTTATTGTTTATCACAACAATGATTGTAACAACTGTCTCAGTGATAATATAAACAATATTTACCTGTCGGTTTCTTCCTTAAAGTATCCCAGAGGAGGGTAATGTCAAACATAACACATGTTTAATACAAAAACATCTGGAAGACGTTTAGGCATATACAGGCTGTGTGTATTGCTAAAACAATTGCCATGCTCCGCTTCTGTATTCCAAGAATAGCGTTCTTGTTTACGTACTTTCACATAATACTTAGGGTCATGAGGGTATGGAACCTTCAAGGTCTTAATAATTTCACAAGGCGTGGAGGTTAATTTCAAAGACGAAGCAGGGTCATGCTCTTTCGTAAAGTGTTGTACTTGCTGATTGTGGCAACTGTATGGCATAAAACGAAACGTAGGTGCAAATATATTTACCATTCGGAGTTTACTGCAAGGGTCGTTAGAAGAACGCGGGTGTGTGTTGTTATGTATTGATAATAGCCTCAGCGGAATCAGCAATGTGGCACTAGTGCTGAACTGGTGGATTTGTGGAGAGAGTTCCTTCGAATCGGATATTACATGCACTTTGTGGATAACATTCCATTTATTAACTATTTTTTTGGTGTAATATTTACAAAGATTTGTTGTTGTTTTTTGCCTGAAGAGAATTATGCTGAATGCAAATAGGATTAGCGGAACATCGACAGTTTGTTGCCATATATCATTGATTTCTACTGTATATTGAACGCCTGGTGTCCGAAAGCCCCTGGCATAACAGAACCTGATTTCGTGGAATATAAATATTTTATTTGTAATTTACGATATAATTTTCGAAAAATATATTTTAAAAAAATTAGTAGTCTAGTGGATAGAGCGTCTGCCCGGGGAGCGAAAGCTCCCTGGACCCGTCATACCAAAACACGTTAAAATTGGTACTTGTTTTTACACTGCTTGGTCGTCGGGTAAAGCTCATTTGGCTAGCACCATAAAACCGTCATTAGCCCCCCCCCACACACACACACGTTCCTTCAAAACCCAACGTAAAACCCCATTTTTACGTGACCTCTTATCCGGCTCAGTTTACGACTGTGAAAGTTGCAACACATGATAACATGCAAGGAAATGCAAAGGAATTACGCGCGAACTTTGGGAGTTTCCTCCACGTGAGTATAGCAGCTTAGCCGATTTCAACAGTATTTACGAAATAAAAGTGTGTCAACAATCTATGGAAGAAAAGATCAAACTGATGGACGTGCCGCAGGTCCAAGGGTCTAAATTTGGTTAAATCTGGAATTCGAACCTGACCGGCAAAACGAGAAACGATGAAAGCGTTGAAAGGAATGTGCAGACGTGCTCACTGACGTTATTCAATTTAGCACTAGCATGTTATGAACATATCACAAAATCAAATTTGGAGTAGGGCTAAACATGTCAAAGTGGTTAATTTTAGATATTTTCAAGATGCGTTTTTCTTATATTTGATCATAAGCAAGTATGTGACCCCAGTTGATGTTCCCATGAGAGGCCGGTGAAGACAGTACAGACATATGGTAAAAACTTCAGCCTGGGCCTCGCGGACACGTTCATATGGTTAGATTTCCTCTTGAAGATGAAATATCAGAGTTTTTTATTTATCTAAGCAATACATCTGTACTTGATCCAGTCCTGAGTCTGGACCTTGCAAGTGAAACCGTTGTCATCAACACGAACATTAAGAATGCTTATAAAACGAATTCTTTGGAACTTTCCTTGCATTTCCAGTGAAGCTAAAGGACCCTCATGAAGCCTTTAAGCAACCATTTGATTTTCACTGGGGGCGTGAACTTGGTTTTAGATCAACATTTTCTTTTTCGGAATGTTTAGGAGCTCAATTATTTGTTTTGAGTCTTTCGCCAACCAAGTAACACTCTTATAATTCCTAGAGCTCCCGGGCCTGCTATATTTAACCTTGACATCTTGAGGTAATTGTAGTATTAATCATACGCGTTTGTAGTCATATAATATCAATAAACTAGTTACCTCTATGTAAAGACCCTTAACCAAGATTGTGCAATGCATTAGATTTTTACCAACGTCTAACCTTAGCAATGCCGAATCCATTAGTATGGCTTCATCTGAGGTCGGAGGGGCCGATATTTTACATGTACTCACTGCCCAGAAACCAGTTATTACATCTGTCAAGTTTAAGCTGGGTTTATACGTCCGGGATATGAAGTACATGTGATGCCTAGCACTGCCACAATAAACTACAAGTCTTGGAAATTATTGCAAAGTGGTTGTTCCTGACAAAATGTAAACAAATAATTGCAAGTCAGAGGTTTTAGATATAATTGACAACATCTGACAGAACGCTGAGAGATGCTCTAGGCGATCAAATTCCCCACCAGCGCCTCTTGAGTTAAGAGGTCCTCCTATATATACTTGTACCCGAACAAGTGCGCTGCTGGTCGTGCGCTTGGAGATGCTTCAGCGTATCCGTTCCAGTGTTTTAACGGAGGCTACTTAACAATGAATTAGATTCCTTCAGAAATATGTTTTTTAAATTGAAAAGTTGTCATTTAACTGAAGTACTTAGACAAACAAATTTTCGTTTTTTAAGATATGATTCATTTATCTTCTGGTGTCTTTTTTCAGTGATCCATTCATATAATTTTCACCGCTATTTTGCCCTCCACGTCCAATGGAATCTTTTTCGGCACATAATCGAGACTGGTTATTCTTTGACGTTGACTTTTTATACACAATTATCTTTTCTACTAAGTTTTTACTACAATTTAAAATTCCGACCATGCCTTTTCATTATGTCAGCATCTGGTGTTTCTCTTATGATTGACGTGCCTTTTATGTCATTTGTAAATAAGGAATACCTTGATCTTATAAATTCCTTTTAATCCTAAATTATCCAGATAATAAGTCTTAGCCTGGTAAAATATGTCCTTCACTAATGATACACTTCTTCCATTTTGAGTCTCCTCTGCAACGGAGATGTGTCGTGATGAGTCGTATGACATGCTGTTCAAAGTGACGTTAAGCTCAAGCCTCTGATGATTGTTAAATTTTTTCGTCTATCAATAATGAGAACGCCTGGATCGAGTATTATAACAACGCTCTACGCTATCTTTTCAATAATAATGATAATGATGATGATGAAGATGATAGTAGAGCGTCAACCCGGAGAGCCGAAGGTCGGGGTTTAAAAAGACGTTCAAATATGGTACTTGTTGTTACCCTGTCTGGCGCTCGGCATTAAGAAGCTAAACAAGGACTGGTCGGCTCGGAGTCAGTGTACTGTGTCTGAGTGGGTATTCATGTGACGTTTTCACAATTTCGTTCTGCATTTACATTACGTTAAACATCAGCATGTTATCTCAATTGATAAGTATTATTACAGCGGCAATATCCAGACTAGATCAAGCAGTCACACATACGCACACTTTCGTCGCTATATAAGTGAAATAATCCTGACCGCGACTTTAAGAAACATTTCACTTAACCTCACTAATGTATAGAAGAAACCGATAACATGGATTTGTTCTCAATTCAGTGACAAAAACGTATGCCTGATGCTGTTCCCTTTCGACTTGTTCGACTTGTACCAAATGTTTCTTTTTTAGGTGAACACATGCCTTGCCTTTGCATGTGTTTGTGAAGGGTGCAGGGTGGAGCAGGGTACCTTCCCCATTTCACGAACGCCGGGTATAATGACTATTTGATCGTGAGTGAGTGAGTATGATCTTAAGCCGCTTTAAGCAATATTACAGCAATATCACAGCGGGGGACACAAGTGATGGGGACACATTGTACCCATGTCGGGAATCGAACCTGGGGCTTCGGCCTGACGAGCGAACGCTTTAACCACTAGGCTACCCGACCGCCCCCTACTTGATTAGTGATTCATAAACGCATGCTTTAGATGCAGTCGCAATTGCAGTGGACAAAGGGTATTTCTTATGATTATGGAAAGGGTTAGGTCGTTTCTATTTACATTTGCAACGTGCAATAATATCCCGGAATGAAAATAACATGTTACCTGACGCTTACTTGACGCTTACTGAACGTTCACCTGACGCTTATTCGATATCCTTGTAGACGTTTGTAAACTCTAAACAACTTGTCAAAACCATGTTTAGAATAAGGTACCAAAATATACAAAGACCACCAGATCCCTAAACACATCGAAGTAACACTCATGTTAAAAGAATTCGTGCTATGGTTTAAAAACATATTATTTTAGTGTTTTTTCCTACGAAACGTGGCCTGGTCTATTTCATGGTGTGGTATAAGGTACATGTTATTTCGGTATTCCTTAAGCCCCTTTCATCGCCCAGATTTGCCACACTCTCATAGATACATTCCGCCAGTAAGTCGAACACGTGTCATGTTACAAGGTGTTGAACCTATTCCAAACATACAAGGAAATTTTATCGTCAATATGATAAGCCGCGCTGTCGAAAGCAAACGTTTTGGAATAGCTCATGTCATAGCAGTCACTTACATCTGTATCGGTTAACTTGAAGGCTATCTTAAATGTCTTAAGAAACAGTTTTTTGGGCCGTTTTGCGTGATAATCACCGATTTTATTAACTCATAATTCAAGGCATGGGTTAAAGGGTACTTTTTATCAAAGACTCCGTTTACACATTTTAGATGAAAGGCAATCTCCCATAGACGAGACGGTACCGTAAACAGGTGAAGTAATAATTTCTTGTACAGAAACCTTGTTTGACAGAACAATAATGGTTTGATGAGTATTATATAAGCACCATGATAATTAAATCTTTCTGGAATTTGGAACAAATGACGTAAAGTGTAATAAAAAAAATATTTAAAAAAACAGCCATCGCAATTTGTGTTAAATGTGCCTTCACAAAATGATGACACTGCTACGGGAAGTGTTTGAGAAGCGTATGGACATTGGTGCTTAAGGTAAACGGTCACTTGGGAAGCCGGTTAACCTAACGGCATAATACATATATGGAATTGACAGTTGCTCAATATGCTTAACGGTCTGGTTTAGTCAAGTCGATACAACCGTTTACTCTCGCGAGTTAGGTATTGACACAGGAATATAGGTCGGTGTTCAGAATAACCATCTACAATCTTCAATGTTTTCAGGGTCTCTTGGACGACGTATTCTGGTCCTCCTGCTAGACAAGTTGTCTGTCTAAAATGGGAAAGGCCCCCTGTTCCTCTTATTTGTCTAACATTGATTTTAATAGGGTTTACACTGTCGGTATTAAAGGCCCCACTACCCTGGCTTGTCACGGGAGGTGTCTATAGTGGGGATGCTAGAGCGTGTGATCTGCTGGTTCAGCGGTGCTATGAACTATGGGTGTGTGAGTGAGTTGGGTTTAACGCCGCTTTTAACAGTATTCCAGTTATATCACGGCGTGTCAGCTTAATGTGGGAGGAAAGCCCGAAGTGATGCAGGTCTCAGACGTTTACCACTTCGGTGAAACCCACGAGCACGGGTATGGTGCTGACAAACCTAGAAATATAATTGGGGCGAACCGGGATTCGAACCCACAATCATAGGTTTCTGGCGTGCCCAAGGGACACAACTCTGCACCGCAGCGCCCTAGACGACTAGGCCACTCGTGCCCCCATGAACTATGGGATTGACCGAGGCAGTTTCAGTGTCTTCAAGTGGTTGTTGTCAGCTGTAGTTACAATGAAGGCTTATTATATTCCTATATTCGTTTCGGTAAAAAAAAAAATTCTTGTTGTTTAACGCCGCACTCAGCAATATTCCAGCTGTATGACGGTGGTTTGAAAATAATCAAGTCTGGATCAGACAATTCAATGATTGATGTCATGAGCATCGATCTATGGAAATGGGATACACTGATATGCATCAACCAAGTCAAGTCTGACCACCATTTGTCGCCTCATACGACAAGCGTGGATTGTTAAAGAACATTTGTAACCCAGATCGTCAAGAGTCGTTACGGTACAGATGTTCGTACCTTTATCAAGCACGTCATCGGCAACGGAGTAGTACCTGGTTATAGTGCTAAAATTTACACATACAGAGATTAACAAAAACAACATACCCTCTGTACATGTATTCTTTTGCAAGACCACCATGTCCTACGCAGTACTTTGTTGATCGCTTTTTTGATAAAGGTGCAAGCATCTGTGCCGAACCACGGCATTGAAAGAACAAAGAAGTTGAAATCTAGAAGTGATCTTTGTCCTCATTCGGACAGTTTTGATCCTTGGAGACAATTTGATATTGTTG
The DNA here is from genome assembly GCF_022045235.1 of Haliotis cracherodii. Classification (NCBI taxonomy): domain Eukaryota; kingdom Metazoa; phylum Mollusca; class Gastropoda; order Lepetellida; family Haliotidae; genus Haliotis; species Haliotis cracherodii. The sequence goes on from NW_027266276.1 coordinate 6,718,069, forward strand.
ACCGACGTAAACAATCTATGTTCAGAATGAAAATTTTCAAAACTTGACTCGATTTGTCATCGTTAATTCTGAAACTAAATGTGTTAAATGAAATAATTACACTGACATCCCATTTATGGCATATATGTTACTAATCACACTGCCTTTTGACATCCCTGAGATCCAAGAACTGACCTGAATGCTGACGAATATCGGATAGAACAAACGGCAGTGGCAACTAATGTTAGCTTCTATTCGAATAGGAAATTTTAATTCGTTTCGAGGAATTACGGAATATTTGTCCAGAGTGAATACATGATGTCCCGAATTATAGCATTCATTCACGAGAGATAGATCATCCGTAATCCCGAGTAACGAGTAGGGTTTCTTTATATTATTCATTGACAATTTAAGAGAAAAAATGAAAAACAACAACATTATTGTTGAGATGACGTAATGTAATCAATTTGTGACGTCATGAACAAATGGATGATGCCATATCGTATTTTTCTCAACAATGGCGCACTGTGACGTCATATGGCTTCAGTTGACCAATCAGCATTGAGACAAGCTAAAATGCATACATGCAAATATCGGATTTTTTGGCACACGATCATTCAACACTTCTGGGTAATATTCAATCATATTTCTTAAGTCGCTTACTAACTCGGACCTAGCAGTCATACGTTGACATGACCAGTAACCCACAAGCCTTGATACAGCACATTTTATAATGAATGTGAACGCGGATATAATTCACTGGGAAACTGTCTCTGACCTATGGTCCTAGGTTATCAACGCAATCTCCTTCCCAACACGAGGAAGTAAATCGCCTACGGTCCTCAATTCTGTTCCGTTGAAGCCAGATCCTTACAACGCGGCATCTATCTTTCTTCGTCCAATTCGCAAATCCCCATTCTCAGTTAACAATAACATAATTGTCTGTCACCTTAAGCAAGACTCCCCGGACTTCGGCCCGCGTTCTGCTTGTGGTGGTATTGGTCCTTATCTCTCCTGATAATTCGTCATCTTGAAGGGTGATAAAAGACACAAATGAAATACCAGACCTCCACTCCCATATGGATGCTATAATGGCGCCAGACCAGACTACAATTTTAGATAGTTGAATCGACTTGACCGAAGAAATATCATATGGACATGATGCGAACGTGAGATTTATGTTAACGGAAATCATTAAAACTTTATAATAAGGTTGGGCCGGTGGATGTAGTAATAGTGGAGGGTCGATATACCCCGAAAGCTCGAACGCATGCCTAGTGATTCTGTGCTCGTCAGCTGGAGACCTGACAATCGTGCTTCATAGTGCTAATAAGCAAAGTGTAAATTTCATTATAAATAAATTGCAAGTGATTTGGTTGGCTAAACATTTGATCGACTAACCAAGCAATTCCTATTCTACTATTTCTATTTCAATAAACCTAAAAAGGATAGAACTCGCCCACCAGCGAACAACTGTTTCCTGATTGGCTTATAACTGGGTAGGCGGGGCTTGGGTTGCACCATTGCGAGAAGTTGTCACTGGTGGTTGTTGGTTTTGGTTCATGATTAATTAATCAGTCCATGAAGTAATTATTATTGACATTTATTTATAAGAATTGACTTCATAATATTTTGGGGTTTATGGGGGTATAAATTTAAGAACCAATGTGCACACACTGCGCGGATTTATACAGTGTACGCACCGGTTTTCAGTTCCTGGGTACTCTTTTGTTAATAACATTCCACGGAACACTATTGATTCAGGAATTTGGAATGACATTTCCCTGAAAACCTGCTGGGCGATGACGGCAATAAATGGCATCAAACTGTTTGATGACGGCAATAAATGACGTCATAATTGTTTGATGACGCCATTGCGGGCTAAGAAAGCAACAAAACCCTTTCTATATTCATACTTTAAATCACCTCTGCCAAAACCAGTGTCGATTGTGCGATTCTGACAATATCATTAGCATTTGTTTATGAATCACTATGAAAATTAAAGTGATGATTCCAGTTGTTCGGAAAAAGGTTATTATATCCTGGCCTACCGTTGACAGCCGTCACAAACACATGCAAAGGCAAATAAACTGTTCATCTGAAAAACACGGGAACAAGTTGCAATAAGGAATTGCATCGAACATCATTTTGGTCACTGATGCGTCAAATTTGGAGATATCCTCCACATGTATACAATAAGACCTTTACTGAAACCTTGAATGTTGTAACCTTGATTGAACAACTTCTGATCAAGAGTGTATTACGCTTTTCGAAATTTCTGTACAAAGAGCATGTTCGATTGTACCTCAAAAGTTTGTCAATTTAGAAATAAAGGACAGGAGCTGCAGGAATATTGCTTGACATAAAGGGAAAGTTGACTATTGGAAAGTTGACGTCATCCTTCTTGTCATACAGTCTTGAGGAAAGTGTTGTGTCACTCTGATATCTTTATGCATAGCTCTAAACCTGAAACGAATAAGGCGGTCTCACTGGTCTCTTTTATTTCTAGTTCAGATGGGTAAATCAGTGGAAGGAAATGGTTATTGGATAGTTATTGAACGATATCAGATCATCGATATACCTTAAACCTCTTGGCCAAATTACCTTCTTTGACTTTGCCAATCCGAAAAAAAAAATTCCGATTCATATGCATAAAAAACATATCAGTAGGGAAGGAAGTGAAATCTACGTTTTGCTTACTTGTCTAACAACCAATTTTACATAAATGTTATCATTGAGGTAGTCCAGCATTTCACGTATTTTTTTCTCAGTAAACTTCAGAAGGAATTTACTTTCATTTGTGACCTGTACCTCTGAAGATAGATATGTAACTATATGCAACTATATATAGCAGGCTTTCATTGCAAAACATACCAACATCATTGACATTATTGTTTCTGCAGAGTGGTAATATTTCATATCTCAGATGAGTATATTCGACATACCATTAACAACACAGTTGACTCCGTATACCAATAGCAGGAATTCGTCACACTATTGTGATCGCCCATTCTAACTGTGTTTACACTTACAAGGGTACAATGAATGCCTTGTTTCGTTAATGCTGGTTACACGGACGATTATACCGAACTCGGCACCGTCCCGAATATACTGATTACGAAACGGATAGCTCTCAGATACCATTTATCTTACAACGAGTTATTGGATAAATGGTATGTGACAGACACAGGTGCAGTAATCTGTTTCTTACACATCCTAAAATCGCACCATTTTAGCAATTTTTGTCTTTCTTATGATCGCAGTAGCGCATTAATACAGAAGTTACTTCTTCCGGCTTACTGCTTCCCATACCTCGTGTGAACTTCCACAAAAAATATTTCCCCAATATCTGCGATTATCAATGCGATGATAAATAATCCAAGCTAGATACGATCAAAGAACATTTGTAACACTCTAATACCATACAATTACGACACAGGCTTAGGCGAATTCGACTGAAGCGAAAGAAACTTATCAATGAATCACAATCAGGAATGTAGTCCGTTATAATCTGACTTTTGGACACCACTTATCCAATAGGCTCGCTGACTTGGTTGATGCATGTCATCGATCCCAATTGTGTGAATCGATGCTCATGACATTAATCACTAGATTGTCTGGTCCAGACTCGATTATTTATAGACCGCTGTCATATAGATGAAAAGCCAATCATGGATCTTGAATTCGATCTCACACACTGATACCACTTATCTCAAATGGGTTTGTAGCCCACAGTTGCGTAAGAAAACAAGGTTCCACGGTACAACACAACCTGGTAAATACATTCGCGAACTACATTGTATGTATATTGATGTTATCAGTTTAATCTCCTTCGCCTATTCTGCGTTTTCCTTGCTGATGATGTTAGCAACACATCTGTATCCGTTTAACGATAACGCACGCACGCTTGTTAAAGCACAGCGGGTAAGTACTACCATTGAGCCTCGTTGTGATGATAACCCTAGAGTAAGATCAGAATAACGTCACATGGAGATGTGATAGGTAGAAATATATCAGCCTGTATCATGGTGTTAGTGCTTTGTAAACATGCCACAACGTCACACATTTTGCATTGCCTTACTCGCAAAGCATGGTTTTACTGCCAGTGTCGGGGCGTGGAGATAAGGACCCGTTGTTTTACGCTTCTTGCAATCACTTAAGGAGTAATTTAAGCATCTTGTACATCTCGTTACCTACATGGAGACAAGATTTAGACTCTTCCTTTGGGCGGTGTTCGTGTCAACAGAAACAACGATTTACTGCAAATTCGAATAATTAATTAGAACACCGAATTGGTTCATGGTTGCAAGCCAAAAGGCACACATGTACTTATACAGTGGCGGTTTCATAAAAAATAGGACTGTTCCCAAACATAATGACAGACAATTTTGCAATCCATACTTACCAAAAGCTAATGTGAAACGAAATGGGACATAATGAAGGTGCTGGTCTTGTGCACAGAGCACAGGTCACAAATGAGATGAAGTTAAGCAACGTCAGTCGCGGAGAGTAGTTGGATGGGTGACCGCGTTCAGCAGCTTGACTCTTGTGTATATCTAGGCCCTCTGAAGCACATGTGGCGTCTCCTCGGGCAAGTGACTTTGTTCGAGTGGGTACCCGGTAGGACAAGATGGTTGCTGTTAACCTTCTAGCGCCCCAAGGGGCAGCTTCGGTTACATGTATATAGTCCCCAGGGACCTGAGAATCATTATTATCATTATTATTATTATTATTATTATTATTATTATTGTTGTTGTTGTTGTTGTTGTTGTTGTTATGATGATGATGATGATGATGATGATGATGATGATGATGATGATGATGATGACAATGTGAGACTAACCCGGAATCAAGTTCTGCCGAAAGAGATTCCATTGGGCCTAAAAGGCGGTGGTAATTAGAGTCATGGATCCTCTTTGTCAAAATCGCAGCTCGGACTTGTGAAACACTATGGCACACAAAATATACACTTAACTGCGAGCATCGCCTTTCTCGCTCTCTTGACTCTCGCCTGTCTTATCGTTCTCTCCATCTCAATACGATCCGCGCATTGGGCAAGGGATGCTGTGCAGCCGTGTACCCACATGCTGATTGTTTTTCAACGCGAGCATCACTGCCTACATGTCCCATTTCCCCCAAGACCAACACGCGGGTAGCCCCAGCTATCTAATTGAAAGATATGCGTGATTAATACAGTTTGGAATTGGAAACATGGCTTACACCACCGTGCGGTATCTTGCCATGTGGTGGGACGCTATAGAATTGCGTTAACGCAGAGATCTAAGTGTATTGTACGTCATTATAGGACTTAACATCACATGCTGCAGAGTGGTTGAGGTTCCAATGAAAACTGAAATTTCTCAGCTGTCCTGGTTCGTACATGGGATGCAAGTCGCCACGCCAGAGATAGCATCAGAAGCATTGATTTCCCTTGGTGATTTACGTTACAATTCCTTCATTAATGTTGCAACACGGGTGAATCTTTTCCAAGAATTTGGTTGATTTGTGTCTTGTTTGTCGAAAGTGAAAGATTTACGTAAACATTTAGATGGTCAGGATGACTCAATTTAGATAATATCACATTCCACAGCGCTCCTCCCTAAGCGAGAAGCGAGTATGTAGTATTGAACGTAAGAGCACATAGAGATGTGGGGATATTTATGGTGTTCGTGTCATTGCTGCCCTCCTTGACAGACCTGCTGTCTCCTCGCAATGACGTTCTGTACTGGTCATTGTTTGGCGCATTAGGTATGAAATATATATTTACAAAAACCTGATCCATTTAATACAATCTCAACAACTACGATAATGCGGCTCGTACTTAATGTCCATAAAATGGCCAAAAAATGTTTCATAAGTAATCATGAACGAACTGTGTTCGGTACTCAAAACAGGACAATGGTAAGTCACAATGACAAATAAGACGAAAACGTTCAATCGTTAACCCAGGATCTAGATCCAATTACATTTTTATTGTCAAATGTCAAAAGCCACTTTTATGAAATAAAATAAAAATAGTGTTTTCTCTGCCTTTGATGGAATGGGAAATAAAATGAAACCAGATCTAGAAATAGCTGGTAACATTTTTAAATATTCCCCAGGGAGCTTGGGATGAAAATAGACTGTTCAGTCATCTACTGATCAGGGTAATAATAATGTATCGCTTTGGGCACATTTTGCGTAAGAATTTATGCGTTTCACAAGTCGACTATTATTAATTTTTTTATTATGATTATGATGATGATGATTGTGATTATGATTATGATTATGATTATGATCATTATCATTATCATTATTATTATCATGATGATGATGATGATGATGATGATGATTATTATTATTATTAAGTGCACAGTAGATAGTATCTGCTTAAACCTTTAGACGACTTCTCTGACACACACTGACAATGAAAAGTAACATCATGTACATTATTGATTTTCCCCCAAGGAAAACACAAAGCTATGATACATCTAAAAACACATTGAGCTAGGCTAATTTCTCTTCTTGCTTAGCAAACGATCTGAAACTATCCAATTAGCGTGTGGCGTAACGAAACTTTAGTTTGAGTGACGTGGAAGACACCGGTTGGTATATGGTCAATGTCTGAGTGAGTGAGTTGCTTTGACGCCGCTTTGAACAATTTTCAAGTTATTCACGGCTTTTTAACCCGAAACGGAAGGAAACCAACCCGAAGTGATGGCTAATCTGGGTTAATCTGGGATTCAAACCTACAATATTAGGTTCCTGACGCGCCTAAGGGACGCAACTCTTACCAAACTAATTGGGACGACTTAGACGATAGGGTACCCCGGTCGGTATCCGAAACTATATTGCCTCGAAAAAGGTAAGTCGGTATAATGTATGCTTTTGTCGACTGTTTGATCACTGACATTAAATGATATCGATCATGCTGTTATTACTGTGTCCCCCAACGTGATATAGCTGCACTGTTGCTAAAAGCGGCGTAAAATCCACCTTACTCGCTCACTCAATAGCTCTGGTTATCTCCACGTGGAGACAGCGCGATCCCTCTGCCTTATTTCTGTACCGTGTTTATCACCAACCCATATGTTCATGAACACCGCAGATCCCATGACGTAACTATAAAATGATAGGGTCTGATATTGAGAATCCAAGAATCACCTCAATTAGGATTCTCCGTTTAGTGAGTCAGTGAGTATGTTGATGTTTTTTGTCTGGACCAGACAAACGACCATATCCGCATTCTAGTGGATAGAGCGTGTGCGTGGAAAGCGCCGGTTCAAATCCTGGCCGCGTCTACCAAATGGGTGTAACGATGGCACTTGTTGTTACGCTGCCTGGCGCTCGGCATTCAGGGCTTAAAACAAGGACTGGCTGGCTCGGAGTACACTGTGTCTGAGTTGGGTACCCGTGTTAAATCTCGACATGTTATCCCAGGTGGTAACACGAAAAAACGACATGAATCTGAGCCTGAACAAGCTGTCACACACGTCGCTATGTGCAATAGTTTTCAACGGGAGGTTCAACCTCATTTCACGTCAACCCCTACTGACAAACAGTGGTTAAAGGTGCGAATAATGGTCAGCGCCTTCAGGAGCATGACACACAATTACACTACTGCCTAAAAGTTCATTCCCCTAACACGCGTTGAGAACGCGTGTAACACGCATGTGACACGGGTGCTCAACGGGTTGCACACGGGGTGAGCACCCGTTGGACACGGGTGTGCAACGGGTGTGCGTCGCGTGTGCAACCCGTTGCACACGCGTGTGCCACGCGTGTAACACGGGACCGGGTTCCAGTTGAAGTTGACAAATTTATCAAATGAATAGTGAGATAGAACAAAACAGTGAGATGTGAAATTTGAGTTAATGAGCGGCCATTGAGCTGTGCTCACCAGACCGTAAATACAAGGTCGGTCCATCTTAATTAGTGTTCGGTTGCTAGACTTGTATGGCATGAACCATTCCACTAGGGTCCAGTCTAGCCATTGTGGCTAGCCGACAGTAGAACAGTAGTGAATTTAGATGCGAGTTTATTGCTAGGGGAACCCCCGTGTTGACACGATTGTCGCGGGTTGGTAAATGTTCGCCATTAATAAAATGATTGTTTGTGGATTGCGAACATATTCATTTGCCCACACGAGTCATTCCATTTGATTGCAAATATAACGTTTTTCGTTCGCCAAATTTATGCTTTAGACAGTACAATTATGATATAGCCGTCACCACTACTAATGTCTCATTATTTCACGTAGGAATATGTCCCATTTCCCCACACCCCACTTTCTGTGTTGTATTTTGAAAGAATAAATAAAAGAAGGTTTTGTGTGGGACACTTTTATACTAATTATAAGAGGATGTTGTAAATGAATATGAACAGCCATGCTGTCTGACAGTTGATACAATTTGAGATCTTCACAATCACCGGGTGTGACCATGTTGACAGAATCTCGTTAGGGTTTCTGATTTTTACATTTGCCCAATGACCATGGTGAGTATTGCTGGGGATACCAAACGTAACAGTTTATTATTAGAGGTTGTGAGTACCTATACCACGTAGATAGGATATCTTTAAGATTTTAATCCTTCTTTGAGAGGCATTTAGAAGTTGGAGTACTACGTTAGGAGAAGATTTATGGGTGACTTTAATCCTTTCTTTCTCTGTGGGTAATCCTTTCATGTTGATTGGAGGAAGTCACTCAACCAGGTCATGACAGGTCGTGAGTTTACTCACTAACTACTGTGAGCGTTTTTGGCATGACATCTTTTCTTGTATAAACATAGAAACGATGCTCACTCACTCACTGTTAATCTTCTGCAGTTTGCTGGCAAAGTGGGGATAAACCTCAGTGTCAAAGACGATCAAATTTAGTTCGAATCCTTGTTTATATGTGACATCTCCCAAATGGGGACATTTTCATAAACTTGGCAAGTGATGATGAATTTTAATATTAATATTATTATAGTTTATGAAATTGTTAATAAAACTTTAATAAAATTGTGCTTCACTCTCACGAAAAATATATTGTCTGTGAGTAAATTTATATGTTTTTACATTTCTGATACAGGTGCTTGACTGACTGAGTAGTTCATGATCAATAAGATATGTTTAAATCAGTCAAGTTTGCAACAATAGATGAATAAGTTGATACATTTGGACCGCAGTTACCGATTACCAACTTAAGACATAGAGACAGGGAGGAGATATATAACCAAACCTATGATCCTGTTGAGACAGTTGACAGTTAGAAAGTTGGATTAAATGACAGTAACTAATTTGAACATTCCCCAGTTATATCATAAAATACATCATAACTCATAACAGTCCGAGAGACAGCTTCCAGACTTATACTAGTATTGAAGGGACAATAGCTTTTGACAGTTTAAAAGTAAACTCACCTTAAGGTGCTTGGCAAGTCAAAACTTACCTCCCTGTATATGTTTTTTAGGTTTGACAGCAACTATGCTTGTAGATTTCATAGACAGACATGATTGGTTAGCTAGATGTTATTACAATAAGCGAAAATGTCTTAAAAGTCCACAGTTTGTTTAAAAGTACAAAAAGTGTGTTATAGATCTATCAACGTTTTCTTTTATTGAACATAATATTTGCACTATATTGCTGTAAGCTGTAAATAATCTAGCCTCCCCATGTACGTAACTTACATATATTTATGTATGACCAGAACAGCAAATAAAGTTCTGGTAGATAGGTACCTCGGAGATTTAACGTGCGCTTTCCGACTTTAGCCTATCTCGCACACGGGGAAGCACTTATACTATTAGGGTAAAAAAGCGTAATGATTAAATAAAGAAGTGCAAACGGTCGGTACGCCACAAGTGGTACAAGTCTGTGTAGTTTGTGATGTCTTACTCGATGTCCTGTCCCCCCTTCTTGTGCACCATGACGAAAGGGACTCCTTGTTTGGCGTAGAGATATTCCTTTGGGGTGTTGATCTGGTCAACCTTGAGATCCGGCCGGGGCTTGCAGTGGTTGATCGGAATGTCTGATTTTTCCACTAGTAAATAAAGTTCTTTGGTATGACCTCTTTTATCCCTGCTGACGTTATCCTAATGTTCAATTTCAGTCTGCCTCACCAAGCGTAAGAAAGCATTGTACATGATAAACCACACTGATGCAATTTTCTATATATATATTTGTAGATATGAAGCATTCTAGTTAATTGTGGATACACTGGGCAGACAGACTTGTGTTTAGTTCCAGGCCATCCTGATCGTCGTTTACTACTATAAGGTGTATGGTTGGAGGCAAGATCAAAGGCGCCGCACAGCATTTATTAGATAACAGACGGGGTCGTCCGTTTCGCTTTGAACAACCACCCCACCTGTCTGTAGGAGTTATATAATCAGTGCGCAAATAACTGTGTCAAGTCCACTGCCGGACTGATGCGGTGTCAGTGTCAGCGATGAACATGAATGCCCAAATCATAGACCTGTAGCACTCACAAGTTGCTTAGCCAAAATATTTGAAAAGTGTATATTCAATTCTCTGATAACAGCAAATATAACCTTAGAAAAAGATTCAACATTCAAACAATCAAATGTAGAACATAGACCTATGCTTATTATCATTTCTTCTGGATATGATCAACCTGCGGAACCCTCTATCCGATGAAGTAACTAATGCTCGCTCATTAAAAGAAATTAAATCCTTAATTAATCGTTCTGATGCAATTATTAATAATTTTGACTTCAAATATTTTCATAGATCATGCCAAATTGTCCACTGTCGCCTTAGGCTCGGCTGCAGTGACTTAAACGCTGATAAGTTTAGACGACATGTATCAGACATACCAGACTGCACTTGTGGATATCACCTTGAAGATGCAATTCACTTTTTCTATAACTGTTAAAAAATACGATAATATCAGAAACACTGTGTATTTCTACACACATGGGTATGGTCTAAACATGATATTACATGGCAGTAGTTAAGCAGTTCTACAAACATGACTCTTCTTACATCAGTTCATGACATCATTGTCAAAAGCAAAAGGTTTGAGTAGCTTAATTTTATGCATGTAGTAAAGGAAAACTGCATTACCTTATTTCACAGACACCACTTGCTTCAGTGTACTGGCTTCGTGTATTTCATTTGTGCATTTTGTATGTTTATGTTCATCACTCTCTTATATATATATATCCAGCTGTTGTTAAGTTGTTACCTGGAGAGGTATTACATAAGCAAGTTTTGCTTGTTTGCCGATCCAGATTTCTTTTGAAATAAAAATACGTTTAAGCCAACACAGCTAACCCTAAAACACATGATTGTAAACTATTCAAAAAGGAGCACTAATCTCTGGCTTCTTCTCGGGTGTCGAACTCAAACTCAAACTCATTTATTCTTAGAATAACATGACATACAATTATCTACAATTTTTATTATGTACAATTAACAAAAATAATAAAAATAGGATACGTGGATACTAATACAATTTACCAATTGTATTGTACACATTGTTAAGGAATTTAGATAGGCCTTTTAGATTTCTTACACTGTTAGTGGTCATAATTTTCTTAAATGTTTGGAAACTTAAGATATTGCTTATTTAAGAGTTCATATCGCCGTTGGTGTAAAGCTTCACATTGGAATAAATAATGCAATTCATCTCCCACAGCGATAGAATCACAGAGTGCACACTGGCTGTCTTCCCTGGGAATGTTCAGCCATCGACCAGTTTCAACTGGTAATCCTTGGTTAGAAATTTCTGAATTTTAGTATTGGAAGAAATATTGATTTTAAGAGCAGTAGATATTTCGCAAATGAAGGTTGATTCTTCAGGTAATACGACCTTTGGATTTCCGCTTGGGCTTACTAGCTGCCGTGAGTCAATTTGCTCGTTAACGCAACCGAGCGTGACAAGAGACTGGGCTACCAGTCTGCAAGGACAGCTAAATAAACTTACGCATTTTTGAAAACTGATTGGTTACCCGTGATCTATGAAGATTTCAACAAAGGGCGCATGGTAATTAATTTCTTCAGCCTAAACAAACAGACAAATAACGGCGAAAGCTCATCGGATGTCGTTATTTGGAAATACCCCTGATTGTTACAGTTTGATAATAAAAAAAGTATCCCTGAGTGAAAGCATTTGCGGATTTCGGATTGCGTGATACAATTATGATACAATTACTACTCCCTTGTTGTCATCCACATTTTCTGGTATAACCCTACACTTCTGTATTTGTCGTAATTCACATGCTGCTCAGTTAATGAATTTATATTATGTATACTCAGTTGTAGCACCACTCAGATTACCGGATAAAGGTTCAAATTTGGTCTTTCTTGTACCTGGGGTAATTATTTAATCTAAATCCAGGTTTGAAGTGAGGTGGAATGTGAATTATGCACGTGGCAGCCCAGCAAGAGATGTATGATCAGTTGATTTACTTTTTTTGTAAATCAACTGATCATTCCCAGACATCAAAGGATCAACAGGAAATACGTTGATTGATTAATTACTGTTATCTTGCACAGTGGATATGTCAAAAGTAAGTGTTTACATGTGAAGGTAGGGTTACTAAACCTAGGGAATACACTCATATCATGGCGTGAAGTACAGATGTAAAAACAACATACTTTGTTCAAAGGGTAACCGATAATACACTGACTGGTTGTTCATTGTTATCTAACTCAATGTATGTTTTTAAGAACCGTGGACATTATAAAAATAGTTGTCACGTGGGCTTTCTCAGCTAACTTGGCACCTATGTGAAACAATTGAAACAAACTAAGTGATCAGTTAAGAAACAGACACGGGTTATAATATTCGATACATTTAAATAACGTTTAAAAACGATATATTTAAATATTTTAATATATTTTATATATATTCCAAATATTGTTTCCAAATAATTATTATTAAAGTATTTGATTCTCACATAGACATTTGACATCGAATAAGTATTTTTGTACAGCTGCAGACACAATGGATATTGTTCCTTTATGTTGATATTCCCGGATACATTATAACTTTGGTAGGTTGTAATAATGATATTTGCATTTTGTTTTCATTCATTCGCTGCAGCTTTGAACAGAATCATTCTTGTTCCTTTCCGTTTGGTTGGGAAGTTTTTCGATGCACGATAGACGTTGTTTTCACAAGTATTTTCTTTTGTAAGCGTGTATATGTTACAGTCAATGTGTAAAATATGATTCACTCAGGCAATTTATTAAATATCTAAATATTTCAGTCATTTTACAAATTGACTGATTAATCCAATCATTTATTTAACCGACTGACTAAAAATGATAAAGACGACCAAAAGAGCTTAAACACATCACAATATATTAATTATGCTAAGAAAAGAAGCCAAACAATACAGAACTGTACTTGGTGATGATATTAAACATAAACAAATATTTGGAATTCGTTATCATATTAATAAAGATGGACATATTTTTCAGTTAATTTGTAAAATAAACTGAATATTTAGGCGTTTAATACATTTCCTTAGTGAAATCTGTTTACATTTTGAATGTAAACATATACACACGGTAAAATAAGCAATGTGCAGATGAAATATTTACTTTGTGTTGCAAGTCAAAATAGTGTACACGAAGATCGCACAATTACCAAGCAAGTGACTTATCAAAACTGCATCACCATTACCGATGCTCCCCACAAATATACCTACATTTCAAAAACTGTATTTCATTTTTGTTGATCAGTGTGACCATATGTCCTTCTACTTTCAATAAAAATGCGCTTACGAATGGCGAGCACAGGTCGCGAACAAGTCTAGATTTCTGCTATATCATCCGGGTACTCACTGAGAAAATACAGTAATGCACAGGTAACAACTACTCCCGCGGAATTGCTTTAGATCAGTGCTCTTTTGTACGTTGAAATACTATATATTGTGAATGCCAAAATGATGTATCAAGGATCAAGTAGAAGATACATTGACCGTTGCACTGGGAGTTTATTCAACAGACCGTGAAAATAACACTGCTGTATCTTATTATTTATTTTAGATGACGCAGTCAAAGCTCACTTCTCCTGGCGGCCATTATCGAACGGCCAGCTAAAACACAACCCCGCGCTTACGTCTACAGGTCTCTTCCTGTAGTACGGTAATTAGTATTCTCTCCCTCAAGTGTATCCTCAATGATATAACCCACCCTCATTAATTACATGCTGCTCTTTTCCAGCCTCACGGCTATGGAGCTGTGATAAAGAGTCCAAGTCATCATAAAGTAATTAGGGTCCAATAAAAACAATGCGCCGCCAAACCTCATACATATTATCACTGAAAGTCGTACTACAGACGGTTAATGTCAAATCACAATAAAAGCATTTCAATTGCAATAACATGTTCCAGGACCATGTATTCTCTTAACACCATCGGATTTAGAAGCAATGGTCGTATAAAACAAAACACATCTATTTGATCACAACAGTATTCATGTTATTCCCACAAAATCACATAAAGAAAGGAGACATTAGGAAATACATGTGCATTATCATTTTTCGTCAGGATAACAAAATTTTCTCTCCTTGTTACCACCTCCAGGTTCAGCTTAAGACGGGTCCTCCTTTGGTCAAAAGTTTGTTCCCCCTCTAATGAGTGTGTCACGCGTTGCACACGAGTGGCGGACGGGGTGCACACCCGTGTGCAACGCGTTGCACACGGGTGTCACACGCGTGACCAACCCGATGCACACTGGTTGCGTAACGCGTTGCCCATGCGTGTAAGGGGAATGAACTTCTAGGCAGTAGTGTATGCTCGTGGGTTTCACCGAAGTTGTAAACGTCTGAGACCTGCATCCCTTCGGGCTTTGAACATTGACGCAATGCGGCGTTAAACAACACACATGCGACCATGCAGAAACCGACCTTTCCTGCGATGATCGCATTTCCCATACCCTAACATAGTTTTACGATGGATTTAGTTCCGTTTTGGTAAATGGACCAGTGTTCTGACACTGTTTGCAGAACGCGTAATGGTACCTTTGAACTAAATCTTCTTAAAGTCAAGACGATCGTAAATCTCTGCTAAAGTTACATCATCACGTCAACCATGCTACTAAAACCTTTTGTCAACGAAGCCCTATTAACCTATTATAGGATGTGTCTATTACGCCTTTCTATATCATGGTTAAATAATTACTTGTTGTATTCTCTCAACAAAGACCTATGACGTGTATTTATGCATGGTTTTGTGTTGATCTCCGTATGAAATAAGAGCATGATGGGCTTATATATAGCCGGCTTCATGGAAATATAGATCAGTAGGAATCGATAAATGTGTTGATCCTGCTAATTGATTATCAGTACATCAATCAGTATGACATGTCTTAAGTGCTGGGGCGGTCGGGTAGCCTAGTGGTTAAAGCGTTTGCTCGTCACGCCGAAGGCCTGGGTTCGATTCCCTACATGGGTACAATGTGTGCAGCCCAGTTATGTTGTCCCCCATGTCCCCTGGCAGACCATGTACATGTAGCATTAACACGACGAGTGTGTATGACGAAAGTACATATGTCTGAACAATCTAGGAAGTACACGTGTCTGAACAACCTAGGAAGTACTCGTGTCTGGGCAATTCGGGAAGTACATGTGTTTGAACAATCTAGTTGGTACATGTGTCTGAACAATCTAGGGAGTATACGTGTCTGAACAATCTAAGAAGTACACGCGTCTGAACAATCTTGGAAGTACATGTGTCTGAACAATCTAGGGAGTACACATGTCTGAACAATCTAGGAAGTACACGCGTCTGAACAATCTAGGAAGTACACGCGTCTGAACAATCTAGGAAGTACACGTGTTTGAACAATTTAGGTGGTACATGTCTGAACAATCTAGGGAGTATACGTGTCTGAACAATCTAAGAAGTACACGCGTCTGAACAATCTAAGAAGTACACGTGTCTGAACAATCTAGGAAGTACATGTGGCTGAACAATCTAGGAAGTACACAAGTCTGAACAATCTTGGAAGTACACATGTCTGAAAAATCTAGGAAGTGTTCGTGTCTGAACAATCTAGGAAGTACACGCGTCTGAACAGTCTAGGAAGTACACGTGTCTAAACAAGCTAGGAAGTACTTGCTGCATCATCGCACTTTTGCTGCCGACTCTACGTGTTGTTCAACAGTAGTTGGTGAGATTTCAGTTCTGCACTCAGTACTTTTAAATTGTATATCGATATATCTCGATTTATGGCTGGTGATAAAAGTTAATTGTCTTGACATGATTCCTCTCCATTAAACATGACTTGACGCAACATGTATACTAAGACGATGTATTTGTCTGGATCATTACACGTCATACCAATAGGTAATCTGGGAAATATACGTGGTTCTAAGGTCTTGGAGATGCATGCATTTAAACAGTATCGGGAGATTATTACGCCTTGACATGAGAATACAGTTTCCCTCCAATTTATTTTCCATCGCAGTATCCACGTCTTTAAGTTATAGGTTTCGTTTGGTGGATACACTTTACTACAATGCACATCACTATTTTCTAAACATATAACGATAGATAAGTTCGATATAATCCTATTATCTGAGCCAATTCTGTTCCTGGTACAATAAATATTGAAAATACGCATCAGATATTTATCGAGACGCTAATAATTCGATAATTGATTGATTGGCTCAAGTATTTCGAATTTGTATTGAAATTTCAGTGTTGGTCCCTATACAAAACATAAGTGTATTGATTATATAAATGTTGCTGTTATGCCAAAAAGATGCTTTCCAAACAGCAAAATAACATTGCTCTTGAAACTACAACCTCAACGCCAGAGAAAAGCCAGTCTCGATTATCCACTGACAAAAAATCCATTTGGGGCAAAAGGCAAAATAGCGGTGTAAATAATATGAATGGATCACTGAAAATCAGTAATGACACCAGGTTTTCTCGAAAAGGGTAAGCTCATTCTGTTCAAAACAGTTGTAATTAACCTTTCTTCAAGAAAACAATCGATGTACTCCACAGATAACAGATCCCATATATCATCAGTTGACTGTACTGTTACAGTGGAATCCAAGCAAGTGAATAAAGGTCCTCCGCGGGGCGCCAGGAGCATACGGTTACTATGAACAATGTTTGTACATAGATGCTACCTTAAGATAAGAACCATACAATGCAACCTTCTCCTCCTTGTGAAAGTATCTGCTTGCTTGGATATCATTGTCAGTTGGTAAATATGCCAGTTCTGTAAATGTCAGTGCCAATGAGCTTCAACATTATAACCTTACAGTTTATAACAATATGTATGTTTCTGTAATATATCCAATTATGAACATCGATGGTCAAAGTTTTATACCATTCAAATGGTACCTTTACAAATAAAATGATATCAACATGCGTTTCAAATTCACTTTGATAAGACAATTTCTGTACAAAATATTCTGTTAATTACCTGTATGATTCTGAAGGATCGTACATTTGAAGTATCAACAGAATCTATGTTGATTCACTTTGATAAGACAATTTCTGTATAAAACAATGTCAATTACCTGTATGATTCTGAAAGATCATACATTTAAAGTATGAACAGAATCCATGTGCTTGAAAATATGATTGCTTTTCTAAATCACTTCAATTTGAATAATGTAAATCTTACTTTTTCAGAGCATTTATTTCTGGAATATCCCACGGGCAATAATGACAGTTAAACATTGTATATCATGTATATACAGGCTATTCAATACCAACATTTCCACATCTTACAAAACAACTACAACAAGAAATGATTTGGAATCATTATGTATGGTGTTTACCGAAAATGTTCATACATATTCATATACAAGCTGTGCAAATACCGCGAGGACTTCAAAAGGTCATTCCATAGGTCATTACATTGTAACCAAGGTGAACACAGCCACGTGGCATATCAAGCAAATTGAAAATTAATCTTTTCCAAAATAAGATTCACATTCCCAAATCTCAAAGGGATTCATTCTAAATACTCAACCATTCTACCCAAACGCAGTAAAATGTAAATTTCCTTTCGAGTCCATTCATTTCTTCGCTAGTAAACGAGACATTCTGTGAGCTATAGTCCCCCCACTAATGCTGTTAGCAGAGGAATTAGGCATCAGTATGTAACTTAAGGTAGTAAACATAATCTGGGTTAGGGATTCCACTTGTCAATGATGCACATTCAACTACGTATGTACATACATTTCTTGTTTCTCTGAAAGAGAGTAGACGTTCTTTGCATGACCCTTGATGAGCCTCTATGCAATCACACTTAAACCAACATGCAATGCAGTTAGGTCGCGTATAGCTTGTGGATTGATGCTTCCTTGTGCAACTATACCTATAGACACTCTGGGCAATTTGCTCTCACGACGACTGGACTGGGGATAATAACTTGGTCAATATCTATCTCACTATTGAACTCAGACTGAAAATGATGGATGCATACATCATGTTGATCTTCATTCTGAATCAGTATACCGTGGTATTAAAACGTGATATGTGAAAAATATACTGTAATGTTGCCACATTTCTGTATCATGAAACACACCAACTCATTACAAGATATTGTACGTATTGATGCCACATCTGTGCCATTTGTGCCTGTGCTAATTAATGAAACTGAAACGTTGGTATCATATGGGGCCGTTTGTAAATATATATATGTCTAGACACACATGTTGAACAATATGTCATATCGACGTATGAAGTATAGATCAGATCAGTTATGACAATGCTGACGTAAAACTCGTTAGCAGTTAATTAAAAGGCCATCCCTTTGAAGTCGCTAATGGTAGACATATGTTTTTATATAAGCTTATTTCATTACATCTTTGTGACAATGTCCATTCATATATTTTAAATGCTTGAAGAAGTATTTGAATCTTTGTAAAGACAAGTTTATAGGTTGTTATGTGTTGTTATCACGACACAATGAATACGCCCACTTGTTCACAAACAGCAAAGAATTCAACACTTGCAAACTCATTTTCCATACAATCAATATTATTGTTGAATATATATAAAAGACACATTGCAATTACCTAACCTTCAGAGCCAGACCTGATAGCGAACTGCCGATGTCTTTATCTATCTAAAACTGATAATGAAACTAAGTAATAAAAAACGTAAACCCTCATCTACGACCATCCTCCTCATTACAGTTGATGAGGTTGCCATATGATGCTTCAAAGCAAATCTCCCCACGCAGGTGTGCATTATGCATAACACTTCATCTTTGCACACCCAAATGCATTCACAACATCTTGGAACAGAAAAAGCCGCGACATTTCCATAGACAGTGTTTACAAAACATGTTATCGATTCTTTAATGTAATAAGGTGTTTGCATTGAGATGTTAATCGGGATAAGTGATATTCTAGGATTATGTGTAAGGTGGGTGGTATTCTTACCTTAGTCTATTGAAGATAGGTGTCTCCATAGACTGAACATCTCAATGTCATTGTGATATGAAAGTAGACGTGTCATGGATCACCGTGACGGGCAGTATTTATCCATTAAGTGCTTGATTTTGGACGCGCAAATGTTGTTTGTGTTCATCAATGTTTCAGAGCACATTCAGCGATTTATCACCGAGGAGGATGCGTCATGCAACTCATGCCATCCATCAATTTTACCAATCTTCATACTCAAAAGCGGAATCCACAACAAGCACGGTATCAGAATGTGAACATTCAGAAACACAGGACCAAATGTTAAGGATCCAGATCTACGTCGCATGGTCCAAAACAAGGAATAACCAATGCCACTCTCCAACCACCAAATCCAGGTTGTGAATGCTTAACCATTCAGTATAACTCATCCCTTGCCATCACCAAGCCTGACACTGTCCGTAGCGGCTACTGCTAATAGGTACCTCTGTTCGCCCCAATGGCCAATACGTTCTGATTTTCCACTCCAGCGCTCACCGGCAACAGTATTTACGCTAACCAGTGCTCAGCGTTACAAGAGTCCCGTGCTGTTAGCCGCTCTCAGAACTTGTTGCATCGACTCTTGAGGGAGTGAACAAAGACAATGATGACAGCATTGTACCCGCCTGTAGGCACATTACGCACAACGTCAGTATGAAATCAGTTAGGCATTTTCATTTCGGTTAAAGTCCCTTGGCGTGATTTCATCAATTTACTTGACACACCAACTCGTGGGAAGCTTTTGCAATGGAATTCGGACGGCCTTGCTAATTATGTCGACATGCGTGAATATGCATGTTGCCCATCTCTTGGGTCATTGGGTTACGTGGATCTGACACAAGCTTCTGTTTGTAGTAAGTGCTTAAGACATAAAGGCTCTTCCTGGCTTTGTTTTACTAGGTGGAATCAAGTTCTTAGAATCAGCTGTCTCAGATGTTACGAACAGAGGGAACTCCCGCTGACTCAGACGGTACTTCTCGCAGTCAAATACACATCTTCCACTTGACTGTTTGTTTTCAGCTTTCGATTTATTAGTAACACCAATTTACCCATATGCCCGCAAAATATGAGGATGTGAAAATGGCGAAATCATTGACTAATTACAACTTAGTTGTTTTCAAATGGCAACAAGACTTAGGAGCAGTATCCCAAACTTAACGATTTATGGCGAAAATGAAAGATGTATGAGGGGGATGGTAAACTTCTGGAATAAAACAGCAGTAGGTAGAGTAAAGCATCATGATTCAAGAAGTGATGGAAATAATAATAAGTGGTTTGAATGTATACCTATTGTATAATACGTGATGAAAAGCCCATATTCAGTTACGACAAAGTTGCTCACTAACTCTGTTTCTTCAAGAAATGCAATATCAAATCTAGTTCTAATCTATCTATATTGGTATATAAAACCTGAGTTCTCCTCATGTATCTCTTCCTGTATTCAAATTTAGAATCTTAATCATAGATTTCCGGTAAACGCTAGTTGATCTAAAAACAACTCGCAAGAAAGGAACGAACATGCTACCTTTTTACTTCCTCTGTAGTTGCTGACGAATGCCATTATTTATTTCAATGTGATTTCTTTGCTCTCAATACTCAGAAATTGGCAAAACTATCTTCCCACAACAGCACTAAGGACTTGAGAAATGTACGTAAATTTACCACTATACAAATGAATGTGTCCTAAAACGCTTCATTCTGAAGTTAATTTGAACCTAAAATATACGTATTTAATTTCTTAAATTGTTGTATCATATTTATTTATTGTTAATTATATATTGCAGTCTTGTACCACCGTTGGTGGATATGAAATCGGATAACGACTTTCAGAATTACCTGTTTTTTACTTTACACTGACGTTCCTAACAGTAAATGTCCGGAGTACACGGAGTCCGGACAAACGGGATCCGAACTAACGACCTTTTACTGTGCACATTACTCCAAACCTTATTCTTGATGTCCAATTCGGGTTTATTATTCTAAACCTTTACACGAAGACTCAGGGTCAATTACAAACGCGTGCTTGTAATTAAACCTAAGCGTAAATACCAGATGGTATACATTGTGTGCTCCCTTCAGTTGGACTACGGCTATGGTTTTATTGTGAAAGCAGCGCTTGGCCTTCACTGACGATAACCCAATACCGGTAGCTTGATAATTGTGTTGGACTTTATCTCAAGATGCTGGAACAGAAGCATTTTGTATTGATTGTCGTCAGTTTTTGATGAACAAAAACGCATAAAGCAATTATCTGAATTAGAACATCGATTACAACTTCAGTCACATATAGACTCTGATGTCATTGAATACTGACATGCCCACGGAGCTATACGCATGAAAACCCATGAAATACTATAGGAACAAGTTAACGGTAATTAGAAAGAACATACGGCAGGGAACGCCAAAAGGTGTGATGAAACCTTTTGGAGAATGAAATCGGAAAACATTCTTTTGGCTAAGATTTCATTACGTATACTTAATTCTACATCAAAGCTCAATATTTATAATTACGTATTCTACGAAGTTGTTTTTGGCTGGGGTAGAAACTGCAGGACAAAAGAAGTATATACCCACATTTGAT